>NC_082397.1:25696483-26296483 GCF_031168955.1 Gadus macrocephalus
AAACCGGTAGGATACCAGAAAACAAAGTGGTTCATTGGGTTCAAATTTTGAACAGAAAGTGATTCAAAGTGGAAATAAATAGGCTTCCAAGAGGCCTTTGATTGTACATCTTCAATAATATTTTCCACAGAGTCTGCACTGCAATGCTGTAGCTTGAAGGCAGGTGATAAACTGATTAAATTGTCTTTGTTTTTCGCCTGCAGCGGGGAATACAGGAGCTCCCACAGAGCCACATTGTGAAAAAATATCTATATTTATATCTAGAATTATTTAATTTGTAGTAGCAAGAATACAATAAAATAAAAAAATGACGTATGTGTAAAATGACAAACCTTATTCCAGTTTCCAGAGGCCTACCTCCAGCCATGGGCGCTAAGTCCACTTGCACCCAGCCAAATCCCCGGAGCTGGGAGGAGGAACACCTACCACCTACCACCTATATTATATAAGTTGTGTATTACAAGTCTCACTCTACCTAGTTACCACCTATATTATATAGGTTGTAGATTACAAGTCTCACTCTGCCTAGTTATATCTATATTGGATAGGTTGTATAATACGAGTCCCACTATGTACCTACCTAGTAACCACCTTTAATACTTTGTATATCAAGTCCTAAATTGTACTTCATTCTCCCTTTGTACCCTAAACAAATCTGTTGTATATGATGTAGTTCCTCTAGTATGCTGCTCAACATCCATTTCAATCTCTTCAAAAGTTTGATTTGAGTAAATATGTGCACATCAAGCCTCTTGATGTGTAGTTTGATGGTCCAGATAATATTTTTGATGGTGGTAAAACACTATCACACGATTTGCACACGGGACCCACTGACGCTACAGACCTATTAGAGCAGTGCCAGTGGGTGGGACTTCACCAGCAGAAACTAACATCCACAGCGTCTGAAGCTAAGATAACAGAGGCTGTTGATAAAACTGAAGTACATTGGCGGAGGGTACTAGATCTGACATAGAAGATGGCTCCATGCAAAAGTTCACCATTTCGAAAGAAATACAAACGAGGACTACCGTATTTTCCGCACTATAAGGCACACCGGATTATAAGGCGCACCTTTAATGAATGGCCTATTTTAGAACTGTTTTCATATATAGGGCGCACCGGATTATAAGGCGCATAGAATAGAAGATACTGCAGTCAAACGTTTGACTGGGGTTGCGTTATGCATCGACTAGACCGAGCTGTGCTAAAGGGAATGTCAACAAAACAGTCAGATAAAGTCAAACTTTATTAAGCGTTCTGACAACTCCGGTCACTCCCATGGTAACGATGTTCAAACGTTAATGTGCATATTAACAATATCTCATCAATATCTGATCAATATCAATATCTCTTAACAATAAGCTCACTTTTTCAGTTCATTCCCCGTCTACGAATCCCTCGAATTCTTGTGTGTCCGAATTGAACAGTTGGGCGAGTACGGCATCCAACATGCGGCAATGTGGTCGATAGTGTTTAATTGTGGTCGATAGTTTTTTAAATGTGGTCGATAGGGTTTAAATGTGGTCGATAGGGTTTACATGTTTAAATGTGGTCGATAGTGTTTATATATGGTCGATAGGGTTTATATGTGGTCGATAGGGTTTACATGTGGTCCATAGTGTTTAAATATGGTCGATAGTGTTTAAATGTGGTCGATAGTGTTTACATGTGGTCGATATTGTTTAAATGTGATCGATAGTGTTTAAATATGGTCGATAGTGTTTAAATGTTCTTTTCCCTCACTCTCCACCTCATCCCTAACTCTCCACCTCAAGCTGGTGTGTAGTGAGCGTTCTGGCACCGATTGGCTGCCGTGCATCACCCAAGTGGGTGCTACATATTGGTGGTGGTTAGTGAGGTCCCCCCTTCACTTTAGGCGTCTTTGAGTGTTATCAATTATTATTATTCTTCATGTTTAACCTCTGTTTTCCTTTTATTCCTAGTCTGTTTTACATAGTTTTGAATGATGACTATATGCTCTGTAAGGAGACCTTGGGTGTCTTGAAAGGCGCCTCTAAATTAAATGTATTATTATTATTATTATTATATCAAAGGTGAAATAGTATACCTCCAGGTGTACTTATGATTACGTTACAAGTCGTTTTGAAAATCTACCTCTTCTGACATCACAAGTGGGCGTGTCCACTTAGATTTGTGCTGGATGAATGGTCTACCCATAGTCATAGACATCCGATATATCATATACGGAGCATCGAACGCTACTGCCTACTGGCACTGACGAGACGCGGGGCCGCCATCTTGGAATGGGGATCCGCTCCACGTGTAATCCATTTGGCAGGAGCAATGAACTGTCAGCGCATCTAATTAATCATATCTCAATGAGTACCACTAATTTTCAGGCGTTTTTTTGTCAACTTGTAGCTATGATAAAGGACACATGGTTTTGCGTGTTTTATTTTTCATAGTTGGCCTAACAGGAATAGAATATTCTTATATGCTATAAGTGACCAGACGTCCGAGATAAAAACTGGGAACATAATCCATAGGGTAAAAAAAACGGTCAGCTATTTTTAAGTGGAAGAAACAATATATGATTAGGCTATGTATACATATATATCCTAAATAAACAATCTAAGAATACATGAGATATCTATATATCTTAGGGACCTTATTGACTGTATCTCTGACTGTTGCCGAGGGAGTTTCCCCAGCTTTTCTTTTCTTCACCCTTGTTTACATTCATCCGCGGGCGAACGTCGCATCAGCCAATCAGCTGATCGCGGAGGTGACCAACAGACTGGACGCTTTTTCCCCCGACGCTCCAAAATTTATTTTAGGAGATTTTAATCATTGCCATGTACAGAAGACATTGAAAACATATGAACAGTATGTTACCTGTGCAACTACTAAGAAGAACTCCACTATTGACTTGTGCTATGGCTCAGTACCTGGCGCTTTCAGATCACTGCCTATGCCTCCATTTGGAGCCTCCTATCACAATAGTATACTCCTTGTGCCGATTTACAAGCCCATCTGTAAGGGACAAGAGCAAACAGTTATATCAGTTAAATGCTGGACGGAAAACAGCATTGCCAGTCTACAAGCTTGCTTTGATTGTACAGATTGGGATGTATTCTATAGCTCATGCTCTGACTTAAATGAACTGGCTCAAACTGTTTCTTCTTACATATCCTTCTGTGTGGACACCAATATTCCCTGTAAAAATATTACAGTCTTCCCTAATAACAAACGGTTACTAAAGAACTAAAAAATGTGATAAACAAGAAGAAAAGCATTTTTTATACAGGGAATAGCCAGGAAAAGAAAGAAATTACCAGGGAAGTAAGGAATGAGATAAGAAAAGCTAAAAGACTGTATAAGGTTAAGGTGGAACATAAGTACAGTAGTGGTGATCTTCGGGCAGCTTGGAAGGGAATTAAATCCATGTCCTCAATCAATCAGGGAAACAGTGACAGTGATAGGAAACCTCTTAACATCGAGGGAATAAGTGATGCAGATCTCCCAAATACTTTTAACGATTTTTATTCCCGTTTTGAAAAACATGATTTTTCTAGCAATATCTCTCTCCTTGGACAGTCCCTCTCTTCTGATTGTGATTTTGTCATCAGTCAGGAATGTGTTAGAGAAAACCTAGGAACTGATTATTGATTTTAGACGGAACAGAAATACAGCCAAAGAGTGTATCATACATAAGGAAAGTGTGGAAATAAATATCTGGGTACTATTTTCGATGATCACCTTAAGTTTGATGTAAACACTGAGGCTATTGTGAAGCGAGGGCAACAGAGAATTCACCTTCTCCGCAAACTAAATTCCTTTTCTGTAAGTCCTCTCATCCTCTGTCGTTTTTATCAATCTTTTATTGAGAGTCTCCTAAACTTTTCTTTTATCTGCTGGTTTCACAGCCTCACAGTAAAAGACAGAAACAGCCTGAACAGTATTGTCAACATCTGTTCTAAGATCACCGGAGTTAAACAAAGGGACTTGAGTTATTTTTGCAATCGGCAAATCATTAAGAAAGCAGCATGTATTTTGGCTTCTTCTGGTCATGCTCTTAAAAGTGAATTCTCTGTGTTGCCATCAGGGCGTCGCTACACTGCTTGCAGAACAAACCGCCATTCCAAGTCGTTCATCCCCTCTGCAATTCGACTACTAAATGCTCCGTAGATGTGTATGTGTATTTGTTGTTTGTATGTTACTGTGTCTGTATGCAAGCTGCTCAAACTAATTGCCCCTAGTGGGATTAATAAAGTTGTATTGTATTGTATTGTATTGCAGCAGCAGAGTTTGACACTTGATATTTTGTATTTGCTTATATTAACAACATTCTTTCCTTAAATTATTATAATGTTTGCAGTGATTGTTTTATATGTATTTTTTATGTATGTCGCTTTGGAATAAAGCGTCTGCCAAACATAAACACATATAAACTAGTGCTGTCAAGGCAAGCGATTAAAATATTTAATCGCATCAATGTCATAGTTAACTCGCTATGACATTGATGCATAGTTAAAATTTGAAAATCGGGCTGATGAAATATGCAATTGTAACGTAGTTTGAGAAGGAAAGGAAAGACCAATCGTCATGTCTGACTCACGTCGGAGCAGGCCTACTGAGTAGGTTAATATTTACGGATAGGAAAGTGCACCACATACACCAGCAGCCAAAATGAGACCTTAGAGAAGCCTGTAGCCAAATAAACACTGTCATGCGCCTACCCAATGAAATCAACCGAGTTTAATTCACTGCGGGTCTCCTGAATCTGTGCAAGCAGCACTAAACAGCAATATCGACCTGATGCGCTGCATAGAGAATACAATTTGCAACATTTTGCATAAGACCCCGTTTACACAAGGACGCTTGCGGGTAAAAACGACAAAAAAAATTATCGGAAGTGCCTTTCGTTTAGACGGTGACAGCGTTTTTGGGGCATGAAAACGCATAAATCTGAAACCACCCTCCAGAGTCGAAAAGTTGAATACGCTCCGCCGTAGCGTTTCCGTCTACACTGCCAAGACGCAAAACACTGCTCAGATCTGCTCACGTCGCGTACGCGTTTACGTCACATACATGTGCCAGTACAAGGAAATAAATAAACATGTCAGATTATTTTCATGCGTCGGACCTTCAAGCTGCTCTGGCAGCTCTAACAAGCGTACAGGAGTCTTTCCACGAAATGTACAGGATATGTACAGATAGAATTACTGAACAGAGAAGGATCTTTTTGGTTTTTGCGGCACGGATAAGAGAAGAAGGAAGATTCTACGCATGCGCTCAGACATGGCGGTGTTGTGTGATAGTGTATCACAGCACCACCTAGCCGCCTGGCATGCATACCCAATCGAATTCCACACACTTTTGCGTCACCGTGTGCACGCAGATCTCCTCCTGAAAACGCTCGTCTAAACGCGGAATAAAAAGTGAAGACGCGACGCCACTTTTGCGTCTTCTGTTCAGACCGTCATCGTGTAAACGTAGCCTTGGCTTAATCTGCCCATGAATGTACACATCAGAATTTTGCGTTTTTCACTGGCTACAATAAGGCATCTGTCAGTTGTCAAATTTGCTGAACAAAATGTTAAAGGCACCCAGTGCAATTTTCGAGGCTTAAAAATAAGCACTCAATTTCTAGTCTTTTTTACACGTAGTAAGTTTCAATAACTCCATACCATTACATACCGACATTTAAGCAGCAAAGATGAGACGTCGTTGTGTGGTGAGAACTGATACAAAATCGATAACAACAACAATGCCGCCATTATGGTGTTATTGAAACTTACTGCGTGTAAAAAAGACTAGAAATTGAATGTTTATTTTTCATTGAATGTTTACATAAAGTTGCACTGGGTGCCTTTAAACTTCAATAATTGTTCATAGTCAACTTATAGAGTCCATTTCTTTAAGCTCTCACCAGCATAACCATATGCTTCGTCACATCGGCGGGAAAACACGGCACACGCAAAGTACATCCATGGAATCAGCCGTTCAAAGCCAGTCTGCATGAATGTATGACAACCGGATGGCAGGGGTTGCGGACAAGGAATACACCGCAGGGGGGAACATGAGAGCCCAAGCTCGCCGTATACTACTAGCCTGGGTGCTTTAAGCGTGGAACAAGCTGGATGCGGAGCGGGTGAAAAACTCCTTAAAGGGGACCTATTATGCTTTTCGACTTTTATGACCTATAAACGTTGTTAGAATGATTGATAGTCATGTTTAACCATCAACCTGGTCTCACAGGAATCCGTGAAATGACTACGGACGAATATCCGTGGACTCATCACGGAAACACGCCGATTTCCGGGATGTGGCCACGGAATTCGCTCCAATGCAAGTTAATGACGCTGATGTTCCGTGGCTCACACACGGATCCCCGTTTCAACGAGCGAGTCGACCACGGGGGCTTAACTCAAAACCCGGGGTGGTCTCACTGAAACACTTAAATTGTCCTTGTTGTGTCCACGGAAGTTGCTCCAATGCAAGTAAATGACAATGATATTCCGTGGCACACACACAGATTCCCGTTTCAATCTGTGTGTGTGCTCCCGTTTCAATCTGTGTGTGTGCCACATTTGACCGCGGGGGCTTAACTCCAAATCTGTGGTGGTCTGACGGAATCACTTAAATTGTCCGTGATGTGGCCACGGAATTTGCTCCAATGGAAGTAAATGACACTGTTATTCCGTGGCTCACACACGGATAACGGCGTGTTTCCGTGATGTGGCCACGGATTTCAAGTTAAGCGTCCGACCGTAGTCATTTCACGGATTCCTGTGAGACCATGTTGTTAACCATACACAAAAAACGATGTAGATTTTCGGGAAACTCTTCCTCTCATCTGGGCGCTGTCCTCTGTCAACGCTCGGTTTCGTCCTTCTCCGCCCCCTCTCCCCCCTCCTGCCAACCCAACTCCGTTGTGATTGGTTACCTTCCTTGAAGCGCGCGCGTGGGCAGATTTAACCAGGCATATGGGGGCGCGGCAGGAGTGCCTCTACGTAGATGATTTCCCGGAAATGTGAACAAGTGAATCGCAAACGTTGTCCCGAGTGTTTAGCGCTCTGCACAGCCTGTCAGCAGGGAATACGTCAAAATGCATGTACGTAATTATTTGACACTTTAGTATGGTTAAACATGACTATCAATCTTTATAACAACGTTTATAGGTCATAAAAGTCGAAAAGGCATAATAGGTCCCCTTTAAATGTGTGTGTGTCTGTGTTTGTGTGTCACTCTGTTCGAGCCTGCACGAGAGTTCAATGTTGTCATTAGCTGTTACGTCTTTCTGACCAATCGCAGTTCAAGGCCGACCTGGGATGTACCACTTCGGGAGGGGGCGCTCAGTTACTCCCCTCTAGACAAAATCGAATTGGTTGCGACGTTGACAGATTGTATGCGTTGCGTGTTGTGGCATCCCGCCCCTTAAACCTCGGCCCGGGTGGGGCCGAGGTACAGTGGTAGACGGCGTGTACTGCCGTCACCCACCAGACGGCGACCGAGAGCAGCCCTTTCGCCTCCCCAATCAACGTGATTGGGGGACACCTGGCCGGTGGCAGAGGAGCCATGTTAAAAGGAGGTTGAGGACAGCACGGCAGCGACGCGGAGATAGAGGCTCACGGAGACCCTATAGGAATGAATGATTGTGTTCCATGTGAACCATAATTGCCTGTTGCAATAAACGCCGTGAACGGCTTTAAACCCTGTTCCCCGTGTGATTCGTACCTGGAACCCGACCCTCCAAGGACCAGGTTACCACATATGGTGGAGAATGCAGGCAGCCGAAGACCCCACTACAAAACCCCGGTAAAGAACCTCCCCAGTCCGACATGCAGAACCCGGAGGGGACCGCCGCCCAGCGACAGCAGCAGGCGCAAGCCGCCGAACAGCAGCGGGAGACGGCTGAGAGCCTAGCCCTGCTCCGCGAAGCAGTGCTCCGATCACCGCCCCGACCAGCCGGCTCACCAAGCTCGGGCCCGAGGACGACGTCGAGGCGTATTTGGAGGTCTTCGAGCGGACCGCCCAGAGAGAGAGCTGGCCAGAGGAGCAGTGGGCCCATATTGTGACGCCGTTCCTCACCGGACCAGCCCAGCAGGCGAGCCAAGACCTGCCGGCGGAGACCGCCCGGCAGTACCCAGCCCTGAAGCAGGCGATATTGGCCTATTACGGGCACAACCTCGCGGCCCGCGCACAGCGCTTCCATGACTGGCGATTCGACGTCCGGGGCCCGGTGCAGACGCAGATTGCCCAGCACAGGGTCCCCACAGGGTCCCAGCCCTAGGGACCGGGTCCTAATAGACAATACAATCCGACAGCTCCCGCTGGGTGCCCAAAGGGTACTGGCCCACCACCATCCCGACTCGGTGGACGACCTAGTCAGACAGCTCGAGAACTGGTAGGTGGCCCAGCGGCTGAGCGACGGCACCGGAGACGCCCCACGACCCGCCAAGACCGATGGGGAACCCCGGCCGGCGTCCCGGCCCCTCCGCCCGACCCACCGATCGTGTCCCAGGAGAGACGCGAGCAGCGGCGGTGCTACTGGTGCGGTCAGCCCGGCCACCTCGCCCGATACTGCCCTGGAGACCGGGATGTGCCGATGCCGTCGCCCTACGCGGACAGAGGGAGGGGCCCGCCCTGTATGCTGGCGACTTGTTGGACGCAAGGACCGTCCGGGAGCCCGACCATTCCGGCGCGGGTCATGAACCGGGACACGCAGGCCGTACTGGACACCGGCAGCGTGGTCACCCTCCTCCGCCCCGACCTGGCGGGAGGACGGGAGGGGAGACCCATGGAGGTGGCCTGCGTGCACGGGGACACCCGGATTTACGAAACCTGCCATGTGGTCATCCGGACACCACGCGGGGTGTTCACGGTTCGGGTAGGGATTGTACCCCACCTCCCGGTGCCGCTCCTAATCGGGACGGACTGCCCGATATTTCACCGGCTCTGGGACCCGGCCCGAGAATCCCGGGGCAGGAGAGAGCCTCCCCGCCGAGGGGCAAGGGGAGCGCGGCCGGCCTGTGGAGCTACACGAGTCCCGACGTCCCACGGAGAGTCGACGGTAGAGGACCAGGGGTCCGAGGGGAACGGCCCATCCCCACCGGGGTCCCCGATCCACACGGGGGGAGGAGGGACCGTCCGATCCGGGTTGCGGGGCCCCCACGCCGACACCCCGGACACCCTCACGGCATCTGAGCAACCCGACCCCCCGGAGGAGCCGGAGAGTTCCCCCCTGACCGAGTTCTCCGACTTTTTACCGGGGAGGGCGGAAGGTTCGACCCGAACAGGCCAGTTCGCCAGCGCCCAGCTACAAGACGAGGCCCTGAAGCATGCCTGGAGCCACGTTGTGTCCCACGACGGACAGCCCTGAGACTCGGTGAGTCACCTGCCACACCCACACTTCAGCACTAGGGGGGGAATGTTGTACCGGGTAGCAGAAGGAGAGGGGTGAGTGAGGGAACAGTTGGTAGTCCCCCGAGCGTATGTAAGCAAGGTGCTTTATATGGCCCACACCCACCTCCTGGGAGCCCACCTGGGGATGGACAAAACCCGGGAACGGGTCCTGGCGAGGTTCTACTGGCCGGGGGTCAAGCGGGACGTAGAGCGACACAGTCAGGGGTGCCCCGAGTGCCAAAGGGTCGCGCCTAGGGCCACAGTCAGGAACCCCCTCGTCCCCATGCCGATCATCGAAACCCCCTTTGACCGTATAGCTCTAGACATTGTGGGGCCCCTGCCCAAGACCAGCCGGGGTCACCGGTACATCCTGGTACTAGTGGACTACGCCAACCGGTACCCCGAGGCTCTACCCCTACGTGCAGCCACCGCAAAAGCGGTCGCCCGGGAACTCATGCTATTGTTTAGTCATTTGGGGATAGCCAAGGAAGTTCGAACGGATCAGGGTTCATGCTTCATGTCACGCGTAATGAAGGAATTACTCAGGCTCCTGCAGGTGAAGCAGCTCCGGACTTCAGTCTACCACCCCCAGACGGATGGCCTGGAGGAACGTTTTAACAAAACCCTGAAGCAGATGCTAAAAAAGGCCATGGACCTGGACGGCAAGAACTGGGACCAGCTGCTACCACACGTCCTGTTCGCCGTACGGGAGGTGCCCCAGGCGTCTACCGGCTTCTCGCCGTTCGAGCTCCTGTACGGACGACGACCCCGCGGTATCCTGGACATAGCCAAGGAGGCCTGGGATAGCCAGCCGTCCCCCCACCGCACCACCCTGGACCACGTGGAGCAGGTGAGGGACCGCATGGCCCAGGTGTGGCCCATTTTCCGGGAACACCTCCGGCAAGCCCAGCAGGCACAGGCGAGGGCCTACAACCGGGGAGCCCAGTTGCGATCCTTCCAGCCCGGAGACCGTGTACTGGTCCTGGTCCCCACAGCAGAGTGCAAGTTCCTGTCCAAGTGGCAGGGGCCGTATGAGGTAGTGGAACGGGTAGGTGACGTAAACTACCGGGTTAGACAACCAGGGAGGCGGAAGCCTACCCAGGTGTACCACATCAACATCCTGAAGCAGTGGAGAGGGGGAGGGGAACCCCCTGACCCTGCCCCCCTAGCACTGCGGCCCAACGCGAGATCCCGGAGGTTCCGGTGGGGGAGGACCTCAGCCCGGCTCAGAAGCAAGACCTCGGGGAGGTCATCATACAGCACCGGGACGTATTCTCCGAGCTGCCGGGGAGGACCACGATCACCCAGCATGACATCCGGACGGAGCCGGGAGTGAAGGTGAGGGATCCCCCCTATAGGATCCCGGAGGCCCGGAGGAAGGCCATCCAGGCCGAGGTACGTCGGATGCTACAGCTCGGTGTCATCGAGGAGTCTCGCAGTGCCTGGTCCAGCCCGGTAGTCCTCGTACCGAAGCCAGATGGGAGCTACCGGTTCTGTAACGACTTCCGGAGGCTGAACGACGCATCCGAGTTCGACGCCTACCCCATGCCCCGGGTGGACGAGCTGATCGAAACGCCTTGGACCAGCCCGGTACCTCACGACCCTGGACCTGAACAAGATGTATTGGCAGGTACCGTTGACCCGGGCTGCCCGGGAGAAGACGGCGTTCTCGACGCCAGGGGGGCTATATCAGTACACCGTCTTACCCATCGGAGTACATGGCACTCCGGCCACCTTCCAGCGTATGATGGACCAGCTCCTGAGGCCCCACCAGGACTACACCGCCGCCTACATCGACGACATAATCATCCACAGCCCTAGCTGGGATGTCCACATCCGCCAGCTGAGGGCGGTGCTGGGAGAGCTGCGGAAGGCGTGATGGACCAGCTCCTGAGGCCCCACCAGGACTACGCCGCCGCCTACATCAACGACATAATCATCCACAGCCCTAGCTGGGATGTCCACATCCGCCAGCTGAGGGCGGTGCTGGGGGAGCTGTGGAAGGCGGGCCTCACGGCCAACCCAGCCAAGTGTCGTCTCGGGCTGGAGGAGACGGCGTACCTGGGGTACCAGGTAGGGCGGGGGACCGTCCGACCACAGGAGAGCAAAGTGGCCGCCATTCGGGACTGGCCCCAACCCCGCACCAAAAAACAGGTGAAATCGTTCTTAGGACTCGTTGGGTACGACCAGCAGTTCATTCACGGGTTTGCCACGCTGGCCAGCCCCCTGAACGACCTGACCCGGAAGACCCTGCAAGATCGGGTCACCTGGTCCGAGGCAGCCAACCAGGCCTTCGGGACGCTCCGAGAGGCCCTGTGCTCGGAGCCGGTTCTCATAACCCCCGACTTTGCTTCCCCCCTCATAGTGCACACGGACGCTTCGGAGGTCGGGCTGGGAGGAGTCCTGTCCCAGGTCCGGGCCGGAGAAGAACACCCCATCACCTACATCAGCCGGAAGCTGCTGCCAAATGAGAGAAACTACTCGACTGTAGAAAAGGAGGCCCTGGCCAACAAGTGGAGCCTCGATAAATTGAGGTACTACCTCCTAGGGAGGGAGTTCACCCTGGTCACCGACCACGCTCCCCTAAAATGGATGGCCGGCGCCAAGGACACCAACGCCCGAGTGACGCGGTGGTTCCTGGCTCTCCAGGACTTCAGGTTTACGGTGGACCACCGACCGGGCAGGGAGCACGCCAACGCCGACGCCCTATCGAGACGGGATACCTGCTTGGGCGGGTTCCTGGGCTACCCGAGGCCTGAGCAAGCGGTGGAGGAGTGTGTCATCCTGCCCCTTAAACCTCGGCCCGGGCGGGGCCGAGGTACAGTGGTAGACGGCGTGTACCGCCGTCACCCACCAGACGGCGACCGAGAGCAGCCCTTTCGCCTCCCCAATCAGCGTGATTGGGGGACACCTGGCCGGTGGCAGAGGAGCCATGTTAAAAGGAGGTCGAGGACAGACAGGAGGACAGCACGGCAGCGACGCTGAGATAGAGGCTCACAGAGACCCTATAGGAATGAATGATTGTGTTCCATGTGAACCATAATTGCCTGTTGCAATAAACGCGGCTAACGGCTTTAAACCCTGTTCCCCGTGTGATTCGTACCTGGAACCCGACCGTCCAAGGACCGGGTTACAACAGTGTGTAGAGTGAGTGAGAGGTTGTGGTCGCACAGCTCAGGCTACCGGACGGCGCTGCAAGGAACTTTTATGAACGCAATATTGTTATCCCGCAGTAATCAGCCCCGCAGCCCCGAAACATTAACGGCCCACAGGGAATTCACCCGATTACCACTCCGCCTGTGCGTGTGTCAGTGTGTGTGTGTGTGTGTGTGTGTGTGTGTGTGTGTGTGTGTGTGTGTGTGTGTGTGTTTTAGCATGCATGCAGGCGTTATTCGATTGCCTGGTAACCTATGGATCTGTATCGACCTCACTCTGACCGTCACTACGGTCTAAAAAAGGAATGAGTACATCGTTCTGCCTATCCCCGAAACCATATGTCAAAATCGTCATGCCCATCACCACCGGAAGCAGAACGTCCCATGCTTGTAAATAGCATGGATTGCTCCCGGTTCGTCCTCTTTACATTGATCGCCTCACCGGACCAGGTAAGACGTTGATCTATTTTTCAGAGCTATAGCACACAGCCACAAGATCGTAACCCATGGGTACAGGCGCCTTTGGATCCCTGTGGATCAGTGTGGACTGTGTAGTTAACTCTCTTACGTGCAGATCACTTAACGTTGGACTGTAAATTGTCTTTTTCGCTTGTTTGGTAGAGCACTAGCGCACCCTAGCCAGTTGTCCGCAGCTGTGCGGTTTGTGTGAGCCCGCTAGGTTGCGTCCGCGCACTGGTGCGGGCCACCGCTGCGCTTTTTAGTTGCTGTTTGTGACCAAACACAAGGCGAGCCTTCGCAACGCGTTCGTGCGTGCCTGCAGGCCACCTTTGCACTACGGGCAGATTGTTTGTTGCCGGTAGTATATTGTTTGAGTTAAAAACTCCCAGAGTGAACTCTCCCTTATTTAAATCTTTGCACTACTCCACCGCTGTTGCAGCTGGTGAGTTAGTTAAGCCAGCTGGTGCATCCGTGCACTGGCATGAGCCACTATAATTTGCATTGTTGTAGGCACAATATCGTGTTATATACTTTTGATTTGTGGTTAGCTTCTCTACTGGCATTTATAGGTAAGTAGCCAGGAAGAGTGGAGATTGTTTAAAAAAATATAATTATTTATAATTTTGGTGTACTGAATTAGTGTATGCTTACTGAATTAGCAATAAGTGTGCATTGTCATTATTCAGCCAATTACTGTCTTCACCTGGGTAGTCAGTGTAGTTAAACCAACAGCACCCTAAAGCCGCTGTTCGCCACCCCTGGGGGGAGTACGAGCGGGGTCAGGTAAGTCTGCACGCCCTTGCGGGCCACCAAGGTGTACTCCTGACTTTGCGTCAGTAGAAGTGCTTAATACAACAGCACCCTATAGCCGCTGTCCGCAGCCGCTTGGGAGAGTGTGAGCCGTGTCAGGTGCGTCCACGCGCCCTCGCCGGCCACCAAGGTGTACTCCTGACTTTGCGTCGGTAGAAGTGCTTAATCCAACAGCGCCCTATAGCCGCTGTCCACAGCCGCTGGGGTGTGAGCCGGGTCAGGTGTGTTCGCGCGCCTGTGCCGGCTACCAGAGCGTACAGGTTATTCAGTGTTGGGAGCATACTGGTTATTCTGCAGCACGGAGATGAGCGCTGACGATGGGCACAGACAGTGCCCTGATTGCCTGGGGGCCATCCACGTGCTGCCGGACGTAGACAACCCCTGCAGTGCAGCAGTTGACCTGTCCAGGGGGGAGCGACTTCGCCGTGCCAACCAGGTAGGCGGTCACGCGCAGGAGGGCAGGACGGAGAGGCGACGCTCGACCCGATCCCGTAAGCGTGGGCATAAGCACACACGCAGACATTCAGAAGATCGGCAGTATGAGTCTCCCCGTAGGTCTGACGAAGAAGAGACCCCCTGGCCGGCAACGCGCCCCGCCCCGGCTGAGGCAGCAGGGGGCGGTAGCGCAGAGTCACGTCATATCCTCGCAGTCCTGCAAGCACTAACAGAGAGGCAGGCTGGAAGAGCAGAGAGGTCCGCCATCCCTACTATCAGGCTAGGAGGGTTTACCCTTACGCAGGCCTGACAGCCAGGATGAGCGAGAGGATGAGGCCAATGATGTGTTATCTCTCCTGGCATCACAGGCCACGGAGGACACAACAGGTGGAGCTGGCCGCGGTGGTGAACCACGTACGGACTCCAGAGGTGAGTTCACAGGGGTGGGGGAGACGCCTGTTAGCTCTCTGATGTCCAGGGTGCTGAGCGTTGCTAACATCCTGGGCTTCGAGCCCCCCACACCGGACCCAGTCCCTCAGGGGGGTGTTTGGGAGGGTGTTTCGCACTACACCAGGATGCTCACGTCCAGTTGGGGCAGGGCTTCGAAGCGGCCCCAGTTTAATGCAGGCTGCCGTCAGCTGGCAATGACTGTTTACTAGGGCTGTAACGATACGCGTATCGAAACCGAAATCGCGACACTCAAAGCCACAAACCTGTCTCGTGGTGTGAGAAGGCAGAAGCGCGATACGGCCATTGTAACTCTCCGGTCGGATTGTCAGATTGAATTTGCTAATAATTGGTCTAAATAATAGTCTGCTGACACCGCCCCCTCTTATCAATGCCGTAAGCATGCAACGAGATGCCCTCTCTGTGGTGTCAGCTCTCCGTGGCTACGGATGATTGCATTTCTCCACAGCCGTCGAAGTCCTCATATGCGATATGAACGACATTTATCCAGAGTGGGCCAAGCGCGAAAAAAATTGCCTGTGTGATCCCTGTCTCTATTGTTTTGTGTGATTTGACCGGCAGTTTGTCTGCTTATAGGTCGGAATGAGGCGGCCACTGATTATTGACAGGATGGATACTTTATTCTACCGGACTCGTTCGCTTCTTCACTAAACACACGTTACCGCTTGCTCTCCTCGCTCGTCCACTCACTCGCTGACGTCACTCACACACACACATACGCACACTGCCATTCTCGCGCACACACATACGCTACTCGTTACACATGTTTTTTTCCATCTATTGAAAGTTAGGCTATTAAACATGTTGCATTCTATACGGCCTGATTATGTCATTATTTAAGCTACATAGCCTAATAAGAAGCGCTAATAGGATATTTGACTAAACCAACCAAACTAGTTAAGGTTTTTGCCTACCTGCAAGCATCCTCCAACTGCAATCTTTGGTTATTTATTTATTAATTTAGCTATGCTTTAATAGTATTCTTTCTGTTCAAATCTGTTCAGTGTTCCAAATTATTTGTTATTAAATGTGACATTAAGTTAATTGTTATATAAGTGTTGTTGAAATAAAGTGCTTTTTAAATTTAAAAAAATCGTGGGATGTATCGAACCGTGGGTCAAAAATCGTGATACAAACCGAATCGTGAGTTGGTGTATCGTTACAGCCCTACTGTTTACCCAGCTGAAACAGGGCTTGGGGACATGCCACCAGTGGAGGCTTCAATTGCATCCTGGACATCGCTGGGCCCTGGCAGTTGTCCTCTAACCCAAGTTGCCGAGTGTGCAAAGACGGACCGCCTGGACACTCGCTCCTTTAATGCATCGGCGCGAGCAGCCCGCACAGGCAACGCTCTAGCTATGACTGTGGCACTGGCAGCTCTGCGTAGGACGCTAGACCCGGCGGACGGAGATGCCATCGGCCTGGTGGAAGCTGCCCTATCGGCTCACTCCCAGCTTAAACGTGACGTGGGAGATTCGATGGCTGCTGCAGTGTTGCGCCGTCGTCAGGTGTGGCTTGGGCCATCAGGAGGGAGCTGCTCAATCTCTTTGTGGCGCCTGGGCATGTTTTTCATCCGGAGTCCCAGGCGGTGTTGGACCGCACTGAACGTGCTGCAGCATCTAGGGAGGCGGTCCACTAACTTTCGGGACCAGCCTGTTCAGGCTGCATACCGAGGCCCAGCCCGAGATCCTCATTCCAGAGGGAGACGGGGACAGAGGCCGTTTCTCAATTCGCGTTCTTTTCTGTACTTGTGTGCTTGCGTTCTTGTGAAACGTCATCAGTCGTAGCCCAAGTACTGTTCCAATTCAAAGTACGCATCAGGCCAAGTACTGTCGTAAAACCCGGAAGTGTTCTTGATGCGTTCTTAAATTGGCCGAAATATCGAGCCTGCATCGATGGTGACTTGTGTGGACTTCGGACCGTTAAATATCCCAGGATGCATTTCGCATTCCTGTTTTAAAATATCAGTGTGTAAGCTATAAAATAGGCTATAGGAACATTTTAAAAGTATAACAAAGATGGAGGCCTATTCAACATATTTGCATACTATTATTTTAAAATGAAAGAGGGGTTTTGTTTTATATAATTTATTTATATTGTATAAGTCGCTGATGGAGGAAACCCATCGCAACGGAATTCCCGGTCGGATCCATCTGATCGTGTGTTGTGGCAACCCCGATCGTCGGCGGCTGAGATTCCCGAAGGAGACGCACCAAACAGGGTGTGGGTCAACGTTTTTTTATTGCGTATTACCACACATGAAAAAATGGTAACGAAAAAGTTAACTCAGGTTCTTCCTCTGCATTCCCCCATCGACGATGACGTCCAGCCTCATCTCTCTCATAGCCACAACAACAACTCCAGCCCCAATGACTCCTCCCTTTGTGATTTTCCAGCTGAATTTTAGAAACTGGAATATGTTGGCATCAAACTTGCATCTGGGTCAATGATAGCATCGCCACGTCATGGCCACAGGCTGATAACACCCAAGAGGATGGCGCCCCAGCCCCCCCCCCCCCCCCCCCTGTACTGATAGTAGTCCTGAGTATTACTGAGACAAAAAAGGGTTCAGCCGTAGACACAGTATAAAGGAAGTTTCACATAATCTGCTGAACCCAAGGTTGCCTACGGAGGTGATGTAGGTGCAGGTCCCAGGTGCTGCTGTGGACGACGACGTCGTCGATGTAGGCGGCGGCGTATTCCCTGTGGGCCCGTAGGACCCGGTCCATCATCCGCTGGAAGGTCGCGGGCGCCCCGTGCACCCTGAACGGGAGGACCGTGTACTGGTACAGCCCGTCGGGGGTGGCGAATGCTGTCTTCTCCTGGGCCCGCTGGGTGAGAGGGACCTGCCAGTATCCTTTTGTCAGGTCCAGGGTGGTAATGAACCGAGCTGGCCCCAGCCGCTCTATCAGTTCGTCTATGCGGGGCATCGGGTAGGCGTCGAAGGCCGACACTTCATTACATTTCCGGAAGTCATTGCAGAAGCGGTACGTTCCGTCCGGTTTGGGGACCAGGACCACCGGGCTGGACCATGCGCTGTGGGACTCCTCGATGACCCCCATCCGCTTCCGACTTCCGCTCGGATGGCGGCCCGCCGTGCCTCCGGAATGCGGCAGGGCCGGAGTCGGACTCAGACTCCCGGCTCCGTACTGATGTCATGGCTGACGGTCGCGGTCCTCCCGGGCCGCTCCGAGAAGACATTGAGGTGCTGGAGGACCACTTCCTTCATGTCCTGGGTCTGGCTTGGGCTCAGCTGCTTCCCCACTGGTACCTCGGGCAGGGGTAGTCGTGCGGACAGGGACAGGAGGGCTGGTTCTCGCGGGGCTGTTGGTGGGTGCCACTGCTTCAGCAGGTTGATGTGGTAGACCTGGATGGTCTTGCGTCTCCCCGGTTGCCGCACCCGGTAGTTGACGTCGCCGACCCGGTCGATGACGTCGTAGGAACCTTGCCATTTGGCCAGGAACTTACACTCGGCGGTCGGGACGAGGACCAGCACCTGGTCCCCCGGGTTGAAGGTGCGGAGCTGGGCCCCTCGGTTGTATACCCGGGCTTGGGCTTACTGGGCCCGTCCGAGGTGCTCCCGGACCAAGGGCCAGATCTGCGCCATCCGGCTCCGCATCTGCTCCACATGCTCGATGACGGTGCGGTGGGGGGACGGTTGGCTCTCCCAGGCGTCCCGGACGATGTCGAGCAGCCCTCTTGGTCGCCGGCCGTAGAGGAGCTCGAAGGGCGAGAATCCCGTGGAGGCCTGGGGCACTTCTCGAATGGCGAAGAGGACATGCGGAAGCAGCTGGTCCCACTTTTTCCCATCTGCTTCCATGACCTTCTTAAGCATGGACTTCAGGGTTTTGTTGAATCTCTCCACCAACCCGTCGGTTTGAGGGTGGTAGACGGAGGTCCGGAGGTGGCGGATCTGCAACAGACTGGTGAGGTCTTTCAAAACCCGGGACATAAAACAGGACCCCTGATCCGTCAGGATCTCTTGGACTATCCCCACCCAGCTGAATAAAACCAGTTCCCTCGCCACCGCCTTGGCTGTGGCGGCACGGAGAGGAACTGCCTCTGGGTAGCGTGTGGCGTAATCCACCATAACTAAGACGTAGCGGTGGCCTCGACTAGTCTTGGGGAGGGGACCGATGATGTCTAGACCCAGCCGGTCGAACGGGACTTCTATCAGCGGCATCGGTATGAGGGGGTTCCTTACAGTGGGTCTCGGGGCGGTGCGTTGGCACTCGGGGCATGCCCGGCAATAATCCTCTACATTCCGTTTTATCCCCGGCCAGTAAAACCGGTTCAGGATTCTGTCCCTCGTCTTGTCCATCCCCAGGTGAGCCCCCAATAGGTGGGTGTGGGCCATATAGAGGACTTTGCTCATGTACGGAACGACCAACTGTTCTACCTCCTTACCCCCTCTCTGTACCACCCGGTATAGTAACCCCCCCCTGGTGCTGAAGTGTGGGTACTGTCGCTCACTCACCGAATCCCGCGAGAGGCCTTCATGGAGGCTGTGACCGTAATGGGCGAGGATGGCCCGCTTGAGTGTGGGGTAGTGCGCCGCCTGGGCCATGCTGAGATCCCGGTAGGCGCGTTGGGCGTCCCCGGACAGGAAGGGCGCTAGTATGTAGCCCCACTGGTCCGCTGGCCACCTCTCACGGGCCGCGGTCCGCTCAAAAATCTCGAGATATGCCTCGACGTCATCGTCCGGTCCCAGTTTGGTGAGCCGCTTCGTGGGGTCGGCGTGGGCCGGTTCCCGTGCGAGCTGCTCGGCCATCCGTACCAGGCATCGCCGCAACACCTCGATCTCCTCCTCCCGCGTTGCGGGCTGGTCTCCGGGTTGGTTCATGGTTGCCTCGTCTAGGTTCTGCCGAGGGATCGCGTTGCCTGCATTCTCCACCACTGTGGCAACCCCGACCGTCGGCGGCTGAGATTCCCGAAGGAGACGCACCAAACAGGGTGTGGGTCAACGGTTTTTTATTGCGTATTACCACACATGCAAAAATGGTAACGAAAAAGTAAACTCAGGTTCTTCCTGGTATGGGAAAAAAGGACACCGCTCCGGGTCTGGTCCTGCTGCGGGGGGGGGGGCGGCGTCTCAATCCCCTGCATCTTCGGCTGCTTAGTCCTGGGGAGAGGTGTAATGGCGTCAGCGTGGGTCCGGGTAATCTCCCCCTACCGCGTCTCTCCAACTCTGCCGCATTCCCCTGACTGGTGCGCGCGCGGTCCTTAAGAGCCCTCCGCCGTCTCCCTCCGCCGGGTGCTCCGCATCTCCGTGATTGCGCGGGTGCGCTCGATGCGCGCTCCCGCGTCGCTGCGCCGAGCGGCACATATCTCCTACGGACTACCTGCCCGCGGAGAGGGCGCTGGCGGGGCTCGAACTCCTCCGTCGGATCGGGGTTGCCACAGTGTGTGCGTGTGTCTGTGTGTGTTTCTATTCTATTCTCACTCGTTCGTAATTCTTATATCAATAGCCTACTCTCCAATAATATAATAATAGGCTATATATGAAAATTGACAAACGGCAATCTCATAAAATCTTTTTCAAGCCGCTGATTTTTTATATGTAGGGTACAGCTGGCTTTCCGTGTGAATACGCATAACTTTTCATTTATATTCATTCAAAATATTAACATACTATTTTAAAACTAAAGAAATTGCTGTTTTGTTTTATATAATTTGTTTATATTGTTCAGTAGTTATATGCCTACATGAGTACGTAGCACAGTTAACAGACGAGCTGAGCTGGTGACGTCATCGAGTCCGCTGCTGTTCCAATTGCAGGTGCGTACTCCCGTCCTCGGAAGTGTTTACTTGAAGTCCGGACTTGCCCAGTACAAACTTCCAAGTCCGCGAGTACGAAGTACGGGTCCTAGGAATTGAGAAACTGCCTCAATTTCCGAAAAGAAGTTAAGTTATAGTTATAAGTTTTAACATTAGAGTCAACGGAGAAGGCTTGGGCGATTTTCCACGTCGATGAATTCGCCCATAGAGGCGGGACCGATTAAAGAAACATTTAATACTTACATTTCGATATTTCGAAATGTTGGTGGTGTCGGGTCAGCCATCTCTTCTTCGTTCATTACCAGACTCCGGTTGCATTATGGGATAGCAGAGTGACCTACCGTTGTATATTGTGGCGGGAGTACGCATTCGGAAACGTTTTCTGTACTACACAATGCGTACTGAGCATTCGGACGCGCTATATTTGTGGCGTACTACAAAATGCATACTATATAGCAGTCAAGTATGAGTATTCGGATGCAGAGATCGGCTCGGGGTCCTGCGCTAACAGATGACGTATCGACACTTGACGTATCGACACAAGCCAACGGACAAAACGATAGTTATGATATTATAACTCTAGTTCTATGATTGTAGGCGTAGCCGTCTAGGCTTCGCCTTATGGGCTTGTCCCAACTATGCACATTAATCATGCACACCAATCAATGTGGGCACCGCACACATTCCCACGGCACCGTGTATATAAGGCGGCGCAAACCGCCGCCCATTCTCAGTCAATAGTATCTGTCTGCGTCCTGCAAGACGGAGGCGTAACTTGTAGTCGGAGGAGGCGTAACTTGTAGTAGGAGGCGTAACTTGTAGTAGGAGGCGTAACTTGTAGTAGGAGGCGTAACTTGTAGTCGGAGGCGTGACTAGTACTTTTCTAAATCGCGGAAGTGATCTGTATGTAGCAGTACATAGGGTACATAAATGGCCGCAACTCGGACCTCAAATATTAGGCCTTACATAAAAATAATGCACCCGACCTGCTCATTTAAAAATTTGCTCTTGATTAGCTTAATCTTGATATGCTCTTGATTAGCTTAATCATAGCCTTACTTGAAACTGACATCCCTGAGTCACATGCATTTAAGAAAAGAAGCCTATTACAATTTTACAATGACATGTAATGCATATAGCAGTTTAACGTGGGGAACATGCTTAAGTTTAGCCATAGCCTACTTAATCCCTTTATACCTTTAACAAAAAGACTGCAGATTAATAATTCAAAGAATTAAAGACAGCAGATTAATAATTCAAATAATTTTATTGAATACATATTGTTATTGATCGCATGCTGCATGTTTTCAAGGTCCTGCATGAGATAGAAAACAATGAATTAAAATAAATATTACTGATGGAAACAAGACAAGAGCAATGTCACTAACATGAGGATAGTTATGAGAAAGCCTTCATATTATAGCGTTCACATTACAAGCCCTCATTTGCCGGTCTTCAATACATGGATTTCTCAGGTACGTCATCACTGCTGCACTGTGCAAACTCGGGGCAGAAAGAAGCAAGCAACATCTACAAGCCTGTACAGTATAGAGTATTTTGTGACTGTTCAGTGTGCATCTCAAACGTGTGCATTGAACTAACTTCACCGAGGTGGCGAAAGCTGGGGTTTCTTCCACGGTAAAACAGAAGGCCTAAGCGTTCGAACATTTCGTAAAGAATGTTAAACAGTATCACAACCACAAGTAGTCTGCCCTAGTTCTAGAGTTCATTAAGCTTGTAAAAACAAAAAAAATCATTCTTGTTAATCCACTTCTTTTTACTTACCGACATGAATATCTGAAGATCCGACTTCAAGGAAGATCTCGTGTTAACCGTGATTTACAAGGCCTTTTTTTCACCACTACAAGTTACGCCTCCGTCTTGCAGGACGCAGACAGACCCTACTCCTTTTTTCAGATCAACGTTTTCAGACCTTTGACCAGAGAATGTCTAATATTAGGAGAATGGGCACTCACTGGTTAGTTCCGGTTTTCTGGACTGGGTGCAGTAATAATCTCTGTCCACACGGGGCGCTCGCAGGCGAGTCCAGAATGAATGGGAGCCTATGGGGTTTTAACCTCAGTACTTTGAAAGTTGAGCTTGGTTAATGTTGGTTAATGTTCTCCATATGTCTCTCTATAGCTACACTTGTCAATTTTGCCCAGCGGCCACAAGGCCCAGGGCACAAAATGTTCAGAGCAAGGATGCCAACTTCTCCACTGCCCCTTTTGCCCGCTTTATAAGGGTGATTACTCAAAAGTGGAGCCACATTTGCAGTCTCACCTAAAAACAGTGGTACAGCATGGAGGTATGTTTACTTCTTGCTGATTCATTGGTGACGTTTAATAACCTTTGTGTTGACTTTAGTTATTAAAGCCTGGTGTGTTTTTTAACTTCCTTTCAGAGTATGTGATGTATACCTGCAATTGGGGATGCAAAAATGACTCCCATTACCACTGCTGTGCGTGTGGTCTACTCTTTTCAAGGAAAATACAACTGCTTAAACACCTCATTACCTGCCACCCTAAGCCATCTGAAGGCCAACCTCACTCCCAGCCAGCAGAAGGCCAACCTCACTCCCAGCCAGCAGAAGGCCAACCTCACTCACAGCCAGCAGAAGGCCAACCTCACTCCCAGCCAGCAGAAGGCCAACCTCACTCCCAGCCAGCAGAAGGCCAACCTCACTCCCAGCCAGCAGAAGGCCAACCTCACTCCCAGCCAGCAGAAGGCCAACCTCACTCCCAGCCAGCAGAAGGCCAACCTCATTCCCAGCCAGCAGAAGGCCCACTGCACTCTTTTTCCACCTCAACCCTTAGATGGCCCACTGAACCCTGTGGAGGCCACGGTGAGACTGGACATGGCGATGCTTGGCGTGTTCAACAGGGTTTCAAACACATTCCGAGAACTAGTCAAGCAACAGTTAGAAAGATTTACAACAATGCAGGCTGTGGCAGTGGCCTTGCGCTACGTCTCAAAGGCTTCTCAAAAAAAGAGGAATTGGCCAAGCGCACGCCTGGTACTGAGGCACGTTGCATATGGCAGGTATATCATTAAAGATGTCTGCCTAGCATAATGTTCTTTTATTACTCCTTTTTTGTTTCATTGGGACGTCTTGTTTTGCAATCCCTTTCATTTGTAAATGTACATACTACTATAGTAAATGTATCTGCCCAGAAATGCTGGTATTTTATTACTCCTTTCTTTTTTGTTTTTGTGACAAATGCTATACAATGTATAACATACATTTGTGCCTACGATGTATGTTGTAAGGTTAATTGTTACAGAGCAATTACTGTATTTTGTCTTTATTGAAAACATTCAGTGGGAAAAGTAAGTGAACACTTGGAGTCAAATGGCCTACTGTTTGAGCCTTCATAGTGTCTGGTAACTGGATTTGAACTGCATAATGTCCCAAGTGTTAATTTAATCTATTCATTATTTAATTTGGGCATATTCTTAAACAACTGTATATCAAACATCTCACTTATACCTAATACCCTACCTATACTAAGTAACCCAGAAGATAATAAACATGTAGGCATACTGCACTGCACAACCCAAACATTCTCATTAGATTTAGCAATCATGGAGCCGCCCTGAAATGATCGTGTTGTAATATCAAGTTTGATGCAAAGTTTGGGCCGAGATCCGACACATAAATGTAAGCTAACATTCTGTAGGCTTAGCTGGCTAACGTACCCGTACTACGAGATCGAAGATGGGGGTGCTAACGTCAGTTCTATGCTGCCCATACTACTAGATCGACGAAGAAGAAGAAGGGAGCGTTCCAGCCTGCGTAAACGAGAACGCCGGGGGGGGCGTTCTAGTCTGCGTAAACGGGAACGCCCACCACACGGGAACGCCCATTTGTGTCTGCAGTCGGATGATATTGGTACAATGGGGCATATAGGAAGTGCCCAGGCTCTTCGTAGACGGGCTCTGCTTTGACTAGCCTCGTGCCCACTGCACCGTCAGTCAAAGGACGTCGGAAGGCTTGGCTGACGGATGGGGGAGCTTTCCTATGAAGGTATTATTGTAGAAAAAGTCTTTAGCACCTGTAACTGCAGAATTTGAATGCGTACACTAAAGTCACAGTACATTTGAAGTCGTAAATATTTTGTCTACCATTTGTCTACCAACCTGAGTTGTCTACCATTGTAAACACAAAATATGGTGTTACAAATCTGTGTTACAGGTACACAAATCATCAATCATCAATTATTGCAGCGCAGTTGGTGCAAAATAAATTCGCACACCTGTTTTTTCATAATCTGAGGACATGTCCAAAATGTGTGAATTCGTAAACCCAAATTTGAACTAATGCATGTAGATGTTGCACATCTGTGAAAAATGTCCTCAAAAGTAAAATGATAAAGAACACTATGTTGATTCAGCATTTTAATGAGTGAGCACAAGTCCATCGTTACAACTGCTCGAATCTGCTCCTGCAAGTCTCAGCTGTGGGTTTTTTTGCAGGAAGTTTTGCAACACGTCTAGGTGGTAAATGTGTAGCAAAAGTATTCGTATCCGTATATGCCAGAGCGTCCGTGGGCGGGACTGGCTGGGCGATTTGGCCTTTTTTCTGTTTTTCTCTAAACAAATTAAAAAGACTTGGCTGTTATTATTGTGCAAAGATTTTTTTATATCAAACTGAAAAATAAAGATCTTGTAGGCCATCCCTGAAAAACTTGTAAAATGCGATTGACTTTCTACAAACCTTACACGGAACAGTTTGTTCTATGTCTGACTGCTTGTACCCAAACCACTTCCATACAACTGAAGTAGCACCCTTTTTGTGAATGAGTTCTTTTTGTGAGCGATTTCCTCGAAAACCACGGAAGGCTTTCACGTCAAATTTCGTCACTACGTTCAGCACGCAAGACTGACCAACCCCGCAAAATTTCGTGTAATGACGTCCCACCGTTCAAATGTTATCCCCCAAACCTGTTTTCGCGAAAAAAAAATTTCGGTTCAGCCATTTCACAAACCGTAGCAAAGTAAAAATGCAAATTAATCGTTTAAACCGGAAAAATCGCCCAGCCCTAGCGGGACAAAATAGTTACGCCCATAATTTCCTAATCCAATGTAAATCACCGGCCAGGACGCATTTCTCAAATTACACTGGGACCCACCGCGTGCCAGCCATAGACCTATTCATAAGGTTCATCTACGTCACGTTTTCTGGAACGCCGCCATTTGCACGACCGATCTCGCCAAGTATGGCCACCCCCACCGCTCATCTGAATGTTACAGAGGGACAGAGATATCTGGCTCCGATCCTTATTTGTTACCCCTAGTTCTTTTTAGTCCATTAGTATCGGTCTCATGCTTGCCTCAAATCAATCTTCATGACATATATATTTATTTAGTCCACAACCCCTCCCAATACAGTGGAGATATCTTGAAAGCGTTCAAGAGCACTGATGCCTACCAATATGCTGTGGCTGGATGGGTGAAGGACGCTAAAGTGAGGCACTTGGCCACCAATAATCTTTATCTGATAATGGCAAACTTAAGTACTATATATTTGTGACTTCTTGTGAACAGTTTGTGGTGGGTTACTATCATTGATCGTGGAAATCAGTCATCAAATCATAGACGATAATTTCGCCGGGGACGCGTTTTCTTCAAGATTCATTTTGTACCCACAACCATAGGCGTCGATTACAGGGGGGGACGGGGTGTCCCCCCCCACTATTTGAAATTCGAATTTTGTCCCCACCACTTTTAAAAATGTGCAAACCAATTGCGACTGAAAAAATCCCCACACACTCAACCGAAATCGTCGAGTCTAAAATCATGCGATAGGCGCGCACGAAGACATCATTTATTAGATAGGCCTACCTAATAAACCGTTGGAACACACAAGACCGGAACCCATAGCAACGCCGGTAAACAAACCCCGACTCCCGAAGAGCTCCCCGCGCTACGGCCATCCGGAGGCGCACAGAGCTTTTGGCCGTGATATTATATATACAAATATATTATATTATATACCATTATATATAGAGCTCCGAGAGTCGCAAACGGCAACAATCACTTTCTCCTCCATGCTGCAGTTCACCCCGGACTGCACTGCACTGAGTTTGACGGTTGAACGCTGATTGGCTGTTACGTTACACATGTCACTCAGTGACCACGCTGTTGAACGCTGATTGGCTGTCATCACGCGAAATTCGTGTCAAAGTTGAAATATTCCAACTCGAGCGAATCTGTCGCGCCACAAATCCTTGTGAACGCGCTCGCCTGTGCACGGCGAAAGTGTGGCGCGACAAATCAAAAAAATTTGCCCGATACGCGTCTATACGTTCACTTTGTATGGGATCTTGTCGCCCCGTGGCGTTTGGTGTGAACGCACTGGAGAAGTTTCAAGACAGACAGCCAAAATTGAAATTTTTATTCAGAAAATAGCTGGTCCTTTTGCTTCCTATAAAAAGCATGTTTGTGACACTGGATAACGATATGGATACATCATCTAGCCTGCATGTGGAGGGCCACATAAGGTAAGAAATTGGTTTACGTAAACTTTGCTGCTGGTTCTGTTTGCTCGTGATGACCTGGCCAATGGTTACCCACGGTCCTAAGCGATTGTGATCTGATTCTGGTTGGTGCTCCAGCTAGTATATATAGATTGCAGCTAGTAGCAGCTACACACGGTGCGATTGCTATGCCAATGTGGTTATAATTGTTTTGTCTGATTGAGATATGTGACGACTTGGAGCCTGGTAGGCCTATCCTGACATAAATAAGTTCTCGCATAACCTGTGTGATTATCCTAAACTGTAGGGGATTTTATTTGCGGGCAATTTGCTTATGATGTTGTAACGAGTGAAGTCTACATTGGTCCTTCGCAAGTGTTTACTGGTGGTCAGGATTTGGCAGATGCAATTCTCCTCTGGGCGCTTGTTTTTTTCTTCTTTTTTTAATGCAGTATAACATATGCTAACAGCAGCCCTTGCTCGTCTTCAAAAGGCTACCTCGTTTCATTTCGTACCCCCTTTACAGTCTGGCATTGTTTGTCTGGTAAACTTTGTTGATGTCAAGATAAGTGTTAAATTGCCAACACTGTTCTTTGTCCTGTGTGTATTAGTATTACATATCCCGAGCCAATACCCTGGTGTTTCCAACGCCGTTTTGCAAAACAAGCCAAAACACAAACTGTGGTTTTCAACTTTTATTGTTCGAATAGGATTTTCAACACCTGACAATACACTGTAGAGCATATTGTAATGCAGCGTTGAATGGATGAATAGCTTACATAAGGGTACCCAGCACTTTTCAAACCACACTCAAGCTTATGGTTAATGTCCCCACCACTTCTAAAAACAAACTGACGCCCTTGCCCACAACACAACCCGAATTGAATTATTATGGATTATTTTGGACAATGAATGAGGTATTAATACCAATACTCTTTGGCTGGGACGATGTCAACATTGGGTATATGGAGCAGAACATAGTGGGTCATATGTCAACGTTTTTTGTATGCATTTTATTTATTAGTAAGCTACATGGATATGCCATCTTTCAGAACCTTTCATTACCTGCACTAAAGAGAATTAAAGAGCGCACCCTCATTGTTTGATTGGTGTCGTAGGTGTTGTTGGTGCTGAGTTACCACTGAAATCAGTGGGTCAGATCGGTCGTCAAGATGGCGGCGCAAAGTTAGTGACGTCACGTGAACCAAACGTCGCAGCATACTTTGCGCGGGATACGTTCCTTTCTGGAGAAGTGAAGAGGGCGTCCTACTGAACGGAGGTATCCTATATTATGTTAAATGAAATGACCTAGTTCAAGTGTATTCCCCCCAAAGTACTGCAGGATAAAATAGAGCACAAATTCATGTTTGCAGATGTTCGAAAAAAAAAATCTGGCTATAATCTCTTTTTTCATTGTTGCAAAACCTTTTTTACAAGGTGTTTTTCAAACAGACTTACAAGCCTTTGAAACTTTATTCAGGATTGAATTATGACAGGATACTGGCTCTGTCACACTAAATTTGTACCGGCTGCCAAATTTGTACCGGGCGCGTCATCCATACATAATCCATTCCAAACCTGCCTGTCAGCAGATGATCGCGTCGTCCGTTGCCGGGCAGGTTTCAAAAAACATTTGCGCTCATGTTGCCAAAGACGAAATAACATAATACAGTTAACGGATCGCTAGATAACACTTGTTTTTACTTTATATTTGTATTGTATTTAATTGTTTGATCAAATTTAGCTAGTAAACTGAGTATTTAAAGCGGGTTTCAAAAAACATTCGCGCTCATGTTGCCAAAGACGAAATAACATAATACAGTTAACGGATCGCTAGATAACACTTGTTTTTACTTTATATTTGTATTGTATTTAATTGTTTGATCAAATTTAGCTAGTAAACTGAGTATTTAAAGTGGGTTTAAAAAAAAATTTGCGCTCATGTTGCCAAAGACGAAATAACATAATACAGAAAACGGATCTAGATAACACTTGTTTTTACTTTATATTTGTATTGTATTTAATTGTTTAATCAAATTTAGCAAGTAAACTGAGTGTTTAAAGCAAGTCAAGGACGAAATAGCATAATACAGATAACGGATCGCTAGATAGAAGGTTTGCGAATGTTCGTGAACCTTTCACGTCATTCGACGCGATCGTCCGTTGCCAGGCAACGGACGATTTGGAGTGGATTACGTATGGATGACGCGCCCGGTACAAATTTGGCAGCCGGTACAAATTTAGTGTGACAGCTCCATACTGGCTCCGCTTCACAGCTGGCGAAATCGAGCTGACTAACAAGCAGGCAATGTCTGAAAAACGGTCGTCTACCAAAATAAAAATATATATAATTACGCTGTGTGACAATTCAAAAGAGGTAGCTATTTGATAAATGTATCCCTAGATACCTTCACAGCTTGCAACGTCGAGCTAACAAACTAGCAAGCAACTGGTTGTCTACCAAGATAAAAAATATATATAATTACGCTGTGCACATACAAATACATTTCAGGTCATGAATCATAAAGGGCCTCTGATAGAATATAGTTACAATTTCAAAAGAGGTAGCTATTTAATCAACTTACCTCAGAAGTTACTCGGCGGCCAGCAATGGAAATTAATGATATCCAACGCCGTAGAACGGATGTTTGGAACTACGCGAGGCTGCATACCCCGGAAGTAGGCGGCAAAAAGCGTACAACGGAATCCAATGGAAGTGTCACCACTCCGTTATATCTATCACTCTGGTTGAAAGCATTTAAGTCAACATGTTGACTTATGCATTAATAGGTCCATGAGCTAACCCAGGCTTTGAGCGCAACATACCTCGCTAACCCACTAATCGAGGTTTGTAGTACAGGCCAGAGGCAAGTGTTATCCATCTCAGATAAGCCTCTATAAATATGTTCCCAGTTGCCATATGTGGCTTCCACTGCAACATATGTTGCATATATAGCAACAACTGTAGCTATCAAAGAAATTTAGAGGGTACATTGTATTTCTTAACCATTTGTAGCTACAATTATTTCACTTTGAACGCTCAAATATTTAGTAGCCCTAAGGATTGCTAGGAATGTTACTTTGGGTCTTCTGTCTTTACAGCACCAACAACTGGCCTTTATTTCCCTCCCACATGGCAAACACGACTATCCATCAAGATTTGAAAGAAACAAAACCATATTGTTTTTTAACGTTTAATTTAGATTGTTTAATGTTAATTCCATGCTGTTTCAGTAAGAACGGTACAGATCCCCCCCGTCTGTGGCTCCAGTCAGATATCCAGTAGTACAAATCAGCTCCAAGTTACACATAACCAAGCAAGAAGAGAAATTAAAATATACCATTGACAGGAAACTGCCCAGAGACAGATGGAGAAAAGCACCTCGTGAAGAGAAGGCTTCTAGTAAAAAGTAGGATGAAGCAAGAAAAACAGTATTTGTAATTTGCCTCAACATGCAAGCACTGACGGACAGGGTACTTTTACAGCTCTCCGTCGAGGAGCTAGGGGGCCAGATTGAGACGCGTCTTCCCATACAGGTGATCGTTTCTACTGTTTATTTTGTCCAATCTTAACCACCGCTAAGCTATCAGTCAGACCTCAAGGAAAGGATGTGTACACAGATACAGTATTTCAGCACAAAAGAATCCAAGGACGACTCCTGGAAAGAAAAATAACTACAATTGGAGGACGACGGTGTAAAGGTCATGGTTGTTCGCTTCTACATGGATATCGCAAATTTCGCCAACTGCCTCTGAAAAACTAAGTTACCAAAAAGGGCACTTAAAGTATTATATTTTATTCTGCCCATAAAAATAAAAAATAAAGTAAAATGATTTGCATTTGACATTTTCCTAAAAACAGATAAAAAGGCTCCCAAAACTAATAGTCAACATATCAGTAATAAAAGTTAATTTCTGCAATTACATTAAGAAAAAAATTCTCAATATATCCAGCAACTGATAAAAATATTGAGGAAAAACCCAAGGGAAATAAAATAAAATCATACATAATGAAAACATAACATTTGTTAAATTCAGGGACACTTTCTTTGTCTTTGCATTTCTCACATTGTATTTACTGTCTCAATTAAGTGGTACTTACTTCAACTGAATTAACGGGCTAACAAAAATAAAATATATGCAAAGAGGAGAAAAATAAGTGGGTCCGCTCCTTGGCCCTGTGAGACATGAAGCTACTGAGGTTTGATGGGACAGGGGAGGGAGAGAAAGAAATATCCAAAAGAAATTAGATTAGACGAGGAAGGAGGAGAGAGAGAGGACCGGGAATTTACACTTCCTCAGGGTGGGGCCTGGTTATAGAGGAGGAGGGGTGAAGGAGTGTGAGGAGGGGGTGAGGGATAGGGTCTCAAGTTGTTGGCTGTCGTTGGCATAGTCTCACTGGGCTTCGTCCTCAACGTCTTGCAATGCCTCTTTGTTCTGTTCTTCTCCTGCAGAGAGGGGACATAAAAAAAAAAATCAGCATCACTGCACACGGTAGGAAAACACAAAATGGGGCTCCTTCACAACAAACCGGTGTCTTCATGGAGAAGTCAACCAATGGAAGTTCACTCACACACTGTTGTGCTTCCGGCTTAGTGAGGAGGGAAGTGATTCCCATCCTGTACACGCACTCAGGCCTTGGATGTGTGATCCCAACCTACTGCTGCTCCAAGTGTTCAACAGGTGGACATCATGTGATTCGTTCAGAATGCATTAAGTCGGCTTGGAAATCAACCAGCAAGTCTCTTCTCCTTCGGATTATAAAAACATATGCAACTCTATTTGCTATTTAAGCTCACGTGGCGAAGAATTGCTTGGCCGGGCAAGATTTGTGGTGAATAACCTGCCTCTTTGCAGATGGCAAAGAAAACTACTTTTCAGAAGAACCAAAGAGCAAAACCTGCACTTTGGTGAGTCCTAACGTCTAAGACAATAGTGCACCACTGATTGATTATACGCAAGTTCTCCAGCTCAGAAAAATGTCCTTGGAGGATGTAGGCAATAGGGATCGACCGATACAGGTTTTTTAGGGCCGATACGATACCGATTTTTCTTCATCTGCCTTAGCCGATACGCTGATACCACAATTTGAATTGGCTCAGCGAGTCACTCTGGGAACGAGCAATATACTGTATATTCTATATAGAATAGTGTATATTCTGGGCCTCCCCTGGCCCAGAACATTAATCAATCACATCGACGTATCAATATAGGCGGGCCAAAAGCGTTGCTGTTTTACCGACCAGATATGGCAAAAGTCTTATCTATTGGTTAGCTCCAATGATCTGGATACGTCACCCCTTGTATTCTTCTGATGGTCATAGTGTTATCCAATGTGTGTTATCCAGTGATATTTTCAAATGCATGCTTGTTGCCGCCCCTCGAGTTGGGCCATTTACATTGCTCGTTGCCAGACCCTACAGCTTTCTAGATGTGGTTCTGGATTTCCAGGCTAAGCCTCCCTCAAATTACATCATAAAAATGACAATGATAACAAATGTTACAATGTCTCAATAAAAAAAAATTACATTTATTGAACCGTCTGTAAATCACGGCAAATAAATTGTAAAAAGACATGTGAAGTTATATTTTTGAAGTGTCTAGTTCACCGTCATGCAGGCTGTGTTCAGTAAAATAAATAAATAATTGGCGATCCGTTTTCGGCGCATGTAGGTCTAGCTGCCTAAGCCCACGTTGAAATAATTTTGATGTTGAATGTTGATGGCGCAGTTGTTAAGAATAAACAGTTTGATTTCATACAAATCACAATGACAAACCTGTGTCATTGTGTGTGGGTGTACCCGAGGTGCGTGCGTGCGTGGGGGGTTCTTGATTGAGCGATTTTCGAATATTATTCGAATATGTCTCAGCGAATAGTATTATGGCAAGAAATGCACATCCCTAGCACACGCATTTGAAAAGGCACCATCCAGGTGTTAGTATCACTGTTGCTGTGGAAAAAAAAACTAGCTGTGCGAACCCAGCTCACGATACTATTTCAATAACCCCTGTTAGAAATGCAAATGCCATAACCAAGTGTATTGGTGTTTTCATTGCTGCTGATCTACGGCCATTCTCCGTTGTTGACAGACAAGCAGTTTTTTTTTAAATTGTAATTAATTAATTATTGCATTAATGCATTAATTATGAACCGTACCATACCGTGACTTAAAAACCGAGGTACGTACCAAACCTTGACTTTGTGTACTGTTACACCCCTAGGGTTCATGTGTACAGTTTTACATTTTAATAAAATAAGCGGTATATAATAAGACAGGTGGTGTTTCTTTGATTTGTTTACATATTGTTCTTTATGTCTTGAATGTTTGGATTAAACCTGCACTACTGTAAATGTTCCTGACAAATAAGCTGTTTATATGCTTAACCCTTGTTCCTTTGATGTTAAAAGTTGCACTTTTGATAATATATAAATAAATAACACTGTTACACTTTTTTAAACTATTTCAGTTAGCGTAGGCCTATCAGTACTTTCTGAACATATTCAACACTCAAAATACCACGAAAATACCGAAAACCAGGATAATTATGGTCACAATAACCGTGAGGTTAAATTTTCATAGTGTTACATCCCTACAACAATGATTGATATTTCACAAATAAATGCTTTTGTTTAGGCATTCAACACGAAGAACCTATGTGAATTAACCAGACCAAGAGCGACCAACATAAACATTAGAGCCCGACCGATATAGGATTTTTAAGGCCGATACCGATACGAATATTTTGTGATTAAAAAATCCGATATGCCGATATATATAAAAAAAAATAATCCAGAAACGCGCAACAAAACAAACAGATTTCCCTAACATTGGTTATTTGTAGTTATCCTTTAAATCCTTTTCACTCTCAACTAACACGTAACAACAGCAAAACTGGACATGGTAGTCATGAATTAAGTCATGCTTATCGACTTTAGAGAATTGATGGGGATGTTCTTTTAATTGTTATTCAAGCAATGTATGTCTTGTGACAGTTGCCAACTTACCATGAACACACTTGCACACATGAGCTGTGTTGGAAATCATTCCCTATTCACTCCCTCACTATTCCCTATATAGTGTTTATGATATAGTGCACTATATAGGGAACGAACAAACGAGAATTCGGACACTACGCTGAACATTTCTAAGCGTCATTTGCGACAGTAAATGCGCCGGGTATTTGTGTGACGCAGACAGATGCTCCCACATCATGTAAACAAACCGGGCAATAGAGTGGCGAAGTCATGCCCCTTCCGGTAGGGCTCATGGGACCTATGAGATCGAAAAATATGAATAGGTGTCAATGGAGAGAAAATAATTATTTTCTGGTCCCAGTCTTTATATGCCCTGGATTACACATATGTTGTTTGTGGATTTAAATTATAATTGTTCATGCAAAGAAAACTAAAAATGTTCGTGAAGAAGTTTGATAATTTTAGGTTTTATGTGAGGCCGCTTTGTGAACTACAGCTCTTCGCTGCTCTCGACGCATATGATATACGTCACCACACCCGCCCTTGGAACTCGGCACAGAGATGGCGATCTCTCTGCCCCACTTAGCCGCTTTTTCCAAGGGGAGGATAAAAGCATCGAAAGAGGTGAAAACCATTATAAGTCGGGGCACGTGCAGAGTTTCAGTTATGCCGATGGGAAGATTGTCGGTCTTCTCCACGCCAGTCGCAGGGAGCGTGACGTCACATACGAGCCGTGTAGTCTTTCTCGTTGTGTTTTCTCTACAGCCTTTATCTGAACAATTGCACAATAAACGGTTGAACTCTTTGCATGAAAAATTATCCTTTAAATCCACAAACAACATATGTGTAATCCAGGGCATATAAAGACCGGGACCAGAAAATAATTATTTTCTCTCCATTGACACCCATTCATATTTTTCGATCTCATAGGTCCCATGAGCCCTACCGGAAGAGGCGTGACTTCGCCACTCTATCCCGAGGAAAGCTGGAGCTTGTATTGATGTTGAATGCAACATTTCCTTGATCAAGTTTTTTTTATTAATTTTGAATATTACATTTTCTATGTTAACTCCCAATTAAATTGTTGACATCTCTAAACGAAAGCCGGAGACTCCATCATTAAATGTATTAGTTTTCGCGGTTATTCAGCTTCTTCTTCTCCTCCGGAAGAACACTACCGCATTGCATTGTGGTATACGGAGTAACAAGTAGGGAACATCGTATGTACACTCAAATTTTAGTGCATGAAATTAACCACTGAGAATTTGAACACCACTGCAAAATGGCGAGCACCCTATATAGTGCACTATATCCGTGATAGGGAATGATTTCGAACACAGCTATGAACAACACCGATGATCTCCGTCGATCTCCGTCATTCACTCTGCCTGAATCAGCGGGTTTGGGGCGTTAGAGCGCCCTCTGTTTTTTTTTTTTATATTCATTTATCGGCCATTATAATGCCGATGCCGAATAGTTTGAAAAATGCCTAATATCGGCCGATAATATCGGCCTGCCGATATATCGGTCGGGCTCTAATAAACATCTAAAGAAACTCGTATCTCTGTAGTGGAAAGTGTCATGCCAAAATCCATCTCCATCGCTAAATATGTAACCTCTTCATTGCATCAACTGACAACGTTCGTCTAGGTGCTGGCTGTATATCTAGGTACAGACTCGATTAACCTTGAGGAATATAACTCTGGGGTTGGGGGGCTTAAGGAAATGCATGCAGGTGTAGGCTCTAGTTAAATAGGAAATAGTTTTTCTCCAGGACGGTTCATTAGCCAAGACGATGAGCTCTCTCCCTCTCTCCTCTTTTCCAAAATGAGGCTTCAGGGAAGAAAGGCAAGGAGGAGAAAGGGCTTCACAGACTCCTTTGTACTGCTTTACAACAGGACACACAAGCCACTGCAAACACTAGGAACAGTTTTATTTTGGGGTGGAGTGGCGTTGACTCAGCAGTATCCGTGAGCTGGGGGAGAAGAGCCCGAGGCTAAAGGACCGCACCATCTATCAATTGAATCCGTTCATTTTGAAAAACGCTGCAAGAATTTACTTTTTTGCTTGTTGGGAAAGGATATGTTAAACTGAGAAAGTCTGCAGGTGATTTTGCATTTATTTGAACACTAAACAAAAAGTAATTTAAGGTTCTGGATCTGCCAAAATTAAACCCTTATCAAGACCAATGTGTTTCATACGTCATTACTTTTACTCAGTCTTAGATCAACAGACTCACCGTCCCCCTGCATGTCTGAAGTCCATAGTGTCAGGTTGTCGCGTAACAACTGCATGATAAGCGTGGAGTCCTTATAGCTCTCTTCACTCAGCGTGTCCAGCTCTGCGATTGCGTCATCGAACGCAGCCTTCGCCAACCTGTGTGAACAAATAGACATGAGTCACAGCATTGGCTCCTAAGGGCACATTGTAACATTCTGACGACGAGGATGACCATCCGGGGTCGTTCAGCCCATCTGTGTACATTGATTATTTATCGGTCTTCCTTACCACTAAATGTCGACCGACCGTGAGTCGATCGGAATAAGTTAAACATTTAAATATACACGCAGCAAACAATGTATTCGTGGCAGCAAACCCATATTTAAATAGCTGCATCGTCTACAAATTGGTATGCGACTTGACTATGCCTACAAAGGTTAAACCTCCTGGATACTACTACTAGTGTTATCCGCCACTCCGATGGAGCTTCAGCCAACACCAGACACAGACTGGTTCATACTATGCATAAAGGTAAGCAGCCCTGGACACCACTGTTGACATTAAAACCACCACTATTAACATTAACAGTTCCAATGCCGGTCCATACATTCACACAGGACACTAAAATACACGATACGATTTTCTCCATTTATTGGTTATAACCGTGAACTAGAATACAATTGCTTGCTTTTAAATAAAGTTCTGCCAGTTTAACTTGCTGGTTGTTGCATGGTTCTTGCACAATTTTTAAAGTCAAATTTAAGACTTTTTAAGACCAACACATACATAAATTAAGACCCAAAAAATGTCTGAAAAATTATTTGATAGAAAAGGTGTGTATAATTGAGTCACTTATACACATCAACCGTAGCCGTAGTACTAGCAGTACTCTTGCAAAGTTATCTCGGAAGCGCGCGGACACGACGATACGCGAACACATTAACCCATCCGTGTCACCCATAGTCACCCATGACCCGTCGCTTAGCAACCGGACACGCTGGGGTTGATATGTTACCGGACTACTGTAACTACTACGGAGTGATAACAAAGACATGAATCAGGCAATAAATCCACCGTCCTTGACAGCGGCATGAGTGCGGAGTGAACTACTGCAGCTTTCCTAAGTTAAACCCCAAACTATCGGAATAAGTGTATGCATGTCGATTATAGCAGACTACACCACCTCTTCTGTAGCCGAATAGAATTATATTACGAACAGATAATTGTATTCCGATTGAGGCGTATTATATGATCCTTTTCTATTCCGATTGAGCTGTTCTTCCACAACTATGCGGATCAGATATGTCCATGTAAACACGGCTGACAGTGAACACACACACACACACACACACACACACACACACACACGCACGTGGGACTCAAGAGCTTTTGCTCCCATGGTCCCTAGTATGAATGCCTTTCGGGATAAACGACACCTTGCCTCGTAGTCACCTGCCTTCTCCAACCACCCCCGAAACGTATCCTCCTCAAACCATTTCTCATTGAATTTGCACTGTCCCATCCTGAAAGTAGCGCAAGTTGGCCTAATGATGTCAACCTCAAAGTAGCGCCAGCAAGTTAGCCTACAGACGCAGCTGCAGGCTGCAGATGCAACCGGCCCCCCGATGACTGATGTCGATGTCAACGTTAACGTAACGTAAAACTCCTGAAAATGCCGTAATTAAAAGACGCACTAGGTGATTTGTGGTGCGCGACAATTTCCCCTAGTCTTAAAAAACCATCTGCAAAATTTAATACCTAGAGCAAATTTACAGTAAATTTAAGACAATTTATGGCCTTAATTTACACAAAAAAAATTAAGACTTTTTAAGGACCCGCGGGAACCATGTGTTGTCAGGCATGAAAACGGGTCAGGGGTGAAAAAGGTGAGAAGGATATTATCCCTCTAGGGGGGTCCGGGGTATCCTCCCCCGGTAGAAAATTTTGAATATTCGGTTCGAGCCTGCATGAGAGTTCAATGTTGTCATTAGCTGTTACGTCTGTCTGACCAATCGCAGTTCAAGGCCGACCTGGGCTGTACCACTTCGGGAGGGGGCGCTCAGTTACTCCTCTCTAGACGAAATCGAATTGGTTGCGACGTTGACCCGGCGCCCCCCCGAATCATTAACGGGCCACAGGGAATTCTCCCAACTCTCCCGATTACCACTCTGCGTGTGCGTGCGTGCGTGCCCGTGTGAGTGTGCAGGCGTTATTCAACTGCCTGGTAAACATGTAGGCCTACGGTAATATTCATACTGGTTTAAATAATGCATTTGATAGTAGGCTATTTCCCATCGTTGCTGAGCAAGAGTTTTGTTCGAAAGTTCAGTGATAGAAAACAAATAATAGCCCGGGCTATTGACGTTTTACGGTATCACTGTCATGCACCTACCCGATGTCAAGTGGACCGGGTTGAATTCACTGCGGGTTTCTCTTATATCCATCTTACCAAAGATATTTTGGTACTGTCCTTCTCAACACTCTCTGATCTCACTAAAAGGCTAGCAGCACGAAACAGCAATATCGACGAGATGCGCTATGCATAGAGAAGAAAGAATACCGACGTTGAATTTGCAACATTTTGCAACAAATTATTCTAAATCTGCCCATACATGGACACGGCAGAATTTTGCGGTTTTCACTCGCTACAATGTTGCATCTGTGGCTGCTGGTAATTCAATCACAAAGAAGTAAACTCTACGGGGCTATTTTCAGCATTATGATGTTTTTTTTACGGCACAGCGATCCGGGGCTATAGCCTCGAATGCTGGGGCTATAGCCAGGTCTAACGACGCGCCTGCTCGCGCATTCAAAGTTCTCCGTCGGGATGTCGGATACGCATTGCAATTCTCCGCCCGATCGAACTTATATGTTGACAATATATTTGTAAATAGTTTTGTAAATAAACTTCCAAAGCTTTAAAAATCCTATTTGGTATTTTATTGGTCCTGTGCAAAGTAAATAAGGTCCAAAGTCAAACCGAGTAGCGTTTCCGGAAATGATTTTGTTAGAGGACCAATCACAGCCCTTACCGTCTCTGTTGCGTCGACTGATAATTAAAAAATATTGGATGCGCACGTAAACTACGGAGAGGTTCTCAGACAGGCTCTCCGTGTCCAAGTACAGCACTTTACGGAGGACTATAAACTGGCCGGCCTCTGAACCTACCCCCCCCCCCCCCCCCCCCTAAATATTTTTTCACGGAGGTCACCTATTTTGGTTTCAAAACGGCGAATTTCGCCGAAAGGTGAGTGATTTTCATGCCTGTGTTGTAACTAGGGATCGACCGATTTTCGGCCGGGCCGATAATCTCCTAGTAACATTACTGTGAGCCCATTAACGTTATCGAAACATAAGCGGCAGCTCTGCTCGCTCGCAGTCCGTTAATCACTCGAAACAATGTTGCTGATAATATCGATATGGATATAGTCTGTGAAAGTAGAAGTCTGTGTGTGAGGGAGAGAGTAAAAACCTAATAAACTCAATTCAGTCCAGTTTTATTGCAGGGAAGCATGTTAAGCGGTGGTTATACTTCTACAACTGCGTAATGCGCTATCCAACTGCGTAACCACGGAGCCCCTCGAACCCTTAGGGGCTTTAAGGTGCAGGCTGATTAGCTTTTAGCGTAACGTTAGCCCAGCGGTCCGCTTTCTCCTTCTCTGTGTGTGCGTGTGCGTGCCACATGAGAAACTGACAGCCAAGCACCGTCTGTCTGAGAGAAAACAGTCTGGCAATAATGGCTGTTTAACTAGGGAACTATTTATTTATTTAAATTTCAGTTGTAAAATATTAACATTTCAGTTCAGGAACATTTTAGGGAGCCATTGATTTGTTTAAATTGTTATGTTGCAAATCTGATAAGCTGTTGTGTTTATTAAACATATGCTTAGAGGCATTTAAATGTTAAGTGTTAACGCCAATATTTTCCCCTTTTCTGTAAATTAATATCGGCTCCAAATATCAGTTATCGGCCCCCTTTACTACTAATAATCGGTATCGGCCCCAAAAAAACATATCGGTCTATCTCTAGTTGTAACCAATTCAGAGCCATGTTGTGGCTATGGTTTACAGGCCTGTGCTATGGCTGAAGGGTTTGAGCTAGTGCTGCCCACCATCACATCTTACAAAATATAAATTTTATTTTCTTTAAAGGGGTTTCTTATATTTAAAGTGGGTATATCGCTGCCCTTTGGCTGTCTTTGCTAGCTATAATCTGATTTTCAGATTGGGGGAATTGGACCAAAACGGCCCAAGCAGGTAACCCATGCAATACCATGCGTTTTACCCATAGAGGGTAATTTGAGTCCATATTTAAATCTTATCCTAGGTTTTAAAAACGAGAGTTGGACCAAGATTAATCCATAGCACTGTCATGTAACCCACTACATGACTTTCCATCTAAATAAGGATTTTTTTCTAAAACTCCAGGCTAACCCTAGCAGCAGATATGGACCAGAAGCAGGGGAGGGGCTTACCTGCAGGCACGGTCCGGCGAGTTGAGGATCTCGTAGTAGAAGACAGAGAAGTTGAGGGCTAGGCCGAGCCGGATGGGGTGTGTGGGCGGCAGCTCCGTCATGGCGATGTCGCTTGCCGCTTTGTATGCCACGAGGCTGTTCTCCGCTGCCTCTTTTCGGTCGTTGCCGGTGGCAAACTCGGCCAGGTACCTGTGATAGTCCCCCTTCCTGGAGAACAGCGCAATGTTGATGGTTGAAACAATGAGTTGAGCAGCTTATTAGTTGATCGATAGAAATGTCAACGTTGCTTACAGCTTAAAAAATATATATATTAGGTTGATTTCAGTGTTTCAGAGCATAATTTTCTTTTTGACATAAGAGAAAATACATGATACATAGAACAATTGAACAACAAAAACAGTTATTGTAGCTGGAACACAATGGACACATTACTTTGTGTGTCCCAGTGGTTAAAAGTTCAACACGCAGATCTCTTACATTTTGTAGTAGAAGACTTTGGATTCTCCTGTGGTAGCAGCAGGAATAAGGTGCTTGTCCAGTACATCCAGAATTTCGATACAGATGGACTTCAGCTCGTCCTCAACCTGGCATCACAAATCATACACACTTAATATCAGTCACAGAAATGGAATAACACACTCAACTCATTGTCAAAACACCCTCTAACAATTCAAACCAGATCTGTGGTTTTGGCTTGAGTGTCTGTGAGCAATGGCGTGGTCGTGGTAGAGAAATAAAAAAATGGGTCCCCGAGACAAACGTTGTCGAGAGAAGTAAGTGTTACAGCACATTAAATCTCTGAATGACATTAGCTCATTGACTGCATTCCAATGGCCTCTCCCATCAATCTGACACTCTGTGGCCTCTCCCACATTGATAGTCAGCTCTTATTTCCAGAGAGAGCTGGCCAACTATGACTCACATTTCTGTCTGGGACTGCTATTGAACGCAAGATGTAACGTCATGAGTATCAATAGAAGCTTGTATAGCTGTTATCCAGCTCATTTATATAATCTGGAAGGCAAGATTAATTATCTTTAACACAGCACAGTAATTATGGGATGCAAGGAAGACCATCTTTGGTATTTCGTGGGGACCGTTGTCCAATACACATTGTATGCCTGGACTAGGGCTGCACGATATGGGCAAAATATTTTTTGGTTGAATGGCGATATATATATCGATATTTTCTATAGAGTGGGATAGATGGTTTTTTTGTAAGTTAAAAGCCACATGTGAGATGATGCAAGCACTTTTATTAAAACATAGGTCAGTATGACTGCAACATGTGATTATGTATCGTTATTTTCAACAGAATTGAATGAACAACAAAGGGAACCGTTTTCATTTTCAGCATCACCTGTGCAAAACAATATAAAGCTGTAGGTTACACATATTAGCTACCATTAAGAGCATTGGCATCGTCGCATTGTCCTGCGTACTACGGTGAGGGTTTCAGTGCGCTGTAACTTTAATCCCCCGCCCCCTCCCTTCTCCGTTCCATTTGGGAACATGTTTGGTTTCATTTTGTTTGTTTCTTATATTTTAATTAATTAAGAGCGCCCCCAACACATTTGCCGCCTTAGGCAATCGCCTAGGTCACCTTTGCCGGGATCCGGCCCTGGTTTCGGGGCAGAAGAAACTGTCGCGGCCGGTGATGCAACCGCACAGCCACAGAGTTTTACGCATTCCTCATACTGCACTTTGTGCCACTGCTGTAAATGGTGGAACAGATTTGTCGTGCTTCCACTTTTAGCCGCAACGTTTTTGCTACACTCTCTACAGATGACCTGCAGCTGCTGCTCAGTTTTTTTAAACCCGAGCTATTTCCATATTATGGAGCCGTTGTTTCTCCTCTTTGAAACAATTTCGTCTCCCGCCGCCGTCTCGTTTTCTTTATGGGTATCCTCCATGCTTGTTGTGTTGTGAGGGGGTGACGGGGCGGGAATGAGGCGTCTTTGCACACGGCACATTCGGAAAGACAGTGGGAGGGGGAGGGGTCGCGCTCACAGTCTCCAATGCAAACACAGACGCTTGAGGCGGAAACTGACCATTTTAACGCATATATCTATATAAACTATATTGTCAAATCTTGTATCCCCTTGGAAATTATATCGATATATCGTACATAGCCGATATATCCTGCAGCCCTAGCCTGGACACATTACAAGTGAAAGACTTCAAGTGACCCCAGTGAAGTCACTTGAGATAAAACGATACAAATCAAATACAGTGTATAAATTATCCCAAAATGGGTTCCTATTAGGTTATAAAACTGTAATAAAACACTATGAGTCAAGATATTAGAAAACATGTTTAGGTTTAGGTTCTGATATTTCTTGAAGCCATCTCTACCCATGACAGTTACATCAAGGTAGCACTGGAGCGCATGGAAGACAGTAGTGGTGCAACGGGTTATCCGTGATCCGTACGGATCAACCCTCACAGTTCGGGACGCAAGTGATCCATGGATCGGCTGATAAGAAAAAAGAAAAGTTGTCTGTTCACGTTAACAGCGCATGTTTAAAGGACAATTCCGGTATTTAGCACAACGAGCCCCCTTTCTGGTTTGTCTAGGATGAAATATAGTGGTTGACACACCGAAATGTTGACTATTGGTCCTGTCTCGGGTATTTGGCTAATTTCGAAACGCCCCTGCCTGCTTCAGAATGGCTGGCTTTGGGCATTCACAAACTAGTCCTTAAAACAACCCTAAACATTTGTTTTCCGAATTGTGCAACTCACCGAGTGGTTAGTGGTGTTCGTTGATGTTCCTCATCAAGTATTGTAGCGAAATACAGTTTCTGTCTTGTTTAATTTGGCATTTTGTAAATCCCATTGAAACGGAAACCGGACACGGAATCGGGAGCGGAAATGGGCTGTTTGTTTGGTTGTAGTCTTTTTCGCTCGGTTCTCCGTATCAAAAGTAGGGCTAGAACCGAGCGAAAAGACTACAACCAACCCCCCTTTCCGTTTCCGGTAAACGAGCAACGAGCCTTCAAACAGAAATCAATGGATTTACAAAATGCCAAATAAAACAACAGAATGTTGACTGATACTTGATGAAAAAAAAAAGATGAGGATGTCTGCATTGGCTGGGCTCTAAACTCTCCCCAGTGCAGACATCCTGAATTTAAAGTTGTTAATCCAGGTCTGTGGTGCTTCCTTTGGACACAGGTTTATTTTTTATTATTTACTATCCATCTCAAAAAGAAGAAGGAATAATGCCTCTGATTGCACTTTATTTTGTTTTTATTTTATGTGGACAAAAGCAATTTTTTATATATATGTACTATGTTTAAAGGAAGCAGGATTATTACCAAACGTTTCACTTAATTTTTTTTTACACATTTGAAGATTTTATTTAAAGTCACATTTGTCTTGTTCAGGGCTCCAGACTTATTTTTTTCACTAGGAGCACTGTGGCCCCTAACTGAAAATTGTAGGGGCGCAACCAGAAATTTTAGGGGCACACACCGTTAATCAACATGCCAACCAAATATTCACATTTCTACAAATTTTCACTGTATTACTAATAACTATTTTGATAATAGATGCAGAAATTACAATGTGCCGTTTCAAATTCAGTGTCACATTTTATTGTGATTCTCATCTACCCCAACGGTTTCCAGGTTTGCGCATGCATCCGTTCGACAAGTACTGAAGCGACAGTTTCACAGGAGTGCGCCCGCTTGTCGTGCCGCTTGACAGGACGCTGAGCCTCCTCTCCGCCCGCTCGCCTCTCCATTGAGAATGTATTATCAGGCCCGACAAACGCCTCCCGTGTGAAAAGCCCTTTATGGTAGCTGAAGCAGAGTCCTGCACTGGTTCGGGTGACCCGCACAATTTGGATGAAACGAGTCGGGTCGGACACCTGAACAGCGCGTGTCGGGCGCGGGTTTTGCGATTGCGAGCGAGACTTCACCGGTGCTGGATATGTTAATCAGGAGCGGAAGAGTCAACTAAAACCGTCAACAGTGGATGATGTGCTTTTTTTGCACAACAATCTAAAGCACCAAACCAAACACGAGATAGTGTAATGCCCATCTAATGTTTCTAATTTTCCATCGGGTGCAGGTCGGGTGTCGATATCAATTTATAGCGGGTCTGGTCGGGCTACTGTCGGAACACAGGTCGGTGCGGTTTGAAGTATTGTGGGTACGGGCGGGTGGGGGGTTTGTAAAATAAGACCCGTGCAGGACTGACTTGCACTGGCACACTAGCCGAAGGTCGGAAGAACGATTCAATAGTTTGCTTGCTCATTGTAAATGCACGTGGCACTTTGTGAAATCTTTCTCCTTTGCACAAACTTTTACGCACCCTCGATAATCTCTAGGACCCTCCCCCTCGACACATTAGCCACTTACAGTGGCCATTCCCCATCTTTCTTACACTCATTGGCCTGCTAAAGATTCCGGATTCATTGACGCACCCCGTCCACGTTTAACGTGTAAGAAAAAAAGGGCAAATTTGGTGATGGGAAATTCGGTCGCACTCTCAAATTTTGGTCGCAAAATGTGACCATTTGGTTGCAGTCTGGAGCCCCGTTATCTTTTTTTGTTGTTGATCCGAAAATGAGCCGACCCGTGCCTCAAAAACCGTAACACGATCTGAACAGTGAGTTTTGTGATCCGTTGCACCCCTAGAAGACAGACAGCACTAATAGCTCTGGTTAGCATGTAATTAATGGAACAAACACACTGAGCACAGATGGGGCCTCGTTACCGTTTTCCTGTATTCCCGAATCATCTTGAGCTTGTCTTCCCCGCCCTTGCTCTCCTCCCTCTGTTCGATGCTGCTGATTATCCTCCAGGATGCTCGCCGCGCTCCGATCACGTTCTTGTATGCCACCGATAGCAGGTTCCTCTCCTCCACCGTCAGCTCCACATCCATCCCCGCCACCAGCTTCATGGACTCCACCATCTCTGTTGGGAGGTGGGGCATACGACAAGACATGTATCAAGCTCATAAGGCCATGCATTTGTACAGAAACATGTGAAATATTTTAAGTACAATAGACAGGGGTCAGAACCGAGATAGCCACCAAACAAAAGGAGGTAAATTGTGGCTAAAAAAGACTCAAGTAATATCAACGTTTTATAAGATTTGTATTGCTTTAGAAACGTTAACCGGTGCTGAGCCTCACCAAGAGTCAGATGTATAACAAAAGGTTAAATCAATTGTCTGTTGAAAGAGCACATACCTGGGCTGCCCACATTTTCTGAGAGAGGGTGTTTTGATCGGCTAAAACCTTGCAACTGGTGTGTAATGGTTACAATAAAAATGTATTAATACAACACAAAAATACGTCTCCCCAATGCTGTGACTCTGGGGTAATTGCACATTATTGAAGCATGTGCAAAATATTAAAGTCCGCCTATTGTGTATAGTAATCGTAAGCACGTCACACATGCATCGCCATAAATACACCCTGGGGGGCAAACCCCACCAATGACTCATAGGCACTATCAGACAACGTTACCGGGCAACACGCCCTGTAACAGTAGTTACCGTCCATCTAAAAACAGCCCGGCGAGGCCCCTGCTGGCACCACGGTCTGGCGGTACTGGACCGGCCCCAGAGGAGGGTCGTTCTCCCGGGTAGATCCGTATATGTGGGCTGTAGGGGAACACCCCAGTGAACAGCTGCCCTCCCTCCCACCGCTCTCCCGTAGCACACAGGCTACTAATCAGCTAACAGCGGCTGATCTCATTAATAACGCTACAGTGTGACATTTGCATTTATTTTCATTAAATCGGCGTTAGCCTGAAATTACATAAGTTTACCGCAAGCTTATCTTAAGAGTGCCCACCAGTGGGTCAAAAACACTTAAGTTTTTCGGGCAAGCCTGGTGCAGGGAGCGAGAGTCTGACAGCTCACCGACCATCCGCCATTTTGTGTTAGCCGCTAACGTTAGCCAGTGTCGATAAATGAGGACCGCTCTACGACGTCTATCAAAGAATATAAAATATTTAATTGGTGCTGCACGTGAATCACACATCGGACAGTTGTCGAACCACGTCCATCAGCGGGGTGATTGAACACCGCTTGTCCGTCGACTATGTCCGACAGTCAGTTAGCGTAGCATGTTGCTATCCAGAGCTAACACCGCACTCCCAGGTCGAACCCGTCCCCCGCAGAGCCTCCCAGCGTCTTACCGTCGTACCGCTCCGCCTGCTCGGCAAGCTTAGCCTGGTACACCAAGTCCTCCCGGTCACCCATGGTGTTAGGATCTGTAGGTGGTAGAGCGAGCTTTTAAAACGGACAAATGTTGAAAAAGCACGTCGGTATGAGTTGTCAGCGGTTCCTAATACCAATGGTTGGTAGAGAGTCGTTCCGCCCCACCGGCAGCACTGGGATGGAGTAAAGATGGCGCCCTGTTTCATCCGGGCACTGGGATGGAGCAAAGATGGCCCCCTGTTCCATCCGGGCACCGGTATCGGGTGAATATGGCGCCCTGTTCCATCAGGCAATGGGATAGAGTGAAGATGGCGCTGTGGTCCGTTGATGTAAAACTAAATTAATCCTTTGTGGTGTGGTGGTCTCGTGCTAGGTATGACTCGGAGTGGTAAATGTTCAACAACGTGGTTTATTCTAACAGAGACACAAGGTAAACGGGCTTGCGTTCTGGAGGTGGCTCATTAAGCAACTCGCGTTCTGGAGGTAAACAAACAGTTCAGGGAGTGGGCGAAACGTAAATAGGCCACGCCTACATGTTCTAATTTACCCAGGTAAACCCGTCTCTTGGCTTAAACGGAAATGGCAAAGTGGCCATGTTTGTAGTCTTAAACTTATCATTAAAACCGTGTTGTCAATTATGTGGTGAAGAAACTGTGGATAGCTTAAAATATGAAATAGAAATAGTGATCATAATGATGTAAATTATTTCAAACGTATTTAGAAGCATAGTTTATGTGTTACGACTAGATTGTTAGTTTGTGTGTGTGTGTGTGTGTGTGTGTGTGTGTGTGTGTGTGTGTGTGTGTGTGTGTGTGTGTGTGTGTGTGTGTGTGTGTGTGTGTGTGCTGAAATAAGGGGAGCCATTCCCTAGTTAAAGGGATACTTCAACGTTGGCGATATGAAGGTTATATTAAGTAAAATTGTCTATGTATTATAAATGTGCAAAGAAAATGGAAATCGATTCATCCTAGCCAGAAGTGTCTCTCTGGCTCAAAAGTAAGAAATCCTCAAACTATCACAGTGCATTGCGCCCGCTGCACAGCACGCTGTTTCCGTTTGGAGGGGGAATGACCCATGGTCCTAGCGCGAGCCATCTTTGTGTAAACGTATCTCTGTGATACGTTGACTAGTTTAGACTTCTGCCCTCGTTTTTTTGCATCATTTGTATATTGCTGTACTAGAAACATTTTCTAATTACAGTAGGTCAGCATATCAAGTATTTGTAGCCTACTCCTTTTCTCCCCAGTTTAAATATGTGTTTATTATACAGTAGGCCTACTTTAGTATAACAGCACTTGGACTAGTAAACAAATCACAACAACCAACATGAATTTAAGGTTTTATTCATGAAAATGTGTGAACTATTTACAAAAATAAAACGTGTAGGGTGCGGTTGCTAGAGTCTAAATAGTCCCAGCTCATCTTGAGCATCTTGTCTCCTGGAAGTCACGGTACTGCCCATCTTGTGCTGGGTAAATTGCTCTGATGGTCTGGGCCTCGTTTCCGAGTAGGGTCCAGCTGCAGCCCCGGAGAACAACACCCTGGCGTGACAGAACAGAACACCCAGGCGTGACGGAAGTACTGTGGCTGGACGGAAGTTACCTCCGATTATTTTCTATAGACAAATAAACTTATTTATAGCTTGAAATAACATAAAGAAATAAAAAAATATTTCGACACGTTAGTAACCATTTTTATAGCTTAGAAAATGTATTTTAACGTTATTTAGACAAATACCTCAGGATTCTTTTTTGCGTTATTGAATTTATTAGACCAAAAAATTTACATAATAAAACAATATTATGACATGTCAGTAACCATTTTTAAAGCTTAGCTTATAGCTTATTTTTTTAACGTTATTTAGACAAATAAACTAGTTCAGTGTGTAGACAATTATTTAATGGAATTGAGTGTATCATACACTTTACTCATTAAGTAATTTACCATTAGAATTAAGTAATTGTTTTAATATGTCTAATATAATCAAATTTAATTTGTTGTCAAGTATATCATCATAATTTGATATAAAGATACATTGAAGAATAACCACACCAAAGTTTCCTCACAATTTATTCAACAAATAATCTACAGAATCTTAAAGATATAGGTTCTTCATGCTGCCATCAGCTCCAACTCACTGTCAAAAGAATCAAACAGTCAAATCAATATTAAGCCTATACAATATATTATTTGTATTCTGTCACTGGAAACGATATACACTTCTCTTTTTCGCTTCAGTCTGAAGACTGGTGGAAGTAGTCCAACCGCCATTTGTTTGGCCTCCTCAGTGAAGTGTGCGAACCTTCTGCCGTGCCTGAATAAATAAGGAGAAATGATTGTAAGAATTATACATATTTAGTTCATATTGGGGTTGAGGTGTATATTCATATCTGAAATAAAAAAAAAACACACCCATCCAGGTGGAAGTTCTCAAGCAGTACAGTGCACCACCATTTTCTGAGGACTGGCATGTCTTTCTAAAGTAAGGGGATATTCCAAGAATTGACAATGATAACATATGTATACAAGTATGAATTTCTCGATGTTGTAACTTGTAACAAAGTTCAAAGGTTTTTATTCGCCATTTGTGCATAAACCAGACAGTTCAAACACATTGGAATTCTTGTGCAGGGCTTCCCAAGTCAAGTACAGTATTAATACAAAGAGAGAGATCGAGAGAGAGAGAGAGAGAGAGAGAGAGAGAGAGAGAGGGCGCAGCACAATAAATAGTAATAATAAAAAGTTTTAAAAATTGAGATAAGGACAAATTGTATGTTGTACATTGCATTTCAGAGAGCACCACAGTAGATAGTGATTTAAAATTAAAAAATATATATACATATTAAATTAAATTGAATTCAGCAGTGCAACCATACTGTATAACCACATGTAGCAGCGTTATTGCACGTTGGAAGTGGGGGTAGGGTGGTGAGTATATATTTAAATAAAATAAATAAATAAAATACAATATTGCATATTGTATTTTTTCAGATGTTCTCTGTTAATGCCATCAGTCGCACTGTTGCAGGGAAGAAGCTATTGAAGAATCTTGTTGAGTGTGTGATGACACTGTCCGCTCTACTGTGTCTGAGTCTGTATTTGCAATATTTGTTATTGAGTAGAGGGTGAGCTGGGTGGAGGGAGTCTCTAATGATTCTCACTGCCCTTTTCCGACAGCGCTGACTGTAAATAAAGTCCATGGAGGGAAGTGTGGTCCCAGTAATCCTTTCAGCAGTCTTTATGACCCTTTGGAGTGCCCTCCTCTCTGCCTGTGTGGTATTCCCGTACCAGACAGTGATACCTGAAGTGAGAATGCTCTCTACTAGTCCACTGTAGGCCAGGGTGAGAGGATGCTGGTTTAGTCCCGATTTCCTGAGCAGTCTGATGAAATACAGCCGCTGCTGGGCTTTTTTCACTGTGGCAGCAGTGTTTAGAGACCAGCTCAGGTCAGACATCACCTGCTGTCCCAGGAATCTGTGGTTGTCCGCCCTCTCCACCTCAGTCCCTTGGATGGTAAGGGGCTGTAGGGGGGCAGGACGCCTCCTGAAGTCTGCTATCACTCTCTTGTTTTGGCTACGTTGAGGATGAGGTCATTCTCCTCTCCATAGATGAGGATATCCTCTATCACACTCCTGTAGCCTGACTCGTCACCCCCCTTGATGAGGCCCAGGATGGTGGTGTCATCAGCGTATTTGATGACAATGGTGTTATCATGTGTGGAGGCACAATCATGCGTGTACAGGGTGAAGAGTTTGGGACTGAGGCAGCAGCCCTGTGGTGAACCTGTGCTGACTATAAGCTCAGCAGACACCCGCCTCCCAACTCTCACCACCTGTGGTCTTTCAATCAGGAAATCTAGGATCCAGTTACAGGTGGGAGTCGGGACACCGAGGTCTGTCAGTTTACCAATCAGCTTGCCCGGGCGGATGGTGTTGAAGGCAGAGCTATAGTCCAGCAAAGGATTCTGACATACGTTTTGCTGTTGTCCAGGTGTTGCAAAGTGTGATGTAGGGCTATGGCCACCGCATCATCCACTGATCGGTTGGGGCGATAGGCAAACTGGGATGGGTCGACAGTGTCCGATACTGTGTCGTTTATGTGGGTAAGAACCAGCTTTTCTAGGCACTTCATGGGGGCTGAAGTTAGCGCCACCGGCCTTAAGTCATTCAGCGTGGATGAATCAGGCTTTTTTGGAACCGGTATGATTATGGATGATTTAAATACTCGGGGGACTACTGCCTGTGATAGGGACAGATTGAAAATGTCAGCATACTCACCCACTAGTTGTTCCCCACAGGCCTTCAAGACTCTTGGATGAACGCCATCTGGTCCCATAGCCTTATGGGGGTTCACCTGCTTCAGAGCCCTCAGAACCTGTGCGTGTGTAACCTGGAAGGCAGTGTCCATGGAGTCACAGGGGGCTTTTGAGGGAGTGTCTGTGTTCAGCCTGTCGAACCTGGCATAAAAGTTATCAAGGCGGTCTGGAAGGGTGGCATCTCGGGTGTCTGGGGTCGTCATGGTAGTCCTGTAATTCGTAGCTGCCTGGATTCCCTTCCACATGCTGCGCGTGTTGTTGTTCAGGTAGAGGCTTTCAAGTTTTTTGGAGTGGGCCCTTTTTGCAGCTGTGATAGACCTCTCAAGGTCATACCGGGCTCTCTTATATTCCTCTTGATCTCCTGACTTGAAGGCCTCCCGTCTAATACTGATGTTTTGTTTTATGTCCCCATTAAACAAAGGTTACATATGTACATATATATCATATATAACATATGTCAAAAATCCAATCGTTATTTTAAACGTATCTTTTCAATTGTCAGCTCTTTTTTCATTTAATTTAATGTCTACTTACAACAGTGAAGTCAAATGGTGCATCCATGGCAAGGTACCAAGCGTACTGTGATGGAAAAATGTAATTGGTGACAACATTCACACGCGTTGTTATATCTGTTCAGTACATTTTAAGTTTGCGACTGAGTATACCATAATCATGAAGATCCCACAGTCGTTCCCATATTCCTGTGGTGGAAGTCCCTGAACCATGAAGGTAAAACATAATATTAGAAACACATATAAAAACGATTTATTCCTTAAAAGTTAAATTACTGCAGCCTTTACAAAGGGATTAGCTTTATGTGATTTTCAGCTATCTGACATGTCACCATGTAAAATATTGATGTGGCCATTGTGTGTCATGAATGAACACATTTCACTGGCATCCAATGGTAGGCCTATCTTAAGAGTGAATGATAACTTACGAGAACACTTTCCATATATTTCAGATCTGATGACATGTGATGAGCGCATGACTACTTGACTAAAAGTCAGGGAAATGTGACTCCCTTTAGAAATGTCTTAAACATAGGCTCGTCAGGGGAACATGACTGCCTTTTGAAATGTCTTAAACATAGGCTCGTCAGGTGAACGTGACTGCCTTTTGAAATGTCTTAAACATAGGCTCGTCAGGGGAACGGGACTGCCTTTTGAAATGTCTTAAACATAGGCTGAATCCGAATACTTAGTACATACTATTTCTGTTCAGTGTCTACTACTTGACGGTACTACACTTGACAGTGTAGTAGGGGCTGCTTCCCAATGTCAAGGAAGCATGCTCAACGGCCGCCCTTTTAAGGACGCTACGTCATAGAACGCCGAAAAGCACTGGCCGTTTCTCAATTCGCGTACTTGTGCGTGCTCGTGGACTCGTGAAACGTCATCAGTCGTTGCCTGAGCACTGTTCCAATTCGAAGCACGCATCAAGCGAGTACTGTCGTAAAACCCGGAAGTGTTCTTGATGCGTGCTCGATCTCGCCGTTTCACCAAGCATGCATCGGAGGTGGCTCATGGTGCTTGCAACCGCTATTAATCCCAGGATGCATTTTGCACTCGCAGCAGTACGATGGCGGACAATATGGAGAAGACGCACAACTGTAGCTTAAGTTACTCTTAACTTATATATATATTTATATAATATATAATATGATAATAATAATAATAATAATAATAATATAAGATAATATATAAATATATATAGATATATATATATAAAGTCGCGTGTTTTTGCGTCCTTTGTTTTTGAGAATTCCGCGATTTTTCAAGGATGCATCACTGCATCCTAGAAGAGCCAAAACTACCCACAATCCTCTGCGTTCACTGGGCGGGTTCTTGAAAATGGCAGAGCAGTACACGTTCAAATGAAGTGAAGTTATATTCGTTTTTCAGAAATATTTTGTGCCGTATTGCTTTTTATAGATTCATCATGTTAATGCAAATAATCAAGCCTAAAGACCTGTGCCACTTTTCAAACGTTTTTGCAACTTAATGATACGTTGCTATATTTTGCATGGACGTAGCTGGTGTTAAACACCACTGTCACCAAGGTCAATTTACTCGCTCACAAGATTACATTATTTATGCATACCTATTTATGTTTGTGTTGAATCGGTTTTTTTTAGGGTCAGCCCAGCAAACGGAGGCTTTTGTGCGCCTTAGGGTGGCACACAAACATTTGTTTACCGGTGGAAGGGATAGTGCCACTATCCAATGTTGTAAAATTAATGCACAACCGATCATTTGAATTTTGAATGAACGTATATAATTGTATTTTATATGATATACTTATGTGTTCAAAGCACAAGTGCTTTGAACACATAACTAGGCATTGTCGGCATATATGAATGAATCAGAACAGTTAAATAATATATCCAAATAAATACATGTTTATCATCTCTTTCTTTGTCTTTTTCCCCCTGCATAATAGTAATCAACCGTACTTTAATTGTGATACATGAATTAAGTTCTCAGACAATTTCACTGCATAATAGTAATCAACCGTACTGTAAATGTGATGCATGAATTAAGTTCTCAGACAATTTCAAACGCTAGGAAGCACTCAAGCTAGCACTCTAGTCTCATCTCCATAGGACGTGACTAGCAAGGACGCGTCCTAGCAAGGCTGCAGCCTTCACTTTGGGAAACAGCCACGGTCTACAGCTACGCGTAGAACGCCTCCGAACGCTAAAAATGTCTATTTTTTACTTAATTACTTACTTTACTATTTTACTCTTTTTAATGTCTCTTTTTTTCGCCGCTTTCTACGACGTCTTTCTGGTGGTGTCGGGTCAGCCATCTCTTCTTCATTCGTTACCACACTCCGGTTGCATTGTGGGATAGCGTAGTGAACTCCTCAGCCGTTTCTCAATTCACGTACTTGTGCGTGCTCGTGGACTCGTGAAACGTCATCAGTCGTTGCCCGAGCACTGTTCCAATTCGAAGTACGCATCAAGCGAGTACTGTCATAAAACCCGGAAGTGTTCTTGATGCGTGCTCGATCTCGCCGTTTCACCGAGCATGCATGGGACTCTCTGGCCGTTTCTCAATTCCTAGCACGCGTACTACGGACTCGATGACTTGCAAGCACGTACTTGGCAAGTCTGTACTTCAAGCACATACTTGCGAGCACGCGAGTACGTACCTGCGATTGGAACAGCAGCGGACTCGATGACGTCACCACCTCTGCTCGTCCCTTAACTGTGCTACGGCCTCATTTAGGCATATACTACTGAACAATATAAACAAATGATATAAAACAAAATCCCAGCCTCTTTCATTTTCAAATAGTATGTAAATATTCTGAATGAATAAAAATTGAAAAGATATGCGTGTCCTGTCATGTGTAAGCTATACACACACGACTTTATATATATGTTTTTTTCTCTTAGGTGGGTCTGGAGGAACACCATAAGTTCAGTCAGTGTTATGTCATCCTTACTTATTAGCATATCTTTGAAAATTCCAGGTTTGATTATTCTTAACACACCACGGACTATTTCTGCCTCAGTGAAACGTGCCTTGATTCCTTCTTCAATCTGTATGCAGACATTATTGCAACTGATGTCTGCTGATTGGTCGCCAATTTGTCCGCCTTGCACTTTAAACTCACATCATCCCCTCACGGCCTGGCTGAGTGACAGATTTAGCAGACGGGTTACTGTTTGGCGGTTCACTTTCAGGCTTGCTGAATGAGAGTGAGGACGGTTGCAAGTCCCCTTGTGAGTGTGTAGCATTTACTGGGATGCACTGTATTAGCTTCTTGCTAAGGTCTTCATAGCTAGCCAACACTTTTAACAACTCAACGTTGGATGTGTCAGATGTGTTTAGCATTGTAGCACTAGATACGCCTGAAGTTGGGACAAAAGTCACTGTACTAGTGCTAAGCCTATCAGTACTTTGGCTAGGCAACACAGAGCTGAATGAGACAGTTGTGGCGGGACTAGAGCTGACAACAGCTGGAGTTATCTGTTTAGGAGTGTCACCTATGGTAGGTTCAGTGGCAATTTGGTTTGACTGGGTCGCATTAATATCAACAGTGTGAGCAGGGCGAACTGAATAAGTGTCAGTCTGCATGGTATTTGATTCAACATTACCCATCGCATTTAACAACATTGCACCACGGTGCGTCAACACATCATCAACAGCATCTTTCAAAATCATTAAATCAACCATACCACTGTCCTCTGAATCAAGCAACTGCTTACTGTACATGAACGCGTTGATGTATTCGAAACATCCCTCCTGGTCTCCCTCCTCAAGCTCGGACTGTTCTTTGCCCGACACTGGACCCACGGTCTTGTTAAGTTGGTAAAGCTCTTCTCCTGACAAGGCGAGTAGACTCTTCCTAATGTCCCACACTAGGTGCTTCCTTCCACTGTCAGCCATAGTTGCTCCTCTCCTACCTCACGATAGGTTATACAGTTCGGTAATGCAGTCTCTGTTCTGGGACAGGGTTCTCCACTCGTTCACGTTCACAGCAGGCCTCCACACACGTCAGCGTCTGCGTTGGTCATTGGTCCCAGATGTCATTAGGATGGATCAGCGTCCGGCCAGAAGGTGGCGCCGATCCCGGACGAGCCCCCAAGAATCTGTAACGGGTCCCAGGTGGGATCGCCGTGGACAGATTATAGATAACTGAAACAAAAGAGAAAAGAATGCTGACACGGGAGACGTGACTTGTCTTTTCAGATCCTCATTAGTTATATTTATTCATTTAACTTCTCAATTTACTGAAGGTTACCGTTTATCTTCACATTGTCCATGCATTTTAAACTCAGCATCATATTGTTAGTGAGATAGTGGTTAGTGAGGTCCCCCCTTCACTTTAGGCGTCTTTGAGTGTTATTAATTATTATTATTATTCATGTTTAACCTCTTTTTTCCTTTTATTCCTAGTCTGTTTTACATAGTTTTGAATGACGACTATATGCTCTGTAAGGTGACCTTGGGTGTCTTGAAAGGCGCCTCTAAATTAAATTTATTATTATTATTATATTACTCCATATGTTGTCTAATTAGACATATTTTCCATGTTCTTAAAACAAACCAAAATACACATAAAATACTCTTCAATTCAAAACACACCTTTTCTCACAGTGTTGTTCTTTCATCTCTCTGATACAATAAACAGTTTGTACAAAGTGCATCTTTAATGCTCTTAAAACCCATTAGGTTTTACTGAACTAGTATTTTTAACAGTACCTACCTTGTAGGCTATATCAAACATTTTCTTATTACTGAACTTCAAATAACTTTTCTTAACCCGTTTTTAACAGTATCTTTAAAGTGCTTTACAACAATCAATAAACATTTTAATACTTTACAAAACGTCAAGAAGTGAGCCACGTGTGGTGTTATTACAATAAAACAAAAAGGTAGAGACGAGCGTGGTCGGTACTAGCTTAAAGCTACTAGCCTAACGGTAAAACTTCCAACGGCGCCACCATTACAAATCTCTCGGCGAGCGTCGGACCTTACTAGCTAGTAGCTTAAAGCTACTAGCCTAACGGTTAAACTTCCAACGGCGCCGCAATTACAAATCTCTCGGCGAGCGTCGGACCTTACTAGCTACACATGTACTCATTTTAACACTCATACTTTACTAAAACATTTCACTACACATTATCCAATCACTAACATCAACTTGTTTTACATTTTAAACACATAACCCACCTGAAACAAAGAGAAAAGAATGCTGACACGGGAGACGTGACTTGTCTTTTCAGATCCTCATTAGTTATGAGGATCTCACGGGGATTCAGGCAAACCACAATATTACTGTGCCTCCTACTGGCAGGATAGTGCACTTGCATTGTGAAAATGTAAAACTATAAAAGATATTGCTCATACAAAATAAGATCAATTTAGTAGGAAATAGTGTGTCTTAATAATATAAAATGGTGTAGTATATAAAAACTTAATATACACAAATGTGGGCACACATTAGTGGGCATCACACTGACTTAAAAAGCACATTCAGTTTTATCTTATCTTTTCTAGTCATCGAGAGATTTTGCCTGCCCACTGATGCTAAAGTTACATACAAGGATGCAACAGGGACAGAAGTTGATGAAGAAATATTTAGCGACCTCGTTGGACAAGGCAATGTGGTGCTGACAGTTTTCCCAGATCAGGGTGAGATATAAAGGCAGGCATAATTAAGCACTACACCTTACAGAATATAATTACTAACATGTTTTCTATTCCTTTAGAATTCTCTGACAGCTCCTTATGTTCTTCTTCTGGGCTGTCTGACTCAAGCAAGCTTCAGCTCAAGTACATCAACTGTGATCATAGATGAGGTCTATAGCAAGAGACAAAGAATCGAGGATACACGTGATCGTGATGCTGCGTCTGCCAAACAGGTTTCTTAATACTTCTTAATACATTTTTACACTCTTGAGTCTTTAGAAAAGCTTTTTATCCGCATGTTTGTTATTCTCATGTTTTTGTTTTTTATTAGTTGATTGAAGCTGTGCTGAGAGGCAAATCCGGAGGTGAAGAAGTACTACAGGAGTACCAAACAACAGAAACCCTGACAGATGCTGCAAGAAGACAAATGGTTAACATCCTGGTGGCTCACATGATTGACAATCATGGGTATGTTTCTTTAATATTGTCTTTATTTGTGCCAAATGAGTGCATGGTCATTGCATTAAATGTACTCATTTACTAATTGAATATCTCCTCTCAGGCACCTTCCCACTAAAGAAACCAGAGAGGATTATGCACATGGGATAGTGATGCTGTTCCCTTCCCTCAGGGATCCATATTCCAAGAAGGGCTATGTAATAGTCATTATTATTGTTTACACTTTCATGCAATGATAAAAAACTGTGTGGATGGCATTGATATTTGAATTCCGTGAGATTGCTCATGAGCCTGGTATGACAACACATTTCATTTATTTTTCATTTCAGGAACACTTCTATGATTCTGCAAGCAGCACAGGATACATTTCTTGGCGTCTGAAAACAGTCCAGAGGAAGATTCGTCAAGGATCTGCAGTGCCACCAAATAGCGCTATTTGCTTTTCTCCAGGAGGCCCAAATTTCAAAAGAACTGTTCATGTTGAAAGGCAGCTTGATGGTGATGCTTGCCAAGAGGCCATGTCTTTGCTCAACCATACCACAGACAATTCCCTGATTTTCCAGAAGATGAGAGAGACCTTTCTGCACCGTCAGAAGCTCGTTAATGACCCAGGCAGAAGTGTTGATATCCTCTCCAGCTTCCCAAGATTCCTGGATACAAAAGGATTGGTAAGTTTGAGATGAGATGTTTTAGAATGGCTAGAAATTGTAAAGTATTTCCTGTAGTTGAATATCTTCTTTCTTAAAGGTGGACCAAGACTTCACTCTCCTATTTGATGATGACACATCCTCCAGGCTTCTTCAGAAATGGGATTTGTTCTTCAAGCCAAATGTCATAAAAGAGGCTAAGCAGCTCACTTCAACACCAGAGTTGCGTCACTTGGTGCAGTCAGCAGAAAGTCCCCAAGGAGATGATCTTGATGAGGAAACAAGTGAGTTGTTTTTGTTTTAATGCATTTGCTATAATTGCAGTTGAACTCTAACTGCAATATTTCCTTTGTTTATTCTGTGTATCTCTTGAGCGTTGATCCGATTTTTTGGATAAATGTGACTAATAGATGGATGACTGTTTAAAACTTTCTCATAATGCCTCCTTGTTCTCATTCAAACTTGAAAAGTATTAAATTTGAAGTTTTCAGTTAATTATTTTGTGTCTCTTTGTCTCTTGGTCCTCAGCCTACGACCAAGAAATGGCCTCTCTGTTGTTGCTGTTACATCTCCTTCCACCACCTCCAGGGGGACTGAAATCTCCCAAAATTAGTGCATCTGATGCAGTTGAGAGACTTGTTGTCTTTCATAAGGTATTTATATTATTACGTTGATTATAATAATTGTCACGTCACCTTCTTAGCCACATGTAAATGAGGGTTGCTAAAAAATGTGATGGTATTTTAATTAAGTCTTCATTCCCATCCTGCACTAGCCAATGAGAAGATGTATGAATAATCACTTCCATAATGTCGTTTTCTCTGTGGCTGTACATAATTCTTGTGTCTAATGTTCAGTTTTCATATTTCTACCCTAGTCATGCTGCAGTTTGGAGGAGCATCTCCGCAACCAGCAGGGTCGACAGCCATACCTCCTTGCAGTCGGGCGTCAGAAGAGCAAGATTGACAGCTTCTACATCACCATGGATAAACATCTCATCCCATGCAAGGCAATCCGCTTCCTCGGGGCATGCGATGAACTTTTCAAAGCACATTTTGTGTTTAATTTGTCTTACGATGTGGCACTAGTGAATTTTTACACGTTCCTGTATAACATTGATGTGGGGAAAATGAAGGATTCGCCCAGACTTAGAGAATTGAGAGCGAGACTGCTTAACCATCCAGTAGCACTTACACCCTGTGAATAAGAAGCTATAACAATGCTGACCTGTTTCATGTGTCAGAAAAATTATCCTAGCAGTCAGCAGTTGATTTCACATTTAAGAGTTGAACATGGTTACTATCCTGGACCCAAGTTCAAATTGTTTTGTTCTCAGCAAAGTTGTAGGCATCAGTTCCTGACATATGCAGGTTTTCGGAAGCACCTTAATAGTGTTCATAGCAATGTTCAGCAAATTGCTCAAACTGTTTCATGTTCATTTAGTGAGTCAGTTGCTACTTCATTTCAGGCACATGCTTTGGAGTACCAATTTAACCCACAAAATCAATGTAGCTCTTCCAATGATTCAGGAATAACTAAAGATCCAACTAAAGAAATGTGTGCATCCATCGTGGCCAAATTACAGGGGAGTGGGATTTCCAACAGTTTGGTATCCTCAATTGTAGGAGATTTGGAGGAACTAACAAGTGAGCTTCGCTCACAAGCAAAGCATACAGCTATTTCTGCTTTACCTATAACTGACCCCAACATATCTGTGATAAATGAATCTTTTAAAAATTATGAAAACCCATTCACAAATTTGAATACAGAATGGAAACGAAATAAATACTTCAACCAAAAATGCGTTGTCGAGCCAATAGAAATAACCCTGGGAGTGAGATATGACAACAGGAGAAATCCGAAATCTGGTGCTTATGATCAAGTACCTGTGAAGGATACTTTTATATATGTGCCGATTTTAGAAACATTGAAGTTCATGTGCAGAAATCCAGACATTTGTGTTTTGCTAAAGAGAGAATATAGATCAGAGCCTGACACTTATACTGACTTTTTTGATGGAAGTTATTTTAAAACTCACCCTTTGTTTACAGCTAATAGACATGCATTACAAATTCTACTATACTATGATGATTTTGAAACAGCCAATCCCCTTGGCTCCAAACGAGGAATTCACAAAATTGTCTTTATTTCGTTTTAAGAAACTTGCCCCCAAAATTTAATTCGGTTTTGATGAACATTCACTTGGTATCCCTTTTTCACACGCAAGATCTGCGCAAATATGGTTTTGATGTTATACTAGAACCGTTGATAAATGATATGAAAAAACTAGAAAGCCAAGGGCTAAGTCTTCCATTTTCGGATGAGCAGGTATATGGTACAATCTGTCAGATCACTGGAGATAATTTAGGGATGCACACAATTCTTGGTTTTAATTAATCATTCAGTAGCCGTCATTTCTGTCGCCTTTGTTTGATTGAGAAGAATGACTGTCAAACGGTATTCAGTGAGGATGATCCTAAGGTGATCCTTCGTGGAAAAGATGTGTTTGAAATGCATTGCCAGTCTCTCCAGGAAAACCCACAATTGAAGTCAATGTACGGATTGAAAAAAATATCGACACTTAATTCATTGATGTATTTCCATGTTTGTAATAACTATTCATTTGATATCATGCATGATCTTCTTGAGGGAGTGGTTCAGTATGAGATCAAATTGCTTTTTGGTTATCTCACACAACACTTTGTGTCAGAACAGGACTTGCTTTCCAGAATATATGGATTTGATTATGGATTTCTAGAACGAAAAAATCGTCCTACAAAGATTATTTTGGAGAGTGCTGGCAATTGCATTAGTTTGAATTCTATTCAAACATTATGTCTTGTTAAAAACATCCCACTGTTGTTTGGTGACATTATTCCTGCAGGAAACCAAAACTGGAATTTGTTACTGTTGTTACTTAAAATAATTAACATCGTTTTTTCACCTTCTCTCACTCTAGGTATGACAATATATTTGAAGCATTTGATTATTGACCACCACAAGTTATTTAAGCACTTGTATCCACATAGAAACTTGATACCTAAGCATCATTTTATGATCCATTACCCATCTTCTATAAGGAAAATTGGCCCCTTATTGCATACGTGGTGTATGAGGTTTGAGGCCAAACACAAGATGTTTAAAAATTATTTTAAAAAATTCAAAAACATAACTAAATCACTCGCTAAAAAGCATCAGATGGCCATTGCTTCACACTGGGAAACCTTCCCCCTCAAACAAAATGAGTATGGGCCAATTAAATCTTATCACTTCGTAGATGAGAATGTGGTCAACAAGGAAATGCTTGAAACGATCTTGTCAAAAGATGTTTTCTCAACAAGTTGGGTTAAAGTTGATGGTATCGAGTATAAAGCGGGATTAGTTATTTGCAGTGCAATGGAGGAAGACATGCCAGTCTTTTGTCAAATAAGTGAAATACTTTTGGTTGGAGATCACGTTATTTTTTTGTCTAATAAGCTATTTACAGAGAATTTTGATGAACATCATCATGCATTCAAAGTTGTGCGAAGTGTGGAAAGATGTCTTTTAAAAATGTCTGAGATTGGATTTGATAAACCTTTTGATATTCAAAGCTCATACAATGTTTTAGATGAAAGTTTGTATATTATACCTTCATTCACAATGTTGTAATTAAACTGACTGCAAGGAAGAATTGGCACAAATAAATTATTTGAAATGATATTGTTTATTGTAATTAATTAATATTAACATATGTATATATTAAATTAATGAATAAATATTTAATAAATGTATTTTACATTTTTTCAGTGTAGATAATTTACACTTTAGGGAGTGAAATTAACACTACCCAAATAGTTAAAACGTACTTTGAGCAGTGTTACTGTACGTCCACACCAGGAAGACGCTTTGGTCGCTCACAAAGTTTCGCTACGAATTTTTCTGTTCGCTTTGGTCGCTCAAGTCGCTCATGACGTACAATTCAATTATGCAGACGCATTTAAGGAGCCGTATGCGTTTAGTAGGCCCTACAGACAGCCATATCAAATAATGAACTCTCCCATACACCTTGGCCATATTGCCGAGACGGTTTTGCTTGTTCGATAAAGTGCTTCGACAACAAGTAGGACAGTGATTCCCCCCAATATAAAAAAAATCCTAAAATGTAGGCTAATTACAACCGAGAACAAAAAACCCTGCGTGCTGTAGTAGTTAAAATATGTTTCACTGATCTGGATCTGCAAATCATGATCTGCACTCATTCGTCGCATTCAAAACAAATAGACGCACATGGCTAATTTGCATACGTGCACAGGACTGGTTGGCTCCGCAAGGCAAATAATGGAACATATCTCTATCTAGGCCTTTCTGTCTATCTATCTATCTATCTATCAACGCGTGTCTAGTTTTAATGTGATGTATTGTGTGTGTGTCCAGTCAGACTTGTTCTGTGTGGTCTTGTAGGCTACTGTCCTGTGTGGGCCGAACCACCTAAATGGATTCCCGACGATTTGTGTCGTTTGGTATTAATAAAGACTTGACTAGGCTATCTATCTATCTAGACTATTTAATTAACAATTATTCACCTCAGGCTCCGTGAATAGTGGGGAATAGAGGGATAAAAGACAAGAGATATATCCCTTGTCATTTATCCCTCGTCTTGTCGATTAGTTTGTTTATGTGACGATTTCAAAAACTTTTTTGGTTTTGTTTAAAGCATGCTACACGCGATTGGTTGGTTAGATTGGTGGCATGGAGAGCAAATAGGCCTTATGCGCAACATTCTTCCGGGTTCTATAAAACAGTGGTCTTGGCTTCCGGTCGTCCGCTGCTCAATAAGCTGAGTTTATTATGGCGACCTTCTACAGCCGGTGTTTACAGGAGCTACCCCGAACAACTATTACCGATGTGCACAGTATTGCCAAACGGACGTCCAGAGCCCCGGGGACTCTGTTAGACAAGGGATTTAAGTTTTACGCCTCCTCATTTATTCATAATTATGAAGGTATTTACATTTGTAGCTTTTGCTAATAGCGCTCGTTAGCGTTAGTTAACTGTAAGTAGAGTAGCCTAGTTGTGTACTTGTATGCTATCAGTTAGTTTAGCAGTATTTTTGCTCACAGACAATTAAGACAATCAGATGAACACTGCATTTTAGCGATGGGTTTATACTACCAACAGTATAATTACTACGATGTCCTGTGTGTTTAAGCTGGTCTTTGTCGACGTGGTACGCTGGTCGTATGTGTCTAGTAGACGCATAAGACCAGACACTACTATCCTAGTAGACTCTACTAGGATAGCTGCTAGGTTTAATGTCGACTAGCTGCTACCGTTCTGGCAGGTGTTTCAGATTTCTAAAACATTGATTTGTATAAAGACAACTGTGATGAATGAATGAATGAAATGATGCTGTATCTTCTTTTCCACCAGTTTCAAACAAAGACAGGTTGAGAGGTACTGTCACTGTCAGAGCAGCTTGTCACAGGTCCATGCAGAAGAATGAAAAACCACACAGCTTGAGCGTAGGCTATGTTCAGGGATGGGTTTGTTAAATTGTCTGTTTCAGTTCAATGACTGTACAGAATGCGTTCATCAAGCCTCTCAGAATGAATATATTTACACTGCAACTGCTTTCATTTGGCCACCAGCATGTTCTCAACTATGTAAACACCATATTCACAAATACAACACATTCTTCTGAGACACTTGATAAATGGCTATAGTCTACCTGTTAGTGAAAGAAGGTAATTTGTGCAAAGTTGATTGACAGTAAATATTTCTATCGACACATATTTGGTATACCTCACACACACACTATACCGATAAAATCATTAGGACACTTGCCATGACATTACATTCGAAAGCTATATATATGGGTTTCCTCCCCTTTTGCAATTAAATAATAATAAATAATACATTTCATTAATACATTGCTACTACTTGCAACTATTGACACCCTGTAGTGGCAGGCATTCCAGTACTGAGCAATATATGTTTATTGTGGTAGACTTGTAGGAAGCCCCTTGTCTTAATTTAGTGGTATCTGTTCTGCCAACTGTCCAATTGTCTCTTTGTGTATTGTATACAGATAGTGCTTCGTGATTCAGATCCCGTCATCATGACCTCAAGTCAGTGTTCATGCAAAGCTGGCACAGCAGTATGCAATCACACTGCTGCACTGCTCTTTCAGACAGCTCATTACTCCGAGCTCAATAACCAGGTTGTCCCCCCTGTTCATGCCTGTACAGAAATGGAACAACAATGGCACAAGCCCAGAACTGCAGTAAGGGTTGAGGCAAATGCACTGTATATGTATGTAATAGTTAGGCTATGTGTGCTGCAATCTGGGGGGGGGGGGTGCAATTGTAAGAACATGTTGGATTGGAGCCATACATCATGAGCAGATTTCTATCCTTTATTGATCAAGTAACTGTCTGGGCCACACAAAATACAATTTTCGGGGGTATTGATCAAGTAGAAAAATAGAATAGAATAGAAAATATAAACCTGATGTCCTCATCGGAGGTCTTGTATCTTTCAAGTCCAAACTTCTGCCCCAATGAAACCTCCTCCAGTCGCCTCTGTAGCTCTATGATGACCTGCTGCTGTGTGTGGATTTTTTCGTAGGCCAGGTCCATAAATGCAGGTTCTGTTCTGCTATCGTAGTCGTGACACAAAGCCACGCTGGCATCGATCGGCACCTCACCCTCATCCTCATCCTCCTCCTCCTCTTGCCGCTGTGTCCTTTGCCACACGCTTGGCCGAGTGACCGGCAGGTTGTAGTTGTTCCAGGCGAACAACACCGGAATCGCCCCGGGTTTCAAACGGCGTCGGCCACCTTCAACGACATCTTCTGGCATAAAATGCCGACTGCAGACAGTGGTGTGTCTCCTTATAACGAATTTATCACGCCTAATGTTTCGGACCCATATCGCCCTAACTGACTCATCCTTTGGAAACTGGTGGAAACTTACGCTAGAGTTAAATTTCCCCGACACAGAACAGCTCGGCACACAACAAAAACTGCTGTTCAGATGTTGCCGTTTCTGGTATTTTAACATTTTAACATTTGTGAAATTTTAATTTCACAAATGTTAAAATGAAATTTTAATCACACGAAATAGAATACTAAATAGAATACACTAAAGCGAAACTTAGAAGTTACCAGGAGATCACCTACCGCTGCAGTCAACCAGTGTACGGAAGTGAAAAGCGGAAATGATTAGACCCGTTTACACCTGTTTTCCGGTTCGAACGCTGGGCGCTCCGCATAACCCCTAGATGTAGCCTATAAATACTCCCGCTTATCATCACTTGATATCCAAACCACTATGGCGTTTCGATCTCTGAACTGAAAAAGGGTTGGGTCGCGGGTACCCAGTTACAGCCGCGATTAATACTTCAGCCGACATTTTGTTCAGTGAGTGAATAAAGGTAGGTAGGAACGGTAAAGTGCCTGCCGATGTTCCCTGGGATCCACACAAGCGAAGAGCGTCTACATTCCGATTGGCTGTCAGTGTTTGGCCGCTGAAGCGAATAATAGTCATTTGCATAAAGTTAAAAAGTTTTCAACTTCTTTTTGACGCTCTGGTCGCTCAACTTTGGCCGCTGGTAGCGTTGGTCGCTTTGGTCGCTTTGGTCGCTCTTGCCCATAGAAAGTGAATGACTTCCGTCAATTTGGTCGCTCAATTCGCTTCTGGTGTGGACGTACAGTAAGTTGTCAAATCCCTTAGTGTTACTTTAACTCTGTTTTGCGAGTTAAAGAAGGAACTCTGGCAGAGTGTTAAATGTTTAACTATTTTGAGAGTGTGGAGCTATATAAACCCTCAAAAAGTGTTAAAATCAACTCTGTGAGAGTTAATTCAACACTGGACTTTTCATACTTTCTACAAATGTTCATTACATGATCTACAGTTTCCTGCTCCTCACAATGATCACACCTCCCTGTGTCATGTTTTCCAACCATAAACAACGATGCATTTAGCCCTGTATGTCCAAATCTTAACCGTGATATTACGGTTTCTTCCCTTCTGCTCCTTCCTGTTCCCCTGGCCTCTCCTACTTTCCTCTGAATTTTATAAAACCACCTTCCCTTCCTCTCCTCCTCCCACCTCTTCTGCCATTTCTCCTTCATTTTCCTTTTAATTATGTTTTTACCCTCCATCTTGCTGATATTTATGCGTAATTCAATTTCTTCACATTTTGTTGCCTCTTTTGCCACCTTATCTACCACCTCATTCCCTCTCACTCCAATATGTGCCGGTACCCACACAAACACCACTGTTATACCCATCATCTCTATTCTATATAAAATCTGTTTTATCTCTATTAGAATGTCCGGCCTGCTATCTGACTTATTGCTCTGTAGACTGGTTAGAACTGAACTTGAGTCCGAACATATTGTTACTCTTACTGGTCTAATTTCCTCTACCCAATGTATTGCCAATAATATTGCAATCATTTCTGCTGTATACACCGATACTTCATCATTGACCCTTTTACCCACCCGCACCTGAAATTCTGGGACCCAAAATGCTACTCCTACTTTACTTTCTGCACTCTTTGATCCATCTGTATATATCTTTACATAACCATAGAATTTATCAATATACTCTTGCACACTTATGGCATTACAAACAAACTCTCTATCTTTATTTTTCCTTTCTAGAATTGTCAGATCTACTGTAGCATCTGGAAGAATCCAGGGTGGGAGTGCTGATATTGGTACTGTTGGACTAAACTGTATCTTTTCAATTCCAATTTCTTTTGCCCTCTGCACTGCTGTCCAACCAAAATTCCTAACTTCCTTTTTCTCTTTTTCCCCAACTAGGTTTTAACGTGTCTTGCGCTGGATGGTCCTTGCTATGTCCTTGTAAATGCACCCAGTATGTCAGTGACAATTGCAGCCTTCTCAAATCAATAGGCATGACCCCCATTTCTACCTGCAGCGCAGCTATAGGTGTCGTTTTAAAACCGCCTGTACATAAACGCAATGCCTGATTCTGTATACCTTCCAGTTTCTTCATATGTGTCTCTGCTGCTGCCCCATATACCACACTCCCATAATCTATAAATGCTCTAATTAAACCATCATATATACCCTTTAGTGCCACTCTATCCGCCCCCCACTCTTTTCCAACTAGACACCTCATTATATTTATAACCTTTTTACATTTGTCCACAACCTTCTGAATGTGTATATTCCATGTTAACCTTTCATCAAACCACATTCCTAATAACTTAAAGTGTTTTACTCTTTTTAGGTCTTGTTTATAAAGTTTTAATTTAATCTCATCTCCCACTCTTTTCCTGGTGAAAAACATTATGTTTGTCTTCCCTACCGAAAACTTAAAACCCCATTTATAAGACCATTCCTCCACTCTATTGATTGCCTCCTGTAATTTTTTAACAACGAATTTCATATTTTCCCCCCTCTTCCATATTGCCCCATCATCTGCAAATAATGAAAAACCCATACCACTCTCTATTTCTTCAAAAACTTCATTTATCATAATGGAAAATAATAGTGGACTAATTATGCTCCCCTGTGGTGTTCCATTCTCTATTTTAAATTTCCCTGACAAGCTTTTTCCTACTCTCACCTGTATTGATCTCTCAGTTAAAAAATCTTCAATCCATCTGTATATTCTCCCTTTAACTCCCAACTTCCTTAATCTAACTAATAATCCTTCTACCCACATCATGTCATATGCCTTCTCAATATCAAAAAACACAGCTACAACACTTTCCTTATTTATCTGTGCCTTTCTGATCTCATGTTCTAGACATATGGTCGGATCCATAGTGTTCCTCCCCTTTCTGAACCCACTCTGATACTTTGACATAAATCCTTTACTCTCCATATAGTATGTTAATCTTTCATTTATCATTTTCTCCATTATTTTACATATATTCGATGTTAAGGCAATTGGCCTATAGTTCTCTGGGTTAGAACTGTCCTTCCCTGGTTTAGGTATTGGTACAATAACTGCCTCCTTCCAACTTTCTGGTAATTTACCTTCCTTCCAAACTCTATTGTATAACTCCAATAATATTCCTTTTGCTGCTTCACTTAAATTACTTATCATTATATAACAAACCTGATCCTTTCCTGGTGCGGTCATCTTTGTTTTCCTTAATGCACGATTCATTTCTGTCATTGTGAAAGTCTTATTAAGCAAATCTTCATTTTCTTCCTCATCTTGCATCAACACTTCATACTCCACTAAAGTAGCCTCCCTCCCTCTTTTTCCCTCTTCACTAATATTTTCTGAACTATGAACTTTCACAAAAGCCTTTGCTAACATCTCCCCCTTTTCTTCTTCCTTCATTGCTATTGTTTCCCCTACCTTCAAAACTGGATATCCATATTCTCTCTTAACCCCGTTCATCTTTTTAATCATGCCCCAAATCTGTCCCAATTCCGTTTCCCGTCCCACCGAATTGCAAAAATTCCTCCAACAAGTTTTCCTTGCATTTTTAATAGTTCTCCTTACATTTGCTTGACTTCTTTTATATTCAATAAGGTTCTCAAACCTATGGTTTCCCTTTAGCCTTCTAAATGCTTTATTTCTACTCTTGATTGCTTCACTACATTCTTTGTTCCACCATGGTACCATCCTCTTTTTCCCTTTTCCTTCTTTCCTCTTAATTGTTCTCTCAACAGCCTCTAATATAACTCTGCACACATTCGTATTTAGCTGGTCAACATCTTCTCCTATCTCAATTTCTAACATTTCTTTCTCACTTATTTCCTTAAATAGTTCCCACTCTGCATTGTGAAAGTCCCAATTCATCACTCTTTCTAGATTGCACTCAATTGTCAATTCTACTCCAATAGGATAGTGATCACTTCCAACAGTCGTTTCTTTCCTTACTTCCCATGAACATACTCCTGCCAGTGTATCTGTTACTAGTGTAAGATCTAACGCTGACTCCACTCCATTGCTTACATTTATTCTTGTCCCCTCCCCATTATTTAAACAAACTATTCCCTTGTTGTCCATTAATTCCTCTATCACCTTCCCATTATCATCATCTTTCCTTCCTCCCCATAACGTGCTGTGTGCATTAAAATCTCCACACCATATAGCATTTTGCCTTTGTCCTGCCCTCTCCAATTCCTCCAACTTCATTTTCTTACATGGATTGTACAAATTGATTATAGTCATTTTCCTTTTATTAACCCAGATTTCAATAACAATTATCTCTAGACTAGTTTCATAATTCATTGGTACTCTTTCATACAATATTCCTTCCTTAATAAACGTTGCACATCCCCCTGCCTGCCGCTCATTCCTATCCAGTCTAACTGAGTTGTATCCTACAATTTTAAAATCCAAGTGTGATTTCATCCATGTTTCTTGTATACAAATGATTTCTGGTTTAACGTCTAATTTCTCTATATACCTCTTAAATTCTTGCCCATTCGATATCAGGCTTCTGGCATTCCACTGCAGAATAAGGAACACCATAATTATACTACTTAGTAACCCCTTCATTTCTATTGATCTCATCCTGTACCATCTCTCCCGTTACATCCTTTATGTCTAAGTATTCCCTTGCTGCCTCCACAACAATCTTTATCCGATCTGACCTTGTATTTTTGTCCTGCATAGCTAGATTTATGACCTTCGCCATGAAGAATACAAAGTTAGCCTTATCCACAATCAAAGTGTCCTTATTCACATCAAATTGCAAACCTACTGGCTTTAAAGCTTGCTGTGAATACTGAGAGGGTTCAACAACACCCACACTTGCACCACCTTGTGGTCCTTTTACTTGTTTGATTGCCTCTGCATATGTTACTTTATTCTGGACTTTATATTTCTGAACTTCTTTTGCTTTAATCTGTGCTTCGCATCCTTGATATGCAGCACTGTGATCCCCTCCACAATTGCAGCATTTAGCTTTAGCCTCTGCCTCGCATTTACCGTATTCATGTTCCCCTGCACATTTGGCACATCTTGGCTTTGCCCTACATTGTCCTGCTATATGCCCAAACCTCTGGCATTTAAAGCACCGCAATGGCCTGGGAACAAATTCTCTAACCGGGTAACTCAGGTATCCAATCGTAACCTTATCCTTTATTGCCCCTTCAAACTGAATAAGCACAGACAAACTGTCCACTATTTTCCCCTGGTATCTAGCGGACAACCTTTTTTCAACAGTCACTTTGGCTCCCTTGATTTCTTTCTGCAGTTCTTCAATGCTTAAGTCTATTGGCACTCCGGTTATCACTCCACGTATCTTACGATTTATACCAGGGATATGACTTTTGATTCTCACTTCGTTCAGTGTACTCATTTTCAAAATCTTTTCTTGCTGATCTTTGTTAACAGTTTCTATTAACATCCTTCCTTTGCTCAAGAACCTTGCCTGTTTGACCGAACCAATCTCATTTCTCATAGCTTTCGACAGTTTGACTGGGTGTAGCTTGCTACTAGATATCTCTTCAAACTCCACAATCACTTTCCACACTTCTCCTTCCTCCTTCCTCCTTGCTTTTTTCGACTCATTCTGCTTTTCTCTGTCACTGTCACTCATCTCAGAACACCTTCTTGTTCTATTCTTTTTCCTACTGGTCACGGGATTCCAAATTTCTGCATCTGAATCATCATACACATATCATCACTAACGATACCAGACTTCGCCATCCTCCTTCCCACTAGTGTCCGTGCAGTGTCGTAGCCATGGACATATTAAAGGATGGACCACAGACTGGAAAATGGCCGCCCATTCATTCCTATACAAACTGCTCAGTGGTGCAGGGTAACATACAGGAGCGATTTGCTTCCGCGTTATGTGGCCAAGACACGTGACCTAGTCCGTGACGTACCGGATGCAGAGATCTTCTTCTTCTAGTTTAGTGGAGGATCATAGTTTTTCCCCATATACCGCCACCTACTGGACTACTACACAGGAGTTTGTGACAAGGACGTTGGCAAATTATACTTTAAATCATAAAAATAAATTCAAAGAAAAAACCAAACTAACGAAACAAAATAAACAAAATAAAACAAACTAACAAAAGAAATGAATAAATAAAAAAAAAATATATATATACTTAAGGTTAAATTCTTCTAATTAGGTTAGTATCTTTTAGCTAATTTATCAGCAATTTCATTGCCATATATTCCATGGTGGGCTGGAATCCAACAGAACTGAATAACTAAACCAAGGCTTATAATATTTAAAAGAAGATGCTTTACCTCTATCACCAAATCTTCACGTATTGAATTATCTGTTATAAAACTTAGTATCTACAACCCATCTAAGAGCGGTTATTATTGTGGCCATCTCGATTGAGTATACTGATAAAGTCACCCACTCTATATCCATATCCTTTTTCAAATTCTGGAATATATATGCCAATACCACATTGTCACCAACTTAGTATCTACAACCCATCTAAGAGCGGTTATTATTGTGGCCATCTCGATTGAGTATAGTAAAGTCACCCACTCTATATCCATATCCTTTTTCAAATTCTGGAATATATATGGCAATACCACATTGACACCATTCTATTATAGCTGATAACCAAGGTACACACTGTAATACTATAATCAAGAGGACATACAGGCAGTTCAAATAAAAAGAGATAGAACTTTATTGATCTGGAAACTTCATAAATATGTAAGATTGCTCCATATAATACCATAGTAACATTGTAAACGTATGTAGGCCTAAAAAATTCAGTTCAATGTTATTGCTTAAGAAACAGATTCCTTCCAACTAACTATTTACGAAAAATGCAATCAATAATTTATATAAAAGTAAATGTTTACATATCGACCAGCAACGAAGTTGGAGTAGCCTACCCAAATAATGAATTGTAATACACCAACATTGTCAACTGTCATACATAGCTAACCATAACCCTGTCATTCATAGCTAAACAAGCAAATGAAAATGAAATACCTACCAACGCAACTGAAATGTTAATATTAGACAATTAACAATATTATGAAAATTACGTAGGTCTCCCATAATCATTCAGGTAATCAATACGTCCATGCCTGTTACAGCTATTTCAATGATATGCGTGTTATATATCCGTGTTCAACGCCATTCATGTTAAGTAAAAGGACAAATCTCAGACGGAGCCGTGCACTTCAAAATAGGACCATAGCAAGGAGCCGTTTGTTTCAGTACGGCTCCTTTCAGCTGCCCACCCAACATAAACTGCTAATAAAACGCTTGAGGAGGCGTTTTGAAAAGAAAAAACTTACATTTTTTTAAAACAGGGTAGAAATATAATTATGAGCCTTTGATTGATATCCAGACATTTTTTGCGGAGACACAATCCTGTTCCCCACTTGTATTGGAGTGGACGGCGATATCTACTTCTGGGCCACATGAAATGACGGACCCCCGTCCACTCCCAGCTTAAACAGCTGCAATACCAGGCTTGGCCTCTGAGCAGCGGGCCTCTTGCTACTCAATACCTTTGCAAATGCCAGTTGAGATTTCCAGGTTGAGACCCCCTCAGTTGAATCTAATCTAATCTAATCAAGTTTAAATCCAACAGTTTATCTTTGCAAATGACATGTTAAAATGTCCATGAAGTTTAAATCCAACAGTTTATCTTTGCAAATGACATGTTAAAATGTCCATGCTATAAAAACAGTTGAACTCTTAATAAGGGGTCTCAACCAGGAAATCTCAACTGGCATTACAACTCATGGTATATTATCTAGTTTCTTTTAACATGGTTTAATCTCGCCAGTGTGCCATGTGACAGTGTCCATGTGAGCATCAGGCTGAATGCACCAAGAATGAATAAATGTCTACCATGTTATACAATAACTATAATTACATTCAGCTAATTGAGTTGCAAGTTCCAACAGTCAAAGTGCATTGCCAAACCAATCAAAACTCTTTTAAAGCATCTTTACATGAATATACTTATACTAGTCTTTCTTGTCTTTATGTTTCACTTCCTGGGTCTGAGTAAAGACAAATAGCTACATCCTCCATATGTATCTCTGTTTTCTTTTTGTTGCTTTAACTGAACTCTCTACCAGGCGGTGACCAGGAGCCATAATGAGTCCCTCAGGGGGTGTGACTGGTCTGGTTGGTCTGAACAGAAGAATGACATTTAGCATGTCTAAAATGCACCAAGGACAACATTTTGCATCCTCCAGAAATGCACCAAAAACAGTGATATTTCACATTAAAGTTCCACATCAGAAAACAAGAACAGTCCAACATGCAATTTCACTATGAATGGAAACCTTAAGTCTTATGTAAACATTAAGACAACAGTACATCAGCTAAACTTCAGACTTGCCAATGAAAAAATCCCTCACTAAGAGAGCATCTTGCTGAACAGTAGCCAGTCGCTACATACAGAGGTAATTCTTTAGTCTCTGAACCTTGTTGGAAAGGATTCCAGAATCCAGCTCCAGCAGTACTTTCTGGAATACCTCAAAACTATGTTTGAGGTTCTTGGGGTATTGCAGATCTAACACGTACATCAGTCCCAAGAGATAGCAGCAGGCCCTGCTAACATCTCCAAGACTGCTGAGGACAGTGTTGCCCTCAATGACAATCCCAACATCCAATGACCCATCTTGTTTCCGCAGCAGGTAAATCTTCATGACCTCTTCTGCCAACTCCTCTTGAACACTGGCAGATCCATCAGCAGCATCCTGCAGACATTGTAAAGATAACTTGAGTTTAGAACTCACTCTCAACCTGCATGTCGCAAGACAAATACCACCTACCAACATAAGAGCATAGCAGGACATAAAGTGGACAAACTAAACAATACTACTGTGGTGGTCCCAAATTTGATTTTGATCTCACAGAAAAAATAACTAATTAATGCTTCCATATAATTAATTTCTCTCTCCAAACAAAATTGACTCGTACAGTATCTGATGTCCACAGCTGGTTTACACTAGGAAAGCTGCTTCTTCTTTGTGTGCGGTAAGGAAAAAACAAACGTACTGCAGGAACTCTATGGTCACCCATGATTAAGTTGTTAAAAATCATGAAAACAATTAAGTATTATACTAACCTCAAAGTCCTTGAACAAGGCACTGGCATCTTCTCCCAAATGATTGATGAGACATCGGATGACAACCTCACGGGTCTGTTGAATGGGGATTCCACTCTGCAGAACAGAAAGCCTCAAAATGTTAATACAATGCAAAACTACACATTCAAGCAGAGGCAAACTTGACTTGAGTCAAAGCTTTCAATAGAATTTACGTTAGAAAAATTGAACTGGAGTTGGAGTGTAGTGATGTAAGAATAAACCAAAACATGTAAAATGGTGTGCAGAGGATGTGAGAGATTGAGGGACAGAAAACTAAGGAAGAAAAAGCAAGAACTGTTAAGGAAGGCTTGAGGATAGGAGAAGGCATAAGAGAGAGTCGGTGGGGATAAAGATAAGTTATCTGATTAGGATATGAATATGTAATTATTGATGGTAATTAGCTTAAAGGAGAGAAACGTGAATGAGACAGGTTTAATACCTTAAGTAGAACACTCATTTGTGCCCGATGTCTCTCTCCTGCAGCACCTTTCTTCGTTTGAAACAAGGACAGCAGTTTAGGTGTATAGAAGTCCAACATTGCCATGAATTTTGGCTCAAGATTCAGTGTGGTGATCCTCTGAAATTCTGCGCTAACCTGAAATAGAGTGATGAGAAAAGAAAAAAAAAGAACTGGTGACTCATCTGTTGTCATTCAGCAAACACGTAAGTCCATACTGAGATGAATAGGATGCAAGACTGTTCCATTATCATTTTTAATAGGATGTACAGTCACCAACCACTTGATTAGGTACACCTGTGCAATCTAATGCAATCAAATACAACAGCTCTGCCACACATACATTTTCAGTTTTTGTTGAGATTGTCAAAAAGGTGGTTATTATACTTTGTTTATCATTGAGGACATTGTGGATAATGTTTATTGGAGTGCATTATATTGAGCGGTGTCCTTATACTTTTGTCCATCCATTAACATATGTTGAGGGGGACAAAATATTAGGAACACTTTTCAATGTATTGCACTCCAGCACCACCCACTACAACCTCAATAATAAACAAAGTATAATAATCACTTTTCTGACAATGTCAGCAAAAACTGAAAATGTATATGTGGCAGAGCTGTTGTATTTGATTGCATTAGATGACACAGGTCTAACTAATGAGTGTGTAACTGTGAAACATGCAGGTTCAGTCCACAATATGTGTTGACCACTCTGTAACAACAATTCCAATTACTCACTTGCGAGACATCAAACAAGGCGGGCCATCTGTCCTTGATGTCACTGATGCTCATCTGTAGGGTGACAACCTCATGTCTCCTATGTGCAAAAGTTCTGCACATCAAGTCCTTGACGACTGTGCTCTCTCTCTTCTTTGATTCAGTGATTAGTTGGTTTCGGTCCAGCTCTTGTTGTTCCTTACTGTCTCCCGCAGGATAGTGTGGGAGAAACACCACTTCTCCTTTCCGTGCTTTCTATATATTCTTTGCAGCAGACCTGTCATCCGGGTGCTTGTTCTTAAGTGAGTTGCAGACAACCTCAGGAAATCCAAGGCTTCGGTGCTTCGACCTGTAATTTCCCATCTTGTATTTAAGACTGTACATCCATCCAAGCCAGCCATTACGACTGCCTAGCTCTGTCAGGCATGGATGCTTTCTGACTAAAGCCTCTGCCACCTCACCTATCTGAAGGCCTGTGGGGTAGGGTGTGTAGCTGTACATGTAGTCAGCTAATTTTTCCATGATTTCAGATCGGATCCGAGAATTGTTCAGCACAGTACGATCTTTGACAAACTCTTCATTGGCATTCATCAGTACTGTCTCTGTTGCCACAGAGAAAAGTGGAATGATGATTTGATTTGGCCATGTTGTCGTCTGAGGGCTTCTACGTGGGGATAGGATGTCTTGTGAAGACACTGATGAGGCATCTGTCTGGGAATCTGGCGTTGCATCAGTAGCAGAGCTTAAACTGTCATTCATTATATCTGTCTGGTTTTCAGTCAAAGCAGTCAATGTAAGAACTACCGATGGAATCATCACCACTTTGATTGTCCCCTTGTGTTTAATCTGGTTGGTAGAATGCAGAGTGAAGTAATCACCAAAGTCCTCATCCAGGTAATGCAGGGTAAAATCCTCAATGAGTCCAAATGTCTCTTTTACTGTCTCATGTAACTGTTCTACAGTGCTGGGTATTCCTGGGGACAGTGTAAGCTTCTCACTCCGGTGTTCTATAATAACCTTCAATGCAACGAAATCCATCTTGACAGAAAGAGAAAGAAATTACTCTGAAGGAAGGAAGCAAGGTGTTAGACATTAAAGAGTCAAACTCATCACCTAACACTGGCAAATAATGTGACGTTTCAATGTCACCATGAGTTTTCCTTCCACAAAATATGCTGTCAAGGGATATGTGTCCCCAAGTTCACTCTGCTGTACCAGGGTCATTTTCCCAGAGTGGTCTAACATAAATGCCCTAAAATGTTCATCATACCAGCTGTTAAGCATTTTCACAATGAAACTGACACTGCCATCGACAATAACAATCTGTGAAATCATAACAAAATCAGATATACCACCAGTTGACCCATAAGGCAAAACCATCCCAGCAGCATATTTAGTTCCATGGAGTATGGCCACATTGGTCAAATTCACAGAGGTTTGTGTTGGATAAACTGCCTTGAAAGACTGCTGTATTCCTGTATCAAGTATGTCTAATGGAAGAGATGATATTTTTGTGACACACACTGCAGGTTTCAAAGCATTTCCTTGTGAAATGTATGCCATCATCATTTGGTGCTTTGAGGCAAGTGACATCAATACATTTCTGAAGCTCTTTGTGTGTATAATAACTTGCTTAAAGAAGCTATGTTTAGCCTCAAATCGCATAGTCCAGAGGCTAACCAAAGGACCATACCCTCTTATCAAATCAGGATAATGCTCCAAAAAATGGTGCTTTGGAATCAATTTTTGATCTGGGAAAACTTCCAACAGCCTGTGACGATGTTCAGATATCAGCGTGTCTAGGTAGCAAATACTTTCCTCAGTATGAATGGGGGCTACTACAAGCTCAGTTATATCTTTTAAAATCATAAGAACGTGCCATGCTGGATCATTCAGTGGTACAGTTGCACCAATAATAAATGATAATAATCTTAACAATGTCCAGTTTTCACTGGCGTTCCCACCAATACTTTTACGAGAGGCAAAATTCACTGGGATAGGTCCGGGGTGATCCGTTTTATCAGTAAATTTGTATGGAAATTGTGTGATGGACTTGTTAAGTTCTGTCAAGGTGAAGTACTTCTTGTGGATGCACACATTAAGACACAGTGCCAGTTCCAAAGGAATTATACCTTCAAAAAGGTCATGTAGAAGGTCTGGTGGGTACCCGGTTACAAAATGGAAATGACTTAATTTCTCTGTGATGGGACAACTTTTCTTCACACCACAACAGTGTACCAAAGCAGGATTTATCTTTACAGACTGAACATGTAAATCATAGTTCTCTTTTGTTCTTAATGGAAAAGCTCCTGAATGTACTTCTTTTTGCTGATAGTCAGAACGGTCGCCAATACAAAACCTACAGATATAATGTCCACTAAAGTTTTCTACAAGTCCACTTAAAGAATGCGCACCAAGATTGTCTGCTGAAACGCAAAAAACAGTACCTCTGATATTTTTGCCAACCTGAGGCAAAAAAACTCCTTCCCTCTCCAATGTTATGAGATCCTTCAAAAGAGGCTCAAGAACAGTTTCATAGCCAAATTTTTTTATATGATTTGCTTTACAAAGGAGAGCTAAATTAATTGATGTTAACTGTGATCTCAGTTCAGGTGGTGTATTGGCTAGTGCCCAGTAAACTGCTGTGACTTTATGTTTTTTCCGTGAAGTTCCAAGGGGATTGCAGATTTCAAAATCATCTGCATACAGTATAAGGGAAATACTGAACTCCTCATTAGCATGAAATTAATTTAGCTTGAAATATTTACCATCACGGAAGGATGCAAACTGTGAGTCGTCTGAAGTAGTCTGTTTAGTCAATAACCTGTTTACAATGTCTTCATTTTTCAACAATTGCAGTAAGGATTGAAGAACAGGCACATATTGAAAGCTAAAATTCTTCTCTGGATCCAAAATATACTCTACTGGCTCAATTACACTGAGGTTGTCCTTATAATACTTTACCCTCTTAAATTTAGAAGAAAAGGGACCATCAGGACCCAAGGCTGCAGTAAAAGGATTGGAGTGATAGAGTTTGTCTACTAATTCACTAACAATAGCTTCATCAACAGCACAGTTATTCTTTGTAAAAATATCACTCACTAACTTTGGAATGTACTGAGTGGATGATTCGCAGATAAACTGAAGCTGTTCCACTAAGTCATCAACACATTTGCCAGAGACATTATAGATGCTTTCCAATTTTAACAAGAGAGAACCGACATTTTTCACAATTTCACCTTTAGTGTCCCTTTCACAAGCCAACTCTAAGGTGGCACTATCCACATGACAATATGATTCCAACACTGGAAAGTCAATTTCGTTCTCAGTAGCAACAGGATGCTCTGCGATCACATCAGTCTTAAAGTCTTTCAATGAATGGGACTTGTGTTTTCTACTTCTGTGTGTTGCATAAGTCCCATATATGTTTGTCTTGAAATCACATCCGTTAAAAGCACATTCTATGGTTTCATGTCTTTTCAAGTGGGAATTAATATGCTGAAAATAGTCTTTTGTACTAGGATAAAATGAGTTGTAAATTTGACATCTGAAAGATTGCACACCTTCACACTCTTCAGTTTCCTGTGAATTGTGGGATCTAGACAAGTGTGTACGCAGGCCACCCCAAGTCTTGAAGGAGCAAGGACAGCTTAAATGAAGACAGGGTACAGAATAGCCACGACCAAAAGTACCGTGCTTGACGCGATAATGCTTGAGAAGCTCCCCTCTTGAAGAATCCTCAAATGTGCAGAGTTTGCATTGCCATCTCATGAGGCACACCTTAAAAAGGATGATACAAAAACAGTGTTACAATACGGAGCAAAAAGACTGATTTAATACCATTTCCATTCATGTACATTAAATGTTTTATAAGACAGATCTATCAAAATGATGCATTAATTAATGGCAGAAACCTCCCGACAGAGAAAGTAGATTTACGGCCAAACCGTTGTAACCACCAGTAGCACGAGGCTTCCCTGATCGTGTAGGGGGCCGTGCACACTGAAGGCAAAAGCGTCGCTAGCAAAATCATTGTTTTCCTATGGTACGGCGCGCCTTTCACTCGCGCCTTTTCAGCCGTTGCAGGCGCAATACACACCAATGTTAAACGCAGATTTGGAGTAAAAACCTGCTCAACTTTAAGCTGTGATAGTTTAAAAACGGTAAAAGAATTTTACAAGTTGAATGCTCTCAGGCATCCACACTAATGACGCCAGCGTGTGGGAGCAGAGAACAAATCTAAACAATAAAAACATAAAAGTCTCCCATGACCACAAATTTCGTGCTACAGACTTAGCTCCATTAACTGCAACGTTAAACAGGAGGAACATTTCTGCAGGGAAGCAGACAAACCAGTTTCCCTTGCGAGTGGGAGAGAAGTCACATAAATGATAGACCTACACGTTCAGGAAAGCCTCGGCCTACTGTTAATGCTAAAATACGAATAAATTAGTCATTTTACACCCATTTTGGTGACGTTAGCTGTATAAACTGTATGTTAGCTGAGCAACAATAAAGTTTATGTGCGGGAAGACAGGGTCGCAATTTAATTACAATTTGCTAGTGCTCTACTTACCGGCGTATGGAGTCCTCCAAGTGATTTTCACCGGGCGTCTCAGAGTGTTCTGTTGCTAGCTTCATGCAAAAAGCAGGGTAGAATAGATATCCCATGATTCCACAGTTTTTGCACGCAAATTGTGGCATGACGTTCTGCTTAAAAAACTACTCAATTTCTTAAGTTGTTGTTAGAGATGAAGACTATTGAATTAGAGTGAGTAATAATTAAAGTTCTTGAAACCGATTGGTATGAGTGCTCCATACTCAAATATTCTGACTGGTATTTACTTAAAATATTATGGATATCTTAAAATTATAATTTGTTTGTCAAATACTAATTTCTTTCCTTAAATAAACTTAAATAATATATGTAAATATGATGCAAAATTAACTGTTGGATTTTTAAGCATTTATTTTGATATGTCCAACTCAAATAATCAGTTTTGTGATTTTCAGAGATTTTATTAAGATAATATACTTTTTTATTATTGTGATATATACTGAGGCCCTGAATGACTTTTTAGAGTGTACGGATAATAAATTGTTGTGTTGGTAGATCTATAGTCTCCTGTGTGTACAAGGAAATATGAAAACAGGCAAGAGAGGAGATTTAACGCTGGTTATGTTGGCTGCCATTGTCATCTCCTTTATTTTACACCACATCAGATATTCTTAGCATTGTTATCAAAATAAACTACTCAATCAATGAATAATCTACACAATTTCTTCTGTATGACTGATTAAATAAACCCAATAACCAATAACCAAAATAAACCTTCAAATCAAATTCATTTATCTAATTACATTAATATAAATATTAAGTATAAATGTGACTCTTAACAGATATACTGTAGTAAAAGATAACACTTTCAGTGGTGTTTAATGCCAAGTCTGTAGACCTACCCATTTTAATTACAGTAAATTACCCAAACAAATTAGCAATTCATTATCTCAACTAAAACAATAATAGGTCTACTTTGAGAGTGAATAACAGTATCAAAACAGGCACCATCAAAATAGCCTACATTTAAACAACACTTTATCCGTCCTACACCATTATACATTGCTGTTCCAAGTGATATAAATGTGCTGGTTGTATAAAACACTAGTAAATCCTAAACTAAGTCATAAAATCACACTGAAGCGCTTTACCCAAACAAATTAGCAATTCATTATCTCAACTAAAACAATAATAGGTCTACTTTGAGAGTGAATAACTTAAATTTGCATACGCGATCTGATTGGATGACGGATCCGTCAAGAAGTTGAACATTTTTCAACTTCTTGACTGAGCCGAAGGCTCCAACGGAACGGACGGATCCACAATGCATTGCGCGTCCGTCCCCATTCAAAGTCAATGGGGATCAGTCAACGGACGGAGGTAGTGGGCACGGGGCGTTATCCACACGTCGAGAGTAGACGTACATTTTGTCTGAATTTCCTTATGTACGTCGCCGTGACACCGCCGCCGGTGGACGGATCTTCCATGCCATCGCCGTGACGTCGCTGCTGGTCTCTCGTCTGCAGTCCCAATCAATCCCATTCAAAATTTCACACGTTCCCACGGCGACGTAGGGTAGGCTGCTCCTTCGCCTCTTCCAGGGAATCCTTAGGTTTGGCACTATCCACTCGGTATGGCGAGTGGATAGTGCCAGGATTCCCTGGAGAAGGATAACAACGTGTGAAATGAACGTGTGAAGAAGCTACGCCGCCACCGTGTGGAGAGGATATGCACGCCGCCGCCGTTGGGACTGGGGTTCGATTCCCAGTCTATATACATAATTTTTTTCTTCATTATTTTCTGGTATTAATATATCCAATGACTTGTTTATGAATAAGTTGATGACATTTTATAAAAAACGTTAGTTTTTATGTGTCAAAAAGACAAACTGTTTTAAAACAGATCTCAAAAATGTTTTGATGATTGTATGGGCATGATGTCACTTCATAGGGCAGAGGGGTATTCCACAAAGCCGGTTTTATCACATAACCGGGCAAATTAACCCAGGGTTTGCGGTAACCAGTGTTGGTCAAGTTACTTGGAAAAAGTAATTAGTTACGGATTACTTATCCAAGAAAGTAATCCAGTTACTTTACTGATTACTTATCTTCAAAAGTAATTAGTTACTTTACTAATTACTTTACTTAGTTACTTTTCAAAAACACACTATCTACTATACACAACCTGTATGCGCTTTTTTTAAAACTTGTTTGTATTAGTCTCAATCTTTTTAACTATGCACATTGCAAAAAATAAATACAAATTAAATGCAACAGTCTCTCATTTAAAGAAAATCGTTTTGGTGTGTATACACACCTTCATTCGAATAGATGTAAATAAAATACAGAAATAAAATAATTAAAACCAAAGTCTCTATTAACATTTAGGCTGTTCTAATGTCAAAGAGTAGGCCTATGTGTTTGAACTGTGTGTGGAAGGATGTGTTTCATAGATAAATACATAGATATTATATATAGTTATATGCTACACGTGAATCTCCTAAAATGGCGCAATTTGATTGGTTATCTCAAACTCTATTGTTTTCATCCCAAAATGTCAGCTGATAACAACAAATAAACCTTCGGTCTCGGGGGCTATTCCCCACTATTCACTTAGCCTTTGGCGAATAATTGTTAACTAATAGCCTCGATAGATAAATAGCCTAGTCAAGTCTTTACCAAACTACACGTCGGGAATTCATTTAGGTGATTCGGCTCACACAGTATAGCCTACTAAGACCACATAGAACAAGGGAGACAACAAGTCTGACTGGACATACACATAATACATCACATTAAAACTAGACCCATGCGTTGATAGATAAATAAATAGACGGATAGAAAGATAGTTAAATATGTTATATTATTGGCCTTGCGGAGCCAGCCAATCCTGTGCACGTATGCAAATTAGCCATGTGCGCCTAACACAAGAAAGACGTAATGTTGAGAAGTCATACTAAAAACGGATAGCAAGCGAAAGCCGAACAATACTGTCTCAATCACATACTTTTGGTCCATTCTAACTTATGGTAAGAGGCTAGCCTTTAAATCTTTGCAGTGACTGAATGTTGATGATAAAACGGATTGTTTTGCATAAGATGAGTGTGTGCGACTGCGTGTGTCCTTTTCGGCTTCGGCATACTGCATGCTTATGATCAAGGCCTTGTGGTTAGTTGTGGTCTTAGTGAAGCAGCCTAGCCTTGGAGTTTGATAAGTTGGAGTGATTGTGTAGTACGGGCGTGCGAGAGAGAGAGAGAGCACACCCGCCGTGGTGATGTTTGGCTTGTTGTGGGCTGTCTGTCGGCATTCGCCGAGTTGGACGGTGTGCTTTGTGTATCATGTGTTCAATGTACATCTGTCTGGTCATATTTGCGGTAGATTGATGGTTAAATAATGTCACACCACGATCGGTTATAGGCTACTTGCAGGCACTCATTTGCAAGTGCACTGATTGCTGTCCGATAGGCTAAGTTGGCCCATAGCTAGCATTATGCCTTCTATTTCTAGATCTTCTGACTAATTAATGTTTTTTACATCTTTTACCGAGTCAAACTCAAAGTAATGTCTGAACTTCCATGAATTAAATGCTCCATGTTCGCTCTCTCTCCCGCACTCCATGTCTTGCACACACGTTGGTGTTGTTTACTTCTAGACGTCGCGCCGCTATAGGCTACGTCATTGTCACGAGACAGTCTCACAAAGCAAATACGGCAAAATACCAAATTCTTTTACTGTCAATGGAAAAAATAAATCACGGTTTAGTAACGCAGTAACGCAGGATGCTTGCGGGAAAGTAAAAGTAATCGAATTACTATTTTTGTAATTGTAATCCCTTACTTTACGTTATTTGAAAAAAGTAATTGGATTACAGTAACGCGTTACTTCTAACGCGTTACTGCCCATCACTGATTCTGACACACATCGTAACTAAATACATTTTTAACATTTTACCTGCGTTCAAAACATTTAACATATCTACACACTTGTATCTTCAACAAAATAATTTATACTTTATTCAGAATCACGGTTTGAGTTCCATATCGCTTCGTTTTCAGTTGATGGCATTGGACAGTGAGTACGTCAATCAAACCGTCATACTGCACTCCCCCTTCCCCTCACCCGTTCGTGACCGCTTCGTGCACGTACTCAAAGCTCGTGACCCAGAGCAAGCTTCTGTTTGTTGTTATTAGGGATGGGCATAATTAATCGATGCTCGATAATTGATCGTTAAGAAATGCGTCGATCAATTTATATTGTTATCGATCAAAAGGACGTTGTGTTGCATACTGTGAGTCTTGAAGCATTTAATTGAATATAACCCTGCCGACTGGTGGAAAGTGAATGGAAGAAGGTTCCCCAGGCTGTCAAAGTTAGCGCGACAATACCTCTGCATCCCCGCAACTTCGGTCCCGTCAGAGCGGGTGTTTTCTGCTGCTGGACTGACAGTTACAAGGCTGCGTTCGCGTCTGACCCCCGAGCATGTTAACATGCTTATATTCCTAAACAAAAATATGTAGGCTGGAGTTACTGTATGCTATGGACGACAGTCACCACCGTATGTGAGTCGCTCTTTTCTTTCTTAATGTGTTGACTCTCGCTCCGCTTGGTGCCTCTTGGAGTCGTTACATTTTGCCAAAACTGTGATATTTTAGCAACAAGTCCAGCCTTATATATGTTCAATAAGGTATTGCTTTTAGATAGACTAGTTCATGCAATTGTTTGTAAATGGGTGGCTCATCTTTTTGTTGCGAGCCTTTTCCGCGCGCCGGCTGCAGGCATTATATGTCGGCCTTTTCCCCCCCTTTTTTTTCATAACAGTTATACAGTTTAATGCCCACTTTTAGCCTACTGCCTTTGTTTGATTATTGTTGTCCGATAAGTTCGCTACTTATTGTAATTGGAATAGGCTACAGATTTAGTCTTGTTGAATCGTTTCCAAACCTTTAAGAGCGCCTGTAGGCGCATTGTTCGGACTTTACGAGCGCCGCATAGGCCTATAACCTATAATGCCTGTATTTATTATTTTAAAACTGTTAAACAGTTGTAGGTCTTCAAGTTAACTGTATTGTATTAATTTTGGCCCATACATTATTGTTGGAATAAAGATTTCATTGATAAAAACATTAGAAAAAAAACATAGAAAAAAGTTAATGATTAATCGATAATTGATCGATAACTCTAGCGATGCTCGATCAAGAAAATTTCTTCAAATGCCCATCCCTAGTTGTTATCCTGTGGTAGCTACTGGAGCTAGCTAACTAGCTAATCCACATTTGGACCTAGAACTAGAAGACAACCCTAAACTCCCACCTAGCTAGCCTGGCTCGCTCTTGCGCATCTGTGTTCGCGCTTGTGCATGATTGTGCGTCCATGTACTTGGAATGGGTGGAGTCAGCGTTGAAGGAGAGGGACCATTCGAGTTGTGTGTTTTCAAAATCTATTGGCGTTTCGCAAATCCCATACCCAACCATTAAAAACTCAACTTCACAGTCGCACCAACGTGAACCGCTAGCCGTCATGTTTATTGTTTAATGGGAAAGAAGGGTCGCATGGACTATACGTCATCCAGCTCAGGTTGCGTAGCCGTGCGTGTGCGTGTGTCGGGTCATTAGCATCTGCACCGTGGCCTGAGCACACCTCCCAAGTGTGCTCAGGCCAAGGAAGGGAAGTGGACTTGAGTACGGTTGGTGCACTCACACTAGCCAAACAATCTAGACTTGAGCAAGGTACAGGTGTGAGATGCACCCTCACACACACACACACACACACACACACACACACACACACACACACACACACACACACACACACATTCTAGTTTTTACCGTTCTTCCATTTAAATGTTTATTTACTTTGTCAAACTTCCTTGCATGTCTCAGTAAAAATGCTGGTCCAGGTGAGGTACGGCCAACAGCAGAAATATGTGAAGTTGGAGGAGGATGAAGGACGGTTTGACTTCCTGCAATTCCATGAAAAAGGTTAGCAAGGCTTAGGAAAAAGGTTTAAAACCACACCCATGTTATTTTAAATGCTCATTCTGTAAGCTCCGTAATGTTGTGTATTCTGATGCCTTTATCAGCCTATTTTAAACTATAAATAGGGTTAAATCGAAAAGTCAGTTCTGCAATGTGTGCTTCATAGAGTGTAAAGCATAATATACACCAATACAGATAATAAAAAAATGCCAATCATACATTTTTTAATTTGCACTTAAGAGGGAGGGGGTTGTGAGGGGAAAATGCTCTAGGTCTATTGAATGATTATACAGTGCTGATATTTAATGGGAAGTTATTCGCTGTGAGGCAAGAAACACTGCTGATGTAACGGGTCCCAGGTGGGATCGCCGTGGACAGATTATAGATAACTGAAACAAAGAGAAAAGAATGCTGACAGTCTTTTCAGATCCTCATTAGTTATATTTATTCATTTAACTTCTCAATTTACTGAAGGTTACCGTTTATCTTCACATTGTCCATGCATTTTAAACTCAGCATCATATTACTCCATATGTTGTCTAATTAGACATATTTTCCATGTTCTTAAAACAAACCAAAATACACATAAAATACTCTTCAATTCAAAACACACCTTTTCTCTCAGTGTTGTTCTTTCATCTCTCTGATACAATAAACAGTTTGTAAAAAGTGCATCTTTAATGCTCTTAAAACCCATTAGGTTTTACTGAACTAGTATTTTTAACAGTACCTACCTTGTAGGCTATATCAAACATTTTCTTATTACTGAACTTCAAATAACTTTTCTTAACCCGTTTTTAACAGTATCTTTAAAGTGCTTTACAACAATCAATAAACATTTTAATACTTTACAAAACGTCAAGAAGTGAGCCACGTGTGGTGTTATTACAATAAAACAAAAAGGTAGAGACGAGCGTGGTCGGTACTAGCTTAAAGCTACTAGCCTAACGGTAAAACTTCCAACTGCGCCACCATTACAAATCTCTCGGCGAGCGTCGGACCTTACTAGCTAGTAGCTTAAAGCTACTAGCCTAACGGTAAAACTTCCAACGGCGCCGCAATTACAAATCTCTCGGCGAGCGTCGGACCTTACTAGCTACACATGTACTCATTTTAACACTCATACTTTACTAAAACATTTCACTACACATTATCCAATCACTAACATCAACTTGTTTTACATTTTAAACACATAACCCACCTGAAACAAAGAGAAAAGAATGCTGACACGGGAGACGTGACTTGTCTTTTCAGATCCTCATTAGTTATGAGGATCTCACGGGGATTCAGGCAAACCACAATATTACTGTGCCTCCTACTGGCAGGATAGTGCACTTGCATTGTGAAAATGTAAAACTATAAAAGATATTGCTCATACAAAATAAGATCAATTTAGTAGGAAATAGTGTGTCTTAATAATATAAAATGGTGTAGTATATAAAAACATAATATACACAAATGTGGGCACACATTAGTGGGCATCACACACTCCCCGACAAAATAAAAATGGCCCCTGACATTTACAACACCTCAAAAACTTATATTTCCCCATTGGTAAACAGGTGTGGTGTATGGCATGTAATATGTGTATGGCATGTACATAGGTGATGTGTAGGGCAAAGATGAGAACAATGGTCGGATGTAGTGTGGCATACTAAGAGAAGGTATGTAGGATGGTGTAGTGCAAGTGAAGACTGTGTCTATGTAAGCATGTAGAGAGGGTTGGCCAAGTGTATCATATGTAAATAACTGTCTTGTGCCCTATACCACGAAGCTCGCTGAACATACCCAGGCTTTCTTGGGAAAACCTGGCTCGACAGAGCCGCAACTCGCAATCAGAGTTAAATGGTACCACGAAGCTCACTTTAGATTCAATTAGTAGAACCAGGTTTTCCGCTTTAGGTTCAGTGCGCGTTCATGTGAAAGGGGCGTTTTTTGCGTCATTTTTCTCACCTTTACGATAGATCAAGCAGTCTATATGAGTATAAGCGAAAAGATTCTGCATATTGTCTGTAAAATAACTATGCCAAATGCAGAATTGTTCGCCATTAATCCAAATAGAATGATGATGATTTAAAAATGCATAAGCAACGTCCATCCTGCCTTATTCTATCATTTAGGGAATTCACTTTAAATACACCCTATTTAAGAAATGTATCGCATGTTTTCGACCGCTGAGAGGTAGCGGCTGTAGCGTAGTGGATTAGTATAAGACCCGAACGCCAGCGACCGGGGTTCAAATTTGCCGGTCTATCATCATGCATTTTACCCCCATAGATGTGGTGCCAGCACGGCCTTGAAAATATGGGTTCAAGTTCGAAATAAGCACAAAAATATAATTCCATAAGCTTTAGTGAATAAGTATTCCATATGCATGAGAATTAGGACTTTTTATGCTTCACATAAATTTGCATCACTTAGGAGTCGAACCCCCCGCGCAGAAATTCAAGACTGACGCGCTACCTCCACTCTAGCACACTGTCACGGAGACACAATGCGCAACAGTAATCATTGTCTACATAAGGTCCAAAAGGACGATCAAATAACGAACACCCTCTGATGAGAATCTGTATCTCTCATGAAGAACCCCAATTTCGTTGTTTGCACAATGACAATAAAGTCTGAAATCTGAATATCGTCAGACAATGCCAAGGGATCGGTTCTGTCCCGTAAAACCCTCTGTCTCCGGAGAGACGCCTGTACGAGAAGTGCGCCGGGGTCCACGGGAACACCCACAAATGGTGACGCCATTGTCAGAGGAGGGGCTAGGAAGCTGCGCACGCCGATTTAAGTAGCCGATCTCCGGCTAGACTAAGCCGAAAAACTGCTCCCGACGAGGTTTGGTTGCGAGCATAAGTCACCATGGTGATACAGCGACGCTAAAAGAGATCGACTTTCGTGGTACAACTAACCCAGGCTTGGAGCTCAACATACCTCGCTAACCCTCTAAGCGAGCTTCGTGGTACAGGGCCCTGGTCTCCTCTCTCTGGCCGACTGTCTGACTTCTCTGTATACATCTCTTGCAGGACTAGACACCACAAGGGGGGGAATAAGCCTCTCTTCCTGTCTTTGTTGAGGGTATCCAGTGTTTCCCACAGACCAAGGACCAATGTGTGGTGGTGCGGGCGGTGTGTTTTGATGTCGCAAAAAATATATATATATAAAAAAAAAAAAGAAAAAAAAAAGACAATCAATTCGTGGCGCTCGATGTTGATTCTGTGGCGCCGCGCCACACAATGGTCTATGTATGGGAAACACTGGTATCCATCTTGTTCGCCTTCCTCATGCTCTGGCATGTTTTCAGCGTCCGATAGTTCATTTGTCTGTGTTCTATCTCCCATCAACATCCCATCTCTTTCAGGATCGTTTTGATCATCCTCTCTTTCCGGAATGTTTTGTAAGTCCTCTATTTCAGGTATGTATTGTTCATCCCCTCTTTCAGGTAATGTATTTGCATGTTCTCTGTGGGTTATGGCAGGTTTACTAGGAGTCTGAACTGCGGCCTTTGCAGATGACGATGGTTCTTGGCTTTGTCCCATCCTGTTTACAGGCGTCCTCAGCCAGTAACCTCCTGTCCATTCATCATCAGAGTCTGATGTCTCCTCACTTTGATCCAGGTCTGTTGTAGCGCTTGCTCTCAGCTGAGACTTATTTAGCCTTTGTGGTGGTTTTGCAACTGCGTTGGCTGACTGTGGTGTTGATTCAACCGGTAAGTCATTGACTAGCAGTAGCAGATTTCTGTGTAAGGTTCTGGTTTTTCCTTTGTAGTCTCCTTCTGGTTGAATGATATACACTGGATTGTCTGAGACCTGCTCTTTTACCACATATATCCTCTTCTCCCAGTACGAGCGCAATTTTCCAGGCCCTCCTCGCTCACTTAAGTTCCGAACTAGCACTGTCTCCTGGTTTTAGAACTACGCCTCTCACCTTTTGATCATAATAGGACTTGCCCTTAGCACTAGAGGCTAGGCTGTTTTTGGTTGCAATTTGGTATGCCTCTTTCATCCTTTTTGACCATTTCTCCGCATATCCTGTGTGTGTTACCGGGTCTGTCTCCTCAAGTAATCCAAACAAGAGATCCACAGGAAGGCGAGGGTGCTGTCCATAGAGTAAGTAATGGGGTGAGTGCCCAGTTGACTCGTGGCGCGTACAGTTATACGCATGTACAATCTGTGGAAGATGTTCTTTCCATTTATCCTTTTCCTTTTCTTCCAGGGTTCTTAACATTTGCAGCAGCGTTCGGTTGAAACGCTCCGCTGGGTTACATTGGGGGTGGTACGGGGATGTTCGAGAATGACCGACACCTGACAGCCGTCCAAGTGTTCTGAAGAGTACATTTTCGAACTCACGCCCTTGGTCGTGGTGGAGTTTATTTGGGTATCCAAAATGAGGTACATAATCATCATAGATTCGCTCTGCTGCGGTTTGTCCAGATTTATTTTTGGTTGGGTAGGCTTGAGCGAACCGAGTAAAATGGTCGATGACAACTAAAATGTACTCGTAGCCTCCCTTGCTCTTCTCTAGATGCAGATAATCTATGCAGACAAGGTCAAGGGGCGAGTTAGATGTTATGCCACCCATTGGTGCGCGCACATGCGTTGTGGGCTTCTTCTGTTTTATACAACTGCATTTCTTTGTCACATAGTCCTCTATGCACCTTTTCATATAAGGCCAGTAATACCTTTCTCTGGCGAGTTGAAGCACTCGTTCTGTACCCACATGTCCCATGTTATCATGGAGGTGTTTCAGAGCAACAGGTTGGTACTTGACAGGAAGAACTAACTGTTTTCTTTCCGTTGTCCGTCGGTATAGGATTTCATCTTCAAGGTGTAGTTGATTCCACTCATGAAGGATCTTTCGAGTGAGCCCACTCACAGACTTCCGTGTTGCATCAGTAAGAACAGCATTAGTCTCTTTTAGCCTTATTACTTCCCCTATTGCCGGGTCTTCTCTTTGCGCTTTTGCAAGCTCATCATGACTGATTTCAGGTAGGGTCATACGAGGCTGTGGGATTACATCGAGAGATGAGGCGTAGAGAGCAGCTATCCAGGCCAGTTCTTTTCTCTTTGCTGCTTGACTACCGTCCCAGGTTGCATGTAACACTTCCTGTGACAGCTCCTCAGTACATGTCTCCACATAACTGTTCATATCCAGCGGGATGCGGGAGAGTGTGTCGGCATCAATATTGATCTTCCCAGGCCTGTATTTGATGTTGAAGCGGAAATCTGATAATTCTCCAACCCAGCGATGTCCAACTGCATTGAGTTTTGCAGTGCTCATTACATAGGTCAGTGGGTTGTTATCAGTGTAGATGGTAAAGTGTGGAGCATAGAAGAGATAATCTCTAAACTTCTCACACACTGCCCACTTTAGAGCAAGGAACTCAAGTTTTCCGCTGTGGAGGTTGTAGTTTCTCTCCGCAGGTGTCAATGTTCTAGATCCATATCCAATGACTCGCAGTTTCCCATCTTGCTGCTGGTAGAGGATTGCGCCAAGCCCTTTCTCTGACGCATCAGTATGCAGAACGAATGGCTCCTCAAAGTTTGGATATGCTAGAACTGGGGGATGCGTTAGCATGTTGATGAGCTCTTCTAGTGTACTTTGGTGATGTGCAGTCCATTCGATAGGCGTCCTGGAGGGTAATTGAGGACCCTTGGACTTACAGTGCCGGGGGGGGTGTTTTGGCATGGGGGACTTCCCTTGGAGCAGCTCATATAGTGGTTTGGCTATCTTGGCGAAGTCCTGTATGTAGGATCGGTAGTAGCTAAGGAAGCCAAGAACCTGTCTGATGTCGCCGACTGTTTGTGGGGTTTTGGTTTTCAAAGCCAGCACAGCCTCAAAGTCTTTAGGGTCAACTCGAACACCCTCGGCTGACACCATGCGCCCAACATATCGAACTTCTCGCTTGAATACCTCACATTTCTCCGGTCGAAGCTTCACCCCATGGTGCTGCAGAGCTTGGAGAACCTTACGACACACCTCCACGTGATCACTGAAGGACTTTGCATAACACAGTATGTCGTCCAGGTAGGGAATGCAAGATTCATCCCTCAGGGAACTCAACATCTCCTCCATGCTTCTCTGGAAAGCAGCAGGTGCATTAGATAGTCCAAATGGGATTCTTACCCATTCATGTAATCCCCAGGGGGTGATGAAGGCCGTGAGATGTCGGGAACCCTCTGCCACAAAACCTTGGTGGTACGCTTTGCCTTGGTCGAGGATGCTGAACCATGAGTACCCTCCCAAAGTGTCTGTCAAGTCCTGAATCCGAGGCAGTGGATGCCTGTCAGGGACTGTCTTTTGATTTAACAGACGATAGTCTATGCACAGGCGCAGTGTGCCATCCTTCTTCCGCACACATACGACGGGTGCAGAATAGGGAGACTTAGACTTCACTATCCATCCCTTTAGTATGAGGTCTTGGATATATTCCTTTACCTCTTTGAAGAGCGGTTTTGGGATGGAGGTGTACGATCTTTGTACAGGGATATCGTCTTTCAAGTTTATCACCATTTGTAGATTTGGAATGCAGCCGATGTCATTTCCATCTCTTGCGAAAGCACGGGACTCCTCATACAACATCTTTTTAACAGCTTCCTGTTGTTTCTCATCCAAGTGGTCGAGACTTACAGGTGGGTGCCATAAGGGTGGAGCTGGGTCACTGGTTTGAGTGGTGGTGACCTCACTGACTGTCACTGCGGACTGTGTTTTGGCGGGGACGTCACCCTCCACAACTTTTTTTAACATGTTGCAGGGTTCCTAAAGCTGTCTTTCGGGGTAAGGTAATGTCATGATTGGTATTATTACCAACTGGTATGGTGACATACGGTTTTACAGTGTTTTTAATGTCAAACAACCCTGGCCCCACGTCCAACTGCTCTAACGGTACACTATTTTCTTCTGCTTCAAACAAAACCATGCCGTCATGAGCATCCATGTTTGGTGGAAGCCGGCACTTTAACCACGACACACTACCAGCTGGGATGACAATATCCTGGGCACCTGTCCGCGGACGTCCCTGTTGCATGACTGGCCTTGCTGTCTGAATAAAGCTCACAATAGCTTCAGCTTTTTCACTGGGGACAGAGATAGCATTACAAAGCAGATTAACAAGGACAGGCACCAACCGTTCTGGTTGGCTGGAGATGAGCTGTTCTAAAACATTAAAACCAAGCAGTGGTCTCTCCAGGGGTAAGGTACTGACAAGGAATGGGACACTGATGGAAAGACTGGGGTCTTCATTTCCTGGTAGATTTATCTTTATGGCTACCCATCCATCAAATGGCACGAGATCTCCATTAACAGCAAAGACTTTTAGTTCCTCTATTTCTTCAATTATTTCAGACACTGGGTGAATATCAAGGTCAGGCAGGTATTGGTCTTTCCAGGCACGGTTTATCATGCTAACTTGTGCCCCTGTGTCTAGCAATGAGGTGACTGCTAACCCGTTGAGATTACATTGGACAAAGGCTTTTCTTCCAATTAGGTTGGCAACAGCTCCTCTTGCTGTAAGTGGTGGCTTAGGAGAAGGCTGAGTTGTTTGTTTACAGTTATTTGGTCTGCTGACTTTTGTTGCAGCGGATGAGTTAAAGCTGGTATGATTGTCACAATTAGCCTTTGTTGAACGTTTAGATTGGGACTGTCGTTCAGATCCGGTCACTGGATGTCCCTCTACAGAGGCCGGTTGAAGTTTCCCTGTTTATTTTGTCGCTTTAGACAGCCAGCTGCCCGATGTCCTTCCTCCTCACAAATGAAACAATGTTGACAGTCTTGACGGTTTTGTTCAACACATTTCGGGCAACCAAAGGGCTTTCCACGCCTGGATTGAGCCTTATTTTGGTTGAAACGGTGCTCACTGTAGAATGGTTGTGGTTGGGTTTGTTGTTGCATGACCTCAACCATTTTTGTAAGTGCATCTACTTTAGCGGCAAGTTCTTTAAGTGGATCCGACCTTGTTTTGTGGTCTGCACTCTCTTGTTTATTGCTAGACCCCTCAACTGCGTTAAGTTCAAGCTGTGCGCTGTGTACATTTGTTGCAGTTTGTCGACGGGAAGAGCCGAGTCTCTTCTGTCTCTCGCTTTCCTCACTTTGGATTTGCATTACATGGCGTAATATTGTCTCGTCACTGACGTCACTGTTTGAAAGGAGAGGTTTTAGTTCTCGGCGTATGTCTGTGTGTTTGTTTCCAAATCCTTGGTACACTGTATGCAGGAAAACATCTTGTACTGTAGCTGCAGAGTATTTTATTCCTGTGTCTGACAGTTTAGATGTGAATAGGATACGCTGTTTCAAGCCCATCACACGGTAAAGGAATTGTTGTGGTGTTTCATTTTCATCCTGTTTTGCGCACATCAACTCTTGGAATAACTCTGTGCTGTTTATATATATATATATATATATATATATATATATATATATATATAAAGTCGTGTGTGTATAGCTTATACACATGACAGGACACGCATATCTTTTCAATTTTTATTCATTCAGAATATTTACATACTATTTGAAAATGAAAGAGGCTGCGATTTTGTTTTCTATCATTTGTTTATATTGTTTATATTTATATTTATATTGTAGTATATGCCTAAATGAGGCCGTAGCACAGTTAACGGACGAGCAGAGGTGGTGACGTCATCGAGTCCGCTGCTGTTCCAATTGCAGGTACGTACTCGCGTGCTCGCAAGTCTGTGCTTGAAGTACGGACTTGCCAAGTACGTACTGGCAAGTCATCGAGTCCGTAGTACGCGTGCTAGGAATTGAGAAACGGCCCGTGGTTTACTTTGGCGGTAGTACGCATTCGGAAACGTCTTCCGTACTACACAATGCGTACTGAGCATTCGGACGCGCTATATTTTTGGCGTACTACAAAATGCATACTATATAGTAGTCAAGTATGAGTATTCGGATTCAGCCATAGGCTCGTCAGGGGAACGTGACTGCATTTTGAAATGTCTTAAACATAGGCTGAATCCGAATACTCATACTTGACTACTATATAGTATGCATTTTTTATTTTAGTACGCCAAAAATATAGCGCGTCCGAATGCTCAGTACGCATTGTGTAGTACGGAAGACGTTTCCGAATGCTTACTACCGCCAAAGTAAAGCCGTTTCTCAATTCGCGTACTTGTGCGTGCTCGTGTGCTCGTGGACTCGTGAAACGTCATCAGTCGTTGCCCGAGCACTGTTCCAATTCGAAGCACGCATCAAGCGAGTACTGTCGTAAAACCCGGAAGTGTTCTTGATGCGTGCTCGATCTCGCCGTTTCACCGAGCATGCATCGGAGGTGGCTCGTGTGTACTTGCAACCGCTATAAATCCCAGGATGCATTTCGCACTCGCAGCAGTACGATGGCGGACAATATGGAGAAGACGCACAACTGTAGCTTAAGTTACTCTTAACTTGTATATATATTTATATAATATAATAATAATAATATAAGATAATATATAAATATTTATACAACGGGGGACCTAAATCCAGCGATCTGATTGGTTCTCAACTGTTGTATAATGGGCGTATACATAACTGCTATGACGCCCGATCATTTTGTGAAAGTTTGCATATCACTCCGCGCCTGGAAGTAGAAACAGTTACAAAGTAAAACATATGTTGGATGATGGAGAGCGTGTAAATGTTGTTACTCCGGGAGTGAGCAAGGCGATTGAGGGACTAACGAAAGCTTAGGCACACGGCGAGTGAACTGCTCCATAGGATAAATTGCCGGCGAACCTCTCCATCGGAGCCTTCTCTCGGAGGGACGCTAAAGTGTGTTGCATAGCGACCGTCGATGCATAGCGGCAGCCAGGAGGCTACTTTTTTGTATTCTTTAATAAAACGGCTATTTTGACTTTCTTGGTTTCTTTTTAAATGTAGTGTGTCTATGACTTTCGTTTCGCCATAATAGTAACCGTTGTATAAAAGCAATAGATCACTTCAGTCAGTGGCATGTGCTCATTATAGAGTGGCGAAGTCACGCCCCTTCCGGTAGGGCTCATGGGACCTATGAGATCGAAAAATATGAATGGGTGTCAATGGAGAGAAAATAATTATTTTCTGGTCCCGGTCTTTATATGCCCTGGATTATACATATGTTGTTTGTGGATTTAAAGGATAATTTTTCATGCAAAGAGTTCGACCGTTTATTGTGCAATTGTTCAGATAAAGGCTGTAGAGAAAACACAACGAGAAAGACTACACGGCTCGTATGTGACGTCACGCTCCCTGCGACTGGCGTGGAGGAGACGACAATCTTCCCATCGGCATAACTGAAACTCTGCACGTGCCCCGACTTATAATGGTTTTCACCTCTTTCGATGCTTTTATCCTCCCCTTGGAAAAAGCGGTGAAGTGGGGCAGAGAGATCGCCATCTCTGTGCCGAGTTCCAAGGGCGGGTGTGGTGACGTATATCATATGCGTCGAGAGCAGCGAAGAGCTGTAGTTCACAAAGCGGCCTCACATAAAACCTAAAATTATCAAACTTCTTCACGAACATTTTTAGTTTTCTTTGCATGAAAAATTATCATTTAAATCCACAAACAACATATGTGTAATCCAGGGCATATAAAGACTGGGACCAGAAAATAATTATTTTCTCTCCATTGACACCCATTCATATTTTTCGATCTCATAGGTCCCATGAGCCCTACCGGAAGGGGCGTGACTTCGCCACTCTATACCACTGTGAAGGGGGTCGCCTGCCCTGCGCGTCGGGGCCGGAAAACGCCCCTTAACAGTGGTATAATGAGCACATACCACAGCCTGGCGTGATCTAGTGATGTGTCGGTCGCGAACGATACGGCTCAAAGAGCCGGCTCTTTGACGTGAACGATTGGAAGCCGTTTTAAGATCCTATTTGGGAGCCGTTTTTTTTTTCAGTTTTTCGCTCTCTCCGCCTCCCTGTCGCTGTGCTTGTGCTCTGCTTTTCGTTTTTTTTCTCCTGCGGTGCCTCGCTGTCTCCCTGCCCTCCCCCTCCCCCTCTCTCTCTCCCGCCCCTCCCCCTCTCACTCTCTCTCCTTGCGCGTTCTACCTGTGGTAAAGCAGAGGGTTTTTTTTTCCTCCGTCGGTGCCTTAATGTCTACACTGCCCTCGTGTCAAGCGTGTGCTCCACACATCTGACCAATCACACGCAGGCAGCTTTCAATTAATAATGTGCCGGGAAAACACTGAAAAAAAAGTTTCAATGCACAGTCACGCACGCAGCAGTCAAGAAGCACACACGGCATAAAGAAGGGGAGTCAGTGTGACAATTGAATAGGCCTGTGTGATAATGAGTGGTGACAGAAAACGGAGCAAAATCTGGACTCATTTTAATGCTACGTCAGACTCCACCAGGGCAGAGTGTAGACTCTGCAAAACCAGAATATCCTATCGTGCAGGCTCCACTAACAACCTGCACAGACACATGCGGACATCGCATGCAGCGGTGTTGCTGGAGGAGTCAAGGACAGAAAATGAACCACAACCGTCTGCCAGCGCAAGTGCAACAGCTGCAGCTTCCTCAGGTGCCAGAACAACTGCTCCCTCAGCATCAGCAACAACTGCCTCCATTTTTACACCCCAGCCTGCAACCCACCCTCCTGCACCCACAACCCAGAGCTCTATGAAGCAGTTCCTCCAGAAATCCTTAACTCCAGCAAGACAGACAGCAATAGACGAGGAGTTGGCCAAGATGGTGGCCAGAGATTACCAACCCTTTTCCATTGTTGAGGATGTTGGATTTAGGAATTTTTGCCAAGCCCTCAATCCTATGTATGCCCTCCCCAGCCGAAAAACCCTCACACAGAAATTCATCCCAGGCCTATATGATGCTGCACGGGCCTCCCTGCAAGAGAGGGTGAAGACAGCCTCAGCTGTATGCCTGACAACTGACTGCTGGACATCCCGCGCCACCACGTCATTCATGGCCGTCACCTGCCATTTCATAGAAAATTACAGTATGGCATCATGTCTACTGGACTGCTTTGAATTTAGTGACAGGCACACATCAGAAAACCTGGCTGAAGAGCTCCACCGAGTGGCAAGAGAGTGGGGGGTGGAGAACAAAGTTGTGTGTTGTGTCACAGATAATGCAGCCAATATAACAAAAGCCATTCAGCTGCTGAAATGGACACACCATCCATGCCTGGCTCACACCATAAATCTGTTTGTGAGAAATGCTCTGAAGGCTATAAAGCCCACTGTGGATAAAGTAAAGGCCATAGTGGAATTTTTCCACAGAAGCACAGCAGCCACCCAAAAACTGAAATCCACCCAACGGCAGATGTCTATGGCAGAGCTGAAGCTCAAACAGGAGTGTGTCACCCGGTGGAATTCGGCATTCCATATGATCCAGCGAATCCTGGAATCTAAGGATGCGGTTATCGCAACATTGGCGGTCTTCAACGCACCTGTGGCTCCTCTCAGCCAAGAGGAGTGGGAGGCTCTGCAAGAGGCCTGCAGCGTCCTGGAGCCCTTTGACCAGGTCACAGTGGAGATCAGCGCAGAGAGGTACAGTGTTCAAACATCATCTCATTGAACTTTACTATAATATTACTATGACCTATTAAACTTTATTAGGATGTTATTATCATTGTAATTTTTTATTTGTTAAATATTTTTTTTGACAAACAGGTTTAGAAGTGGCTGAAAATAATATTATTAAATAAAAAATATTAGTAGCCTATGTCAAGCAATTTAGAAGTGAAGCTTAAAATAATATTGCTAAATAGCCTAAATGAATAAATATTATATAAAATATAATATTTTGATGCTTCTTTTTTCAGGTATGTTACTGCCTCCAAAATGCTCATACTGTGCAGGGGTCTTCAGAGGGTGACAACAGAGCACCAGAGCAGAGTCACCACAGCGTGCGTGAAGGATCTGGTGAATTCCCTCTCTTCAAGCATGGACAAAAAATTCCACCGGATGGAATACAATGCAGTTCTGTCCGAAACCACCATCCTCGACCCCCGCTTCAAAAAGGCGGCCTTTAGTGACAACAGAGCACTCGACGAAGCCCTCCAAAGAATTACCACAGCAGCATCCAGGCATAGGCAGTCATCTCACCTGCAAGGGGGTCATGGAGGAGAGGAGGGAGCAGCAGCACATGAGCCGGAGGAGCCCCAAGCATCGGCTGTTTGGAGGTTTTTTGAGGAGCGGGCAAGCGGAGACACTGCAACCAGGAATCCTACAGCTGATGCTATTCTGGAGGTGAGGTCCTACCTTGAAGAGCCTCTTTTCCAGCGCAGTGCCGACCCACTGAGGTGGTGGGAGACAAAGGCACTGATCTATCCACAGCTCTCTTACGTGATGGCACGTAGACTGTGCATAGTGGCAACATCCGTCCCATCAGAGAGGATCTTCTCCAAAACTGGACAGATCATAACTGAGAGAAGGAACAGGATCAGCCCTGCCAAGCTTAGACACCTGGTGTTTCTCAACGCCAATCTGTAAGTCTTTGAGTGATACAGTGAGTTCCTTATCTCTATAGTGGTTCAAAACTTGTGTTGTTCACATGTGTTTTATACTTTAATTTAATAGCACTATAGGTCTAAATAATACTTGAAATTATGCCTTTTTGGCATGAAGCTGCTTTAATACTTTTCTCATACTGTGATGGGTATCTGTGTTTAATACAGTGAGTGAGTGGTTCAAAACTTGTGTTTTGTTTTGTCATAGTGTTATACTTAAATTTAAAAGCACTTTATTTGATATTTGTATTGTGGCTTTTCTGTTATGAAGCTGCTTTGATTGCCTACTTTTTTGTATTGTGGTGGGTGTTTGTATTTATATTTAACTGTTACATTTTTTCAAGTTATTTTTTTTGGAAGTGGCTATTTTGTAATAAAGGTTTTATTCATAAAGCATTGTTATGCTGCATTTTTACTCATAAGTGCTTAACAATGTCAATAATGAAACAAAATGTTATAAAATTAGGTTTAAGCTATTAATTAATTAATAATGTAAAACATGTGTATGGGGAGCCGTTTGGGAGCCGAAAGAGCCGGCTTTCCACAGTAAGAAGAGCCATTAGAGCCGCATCTCGCAAAGGAGCCGAAAATCCCATCACTAGCGTGATCTATTGCTTAAATATATATAAAGTCGTGTGTGTATAGCTCATACACATGACAGGACACGCATATCTTTTCAATTTTTTTTTCATTCAGAATATTTACATAGCCTACTATTTGAAAATGAAAGAGGCTGGGATTTTGTTTTATATCATTTGTTAATATTGTTCAGTAGTATATGCCTAAATGAGGCCGTAGCACAGTTAACGGACGAGCAGAGGTGGTGACGTCATCGAGTCCGCTGCTGTTCCAATTGCAGGTACGTACTCGCGTGCTCGCAAGTCTGTGCTTGAAGTACGGACTTGCCAAGTACGTGCTTGCAAGTCATCGAGTCCGTAGTATGCGTGCTAGGAATTGAGAAACGGCCTAAACCACGGAGTTCACTACGCTATCCCACAATGCAACCAGAGTCTGGTAACCAACGAAGAAGAGATGGCTGACCCGACACCACCAGAAAGACGTCGTAGAAAGCGGCGAAAAAAAGAGACATTAAAAAGAGTAAAATAGTAAAGTAAGTAATTAAGTAAAAAGAGACATTTTTAATTCATTAGCAACGATGACAAGACGGAAAACAGGTAACTTATCAAGGTAATTTTGCCGGCATCTGAGGGGAGATACGTCATCTCCAAACATCCGGTGGAGTTTCGGCGATGTTCGGAAGCGTTCGGAGGCGTTCTACGCATAGCTGTAGACCGTACTACACGGTCAAGTGTGGTACGGTCAAGTAGTAGACACTGAACAGAAATAGTATGTACTAAGTATTCGGATTCAGCCATAGGCTCGTCAGGGGAACGTGTACTTCCGTTGCGCCTGGGTTGTTGTCACGCCAGGGTGTTGTTCTCCGGGGCTAAATAACGTTAAAAAACCTTTTCTAAGCTATAAAAATGGTTACTAACGTGTCGAAATATTTTTTTTATTTCTTTGTTATGTTACTTCAAGCGATAAATACGTTTATTTGTCTATAGAAAATAATCGGAGGTAACTTCCGTCCAGCCACAGTACTTCCGTCACGCCTGGGTGTTCTGTCACGCCAGGGTGTTGTTCTCCGGGGCTGCAGCTGGATACTATTGTCGTTTCCCGATAACGATGGATCTTTGCTTGTACGATCATTCTCACGGTGGATCTTGCGAACCATCTTGAATTTCTTTCCCGAAACTCCTCTTAACATGAACGCTCGCGATCACTGCACTCACGACGTTCGAGGATTGTAACTGTCCACTGACACGGTGCTGAAACGGGCTATGTAGGAGGGGGAGACGCTGGAATTGTAATGTTTCTTCATTAATCAGAATCGTCTTATTCTAATAACGCATATATCTAATTGTAAGTATACAATTGGCTACAGGTGCCGCCACCTAGTGGTTGGTGGTAGTCTTTAACTTAATATTAATTGTGTACTCATATCATTGCATCCCCTTTTCTTTAGATGTACGCTACCATACTCATGAACTAGATTATTCCTATAGCAACTTAATCTTAACAATCTGCATCAGCATTCGTTTGCAGTACAAACATGAACATAACAAACACCACATAAGGACAAGCATGTCCATGTTTCAATTCAATTCTTCAATTCAATTAGTTTTGTTTTTTTTAAAGGGTACAGGTAAGTCCATTACAGTGGCGGCTGGTGAATTATATTTTAGGGGGGGCTGAAAGTTTGTAAACCAAACCCCTGTAGGGGGGTCTGGGGGCATCCTCCCCCCAAAGATTTTTTTTGTGATTTTCACATACAAATGAAGCATTCTGGTGCATTCTGACAAAATAATAAAGACAAAATAGAACATTTCCTTACAAAGACGAATGGAGCCGGGGAACTGAGTTTTAATTTAATTGATTTGCCTTGTAGAATTCAGCAAGATTAAAAGTGCAAATACATCAATAATAATTGGGAATTATACACAAGTTAACAATCTCTCTCTGTCTCTATCTGTATGTGTGTTTGTGAGAGAGGGAGAGTGAGAGTGAGGGAGAGAATGTGATTCTACAAGGGTTGAGTGTGTTACGGCCAATCTATTGTGTTGGTAACTTCACTCTATCTACAGTCAAGTATGCATTTAGACAAATATGATAAAATATCAATATAATATGTGCAACCTTTTATGTGTGGTTGTTCAAGACACACTGAAGGCATGATGCCACCATAGGTTTGCAGAGAACTATATACAATATGCACACTGAAGGCATGATGCCACCATAGGTTTGCAGAGAACTACATACAATATGCACACTGAAGGCATGATGCCACCATAGGTTTGCAGAGAACTACATACAATATGCACACTGAAGGCATGATGCCACCATAGGTTTGCAGAGAACTATATACAATATACACACTTAAGACATGATGCCGCCATAGGCTTGCAGAGAACTATATACAATATACACTTGAAAGGGGTGGGGTGGAGGTGTGGGGTTGTGAGGGTCGCTGTAACCCAGTGTCCATTCTCACGGGAAGGGGGGGTGGGGGGGTTGTGAGGGCCGCTGTAACCAAGTGTCCATCCTCTTAATGTCTTAATTCTTTTCAAAGTTGAGAAACATCTCTCAGCTTCAGCTGTTGTCATAGGAGTAGTTATGAGAATGTTCAACAAAGTCTCCTGGAGGTTATAGCTCATGATAACTTGGTACAATGCCAGTGCACCACAGCCTGCCTTGATTCAGGATTCTCATAGATCAGAGACAGTTCCGTCTTGAGCTTTGCCTTGTTGGGCGTGGGATATGCCTTCACAGTGGCATTCAGAGCATCAGCAGGAAAAGAATGGCAGTACCTTTCAAACATAGTTCCTTGTACTAAGGTAGCACTCACAAGGTGGCCAGTGAACCTCGCTTTGTTGTGAGCCAGGATGGTGTCGATGGAGTCCTCTTCAGACAGCCTCTGCTTCGCCTCTTCTGTCAAAGCCGTCCTTGGTCTGTCGGTTCCTGATGGCTCTTGCAGCTGGTCAGAGTCTCTGAATGCAAACAAACCAATAATGTGTTTGTTAGGCTGTGTACAGTACTGTAGTCTACGTGATGCACATGTTCATACTTTATCCAGTAAAAAGATGTCAGCATACCTACTTAAAATGGGAAGGAATGCATAATGTTAGTGTTAAACACTGTTTTTTATCTATTGTGTTGGTAACTTCACTCATAAATCTATCTACAGTCAAGTATGCATTTAGACAAATACGATAAAATATCAATATAATATGGGCAACCTTTTATGTGGTTGTTCAAGACACACTGAAGGCATGATGAGTATACCCACTTAAAATGGGCAGGGATGCATAATGTTAGTGTTAAACACTGTTTTTTAAGCTATCCATTATGCCTCGCCTAACCAGGATGTCCAGCACAGAGTAAAGCAAGCTAGATTACACCACTGGCAATATATTATAAAAAAGAACATATATTATAAAAAAGAACACAAATAGTCTCCTTTCATGCATATATATTCTCATATCAAAGCTTTGCTTTGAGAAGGATCAAATTATATAAATGTTATCTTACCTAATGGTCTGCAGACTGCTTGTGAAGCTCTCGAGGGCACTTTTGATGAAGACTGCTGCATCAATGTCCTTCTTCTGGAGCCTCTGGTACAGAATGTCGACGTGCAACCTCTTTTTTATTAATTTTGGTTTTGGAGGTCCTGATTGTTTTAATGCCAATTTATCTGAATTGGATCGTCGACTTAAAGGAACTTCTTTCAGAGACGCAACGGAATTGCACACATTAGCAGCCATGTTGAAATTCGCAAGTGACTTCAAATCGAAGATATCCCTTTGCGCTCTTTGCTCAGTGACGTATGACGCAAGCACGTTAGGGCGAGTCCCAAATCCCCATTGAAAATGCATTGAAGGCTCATTTTCCGAAAAAAAATGTTTTAACATGACTGTCAACGGAGAATCCTTGGGCGATTTTCCACGTCGATGAATTCGCCCAGAGAGGCGGGACCATTTGAAACGCGACATTAATCTGACGATTCTGATTGGACAATGACAGATAATATGTCTAGAACACTGAAAACTACTTTTGCTGTGATAGAATTTGTTATATATAAAAAAATCCTCTTTCTCCCAGTTGGTAGTGCGTCGCCCAAATCGCCCATATACACCATCCGCCCCTGGTCCATTATCTTTAAAGGTCTGTCTGGCAGTTTGACACTGCGTGTGAACCTTCTCAACACAGGCAAGCCATTCTGCTCAGCTGGTCCGCTGCTCTCTGTTGCAGGCGGTGCTTCAGCTGATGTGGTGTCGGCTGAATCTTCCATAGCTGTTTCATTTGGTTATTCTTGCAGTCTCTCTTGTGTTTTCAGTAGACTCCTTCGATTCCTTCTCAGGGTTTGGCCATCCTCTGTTCTGACGTTGTAGGACCTTGGACTCACTTCCTCCAGAACAGTCGCTCTCTTTGTCCAGGTGTTGGAATCTTGGATTCTCACTGCATCATGTCTTGCCAGTGGCCCCAGGCTTCTTGTGCACTTGTCGTAGTTTGCTATTTGTCTCCTTTGTAGAAGGCTTTGTTGCAGTTTCACTCTGTTCTGCTTTCGTTCTGCAGTGTATGGAATCGTGGTGCGTAGCCTACGTCCCATAAGAACTTCAGCAGGGGACATGCCATGTTCCAGTGGTGATGCTCGATAACTCAATTAAGCTAAATATTAGGGCTGTCAGGCGATTAAAATATTTAATCGCGATTAATCCCATTATTGTCATAGTTAACTCACGATTAATCGCAAATCTTTTTTCTATGCTAAATATCCCTTGATTTCTTTGTCCCATTAATTGTTCTAATTGTAATGCTCTTATCAACATGGAGAAGTGCATCGGCTTGCCTTGTGCAAATGTTTTTTTATTGATAACAACATTGGCATATACTAATAAAAACAGGAAGATACAAAAAAAAGCCAATAGTGCAATTAAACGATAAACATACAAACATACTGCCTTGAACATAGCAGTCAGGCTACTGCTTCTTTGTTTTGAGCCAAAACAAAGAAGTGGGTGCCTTAAAGGCACCCAGTGCAACTTTATGTAAACATTCAATGAAAAATAAACATTCAATTTCTAGTCTTTTTTACACGTAGTAAGTTTCAATAACTCCATACCATTACATATCGACATTCAAGGAGCAAAGATGAGACGTCGTTGTGTGGTGAGAACTGATAGAAAATCGTAAACAACAACAATCGCCGGTGGGGAGAAGCCATTTTTCCATTGACTGGAAGCCTGCTTTATTTATTGTAGGTTACAAAAAATAAAGAAAATGGCGGCATTGTTGTTGTTATCGATTTTGTATCAGTTCTCACCACACAACGACATCTCATCTTTGCTGCTTAAATGTCGGTATGTAATGGTATGGAGTTATTGAAACTTACTACGTGTAAAAAAGACTAGAAATTGAATGTTTATTTTTAAGCCTCGAAAGTTGCACTGGTGCCTTTAATCGCGCAATATTTTTTTTAAATCAATTTTAACACCGTTAAAATTGGAATTGCGTTAACGCCCTTAATAACGCATTTAACTGACAGCCCTACTAAATATGGATCTGAATTACTGTCTTGTGCTTTCTTGAGCAACTGACTATGTGAACTCCTTTCTCTGCCTTACCGTTTGATTGGGCATACAGAGGGCTTGAAGTCACATGTTTAAAGTCATATTCTTCTGCAAAACACTGGAATTCTTTACAACTATATGATGGACCATTGTCACTGTAGACAATCTGGGGAATTCCATGTCTCGCAAAGATGGACTTCATGTGCTTGATTACACAGGTCGCAGACATGCTGAAAAGTAGTGCTATCTCTGGGTAGTTTGACAGATAATCTATAACCAGAAGGAAATTCTTTCCATCTAAGTGAAATAGCTCTGTCCCGACTTTTTGCCATGGTTCATCAGGAAAGTCTGTGATTTTCATGGGCTCTTTTGGCTGTTTCGATTAATGTTTTAGACAGGTGTGTCTAAAGACCATCCTGTCTATGTCTGCGTTGATTCCTGGCCAATAGATGGCTGTGCGGGCTCTCCTCTTGCATTTTTCCATACCCAGGTGCCCCTTGTGTAGTCTCTTCAGCATCTCTGGTCTCAATGAGTCATGACTGAGGAATGATGATTCTGTTCTTCCTAAGAAGCCGCCCATTGACAACACTCAGGTCGCCTCTGATGTTGTAGTACTGTTGACACTCCCCTCTTGGCCAACCTTCATTCAGGAGCTTGATGACTCTCTTTAAACCTGCATCTTTCTGTGTTTCTGCAGTGATCTGCTTGGATTTCCTATCAGACACAGGCAGTGACTGTGTGATTAGGTTGACATGGAGAGTGACGTCCATTTCTGTGAGACACTCACCCTGTTCTTCACTCCGTATTGTTGCTCTAGACAGAGCATCAGCTAGCACTATGTGTTTGCCAGGTGTGTACATCAAGTCAAAATCATAGCGTTGTAACTTCATCATCAGTCTTTGAATGTTTGGCGACATCTCGCTGAGGTTTTTCTTTATGATGGATATCAATGGCTTGTGGTCTGTCTCAGCCACAAACTTTGGAAGGCCGTAAACTTATCCGTGAAACTTCTGGAATCCATACACCTGTCCTAGGCACTCTTTTTCTATTTGTGCATAGCGGCATTCCGTGACGGTCATCGTTCTTGATGCATAAGCGACTGCTTATGCTTCCAATCTTCTCCTGTAGTCTGTAGTAATACAGCTCCGATGCCATCCATGGAAGAGTCAGTGGATATTTTTATCTTTTTGGAGGGATCAAAGAATGTCAACACGGGCTCCGTTGTCAAAGTGGTTTTCAGACGTTCCCACTCCTCTACATGATCAGCAGTCCACTTAAATTAGGAATGAATTTTCCAATGACATTGATCATCCCTAACGCTCTTAACACACCTTTTTTATCTTCAGGTCTTGGCATTTCCACTATTGCTTTTACCTTGCTTATGTCTGGCTCCACACCAGCTTCTGACAACTTGTCCCCCAGAAAGGATTTCCTTCACGCAAAACTCACACTTTGCTCTGTTCAGCTTCAGTCCATACTCCTGAATTCTTTGAAGCACTCTGATGAGCCTTTCATTGTGCTGGTCAAGTGTAGCTCCCCAGAGAACAATGTCGTCTACGTACACACGTACGCCTTCCACGCCTTCCATCATGTGCTCCATGGCCCGGTGGTACACTTCCGGAGCAGAGCATATTCCGAAAGGCAACCTTTGGAAACTGTAACGGCCATACGGTGCCTTGAATGTGCAGAATGTACTTTGTACTATCCTCATGCAGTTTCAACTGCCAAAACCCTTGAGAGGCGTCCAGCTTGCTAAAGTACTGTGCACCGGCCATCTCACTTGTAATTTCATCTCTGGTTGGGATTTGATAATGTTCTCTCTTAAAGGCACCCAGTGCAATCCCTTTCTCTGGCGCCGAGCTCAAGCCGCCGGAGCTGCCGCCGAAGGGAAGTCGGGAAGAGGAGACACATGGAGTAGAAAGGGATTGTACTCCCGGAGCTGAGCTGCCAGACTGCCGCCGAGCTACCCCAGCCGGAGCTGCTAGTCCGCTGGAGCTGCCACCTAGCTTCGGCGGCAGTTCAGCTCCCGGAGTACACTGTCCGAGCTGCCGGGCTGCAGCCGGACGGCTTCGGCGCGGGGAGCTCGGAGGCAGTCCGGCTGCTCAGCTCCTGGAGTACAATCCTTTTCTTCTCCATGTCGCGGTTCATGGACTTCAGAGAGTCAATGCCAAAGTTCCTTCCCCCCAGTTCTTCTCAACCATGGCCGAGATATCCCGCACTACGAGTCTTTACTTGTGGAAGTACCAGAGTCTTTATTATTCATAATATCATCCAAGGCACACATAGCTTTTGGCCGTGATATTAGATAGATATATAATAGAGCTGTCAAGCGACTAAAATATTTAATCGTGATTAATCGCATTAATGTCATAGTTAACTCACGATTAATCGCAAATTCTTTTTCTATGCTAAATATCCCTTGATTTTTTTGTCCCATAATTCTTCTCATTTTAATTCTCTTATCAACATGGTGAAGTGCATTGGCTGCTTCTTTGTTTTGAGCCAAAGAAAAAAAAAAAAAAATCCTTATATTTTTTTTTTAATAAAACAATTACGTTAATCGCGCGATAATTTTTTTAACGCCGTTAAAATTGGTTTGCGTTAACGCCGTTAATAACGCGTTTAACTGACAGCTCTAATATATAAATAAATACCCGTATATAATATTATTATTATGTTATATTATATAATATAGATAAAGAGCTCCAGGAGTCAGCAAACGGCAACAACCTCTTCTCCTCCATGCTGTGGTTCAGTCTGACAGCTCATTGGTCAATGGGCAGCAGCTCATTTGCATCAATGCTACAGACACCAGAAACAACGCATTCTGAAGGGACTGAAACAGAGGGGAATAGCGGTAGACAATATTTTTTTTCCTAAAAGCTATTTCCAGAAAACAGCTTCAAAAACATGTTTTCTGGAACTCAAATACTATGTTTACTTGTTGGGAAAACACCATAATATGTCTCCTTTAAATCACAATTGATTAGGTCTAGGACGACATATGCTAGGGCTGTGCAATTAATCGAATTTGATCACGATTTCGATTCTTGGGTCAAACGATCTCCAAATTAATAAAATCGAGTTGAAACGATTCTTTTGGAATTTTCCATTGTCTAAGAGGTTTTGTGAAAGAGACGCGCATGCACAATTCAGTCCCTCCCCCAGATCATTCAACGCGGCCCCGCGAGCTGTCTGTGTGGTGACCTTACATGGCAAGCCCAGGGCGACTCAATTCAACGTTATTTTACGTGTATCAGGACGCGTTCTGACCAACTTTACGCTGTATCAGCACGCGTGAATATGGCAAGCCAACCCGGACAGAAAACGCCCTAATTTAGTCACGTATCACCTTCATTACACCGTAAAAAACGCCGTAAAATGTAGACAAACTGCGTATTTTAAGCAGTCATGCGTAAAAAACACTGTTTTGTATGGCAAGCCCAGGGCGACTTAATTAGACGTTATTTTACGTGTATCAGCACACGTTCTGAACAACTTTACTATGGCAAGCCATCCCCGACAGAAAACGCCCTAATTTAGTCACGTATCACCTTCATTACGCCGTAAAAAAACGCTGTAAAATTTTGAAAAACTGCGTATTTTACGCCGTCATGCGCCGCTTTTTACGCCGCAATGAAGCCTTTCAAGAGCGCACGTAAAATACGCCGTTTTGAGCATCAAACCGCGCGTAAAATACGCGCATTTGTGCACATCACAACGCGCGTAAAATACGGCGTCTCTCTAGTATGCTAAGAATCGCCGCCCTTCTTTTCTCTCAGCCAATGCATTTGAAGTGTTTGCGCTGAACAAGACAAGCAGACCAAATAAGTTCAGCACGGATCTGCTTGTGACGATTTCTCCTCTCATTTGTTATTAGTTGTAGCGTCATATAGATATATATCAGTGAATCTGAAATAAACCGTGCGGTCAGCGTGGCCCAATCGATAGAGACGCTTGCTCTGTTGGCAAGAGGTTGACGGATCGAGTCCATCTATTGTCAGATTTGTGCTTTTGTCAGATGGTCACCTTTTATGATCACAATGTTTTTTAGTCAGCAAGCCAGACCTCCTGTGTTATAAGTTCCAAATTCAGTGCCTTTTTAGTCAGCCAGCCAGATCATCTCGGTGTCTTGTTACACGCTTTATAAGTTAATTATATTTAAATTATTATAGCCATGGAGCCTTTATTTTCGTGGAGTTATCGTTACATCCTCTCTTGTTCAATCGATATAAATACACAGTGGAAGGGAGTGAGAGGGAGCCATAGAGAGAGACACTGATGAACTGGGGAGCCAAGTAGCCTAACTGATAGAGGCCCATCAGCCCATCATTCTTTCGAACCTTCGTAAAAAATGTCAGTTTTTCCCAAAACTCCTCTTAACATGAACGCGCGTGCACTGCTCTAACAATGTTCATAGGCTTGTAACTGTATGACACGGTGCTTAAATGGGCTCTGTAGGAGGGGGAGACGCAGGAATGTTGTTGGATTAAACTATTTGTGCATGACAGCAAAAAAATATCTCCCCATCAAGGCCAACAGCAGAGTAGCCTACGAAATCTAATATGAATGCTTCAAATATTAAAACACGATTGATTAGGCCTAGGCCGACATATGCTAGCCTGGTCCTACCAGACCATCGTACTTCATTTCATTTGTACAGAAGGTCTGGAACTGCTTAATTGACAAACGTTCACTCACTTGGAGGCTGGTGTCTGTAGAAGTTTTAAAATGATTGGATCTGCCCAGTGCCACTCTGGATCTGCCATAACCAATCTCATAGCGTTTGGTCGTGACGTATGTCATGCGACGGGTCTGGCTCCTTCACCACTAACGGAGCCAGCTGGAAAAACAAACTTTTCCCAAACCCGGTGGGGAGAAGCGCCACAACATCATGGCCACCAACAAAACTCTGCAAAGCTTGTTCTTTAATTGATCGATTTTCGGCAGCGATCCCACAACAGACCGAATAGCTTCTCTCGTATCCTTCTCCATTGTCTTCCTCTGACTACTACTGAAACTGGCGCGCGACCTAGACGTCATCGTTCTCAGCCACTCCCTCTGTTCGCTGATTGGACCGCCAGAAATTTGGTTTCCATGGAACGCATTCATATTAAGCAGACCCAGACCTAGTACTGAAGTGAAATGAAAATTGAGCAGAAGTAGGTAGGTGGGCGGTGCCAGCTAGACATATGCTATATCAGTCCTAATCCTGAACGCACCGTGCGTACATTTTTCACGGCATTTTCCCCCAGACAGACGGACGAACAGACTTTATTGACCCCAAACTAACTTTCATAATCCAGCAGGTTACACAATACAAATAACTCTTACACAAATACAGACAGCCTTTACAGTAATACAGCGACCACCTCAGCAAGAGGTAAAATGTAAAAAGAAGATACAAGCTCAATTTAAAATACCGATGCTGTAGCCTACATAAAAATACAGATGCCACATGAAATAGGAAAGTAGGATACAATATATAAATATGCAAAACTAGGATATAACTAGGCTATAATGAGAATACTTGGTTACAGTTGTGCAATATCCTCGTAAATTAAATTATTTATATGGAACAATTTTTGTCTATGGAATGATCCCGTCACTTTACTGCCACAAATTGTGTGTGTCAGTAAAGTGATATATATATAGGATATATATATACATAAATATAGGAGGTAGGAGATGGCGTATATACAATTTTACATAATTTTTTATAATTTTTTGATTTGTGCTGAACTTATTTGGTCTGCTTGTTTTGCGGAGATTATTAGCATACTAGAGAGACGCCGTATTTTACGCGCGTTGTGAGGTGCACAAACGTAAAGTTGTTCAGAACGCGTGCTGATTCGCGTAAAATAACGTCGAATTAAGTCGCCCTGGGCTTGCCATACAAAACAGCATTTTTTACGCGCTCTTGAAAGGCGTAAAAAGCGGCGCACTTCAGAACGCGTGCCGAGTGGCGTTCACGCGTGCTGATACGCGTTGTTCAGAACGCGTGCTGATACTCGTAAAATAACGTTGAATTAAGTCGCCCTGGGCTTGCCATAGCCGGCTGCCGGGCGGTGGTGCTTCGCGGCGGTGGTGCCTCGCGGCAACCGGCAGCATGTCACAATTCATGTTCTTCAGGGAGTCAAAGCCTAAGTTCCTTTCCCCCAATTCCTTCTCAACCATGCCTGAGATAACCCAAACTACAGTCTCGTTGTGGAAATACAAGAGACGTCAAAGAACCAACGTGTTATGCGCCATAACACCAACAGCAAACACTTACGTTACAGTGTGTGTAATCTCACACTCTCACTCACACACACACACACACACACACACACACACACACACACACACACACACACACACACACACACACACACACACACACACACACACACACACACACACACACACGTTGTGTCTCATTGGTGGGCCAAATTCTCTGGGCGGGCAAGGCAGAGAAAGGGGAGGAGCTTAGATCCTTTATGGCGACATATGGGACCACATTCCAAATCAGCGCACTTGAGCCTGTTTTTTTCAAAGGCGAGCAGAACACCTAGTGTTTGGTTTACACCGAACGCCAGCCACTGGGAGACCCTAGGCAGGCTAGGGGAACTCATATTTATGATAGAAACCTCATAAAGTGAGATTTCCATGGCATGGGACCTTTAATAAAATAAGCTATAGTGACAATGTTTTCACCATGATTCGATTTATTTGCCATCATGTATTGTATTAACATATTACATGCTACACAAAATAAAATGTCATTTTAATTGTTTGGAAAGAATATAGTGTTAAAATAAAATGGCACATTTAGATATTAACACAATTTTGTCGGCTTCATCCACCTCCCCTCCATCACATGAAAGGAAATTAATGATTGCAGGATTACTACCACACTTGAAATGATGTTTGTAAGCACTTGGCATGTAAATAGTGAATTACCCCCGAGCGTCCTGATGTGCGGTGGCTACACTGATAAAATGTATCATTCATTCAAACAAAAATTTATAGTTTCCAAAAACCGGATACATTGTTGGCTTCCAATGGTCTACTTGTATCTACCAGCTGGGACGTTAAATGGTTCAACAGGAGGAACTGGAAGGCTTCTTAAAATGAGAATCTATCCAAATTTTTCCAACCATCAACGCTGAAATTGATCATTAAGTAAATACCAGTATATTAACCCCATGTAGAAAATACAAAACTAAAGGTTTTCAAGTGCGTTCAGTTTAAAATTCTATTTTACCTTCATCTGCAAATTTACGGGCAACTTTATTTTTCCCAGAAGTCGCGTTTCCCTTTATGCAATAGCAATATAATATCTACTGGTATGATCCCTGCACGTGTCGAAAGATCAACCTTAAGCATAAAACCTTGTTTATTTCAACAAAAGGTAACAAAATCCAACCCCTGGATAATGAGAGGGATTTAAAATGACAATTGTCATTTGTCGAAAGTTACCCCAAAACAATCATCTACCATTATATCTAAATGGCACCTTACCATTAATTATCTGAAGAAAAAAGACAAGCCAAATTTCAGTAATCTTTTTAAATCAACGTTTTGTTTGCTTATAACAAGCGGATGAGTTTTAATATGTAATGGAGCATGATAACAGAGAAATTAGGCTAGGATGGAGGCACTGAAGTCACTAAAGGCGACAATGTGGTTCCAGATGGCATGAGAACAAATGGGAATAAAAACTTCCACGGTACATTGACTTAAGTGAAATAACAAAGTAGTGGACCACCTACAGTCAATTCAACAGCTACTCAAATGCACACGAGAGATATACGGTCTTGATATAAGGGTACGAATGGGGCCTCAATTTATCCACAGAGCGCAAGCTTCCACTCTTCCCTTGACCCCATGCAAAGTAGTGGACCCCTCCAACTGTGTGCCTTCTCTGAACACTTGGCCCGAGTGCTCAGACCTCAAGAAAAAACCTGATAGAATAGTCCCTTGTTTTCCATGTAATGGAAATCCCATACTATTCCATTTCAAGTGTCTTCATCCAACCAAGCAAAAAAAAAAGACGACACATGGATCAGTGCTGGGGTTCTCTAGTCTGTGAATATGTGCCTTACAAAGCAAAAGACAAAACCAGTATAGATAAGACAGCTTTCATGCCCAGGGGGAGAGAGGAGTGGGTGGGTCCGTTTACTCAGTGAGGTCAAAGGCCTGTGCATCATCTCCCAGTAAATAAGAACCAACACTAGCGCCAGCCGGGCTCCTGCTGCAATGGCTATTGTAGGCACAGCCTCATATATTATTTCTGTGTAAACACTAGTTGTGTGGCTTGGCCTCAAAGTCCTACAGCAATCAAAAGGATATGGAGAGGATGGCCCAAATTCAAACTCTTCTGGAAGAAAGGAAGACATCATTTGCGGTGGCGAGGCAAGTGTTTTTAAGGAGAGGGGTCATTTGGCCGGGGCGAAGACAAGGTGGTATATATATTTTTTAAAGAGTATGAGGGTTCAACTGATGGAGAGTTAGTCACAGTCTTAATAGTTTACCAAGTTCCACAATTCTTGGATCCATTATGTAGTGGGGTGGTGGCATAGGGGTGTTGGTTTACAAGGTGGTGAATAGGATTGAAGACTGACTCTGTAATACTAGTGTCCAGGGGAGAGACAGCTACGGGTGGAGGGGGGGGTTCTTGTTTAGGGGGAGGGGAGGGGGCTGGGGGAGTTCTCAGCTGAGTTCCTCCTCTTGGTTGAGCTGGTCCAGCAGTTTGACGTGTGTGAAGGGGAAGTGGCCTCGCTTGCCTTTACACTCGCCCTCCCATTGGCCGTTGACATTGATCTTGGTCACCGTTACCTTGTCGCCAACCTGCGAAGAAGAGAAAGAGGTCTGTGGTCTACAGTCATACTGAATCCCAATGGAAATCCAATTTTGGGCTCCCAACTCCATTAGATGTTTTAATAAACTGCAATATACTAAACACAGAGCTGGGTGTCTTATTTTAACTAGGGATGTGAATAACTCAGATTCTTCATGGTCGAATAATCGGTGGGTGCATAGGCGTCGATTACACCGGGGACGCGTCCCCACCAGATTTCGTCAAGAATCATTTTGTACCCACCACAAAAAAAATAATAATCTAGTTGAATAATTAGGGATTATTACACACAGGTCTTCTCAATGCCGTGGAACGCTCCGTTCACTTGCATGGGCTCTTCACAACATCCAGCGGTGAATCCGTTGCTAAGTATAATTGACCGCTATCAATGAAAATAAAGGACTTTTTGCCTCTAATGACGTCTTTGGTATCACTCCTCAAGTAGTCCGGTAACTTTTCAACCCCAGCGTCTTCGGTTGCTAAGCGACGTCAACGTCTTTGGCGGACTATTTCTCTCCTGATCAACACTACGAATTCTGGGTAACAAATTAATTCTAAAAAGACACACCATGTGAAGTAATTTTTTCGTTTTGGCAAGTAGCCGTGTAATAAGCGGGGTAATGTATAGAACGTCGCTGGTCATTATCGAAAATAAGCCCCTTCAGGGCGAAGCAAGACACCTTTCGCTTTGCGTCGGTGTCCTGTTCACCCTGTCGGGGCTTATTTTCCCGATAATGACCGGCGGTCTATACATTATCTCTTACTTATTACACAGCTCTTCTCAATGCTGTAGACCAGGGGTGCCCAACCTTTTTTGACCCAAGATCTACTTTTCAAGTAGCCAACCTCCCGAAATCTACCAGCCTAGTGTCAACATTGCAAACCTACCTTCAAGCGGGGGGGGGGGGGGACTTCAGTGGGGGTTTCATTCCGTCTGCGCATGGCACCTTCTCAACAATAATCAATAATCTTCCTCCCACTCAGGGTGAAAATGGTAGGTCATAGCTCGTTTCCCCTCAGCCATGCCAACGTTTAGGAGTGCGTAACTACTGTTGACGGCTTTCAACTGCTGTTGAGAGCGCATGCGCTACCGCGCGTATATGTCCCGCGCACATTTTATTTTATTAAAACCCCAAGTCGACCCCTCGCGGTCGACTTGGGATCTGTCGGCGGTCTACTGGTAGACCGCGATCGACTGGTTGGGCACCCCTGCTGTAGACTGCTCCACTCACTTGCATGGGCCTTCCTAACGTTCAGCTGTCAATTATTTTTGTTTAATACACTTCTCAATGCAGTGAAATGCTCACGTCCAGCATATTTGACCGCTGTCAAGGAAAGTGTTTCTTTTTGCCTCTTATTCACGTCATCTTTATCTACCCGCAGTTTGGTAACTTCTCAACCCCAGCGTATTCGGTTGCTATGCGACGTCAACGACTTTGGCGAACTATTTATCTGCTGATCAACGCTACGAATGATAACAAATACATTGGAAAAATATTTTTTCGATTTGGCAAGTAGCCATTACAAATAATACCAATACTCTATGGCTGGGATGATGAGGCATCAGACAATCAAGTCATTTTAGCCTGAATACATAGGTAAAAAGCACCAGAGCAGGTTGCTAGTTCCAGTGACAGTATCGATAACCTGTTGAACTAAATGGATGTGGTAGGCTACACCACGGGATGCATCTGCAGACCACTGTCACATAAATAAAGGTAAGACGCGATATTTATTGCTTAAGATTTACTGGTGCTGTGGCGAGGTCTTTTGTGTTTTTTGCACTCAAGTGGTCGGCTGTATTAACTTGCAATTGATAGTCGTGGAGTCAGTCTCTTGTTGACACAAATTGACTTTTGGTCATTCTTGCTTTGCTTGAATTCTGGAATAATTGTGGGGGGGGGAGTGCATGCGTTTTGGTCAGAATGCCTGATGTAGGCTAGTTTTGATGGAATGCGTGTTGTGAATTGAGAACAGCCAGCTCATGATGTGATACAGCGTTCAGCTGTGCAACAAATATTTTTTTCTTTTTCAATCTTGACGACTTTTGTAGTGCTGTGTGTAGCCACACGTTTGGCCCTTCTGAACTTAAACATGCAGTTAATTTCCTTTCCTAGCTCCTCTTGTTTATGTTGTTAGCTTAGCAATTTCATGTCACGTTTTCAACATTGGATACATCGAGCAGAACATAGTGGGTCATAAGTCCGATGCTTTTTGGAAACGTTTTCTTCATAAAACGTGCCAGACAGATTTTGTATACATTTTATTCCTTAGTAATAAGCTAAATGCGTATGCCGTCTTTCAGAACCTTTCATTACCGGCACTCAAGAGAGAGAAAAAGAGTGCGTCCTCATTGTACCCAGCACTTCTGAAAATGCACTTCCGAATGCGTCTCTGTCCCCAGCACATTTCAAACCAAACTGACGCCCATGGGTGGGTGGCATGAACGAATAATCGATTATTCGATGTGCCAACATTCACTAAGGCAGCCATGGATCGTCGGCAAGAAATCACAGTATCTTAAACACAAAAAAACAACTACCTGCTAAGTAGTTCCAGTCAAATTTTGTGTTCAGCCATCAAAACGAGCTGGTAAATTGTGAAAAATGCATTAAACTGTAATCCGAAAATGCGGTTATATGCTAGACCCTATAGTATCATTGGTACAAAGGCTGAATCGCGACGGTCTATACTTTCAACATAAAGTGTACATATTTATGATTCAAAATTCGTCCCAGCCTTTATACCACAGATGTGTTCTTTTTGGAAAAAGTCTGCTGAGTCAGGATCACTTTAACTCACTTTACCTGATAGATGCGTTACCTGGAACGTTCTAGCCCCATGGGCTATGTGTCGTGACTTATCTATTGGGCAGGCGTGGACTCAGGCGTGGAGTTCAGCACGCATGGTGCTGAACTCCCGCCTCCTGGATAACCGTACGTGTCTCTATGCTGCTCTCTTGTGGCTATGTGTTTGTATTGCAACTTTGTTTGTGGCCCTGAACGTCTGAGTTTGTCGAACACCTGGGCCGCTCGTCTCTCTAGAATTGGTACATGAATGAATGGCTTCTTGCATGGGCCGGACGCCTCCCTAGGCTCAGGATCCCTCCGTAGGTGGGAAAGAAGCCTCTCTAGTCGCCAAGGACATATGTGGCCTGTTGGTATGAATGTGTGAATTATGTTACAGTTCAACATTTTTGAGCAAACGCCCCCCTGACGTTACCCTGATCCTATGCATCGTTTTTCATTGATTTTGCAGTGGTCACTAATAGCAATGAATGCCCTCTGAGTCGGTTTTGGAGAAAAAAAAATAAAAAAAAAGGAGAGAGAGAGAGAGAGAGACCGAAAAAGAAGAGTTGAGGAAGAAATGGTTGGATAAAACATTCATTCACCGTGACCGCGGCACGGGCACTCCCGGCCGCTAGTCTCCCGTCGTGCCCCGTCAGCGGCACCACGGGCACCGCGGCCCGGGCAACGCGAAAACAGATCGCAGGTAGAGGCCTAATTAGGCCTATTTATTTTGTATTTGAAATGCAACAGCCTTTTCGTGGTGACTACGCTCAGAGCAGCTGGGACTGAACAACAGCAAGAGGAAGGAGGAAAACAAAATTTGTTATTTTTTTCTTGCTATCGGCCATGTTTCATTGTGTTGTGTTGGTTATCGAACTGTTAACCCCCGAACTTGGGTTATGTTCATCATCCTTACTATGGAGATCATGACGATTGCTGATGTAACGGGAGTCCGGGCGTGTGCAGGACCGAACCGCCCTGTATGAACACTGTTCCACTGCGCATAGACAGTAAAAAAGTAGCTGAGACGGTAGAGGGGTTAGAAACCAATAAATGAAAATGGGCTATTTATTTCAGGTAGCCTACTTTTCACAATTTTTTTGAAATCCATGAAAGTTTAAAATTAAAAATTAAAAATTAAAAAAAAAGAAATCACGCTCCCAGCGCCCCGCTAGGTTGTGCGAACACCCCCAGGGGGCGGTATCGCCCCCGTTGAGAAACCATGCTCTAGGGCAGGGTTCCCCAATTAGTTTTTCCAGAGGGCCAAATTTGGTCATGCATGCCATGCCAAGGGCCGAAATGTCGTTTCATTTTTCTAATTCGCCATATTTATGTGCAAATTTAGCTTTAATTATAATTACTGTTTTAGCGATAATGCAGGAGGGCTAGATCAATTAGGTTTAAATAGCATCAAGGAATAGTGCATCAATGAGAATGCAAGGAATGAGGAGGAGGAGATAATAATAATCAATGAACTGCCAGGCAACAGCAGCGACACTGACTCGGATAATGACGAGAGGGATCCGGGCATGTTGGATGCCGTACTCGCCCAACTGTTCAATTCGGACACATAAGAATTCGAGGGATTCGTGGACGGGGAATGAACTGAAAAAGTGAGCTTATTGTTAAGAGATATTGATATTGATACGAGATATTGATGAGATATTGTTAATATGCACATTAACGTTTGAACATCGTTACCATGGGAGTGACCGGAGTTGTCAGAACGCTTAATAAAGTTTGACTTTATCTGACTGTTTTGTTGACATTCCCTTTAGCACAGCTCGGTCTAGTCGATGCATAACGCAACCCCAGTCAAACGTTTGACTGCAGTATCTTCTATTCTATGCGCCGTATAATCCGGTGCGCCCTATATATGAAAACAGTTCTAAAATAGGCCATTCATTAAAGGTGCGCCTTATAGTGCGGAAAATACGGTAGTCCTCGTTTGTATTTCTTTCGAAATGGTGAACTTTTGCATGGTGCCATCTTCTATGTCAGATCCAGTGCCCTCCGCCAATGTACTTCAGTTTTATCAACAGCCTCTGTTATCTTAGCTTCAGACGCTGTGGATGTTAGTTTCTGCTGGTGAAGTCCCACCCACTGGCACTGCTCTAATAGGTCTGTAGCGTCAGTGGTTGTAGTCTTACGAGAATCATCCCCTCTTACACTTCCTGTTTTCTTGCACACAAAAATCGTCATATTGCGTCATTGTAAACAGGAAGTGTTGGAGATCGATACGGATCTCTCCAGTCTCTCCAGAAAATAAGGGAATGATGCTCGACCATTCAAAAATATGAGTGTGTTTCTAACGATACAAAGCTTAAGTGAAATGGGCGAAGTTGCCCTTTAACTGCTCTTAAAGCGAGAGGCACTATAAAAAGTCAAAGCCTTTTATACAATTACTAATAATAAGTAGTAGTTGAAAATACCCTCTGTAAGGAGTCACACAATAACAAAATGCTCTCTTAAAACAAAATTTGTCAACAATAAATTAATTTATTAAAATGCCTGTGGAACATCGGCAAACAAAAAGTCCAGCAAACAAACAGGCATACAGTGCAGCAGCCTTAAACATAAGGACTTAAATAGCAACAGCACAGTGTATCTTCAACAGGGCATTGGGTTTGGTGCCATCCATCCAGATCAATGTGTTCACGTCCACTCTATATGTCTCTCCCTTCCTCTCTAAGAGACACAGGTAGACAGAGATTTTAGTTAGTTACCTTTAAAATGTGATACCACAATATATGACATTAGTTTTAAATTCTTTAAATATGTGTAGCAAATAACAGTCTTTAAACAAAAAAAAAGAATTGCCTAATTGTGGCAAACATTATAGCCTAATTTGCTTTTATTTTAATATTATTTGGAATATATTATTTAATTGCTGTTTGAAATTGGACCAATTAGTTGGGCACTGTTAGTTACACTGTCTTATCCTCTGTTTCTTCTCTCGATTTTAATTAATTTGTTTTTAATTAAGATGTGTAGTAGGGATGCAAACAATTAATCGATTATCGATTAATTGTCGATAAGAGATTACTCGATTAAAATAAATTACTTGCAATTAATCGCCTTTTTAACCTGTAATTCCCCAACCGTCCACGTGAGGGCGCGCTTGACGCCAGACGTACTTGACGCACACGCGGGAACACAAGCGAAGAAGCAGGACAAGACAAACGAAAAGCGGGACACTAGAGCTGTTGTTCCCTATCATGGATGTAGTGCACTAAATAGGGTGCACGGCATTTTGTAGGGTGTTCGAAATTCTCAGTGGTCCACTATATAGGGCACTATATAGTGGACTTAAAATAGGGTACATACGATGTTCCCTACATGTTACCTCCGTATACCACAATGCAATGCGGTTGTATTTTTCCAGGGGAGAAGAAGAAGCTGAATAACCGCGAAAACTCGTTCCCTATTCCCTATATAGTGTACATGATATAGTGCACACTATATAGGGAATAGGGAACGAGAATTCTGACACTACGCTGAACATTTCTAAACGTCATTTGCCTCAGTAAATGCGCCGGGTATTTGTGTGAATTGATGCGCCGACATCATCTAAAAAAACCGGGCTGGAGGTTGTATTGATGTTGAATGTTACATTTCCTTGTTCAAGTTTTTTTAAATGAATTTTGAATGTAAAATATTCTATGTTAAATCCCAAATTAATTGTTGACATTTCTAAACACAAGCCGGATGTAAATGTATTCGTTTTCGCGGTTATTCAGCTTCTCCCCTGGAAAAATACAACCGCATTGCATTGTGGTATACGGGAGTAACATGTAGGGAACATCGTATGTACCCTATTTTAAGTCCACTATATAGTGCCCTATATAGTGGACCACTGAGAATTCGAACACCCTACAAAATGACGTGCACCCTATTTAGTGCACTACATCCATGATAGGGAACGATTTCGAACACAGCTACTGACACGATGAAGAGGGCAAAACGGAGTGCAGTATGGAGCCACTTTAAGTTGGTTAATGACGACAAAGACGCCAAATGCACAATATATATATATATTTTAAAGCACAACTAAACGACTTCGTTGAATTACCACCTAAATATGTCACATTCAGAAGGAAATTCAGCTTCTCAGAAGAATTGCCGCTTATCAATTAATCGATCATCGATCGATAAGATGAAACAACTATCGATTAATGAATTACTCGATAATTTGCATCCCTAATGTGTAGCCACTAAAAGATTGACAAAATAGCAAAAATAAATAGATGTTGTTCACTCACCAATCAGTGAGAGAAGTGAGAGCGACGTGATGAGGCAACCTTTCTGATGTCAGGCTTGTAATCTGTTGTGGCAATCCTGAGGCACTGTCCAAGATGGGCATTTGAGAGTCTGTTTCTGTCCTGGCTCTTGATGGCATTCATTGCAGAAAATGCTGATTCACAGATGTATGTTGAGGGGAACATTGTGAGGAGCAGCATAGCAATAGCTCTGGTGTTTTTAAAACGAGCTTGGGGAACCAGGTTGATCCAAAAGTCACACAGCAGTGACTCCTTGTGTTGAGCTTTGAGCAAATCAGATGTTCCCATTTCCAAGACCTCCATCTGAAGAGCTGCCTCATCTGTGGATGGCACAAGCCTTTTGGCCTCTGCAGTCCACTCGCCGTCAGCTGGCACAGAAAACGGCTGTCTCAAGAAGAGGAGGATGTCACCTGAGAGTTTCGGGGAGCTTTCAAATCGTTCCTTGAAGGACGGCTCGACACAAACTCCTTCATTGCTGGATCTTCCTGCATTTTGTTCTTCTCCAAATGCTCACACAGACGTGGGAAGTGCAACTTTCTCCCTTGAATGTCTCTCCAGAAGGTGCAGCTTCGACCGGAAGGCTCTAATCGCTTCGTACATGTCAGCAACAGTGTGGTTCTTGCCTTGTAGCTGCAGGTTAAGGTGATTCAGATGAGACATGATGTCACACAAAAAACTAACATCTGCCAACACCTTGGCGTCAGTTAAAAAGCCCAGAAATTCACGGGCTTTTGGGCTCTGCAGGCTGGATAAAAATGACACAAGTTCATCATGCAGGTCGCACACCCTCTCGAACACACAGCCTTTACTCAGCCAGCGAACATCGTTGTGCAGCAACAGATCTTTGTGTTCAGCTGACATTTCCTCGAGCAATGCTCTAAACAGGTTATGCTGCAGACTAGAGCTCTCACGGACAAAGTTCACTAGTCGTGTCACAGTATCCATCCTCTTTCATTTCTTGACTCTAATGGTATATTACCGGTATATTTTTGAAAGCGATATGTAGTTGAGACAATATCGCCATACCGGTATATTATCTATTATTTTGATGTTGCCTTGCGAGCGCTATTTTATAAAGCCGACCGCTGCTCTCTGAGCCTACAAACCATGTTCAGCTGCTTAATCCTGCCCCTTAAATGTACGTAGCGTTCTCCCACCCACGGACGTTTTGCATCACAACAAACTTTGAAAAAAAACATGGCGGACACGGTGGTAGAGTACTGAACCCGTAAAGGGACATGGGGTAAAAATAATGTTTTTAACGTTTCTCATGAGCACGAGAAAGTATCTGGTGCGCACGAAAAAGTATCTCGTTCGCATGAGAAAGTATCTGGTGCGCATATCACTGTGTGTAGGTGTGTGTGTACGGTGTGTGTGTGTGTGTGGTCAGCGTGTGAGTGCAGTGGACGAGCGAGCGGTAGCGTGCATGTCAGTTTAGTGAAGTAATGATCGAGTCTGGTTGTGTGTAAAATAATAAAGCACCCGGCAAGAATCAGTGGCCGCTTCATTCCGACCATATTCCGTCCTATAAGCAGACCCACTGCCGGTCAAAGTGAAGGGTGTGTTGCCCCTGAGAGATCATCGGTCCTGGAGGGAACGTGTAACGTCAACGGTCAGGTGGATGGTGTGGGCTGAGGGCAAAATAAAGCAGGCCGCGCAAAAAAAACAAAAAAAAACTTTTTTCTTGGATAACATCTGAATGCGCTGGGTCAGCGCGGGCCGGACATTTGGCTCTCGCGGGCCGGATCTGGCCCGGGGGCTGCTTAGTGGGGTTCACTGCTCTAGGGTCTATAGCAACCGCGTCGTCTGATTACAGTTTAATTCATTTTTCACAATTTACTAGCTCTCGTTTTGAATAATAGTAGTATTGGTAGTAGTAGAAGTAATGGTAGTAGTAGTGTTAGGAGTAGTATTAGTAGTAGAAATGTTGAATAGCTTTAATCAAGTGGGAGATTTGAACCGAGTTCAAAATATTAAAATCGAATTGGAATAAAGCTGTGTGTGTGTGTGTCTTAAAGGCACCCAGTGCAACTTTCGAGGCTTAAAAATAAACATTCAATTTCTAGTCTTTTTTACACGACTAGAAATTGAATGTTTATTTTTCATTGAATGTTTACATAAAGTTGCACTGGGTGCCTTTAAGAGAATGGCGGAGCCATTGCGTGTGTGTGTGTGCGTCTTTGAGAATGGCAGAGCTATTGCGCGCGCGTGTGTCTGAACATCCTCACGTTCCAACGTCAACGGAAATCAATGAGAGCAACTGAAAACTACACCGGTTTGAAACTAAAACTGATTCTGAAAAAAGTATAAATGCTATCGAAATAATAATGGAGTTACAAATGTGTAGATTTGTTCAATGGTTTGAACGATGGTAAACGGTTACAATTTGACCGAGTTACGATGTCCTAAGTAATTTAAGTGTCAGAATGGGCAGACGGCTTCAATGGAGAATGGAGAACTGTAGAATATGACAGTTTGAAACTAAAACTGTGATTCTGGAGAAAGTTGAAATTATATTGAAATTCAGATATTATTGAAGATACAAGTGTGTAGATTTGTTAAATAGTTTGAACGAAGGTAAATGGTTGAAAATAGAGCCCGACCGATATAGGATTTTTAAGGCCGAAACCGATACGAATATTTTGTGATTTAAAAATCCGACATGCCGATATATCGGCCGATATATATATATATTATTAAAAAAAAATCCAGAAACGCGCAACAAAACAGATTTCCCTAACATTGGTTATTTGTAGTTATCCTTTAAATCCTTTTCACTCTCAGCTAACACGTAACAACAGCAAAACTGGACATGGTAGTCATGAATTAAGTCATGCTTATCGACTTTAGAGAATTGATGGGGATGTTCTTTTAATTGTTATTCAAGCAATGTATGTCTCGGGACAGTTGCCAACTTACCATGAACACACTTGCACACATGAACAACACCGATGCTCTCCGTCGATCTCCGTCATACACTCTGCCTAACTCTGGCTGAATCAGCGGGTTTGGGGCGTTAGAGCGCCCTCTGGTGGACAACCCTTTATCGGCCATAATAAATGCCGATACCGAATAGTTTGAAAAATGCCTGAAATCGGCCGATAATTTCGGCCTGCCGATATATCGGTCGGGCTCTAGTTGAAAATCGAATGAGTTACGCCTTAAACAGTAGAAGTTCCAGAGGAAATGGGAGGACGGCTCTGCCGCCCTCCCATTGACTCCTATGTTAAAAAAAAGTGGAAAAAGCTGAATAGTTTAAAAAGTGAAATAGTTGAAAAACGCTGAATTATAGTCATCATGTCGTTAAAGAGCTGAACGTTTTAATAGTTGAATGGTTTCTGTAGCTGAAAGTATGGCGGAGGAGTTGAAGTCCAAAAAACGGGAGGAAGAAGAATAAACGTAAGAACTAGAAAATGCATTTCCTGCAGAAAACACGTGTGAACGCTGAAGGCTGAATGAAAAGCGCAAAGCATTGCTGAAAATTAAGAAATGTAAAATGAATTGAACTGAAGAATCTGAAAGTAGTAGCTGAAGTAGTAGAAGATGAAGTAGTAGTAGTTGCTGAAGTAGTAGTAGTTGCTTAAGTAGTAGTAGCAGTAGCTGAAGTAGTAGTAGCAGTAGCTGAAGTAGTAGTAGAAGATGAAGTACTAGTATCAGCTGAAGTAGTAGAAGCTGAAGGAGCAGGTAGTAGCTGAAGTAGTAGTAGCTGTAGTAGTAGGTAGTGGCTGAAGTGGTAGTAGAAGCTGAAGTAGTAGGTAGTACCTGAAGTAGTAGTAATACCTGAAGTACTAGGTAGTATGGTTGCCGCGGTATACGGTATTACCGGTGTTACCGGTGTTGAGGCCAACACCGATTACTCTGTGTTGCACACCGGCAACACCAAGGTTGTTTTTTTGTTTTTTTTCAGTAATAAAAAACAAATTCAGTAAAAATTAATAGTATAATTATAATTAAGAAAATTAAAATGTGTAGAATAGGCCACAGTTCTGCTCTGTGCGTTAGAGAATTGGCGCGCTTCCTTAAAAGATCGGTAACCATAGCAACGCCGATAAACAAACCCCGCGAAGCCCAATCCCTACGTGAGCTCCCCGCTCTACGGCCATCCGGAGGTGAACAGAGCTTTTGGCCGTGATTATAAGACGCCGAGAATTGGCGCGCTGCCAGCCGCTGTCACCGAGTGTGAGAGGAGAGTTGACGGAGAAGATGGCGGTTGACCTAGTTTCAAAGTTAATACCATTTATACCGGTAATACCGGTGTTGACACGAGCGTATTGACGTACGAGCGTACACGAGCGTATCCGTTTCAATTAAATTCATAAAGCTTTATGGCACGACCATTGTTGTGAACAGTATTACCGATGCATTATTGATCTTGACTTTTTACACCTGATGGAAGTATGTTTTCTTTCCCTACGAGTTTTCTACTTTGTTAATGCTTAATAATTTTAAAAGAATTATAAAAAAAAGTATATTAAATTAAATATTTTTTTTATTTTTAAATTAAATATATATTTTTTTATATACATTGGTAGTCAAGGCGGGGCCCTATTGTTGTTAAGGTGGCCGCCTTAACAACTCAGTGCTGGGGGAAACACTGGATTCTGTATTTTATTTGTGGTCAAAAGTTATTTTTGTCAATCATCAGATCAACATGCGTGGTTAGGGTTAGTGATTGGCCCATTCCTGATTACATGCGATATATAGCGCGGAGAATTCCGGAAGGGACGAGCTTGACTCTCTCCGCTCTCGTGGATGCCTTATTGTTTGGACGGGCCTTATCGTTGGATCGTTTGGATTAGGGCTGGGCGATATACCGGTTTTAAAATTATACCGGTATATTTTTGAAAGCGTAGTTGAGACAATATCGCCATATCGGTATATTATCTATTATTTTGATGTTGCCTTGCGAGCGCTATTTTATAAAGCCGACCGCTGCTCTGAGCCTACAAACCATGTTCAGCTGCTTAATCCTGCCCCTTATATGTACGTAGCGTTCTCCCACCCACGGACGTTTCACATCACAACAAACTTTGAAAAAAAACATGGCGGACACGGTGGTAGAGAGTACTGAACCCGTAAAGGGACATGGGGTAAAAATAATGTTTTTAACGTTTCTCGTGAGCACAAGAAAGTATCTGGTGCGCACGAAAAAGTATGGAGCAATTATTATTATTATTTTTATTTTATTTTTTTGGGGGGGGGGCTTTTGGGGGCCCTAGTAGTGGCCCGGGGCCCAAAGCAATTGCCTGGTATGCCTAATGGGACGCGGCGCCTCTGCTGCCACGGATAGGGCGTGCAACTCCCCGACCTGCTTCGCAGTGGTAAGTACTAAAACAATTTTTTGTTTGGTTCCGGTTTCCGACCGACCCTGTCAATTTATGTGCGACCCAAATTATTTTATGAGCTTTATAAAATAAAAAAAATAAAAAATAATAATAATTTTGGATGCAAACTATAATTACGTTTTGGTACAGCACCTCTTCATTCTGTACAAGGATGAGCGAATTTTCTCGTTTTTAAATGAAAACAACCTACCTATCATTCGCTGCCGCTGGAAAAAAAATAAAATAAAAAATTCCCTACCTACCCATGACCTCAACTGACAACCAACAGGAACCAATTATTATTATTTTTAGGCCTAATGGCGAGCAGAAAAGCCACCTTCATGGACAGCCACTTCAACCCTATCTGGGTCAGAGGCTCAAAAGGAGGTGATGACATGGCCTCCAGCACCAGGGGCAGGTCCCAAGCTGGACTCCTCAGAATCCTAGGGGGACGCAGCCTCAGGGCCCCCCCTAAGGAAGAGGGTCACCAACCTGTGGCAACCCACTGTGGCTCCGTCAACCATCTCATGCTGGGAAGAAATAGCAGCCACATAGACCCTCAAGGTGGAATGAGAGTGACCACGATCCAGGAGGGACTGCAGAAACTCCAGAACAGTGGCCACGGAGCAACGTACTGGGTCTACTGCTTTAACCCTACACCAGACAGAGAACAACTTCCATCTTTTGGCATACTGTGCTCTGGTAGATGGTGCCCTGGCACTCAGAATAGTATTCCTGACGGTCGCAGTGCAAACATTCAGCAGTATGTCGGGCCCTGCAGCGGCCAAGCCCAGAGCTGGAGGCGACGGGGATCTGGTGCCAAATCTGACGCCCCAGAAGTAGCCTGTGGCCCCGCAGAAACACCCTCTGGAGTATGGGAAGAATCAGGGGCAGTGGTGGGAAGGCATACAGGGGACTCTGTGGCCAGTCGTGAGCTAAGGCATCCTGTCCGAGGGGGCCGGTCACCTACGTCCAGGAGAACCAGAGGGGGCAATGTGCGGATTCCTCTGAAGCAAAGAGGTCCACTTCCGCTCTGCCAAAGAGACCCCACATCGTCTCTACCACCTCCGGATGAAGCCGCCACTCCCCCGGCGGGGGCTTCTGCCGCGCTAGAAAATCTGCCACCTGGTTCCGTTCCCCCGGTATGAAGACCGCCCGTATGCTGGCCAGGCGGGGATATGCCCAGGTCAACAGGTTCCGAGATACCCGGAGTAGCCGTGAAGACCGGTTTCCTCCTTGGTGGTTGATCTGGGCAACAGCTGACCTGTTGTCTGATCGAACTAATACATGCTTGCCTCTCAACTGAGGCAGAAAAAGATTGAGTGCTAGCTGTACCGCTCTGAGCTCTAGCACATTGATGTGTGCGTGGTTCTGTGCTGGCCACTGCCCCTGGGCAGTCCTGCCCTGCCAAATCGCGCCCCATCCCGAGAGGCAGGCGTCTGTCGTGACCAGCTCCCGGCGGGATGGAATGGTGCCCATGGGTATACCAACAGATATATACGACCTCTTTCTCCATGGGGACAGAGAGAAGAGGCATTGCCGAGACACCCTGACCTTTCGGTGCCACTTGGGGTCCAAGCGGAGGCTGTTCAGCCACATCTGCATAGGGTGCAGAGACAGCAAGCCAAGAGGCACCACAGCTGAGGCAGCTGTTAGCTTGCCCAAGAGCTGAAGGAAAAAAAATGAATGGCACCATCCTGCCATACCCGAAGAGGGGGAGGCAGAGGAGGATGTCGGTTACACGCCGAGGTGACAGATAGGCCCTCATAGCGTCCGAGTCCAGAACCATCCCCAGGTATGTGACCTGTTGGGATGGGTCCAGGCAATTCTTCAAAGTTTACCGTCAGGCCAAGTCAGACCACGTGCAAGAGTAGCCGAGCCGTGTCCCGGGCCACCTGAGACTGGGACGTGCACAGATCAGCCAGTCGTCCAAATACGGCAGGACCTTCGTGCCCTGCTTCTGCAGGGGTGCGAGAGCTGCCGCCACCACCCTGCTGAATACCCTCGGGGAGAGGGAGAGACCAAAGGGAAGTACCCTGAATTGAAAATGACGGCCGCGAAAGGCGAACCGAAGGAGGTGCTGATGGCGCGGTGCAATTGGGACGTGGAAGTATGCGTCCTTCAGGTCCACCGTGGTGAACCACTCTCCCCTTGTGACCACCCGCAGCGTGTCTGATGCGCATGTGGAATGGTAAGACCTTCAGGAACCTGTTGAGTCCCCTCAGGTCGAGAATTGGGCGGAAACTGCCATCTTTCTTCTTTATTAGAAAGAACCTTGAGTAGAACCCTCTGGGGTGCAGCAGAGCATCCACTGGCTCGATTGCCCCCTTGGCCAGGAGGGTGGACAACTCCTGGTCCAGAGCTAAGGCCTTTGCCGGGTCGTTGACAACAGTCATTTTGACCCGGCTGAAGGCTAGGGGCCGACGTCGGAACTGCAATTCGTACCCTTGGGTCAAGGTGGAAACCACCCAAGTACAGGCAGCCCAGTAACTGAGCTGCTGATGGGAAAAACAACCGACGACCAGCCCCGTGGGCCTAGCGCCTGCCACCCAGGCCGCCTGAGGCTGGGGGGGTGACGGTAGGCTGTTGCGCAGGCCGCTGAGACCTCCGTAGGCCACCGGAGTGCGCCGCTGGGAGACAGCCGAGGGGCCCCTGGGCCTGCTAGGAGCGGACACAGTCCTGTTTAGACCGGAGAGCTGCTGCCTCGTCTGCCTAGCTCGGGCAGCCCCCTCCAGTGCTTCCAGGGCAGCTGACCCAAAGAGCTCCCCTGGTTCCACCGGCACCGCACGGAGGACCCTCCTACACGTCTCTGTCAGTGGACACTGCGCAAGCCACACCTGGCAGCGAGTTTGTACGAGGGTGACATTAGGGCAAAAGCCTGCAATGAGGCGTCACACAGACTCTGCAGTGACGACTCAACCTGGGCCTGCTGCAGAGAGGTCGAAAGACCCAGCAACAGGTGGGAAAGGGAGTTCCCAATACGACCCATGCGGGCCGCTGCGACGTAGGCTTTTGACAGGAGGTCGTCTGTGACCCTGCACTGTGGCCGAGGACACCTGGCATTTGGCCTCATCAGGGGCCAGAATTAGGGAGGCGATGGCAGGCTTGACTGATGGCATGCGGCCCAGCCAAACCTGTGCCGCATTCTGCATGGCAGCCAAGGTCCGGGCATCCGATGTGAGTGGGATAGGGCCCTAGTGTCCCTCCAGAAAGCATGAAGCTCCTTCAAGTACTCCTCTGAAAGAGGGACGGAGAATGTGGCCGGGGCAGGGTTGCGCCTGAAGAAGGCAATGGCCTGGGCTGACTGTCTACGCCGCATCGAGCTGTAGGTGAGCCAGAGCCATCCGCAGGAGGGCCGCCATGGAGGTGTCTGCTGCCCCCTGCAGAGAGCTTTTTGCAGAGGAGCAGGAGGCCTCGTCCAGTATGTGGGAGGCATCGCCCTCTGTCATGACCTCATTAAAGAGGTTAGCCGAATCCGCCAGAGAGAGGGCATCGTCAAATTGGGACGAGGGAGGGCCAGGCAGTAGCCCAGCCAGCCCCTGACCAGTCCCAGGCTGAAGGGCCAGGAGGAGGGACCGCATTTGCTCCATGTCGGCCGCCAATCCTTCCACCCTTGAAGCCAGCCCGCCCCTTGCCTTCTTTTTGGGGGGGGCACCCATAGCCGCAGCCCCATCATGCCGATGCCGCCCAGAACGACCGGGCTGATTGGGAGGGAGGCCCATTAAGGCAGAGGGGTCGTTGCCCGATTCTCCATCTCTGCCAGCCTAGCCACTCTTAGCGCCCAAGGCAGGAGGCTGCAGTTCATGCAGGCGCTGTCCGTGAGGCTCTCCCTCAAATGCTCGAGACAGAGGCAAGGAGGGCAACTGTCGTGGCCATCCTCCGGCTCTAGAGGAGCCGCACAGGCGACACATAGGTGGGCCATTATGGAGGCAGCCACCAGCAGCGTAACTGGAAGCCGAAGCGAGAGCACTTCCCTCGCCAGTGGGAAACTAATTAGCCTGAGCGTGATCGCTGCTACTAATTGTCAATCAAAAAAGGGCCAAATGCGGCGTTACCGGGAGCGGGAGCGAGAACACTGCCTTCACCAGAAAATTAAATCAACCGATATTAATTAGCTTCAGCGTAAGCGCTGCTTCTAAAAAAGGGGGAAGCCAAACTAAAACGCTACTGGGAGCGGGAGCGAGGAAGGAAAATAAATTGATGGTTAGAACAGAGCAGAGACAAACAAATGTTTGGAGCGGGAGCGAGCACCAACAAACGTCGGCTACAACTCTTCTTATAGTTCTTTATAAATATATATATATTAGGGGTGTAACGGTACACAAAAGTCACAGTTCGGTACGTACCTCGGTTTTTCAGTCACGGTACGGTACGGTACGGTTCATAGTTAAGGGGAAAATTTTAAAATACTGCTTGATTGTCAACAACGGAGAATGGCCGTAGATCAGCAGCAATGAAAACACCAATATACTTGGTTATGGTATTTGCATGTGGTATTGACAGTGGTGGTTGAAATAGTGTTGTGAGCTGGGTTTGCACAGCTCTTTTTTTTTTTCCACAGCAACAGTGATAGTCACACCCGGATGGTGCCTTTTCAAATGCATGTGCTAGGGATGTGCATTTCTGGCAAAAATACTATTCGATATTCGCTGAGAAGTAATCGAATATTCGAAAATCGCTCAATCAAGAACCCCCCACGCACGCACGAACCTCGGATACACGCTAAGGTTGCCGCGGCGGTGTGGACATTTTCACACCGAGTAATACGCTTGCGTCAACACCGGTATTACCAGTATAAACGGTATTAACTTTGAAACTAGGTCAACCGTCAACTCTCCTCTCACACTCGGTGACAGCGGCTGGCAGCGCGCCAATTCTCGGCGTCTTACAGGGATTTGAATAGGGTTCGTTCGTTGTTTTTTTTATTTTGATATGATATATAAAAATGTATATTATACTATTATAATTTTTATTCTACACATTTTAATTTTCTTAATTATAATTATATTATTCATTTTTACTGAATTTGTTTTTTATTACTGAAAAAAAACAAAAACAAAACTCGGTGTTGCCGGTGTGCAACACCGAGTAAACGATGTTGGCCTCAACACCGGTAACACTGGTAATACCGAATACCGCGGCAACCCTAATACACGCACACACAATGCCACAGGGATAGGCTTTTATGATTTGTATGGAATCAATCTGTTTATTTCAACAACTGCGCCATCAACATTCAACATCAAAATTATTTCAACGTGGGCTTAGGCAGATAGACCTACATGTGCCTAAAACGGATCGCTATTTATTTTTTTATTTTACTGAACACAGCCTGCATGACGGTGAACTAGACACGTGAAAAATATATCCTCACACGGTGTGTCTTTTTCAGGGCTTGAAAACAAAATAATTTTTCAATTGTTCCGCTCCGAACGGACCCGGTATATTTAACGTTTTCGTTCTTGCGTTCCGCCACCAACATATCGTTCCTGAACCGGTTCGGAACGTAAAATAACGTTTGTTCTTAACGTTCCGGCAGTGTTATTGGGCCTAGTCTTTTTTTGTGGTCGATATAGGGTGACCAGATGTCCCACTTTGTGCGGGACAGTCCGCATTTCCATTACTTTGTACACGTCCCGCAAATTGAGACATTGTCCCGCATTGTTATTGACAGACTCGATTTTTGAAATGCGTGTTTTAAATTCTGGCATTTATCAAATAGCTGTGTGTAGACAGCAGTGAGGGCTGTCATCAGGGAGCGGGTGGGCTGTTTGATCATGTCAATGAAACTTGGACGCGGATGCAGGTTAAGGGCACGCCCACCAACAAGAAACAATGCATCCTAGGCGATCGCCTTTATCAAACATGTTTCCAAATAGAAGGGACAAGGGGGGGAACGGGGGATTATCTGTTATGTGGACTGAAACCCCCACTGAAGGTCGCAGCCCCCCCCCCCCGCCCTCGGAGGTGTTGCCTAGAGCGGAATTTCACGTAGAACCGGGCCTGCCCACATTGTCCCGCACAAACGTAGTCTATGTCCCACTTCTGTTGAATTGGGATCTGGTCACCCTAGGTCAATACCTTACAATAGACCTAGTTATTGGTATTTGTCCATAATTTACACAGTAGTCTAAATGCCCAAAAATCATAAATCACAGGCAGCATCCAAAAATATTCGCGATATCCATCTCACATACCAGGCAGACTGCTGCTGACTGTAGCCTATATTCTATGATAAATATAATTTTGTATCAAAATCATTTCTGAATAAGTGGGCTAGAAACTCCTTACCTGGTTGTAAGTTGTATCCATATGCCATGGAGATGTTCAGATATATAGGCTCGCTCAATCATTTCTAACCCCGCCATAAGCGAATATGTTGTATTTTCTATGTTGCTGACAAATACCCAAGTCTCTCCAACAACTTCCAATTTAACTCTACATCTACATTCGAAGATAGTGCAACTGTTGCTTCCAAATCGCCTCTCGCCAGGGTGGTGGTGGGAATTTGTGACAACTGAGCTTAGCGGGCGGCGAAGTGAACGCCGCAACCGGAAATATATATTTTTTTTTTCATGAAATAGGCTATGCTTTTGTGCTATATAGAGAACGAAAAAAACCTGTTATTAACCGGTTTTGGGGATTTCAGAATAACGTTTCTGTTCCGGAACAGTTGAAGAACATTTGGTTTTCGTTTCCGTTCCTCGTAAAATTCCGTTCGTTTTCGGTTTTCGTTCCTTGAACCGGTTCGGAGCCCTGGTCTTTTTACAATTTATTTGTTACCAGCATTCGTAGTGTTGATCAGCAGATAGATAGTCCGCTAAAGACGTTGACGTCGCTTAGCAACCGAGGACGCTATTCACCACCGGAAGTTGTGAAGGCGCATGCAAGTCAAGAGCATTGAGAAGAGCCGTGTAATAAATAACGATAGTCACATTTATTATTCGATATTCTACGCGACTCCGACTATTCGAAGATCGTTGCCCATCCCTAGCGTGTGCATGTTAAAGTGCTGTACGTAGACAGGGAGAGCCCTCTCCATAGCCGGAGAGCATCCAATATTTTATAACTATCCGTCGAAGCCATGGACCTATTGGTCGACGCGAGACGGCAAGGGCTGTGAGTGGTCCATTTCCGGAATCACTTCTCCGGTTTGACTTTGCACCTTAATTACTTTGTACATTGTTTACTTTGCACCTTAAGGATCAATAAAACACAGACTGAGATTTGAATAGCTTTGGAAGTTTATTTACAACACTACTTACATGGTTTGTAGTCAACATATAAGATATTAACGCTATGTACGACACATTTACGTACCGCGGTACACCTCTGTAACCGCTCCGAAGTGCCCGTACCGTGACGGTTCGGTAGAAATACATGTACCATTACACCCCACAGTGTTTCCCATACATAGACCATTGTGTGGCGCGGCGCCACAGAATCAACATCGAGCGCCACGAATTGATTGTCTTTTTTTTTTTTTATAACGCGATTTGGAAACATAAAAATCTTTCCGTTCATTCATCTCCGCATTTTATTCTGACTCTGAATGTTTGTTGCTTTAATCCAGATGAGCATTGAAACGTTATTTCTGCGCCAAAAAAGGCCTCGTCCAGACGAGACGGAGCAGCTTGAGGAGGTAGTTAGCTTAGTCTGAAATTAAGTTGAACAGTCAAATGGCTGTGGCTAGTAAATGTTTATTAAATATAAAATAAATTTATTTCGAATGTTCCTAGACATCGAACAGTGCTGAACAACCCAGTGCTTCTCAGGGGCCGGGCTGTTCATGAGAGATACAGGAGGATGGAGGCCAGGAGGACAGCAGAAAAATGTTGCTGAAACAACAGGTGAGGTGGAAACAGATTAGTGTAGATTTTAACTTTAAAAAATAAGAGTAGGGAAAGTAATTTCGATCCTTCTGTTCCTGGTAGAGGTGGCAAGGAGGAGAGCTGGAGGACACAGGGGCACTGGATTCAATCCAGAATGGTTAACCATGCCCCAGTTTAAACCATGGCTATACCAAAACCAGCATGGTACTCAGCATATTGATTTATTTATTAATCTATTTTTCTTTTTACACAATCGTACATGTTTAATTTAGCAAATTATATTAATGTTATTTTATATTATTTAAGGCAGGGGTTTTCAAAGTGTGTGAGTGAGCCCCCCTCAGAGAAAAAAATTCAGCTGAACCCCCCCCCCCCCCAATTTTTTTTTTCTAAATACCTGTGTTTTGAAAGCTATCTTAATTATTTTACACATTTTATACATGTCTGATCATAATTATAAAACATTTTAAAAATATTTTTGAAACATTTGAAACATTTCTGAAACATTACAACATCTTTGTGCGTTTTTAAACACATTTCTTAACACAATTTAACAACTTTATCTAAGCATGTTTTAGCTTAAACTTTTCTAAATACATTTGAACATCTTAATCTGTGTAAACTGCCAGTTTACACAGATTCATTCAGGGTCCCCGACTCTGAATTTTCTGAGTCTAATCAGATCTGCCTTTTCAGTCCAGAGATTCAACTATTCGGCGGGGTTTGTTTACCGGCGTTGCTATGGTGACCTAAATTATTATAAGCATCTGAAAACGATGCCGGTTTGAAACTAAAACTGTGATTCTGAAAAAAGTATAAATGCTATCAAAATTCCGTTTAGATAGTATTGAAGATACAAGTGTGTAGATTTGTTAAATGGTTTGCACGAAGATAAACGTTTGAACATTTATTTAGTTATGTTACTTCTACAGTTGAAGTACGATTGATGATTTGAATCATCTACTTTCAGATTTTTTTTCGGGTTTATTTTTTTCTCACGTCGCGCCCCCCCTGAAGAACTCTGGCACCCGCCAGTTTGAAAACCACTGATTTAAGGGATGTTCTGCAGACTTTGTAGGCAGCACTGCACCTGCACCCAAGAAAGGTGCAAATAAGAGGGCATTTGTGGAGGTTGCTGCGGTCACATACCGCAAAGACTACATAGAAAGGCATCTCAAAACAGAGCACCACCAGGAGAGCATCAGATGTCAGGCATCGCTTTCTTCGGGTACTTTCCAAATGGGAAAATGAATAATTTCCAATTTCATGTTGTAGGCATATGTATAAAAATGATTTACTTATTATTTTTTTTAATTAACAGGTGTATCAGTAATGGACTCATTTGAACCAATAATTGTGTTGGAGCATGAGGCCATAATTGGTGGTTTCAAGTGCCTTTATTGGCTTGTAAAAAATGAAATAGCCCACCAAACCAACTACCCCAAGCTTCTGAGCCTGGCAGAGCTTTTAGGGTGTGATTTAAAAAAAATGAAAGGTAACACATACATTTAAATAATCTCAACAATTCAGTCTTTGCATTAATGACTATACATTTTTGAACAAATTATACACTGATCTTGTTCTTCTCCCAATTTCAAGATTGACAAGAGGAATAATTATAGGTCTCATCGTATAATTGATGAGATGCTGGAGATTCTAGCAGAGGTCCTGGAGGAACCTATTCTCATGGACATCAGGTCATCACAGGCGATTAGCCTGGAGATAGATGAGAGCACTGATGTCTCTGTGTCCAGGCAACTGGATTTGCACATCAGGTAATACATTACCATTCTCAGTTAGAATCACATACGTCATGATCCCAGCAAAATAATTGTGAATTCTAAATACTGTTTTCTACAGGTACTTGGATAAAGAGGGACAGGTGTACAATCAGTTCCTGGATCTGGTATCCGTCATGGACGGCAAAGCGGACACCATTGTTTCCGCTGTCAAAACAGACCTTCTCAAAAAGGGCATCCCGACTGAGAAGCTATATGGACTCGGGACTGATGGGGCAGCTGTCATGAAAGGTAATTATTTTATGCAATATGATTTTGTTTAGTGTATTATATTTTGTCTGTTGAATTCAAGTTTAACACTTTTAATTTTTTTTAAATCTAGGGCGTTTGAATGGTGTTGCAAAGCAGCTTAAAGACAGCTTTCCCAAACTTTTGGCTGTGGCTTGTGCTGCCCACAAACTGGCCCTTGCTTGCAAGGATGCTTCAAATAGTGTCCCATACATGGCTACATTTAGGGACCACTTGCAGGATCTGTACCTGTTTTTTAGAAATAGTGCCAATCAGACTGCCACTCTCAAGGCTGCATCCCTTATCCTGGGTGTCACTGACCTGAAGGTTAAGGTAACTGCCGTCTGATACCATCTGATATGTTTTTTAATCAGTGTTAATTGTAATAATTGTTGGAACATTCACAGGAAGTGATGGCTTTCACAGCATAAAGCCATACAGATGCTACAGAGGAACCTGGCTGCTCTCTTTGGGGCCTTGGCGGAGGAGGCAGAGATAAGGAAGTGTCCCACAGCCAAGGGGCTTTACACTTTCTGTGGGACTTACAGATTTGTGGCCTCTGTATATCTACAGGCAGATGTTTTGCCCCACCTAGCCTGTCTCTCAAAAGTGTTCCAGAAAGCACATACATTTTTTACACATCAAAGAGCAGGTAACTGTGATAACTAGGCCTGATACAGTTCAGTTGTGATGCATTGTTTTTTTGTTTGCATGTACTCTACTAATACAAGATATACTTTTTAGGTTCCAATCACCATCCAGACCCTCCTGGATATAAGAGAGGCTGGGCAGACTCCGGTCCCAGGATCCTTCCTGTCTCGCTTGCACGAGGACCTAGAGGATCCTGACAAGCTTGGAGCCTTTGAAATCAAGCATGAGGCTGAGAGGGGCAGGAGGGGGGAAGATGTCCAGGACCAGTCGAGGGAGGCACAGTGGTGCAGATTCGAGCGACAGGTAAATTATAATGTTTAAAACCCTTAAAATATACTAATATACTAAACCAGGGTAACCGCGGGGTCTTAAAAGTCTAAAAAATGTCTTAAATTTCATGTTCCTAAATTAAGGCCTTAAAAAGTCTTAAATTGCGTTACCCAAGTCTTAATTTTTTAAAGATGGTCTTAAATTTCCTACTAGGATATGTTTTCGTAGTCAACCGGACTGTAACACAAGGGGAAAATGGGGGGCGTTTTGCGTATCGGGGTTTTGCGTAACGTCAGAGAACGTCTCATTTATTGGAGCATGCGCGAACAATACTTTGGGTTTTCGCGCCGGCAATCTCAACAAACATAATCAGTCGAGAGGAGACGCCACATCATGGGGAAGCAGGGCTCTAAAGTCTCACGCATTCGGCGTGAGACACACGCAATTCGACCCATGCACACGCTCACACGCCACACTTCGTATTTCTCACGCAGAGAACTTACCAGGATAGCGCCCACCAACTTGCGCCACTATTTAACAGTGAACAGGTAGGAATCAAATGGGTTCCCCTTACGAAGGGTGACCAGACGTCCTCTTTTGCCCAGACATGCCCTCTTTTTGAGACACTTATAAAAATAAATGTGTCCGGGCGGAATTTCAAAATCGTCCGGGATTTTATTAAAGCCTCATACATGTTCACATTGAATTTGCGCTGCGTTCCTCTGGGTCGGTCACAAACTACGCTACGCCCTCCCCACTTCAGTTCTGTTCGCTTTGCATTGCTGGAAGTGAGTAGGGGAGTGGTTAAGTAGAGCCTTCAGATTGGACGGTTTGACTTAAGAGTTACCGTCATGTTTTTTTTTGCCATTATTGTTTTATAGGGACAAACATTAACAAATTTCTCCTACAGGGGATTGATAAAGTTCTATCTATTGAACAGAAAGAAACACTTGGTCATACTTTACACACTTTACCACAGCATTGGCCTACTGAATGCCACAGATATATTTTAAGCATTGGACTGAATGCCACATAAATATATAATTATGTTTTTGCACGTTTGCAACGTTTAAAAGTTCAGGGAAAAGTATAGCCTCTACTGGTGTTGCTTAGGCCAATATCCTTTTGAGGCAGTGTTGTTTCCGAATATTAGTGTTAGGGGCCAATGATGCTTACTATCATACATTAGTCACCATGTCTGTGGACGGGTTAGGGTTAGGGCTGGCTCCATACATTACGAAGGAGTTAGTAAAAGAGGTCAACGAGGCAAGTGGTGGATTCATTGAAATGGTTGAGGAAATTTGAATGCTGAGAAACTACAGCAATTTGAAAAGAGTTTGTTAGTTTATATTTTATATTGTGTGTTGAAAGTTTGATATTTAAACCAAAAATACAGCTACACTTTCACACCATCACTTTGTGTATTGTTTTTTTAATCTTTTATTAACATTTCTGGGTACATGGTCTTAAGAGACATCAGGCCTCTAGGCTTTGAGTTAGGCCCTCAGTTTGGCTCTTTGATTGGTGAGTGCACACTTATCCTTTGGCACATTCATTAATGTATTGACATGAATGTTTCATATGTTCCAAAAAAACATGAATAACATATGCACGACCGTGTTTTACGACCGCTTAATGGGTGCGATGTAGGTCTTAATTTTCATTGAAGTGGTCTTAAAAAAGTCTAAAAAAAGTCTTAAATTTGGGTTGATCAAACCTGGGGAAACCCTGTAAACACACTCTCTAGCTTGGTCCTTAATGCCCGTTTCAAAGGTGAGTGTAGGTTCCTCCTAAAATGTGCTGATCTGTTCATTGTAGGTCATTGAAACCTACATTACTGGCCTGGAGACAGAGCTGAAAAGGAGGTTCCAGGAGCTGGACATCCTAGGAGCCTTCCATGTCCTTAGACATCAGTCAGCTGCCCTCCCTGACAATATGTCCATTGCACAGCTGCAGACTGGCAAAACAATTCTGTCCAGACCAAGAGAAGGTGCTCCTCCAAGAGTGGTTTTCTATCAAAAACCATATCATTACAGGGTCATTACAGGTAAGTGAAAATCTCTCACTCTCTCTCTCTCTCTCTTTCTTTCTCTTTCTCTTATGTGCTATATCTTTCATTCAAGAACAAGAGCCAGGAGGAGCTCCTGACTCTGCTGGCGAGTGAGTATGATGAGTGGTTAGACCTCTACCCCTGCCTCAGTCTCCTTGCCAGCATTGCCCTGATTGTCCCAGTCTCTTCTGTGAATTGCGAGCGGGATTTCTCCGCTGTGAATAGGGTAAGCACATCGAAATTCACTATTCCTTAGTACATTTCTTGAAGTAATGGGCATTTTAATACTTTATTGATAATACATTTTATTTGATTTTATCCCCAGATAAAAACAGACCTCAGGAACAGGCTTCAAGGGGAACACCTGGCAGCCTGCTTAAGAATTTCCATAAATGGGCCAGAACCGAATGAGGTCCCTTATGATCGGGCCCTTGAGTTCTTTTTCAGGAACCCACGTAGAATCAGGTGTTCTGATGGGGCATGCAAGCTTTGCACATAAGGGCTAATGCAGTTTCATTATTTTAGTTAGTTGTCTTGTTGTAATTAGTAGTATATTGTTACTATTTATTTTATTTTTCCTAAAAAAGTTAAATATTGGTTCAGGTAGGTCTTGAGTTTATTTGTACTTGAAATAAAGACCTCAAGCTTTAGTTGTCTGTTGCAATTCATTCCTTGAATGTCACAGAATCAAAAGTTCAGGTAAAAACTAAACTCGTGCGCTGACGCCGCCGCATCGCGTTGCGAATTTCGTCGATTACGTAAATTTTTCATCAATTAAAATAAATACAGTGTGCAATTAAACATTTTACCACACGGGGGCAATATTTGAAAAGAATGCGGGTCCGTGTATTTCAAAAGTAATCATGAAGCGGACGAGGCCACGGCGAAGTCTGGTGTGGGATCTAAAAAATGACTTAGTTCACTGCCGACATTGCAAAGCTGTGTTTAAGTACAACACGGCCACGACTCAAATGATGTACCACTTGAACAACACGCATCCGACCCTGGTTAGTGGCGGTGCATCGTGCTCTCAGTCTCAACCTAGAATCGACTCGATGTTAGCACGGACACGGAGGAGCTGCGATTCACAACGAACCACAGACTGCTGGACCGCGTTAACAGCCGAGAGCTACAAAACCTTCCACTACATCAGTGATACCTGGCAAATTAACTCAGCGGTCCTGCTTACAGAAAGCCTGCCAGGCCGGCATACAGCTGACTAAAATGAATGACGCTGTAGAGCAATGGGGACTTGAAGACCGAGTTATTGCATGTGTTCATGACAACGCGGCCAATATTGTTGCCGCCAACAGTGCCACCAGAGTGAACTGGATTTCCGTTGCCTGCTTTGCACACACTCCAGTTGGCCATAAATGACGGATTTGCCATCTATCTATATCGGGTTATATCAGAGGGTAGTAAACTTGTTAGCCACTTCCATCACAGCACCGCAGCAACCTATGCACTGCAACAGAAACAGGAGCAAATGGGCCTCGCAACTCATCGGCTTATTCAGTCCTGTAAAACACGGTGGAACTCCGTGTGCGAGATGTTTGATCTGCTGGTGGAGCAGCGGTGGGCTGTTGCTGCTGTGCTTTCGGACCGAACCGTGACTAAGCTTCAAGATGCCAGGATCCTGGAGTTGAAGGATGAGCACTGGCAGATGATGGAGGACACACAGCCTGTGCTGTCAGCACTTAAATGTGCCACCACGGTTATGTCTGCAGAGAAAGGCGTCTCCATCTCGAACACATATCCCATTACCTTCGGCCTCATCAATATCCACCTCATGCGCAGTGAAGAAAACGGGCCCAGACTCAGCGAATTCAAAGCAAAAGTGCGGTCCTCCCTCATCAAGCGAATGAATGCAAGCTTAACTTTTTTTTATCTTCGTTTAAATGATTTTACATAATAAAAATAATTGCCTATTTAGATATTTTCTAATTGATTCCATCATATATTTACAGGTTCAGCCAGAGTTTCTGTCTTCCGCCCCCATGATCTCATCAATGCTTGATCCTCGCCACAAGCACCTGGGGTCTCATTTATAACCATTGCGTACGCACAAAACGGGGCTGAAATTGGCGCACGTGACTTTCCACGCCAAGGTTGTGATCTATAAAAAAACAACTTGACGGGAAAATGTGCGCAGCCCTAAGCAAACTCTGACCCATGCGTACGCATTGTTTGGAGGAAAAGGAGAATTGGCGACACAGATGGTGTGGTGGTGAACTGAAGTCAGACAGAAGAATTGTAGAGTGAGAAGAACGATTATGTTTTATCATCGCCCTTCATAAATTTAATTTCAACCCGTGTCATGCGTTAAATCTATGTAATCAGAATGATTTAAGTCAACTGCGTTATTTCTCAGTTATAACTCCAGAAACATCTCCGTAGAATAGAAATAAAAAAAAATTCTCTATATTTAATCCCGTCACTCCATACTCTCCATTGACGGCGCGACTGCATGGAATAAAGCATCTGTCCAACATGTGTCAATAACATAATATTTTCATGTGACACTGTAAACACATAATCAAATGTCAATTAAATCCCAAGTGTGGAAAACCAAGCCACACTCCTCATCACAATCGTTGTCCGTTACTCTTGATGCTTTCATGACAAATCAGGCATTAAAATGGGGTTATGTTCAAGAACATTTTACGTGGGTGATTACAAACTGATTATCCAAGGTGTTCTCTGTCAGTCTTATTACCGTAACCCTATAAATACAGAGGTGAGCGCCGTGGTAATGCTGCACCATATGGCACTTCTGGCGGACCATGCAAATGGCAGGATTCGGAGGGATAGGGTCTTTACGGACCATAACGATTTATTGGTACATACAAATATGTACCCTTATGTCAGACCACTTCTTTTTTAATTCTGGGACTGTGCGCTCCGTGCTACTGACAGAGTTCACTGCTGCAGCCACTCACTCTGCTTTTTGTTGTTGGCGATCCCCAGTGTGCGAATTATACCACGGTCTCCGGGGGAGCTGGGGGGGGGGCGGCTGATGGTGGTTGATAAAAGTATTTCGATCACTTATTAAGTTAATTCGTTACTTATAATGGTTTATTCGTTTCCCAGTATCATTTCCTTAATTTTGAAGAAAGTTTGGTTCATTTTTTAATTGTAAAATAAATCAAATATTTTTTTGGAAGTTGCAGAGTTGCTCAAGGTTAAAGGAGTGCTTCAGACCAACCTTAAATAATCCACGGACCACCAAAGTAACGTTTGACTGTTTAATTAAATCAACTCAGAGCAGAACACACAAGCAGCCAGCCTATATCATAAATATTTTAGAGCTCCCCCAAAATTTCACAAACCATGTTTCCAGGGGAGCTCATGTCACCACTAGGGGAGCTATAGCTCCCCCTGCTCCCCCTTAATTCGCACACTGGCGATCCCAATCCCGTGACCGCCGAACAAAACTACTTTTCGGGCCTCCATCTCACCCACAAGTGTCTCCACTTCAACCTCCGTGAAATTTCACTTTTTTGCTTTTCTCAGTACTTCTGCCATTGTTTCCGACAAGTCATAATACTTGCATCTGAGTGTTTTATATGCAGATCGCATTCATGAGGTCATTTGCATTGACCATTTATGGTTAAAAAGGGGCGTGTACAGGGCGGAACGTGAAGCTGATTCAGCTGCGCACACTTGTACGCACTCTATGATTTATAAAGCAAAGATTGCGTACGGTGTGCGTAAGCAGGGTTTTATAAATCCGAATATTTTTTGGCACACGCAAAACTTGGCTTTTGGGCGTACACTCTAAAAAATGATTCAGGGAGCCAGTAAATGTGACAATATTTAGATATGCATACTTAATAAAAATGTTGAATATCATCATTAAGAGTATTTGAGTTGACTACATCAAAATTCATGAGTATACTTCCAGCATGAATATTTCTGTAAAATATCCATATAAATATTAAGTTTACTTCACCAAAATAAATGAATACTTGACTCACAGATTACATGGTTTAAATCATTTGTAATAATATGTGTACATTTCAACATTTTTTTTGAGAATACACTACAAATATCAATTAGTTTTAATGAGTGCAATTATTAAAGAAGTAAACTCAATTATATTGGTGACGAAACTAACAACTTAAAAAAATCCAGTAAACAGAGCGGAATTGACGTCATTCCTTCCTTGACGGTTTTGGATATTCTGAGAAAGCGGGCGGGAATGGCCATACTGACGACGGGCACGGCACAGCCGATTGAACTGACCTTCAACCTGACCGTAAGTAATTCTGTACAAATGCATATTTGACGATAAGCCTTCTTAGTCACAGAAGCCAGACATAAGCATGAAATATCAGTTGGTTGTGAGTTTGTGGTTCGGACCGCGTCTTTTCATTTGGTATTACATCCGTGAGGCAAGCGTCTGTAGAGTTTTGTTTGGTTATCCAGCCACGCTAGCTCCTTCATGCTGCGGTTAGCTGTTGGCTGCACCATGAGGTGCGATGCCAATCATAATTTTGAAAGTGGTATGAGATTTATAAGAAGAATAAACTTCGCTATGCAGAGGGAGAGAGGAGAATTCCCTTTGTAACACATAAATGTAAAATTAAAAACTTACAATTTCTTAAAAGAAATGCACTGCCGCCAGGCTGTCTTTTATATACACACTAGCTAGCTTAGCTTGTGCAGCTAACGTTAGTTAACGTAGGTAGTGAGATACATCAAATTGCATCTAGATCAAGTGCATTACCTATCTTATGAGGTATTACAATAATTTTAGCCAAATGTTGTAGGATTAAGAAAATAGAAGGAATTGTATTGTCGTTATGGACAGGGCATTTAGAAAATTATACCATGGAGTGCCCCTGAAACGAATAGCCATCTTTTAACGTATTTAACGGTCTTTATAGCATAAGATGGAACTTACACCAACTAGTGGGGAGGTGTAAAATATAAGTTAGAACTTAGCGTTACGTTGGAACTATCTGCTTGGTGCAACTGCTATTTTTTTAGTAGAGTGTAAAGTCGAACGTAGGGGCAATTTACGTCCATCGTAGCCTAAGTTGGAACTTACGTTCTATTGGTGCAAAGGGCTGCAGATGTTTAGACCGTAAGTGCTCGCGCGTTTACTCAGATCAGAACGCCAACGGTCGCCATATTGTGCATGGAGCGAATTACACGGCTACTTGCCAAAACGAAAAAATAACTTAACACAGTGTGTCTTTTTACAATGTATTTGTTACCATTCCTAGTGTTGATCAGCAGAGAAATAAGGAATGTAATGGCAAAGATAAGTTGCCACATGCTTATCGTCGTGCAATTCATAGTGACTTGTATGTTTGGTTGTTATGGAATTAAATGGCATGGGGTTATGAGTTTTATCATGCATTCATCATATTTTCTAAATCTGCTTTACAGAATTGAAAACAACTGTTTAAGAAGAGTGGAGAGGTAAGTTGTTTTTCTTTACAGTTTTTCTCAGTCGCTTTGGTGCATTTCTCACATCACTATTAAGATTTGCACAACAGTTTGTTCAACCTCCACAACATTTAGTCATTTGTGCACATCATAGTAGCAGTTTCTCATTCCTTCGAACAAATTCCAAATGGTTTGTCCATGCATCAATTGCTTTCATACAATTCTCTGTTGTTTTATAACATTATCATTTGCTTATGTCATGTCAGTGAAAATGAACTATACTTGTGTAGGCTGAATAGTCATTCCCTATAAAACTAATAGTCCTCATTTCATTGCTCGAGTCATTACATGCAAAAATGTTGAACTAGTTGTCAAACCATCTGTTCCAATATGTACTGCAATATTGTTTACAGTTGTGCACAGCTCTACCCAAAGGGAATTTACGTTTGTTGTAAATAAGGGTGTATTTTTTTCTTTTGCACAATGCTGTGAACAAATTACAATTGCAAAGAGCATATGCAGTAAAAATGTGAAACATACATATTCAGTGTCTTGTAGTCAGTTACCTCACTAAATACAGTAATGTGCAAGTGTACTGTAGTTTTCAAATGGCTGTGTAAATAGTATATAGTGCTGTTTTAAGGTAGTGTCACCTAGATCTGACCCTTTTGCATTGGAAAACATTTACAGAGTAAACTGTCATAATGAAAGCATGACAAAGCCATTTGACTATCTTGTTCAAAACAATGGTGTCAGGACTTTTCATTTTGACGACACTGACACTTTCATTGACATGAATACTTGCTTTTGAGGAATGAACTATCCATTTTGAGCAAGTGACACGCTTTTGCAGGTTATCCACTATGTTTTGCAGTTTGAACAAATTGTTTAGAGAAATGCATAAACTTTTGTGCAAATCTTAAGTGATGTGAGAAATGCCCCAAAGCGACTGAGAAAAACTAATAGTAGCAAAGCATACCTAATTTTTTAAAGTTATAAATATTGACTATAACTCTCAGCTTGCTGTCTGAGATTTTCATTGTGCTCACTGAGTTTTTTTTCTGTACGTTACAGTGCATGACTGTTGGAGCCGCAGAAATGCACACTTGAACCCAGACCACCACCAGCTTGTTGCAAGATCCTTGCCCTGTGAGCTACTGCTGCCCCCCATTTAACAAAGGTAACCGTTAATGGAATGGCAATGCAAGCTCTGCAAATTTGTGGCATCATCAAAGGGGGGACTTCTTAAACACTATAGACTGAGACATGGACATTTTGGCTGTGGACATTTGCTGCCCTGTATTCATTTGAACTGTTCATGTTCCTTTAAAACTTGGAGTAGCCTGCGTTCACACTTGACCAGAGCTCACAAATCAGAGGAAACTGAAAGTCAACAAGATGTGATAGCCTTCAAATGTAAAATCTGTGACTCCAAATTTCCAAATACTAAAGATTATTTTCATCACATCAATTCTCATCTTAAAAGGCTAGAAACAATAGTGTGTGTGTTTGATGGCTGTGAGTTTAAAACAAACATATATGGCACTTATGCTACTCACAGAAGTCGAAAGCACCAATCTCACTCGTGTGATGACTTCAAGGCTGATGTGATTGTAAAACTTTCTACCAGTGTTCAACAGAATGGAAGCCATACTTCCTCACTGGAATCAATTGATGATGTTGAGTTCGATCATACTGCAGATTTGGATTGCGAAGAACAAACCGGTGCATATGAGGAAATAATTGGTTCTCTCTTGTTAAAGTTAGAAAGCATTTATAATGTCACAGGTAAATGTTTAGATGACTTGGTGGAACAGCTCCAGTTTATATGTGCATCGTCATCTCAATACATTCCAAATTTAGTGAGAAACATTCTGGCAAAGAATAACTGCACTGTTGACGAAAGTGTTATTAGTGAGTTAGTAGAAAAAGTACAACTCTGTAATCCTCTAACTAAAGCCTTTGGTCCTGATGGTCCTTTTCATTCTAAGTACCAGAGGGGTAAATACTTTAAAGAAAACTTCCGTTTTATTCAGCCAGTTGAATATGTATTGGATCCACTCGACAGTGCTACCTTTCAATACGTGCCCATCTTACAATCTTTACAGCAACTGCTAAACAATAAAGATATTGTAAATAATATACTGACAAGACATTCAGGCAGTGGGTCACACCTTTCATCCTTTAAAGATGGTCAACATTTTAAATTAAATGAATTTCATAGAGATGGAGAGCTAAGAATTTCACTCATCTTTTATGTGGATGATTTTGAAATTTGCAATCCGCTCGGGAGCTCGCGCAAAAAACACAAAGTGACTGCCGTATATTGGATACTTGCAGATGTGCCATCAGAATTGAGGTCCCAATTAACAACAATTAATTTGGCACTTCTTTGCAAAGCTGTTGACGTAAAGAAATATGGCTATGAAACTGTCCTGGAGCCTGTCTTGACTGACCAGGCTACGTTAGAGGAAGAAGGCATTTTTTTCCCAGCCATCGGTAAGAATATCAGGGGAACAGTTTTTTGTGTTTCGGCAGATAACCTTGGAGCTCATTCTTTGAGTGGCCTGGTGGAAAGTTTTACTGGGCATTACGTCTGTAGATTTTGTATCGGGGACCACTCAGACTACCAACAAAAAGAGGTCCATTCTGGATTTTTTCCTCAAAGAACTAAGGAGAACTATGCTTCTCATGTTCAGTCTGTAAAGGAAAACCCAGACCTAGTACATTGTTACGGTGTAAAGAAGGTTTGTCCCTTAACAGAAAAATTTAAGTATTTCCATTTCGTGACAGGCTACCCTCCGGATGTGCTCCATGACCTTTTGGAAGGTCTAATACCATTGGAGTTGGCACTGTGTTTTAAACTGTTTGTAAAGAAGAAGTATTTCACTGTCACAACTGAAGTTTAATTAAAGAGTTTCCGTATAATTGGACTGACAAAACTGACCGCCCTCAACCTGTCTTCTCGCAGATCTATCGGCGGAAACGCACATGAGAATTGGACATTACTAAGATTATTACCATTTATAATTGGTGCAAAGGTGCCACTCGATGAACCAGCATGGCAAGTCCTCTTGACTTTAAAAGACATTACTGAACTCGTGGTATCCCCTATTCATAGAGAGGACAGTATTAGTTATCTCGATAAATTGATTTCTGAACATCGCCACAGACTATTGGAAGTTTTTCCTGACTTTAAGTTAACTCCTAAGTTCCATTTTTTGGAACATTATCCAGACCTGATAAAATGCTTTGGACCTTTGGTTTGTGTCTGGACCATGCGCTTCGAAGCGAAGCATAGTTTTTTCAAACGCGTTGTCAGACACGCAAACTGTTTCAGAAACATTCTACTTTCTCTCACCACAAAGCACCAGATGATGGTAGCATATCATTTACATGCTGATGCTGTGAAACCTTCATTGTGTGTGAGTAAAGTAACCAATATTCCATTGGCATTGCTGCATGAGGACATTCAGGAGTCTTTTAAACAAGTATACCCAACACAAACCACAGTGGAGCTGACAAATGCACTGTCATATCATGGAACCAGATATGCAGTTGGGATGATTCTGCCTCATGGGTCTACTGGTGGTCTGCCCAATTTTGTGGAGATTTCACAAATTGTGATTGTAGACAGTGATCTAAATTTCATTGTTAAGTTGCTCAACAGCTGGTATTATGAACATTTTAGGGAGTTTGTTTTGGAGGTGGGAAGGTGACACTGTTGAACATACAGCAACTTAGTGATACATACCCCCTGGCACCATACTGGGTGGGAGGGAAACGCATGGTCAGTTTGAAACGACACATTATTGTCCAGTCTTAGGTCAGTTAAAAGACTAAACTGTATTTGTTTTTGTACAGATGGACCCTGTTGTTGTGAAAGTGATCATTGATCATCATAGTGAGAAGCTGACACTGTCATCTGGGGTCCCAAATACAGTGGAGCAATTGCATGAGACTGTGAAAGACACTTTTCAGATCCATGAAGAATTCACCCTTCATTACTTGGATGAAGACTTTGGGGATTTCTTCACCATTCATTCACCAAACGAGGTTAAACATAAGGGGACAATAAAAGTGGTCATTATTCCATCCATAGTGCTCACATTGACCACACCAGAGACTGAAAATGTGGAAGTTGCAGACGATGCGAGTGACATTTCCAGTGCCACTACAATAATGTTGTCTTCAGAGTCATCCTCTGGTTCTGCAGACTACCAGTCAGATACATCATCACTGTCATCACAAGACACTGGTAGAGCAATGTGGCCAAGTGAAGTTGAGATTCCACCTTTTTCAGTTGCAGCAGAGGCAGTACTCAGGAATGCGAATGAACAGTTTTTGAAAGATGGCACTGTCCTCAACAACACCCGGGTCAAGTCTGAAATAATGGAGAAGCTGGCAGATTACATGTACAGTTACACAGCCTATCCCACAGGCCTTCAGGTTGGACAGATTGCAGAAGCCTTGGTCCAAAAACACCCATGTCTAACGGAACCTGGAAGTCGCAACGGGTGGATTGGATGGATGTACTCCCTAAAGTACAAAATGGGGAATTATAGGTCCAAGTTAAGAAATCTTGGATTTCCTGAAGTTACATGCAATTCTCTTAAAAACAAGCGTCCTGGTGAGAGGAAACCAGCCCAAAATGTAAAAAAAGCACACAAAGGGGAAGTGATGTATCTCCCACATTATCCATCAGGAGAAAACAGTGAACAACAAGAGCAACAACGACTCAAAATCCTGTCTGAATTAAAGAAGAAGGAGAGGGCGACTGTCAGTGCATTGATGTCCAACACCTTTGCTCATAGAAGACAGGATGTCGTCAGTCTTCAACTGAGCATCACCGAGATCAAAGAAAGGTGGCCTGCCCTGTTTGATGCGCCACAGGTTAGAAAAAAAACAACAGTTTACCACAAATGCACCTTACTTGGGCAGCTTGTTTAAATCTAAGTATGTAAACTGTGCTCTGTCCCTGTTTGTGTTTTTCTGCTTTTTTCAGGTCAACGCTGAGTTCCATCGAATTGCCACTGTAAATCTTGAGGCCAAATTCATGTCCATGTTGGACCACTACACCCCTAAACTGCTTGGTATCTACCAAGCCAAGAAAGGTGCTGCTGGACAGAGGCATCATGCAGAGATGAATATTGTACTCCAGGTATTTTAGTTTGCTCCCCTGTTTATATACCGGTAATTCTTTCCCCCACCTGTGTTGTCACCACTGTTTTTTAACTATCTCTGTACTCAAACATTCAACACAAGATCACATACCTCATGCTGTCTTTATTATCATTCTCATGATACATTTTAATAGAAAGTGACTGCTGTATTTTTGCCAACTGTTTCGTTTTGTTTTTTTTCTTAACAGAGTGGAATTCCCATTGAGAAAACTAGAGAAGTTGTCATCAGGTGTCTAATTGATCACTTGGGAGAAGATGTGGGTGCATTAATCAAGGAATTTGAGGTGAGTGCAATGAAAAGAAATGGCTTTCACTGTTCTCCATACAGTTTATGACAGTTCCATTTTATCCTGTTGGGAGTAATTCTCCATAACAACCTCCAAACTACACATTATCCCATACACATGCGCGCAGTCCTTTCCCACACTCCCCCGCACACACACACACACTTATGTGATTAAAGACACACACAGACACAACGAACACCAGCACACAGGTAACTTTATGTGATTACAGTTACACACACACACACACACACAGGTAACTTAATATGATTAGCCTACAGCTTCTCATATCAGTGCTTGTAGAAAGATGATTATGTCTGTGTGATCAGCTCTGTCTTGATCTTAAGGTTGTGGGTTTGATTCCCATGTTGACAAAGATGGCAAAACCGGCCGTAGCTCCCGTGGCCCTATCAAAATTTCTCAGAGGAAATGTTCTAGTTATCATTATTGTTATTTGCATGAGTCTGTTGATATCATTCCAATTTGTTGTATGCTAGTCAAAATAATAGAAAACTTAAACATATTGTATATCCTATTTATGTTGTATGGTAATTTATTTTATTCTGGTGATATTCTGCCTGCTCTAACCACTTTGCTTTACAATGTCCACAGACTTCTGATGATTCAGCCATCAATGTGGAAGAAGAGCTGGCAGCAGAGATGATGGCTCTGTACGTTGTGCGCAATGAAAATGGACAAGTCAGGGATGTAGGGATCATCATTGAGGGTTCCATCGTACTCAACCACCTTGGGGATCTCAGCAGAGCCTGCTGCTACTTGCTTGGGCTAACTTATGCCTTGGACCTGAAGTACCCCAACACTCTAAAGTACACTTTTGAAGTTTTTCAAAAGATGCTTGTTGAAGTCGATGCTGGAAAACTGTCAACAAAGGTGCAAAGACTGAAAAACATTGTGCTGATATAGTTGCAATTCCATTCCAGTCTGTGTTCTGTGAACAGTCTGAGATCAGTCTGTGTCCAGTCTGTGACATTTCCATTTTGCATTTATGTCTTTTCTTTTCTGTTCTTTTTTAATCATTCCTGTGAGGCATAAGGCTTCATTTTTTTATTTAGAGTTTTGAAGCAGTTCAACCCTCCCATCAACAGTGCAGTTGGCTGTTAATATGTTAAATAAATCTGTTGGAAATGTTAAAAAATTGGAAAAATGTTTTAAAATAATGTTTTGTGAGCTCTTGTCCATTTTGGTTTATAGTAAATATCCTCAAATATCTAATATATCATATTAATAAAATTAAAAAGTCTGTTGGTAAAACACATTTTTTTCAGTAAATCATAAGCAAATTTGCAGTTATCTCCTACAAATGTTTTTCAATTATATTAACTGAATTTGATTAGTGATTTCTACTCAGGTTTTCCATATGGTTAACACATAATTTCAGTAACATTTACTCAATTTATGTGGTAATTGAGCCAAGTCAATTCATTCAGATGTACTTAAAAATATTACTTGGATTCAATTATATTAACTGAATTTGATTAGTGATTTCTACTCGGGTTTTCCATATGGTTAACACATAATTTCAGTTACATTTACTCAATTTATGTGGTAATTGAGCCAAGTCAATTCATTCAGATGTACTTAAAAATATTACTTGGATTTACTCATTACTCATGTTTTGTGTAACTGATTTGAGAGCTTTCATATCAACTCAATATTTTTAAGTGTATAAATGCTGCACTGATTGAATTGAAGGAGCATTTCACCGGTGGAGGCATGAATATGTATTGAAATGGGGTCCTATGTGTAGTCGAATAATAAAATAAAATTCTAATTTGGTGCCGTCTTGACCGAGAAAAGGCAGAAAGTGACTTTTTGGCGCTTGTGGATTGAAGACAACAACTCCCACCATGCACCACGATGCACAGCTTCGCTGGCGGCCACTCCCGACTATCGGACACCTCCTTGTTCCATCTACTAATGGAACAAATCAGCGTGGAGCTTGACCCGACGTCACTGGCAGAGAGTAGTGACGCATGCACAGAAGCATACGGCCGACATCTTTCTTTATTCTGGGTGGAAATAGTAACATAGTTACGCCATTAAATGCGTTTATGTAAACATTTTTAGCGAGAAATGTGCATTTTACTTTCATAATGTTCGCTCGTTGAATGTGAAGGATGTTTGGTTTGATAGTTATGACGAAGAGGGAACGCTCCATTCACTTGCATGGACAGCGTCTCTGGTTGCTAAGCAACCTCAACGTCTTGGCGGACTATCTGCTGATCAACACTACGAATGGTGGAAACACACCAGACACACCATGTGAAGTTATTTAACCCGATTATTGTTATTTATATCCGAGATTATTTAATCTAACCCGATCTAAACTCTATCATGCACCCAAACACGGCGGCGTTTGGGTTTCCTACCTCGGACTCCTAAATCCAGCGCAGCCACAGGCGCGTTGGCGCGTTGAACCATTTTTGTGACACACAATGATCAAGTGTCAAGTTAGGCACGTTACACGCGTTTGGTGTGGCCGTAGGTTTCACCCAAAAAATTGGCTTCGTGTGGACGGGGCCAAGAAGGCGAACACACGTCACCAAGACGGGGAGACAGCGCCAGGCGACTTACGCCACTATCTGCCAATGGATCGTGGATGCCTGGGCTGATATAACAGTCTCAACTGTGGTCCAAGCTTTCACGAAGGCAGGAATAATCACTGAACTGCCAGGCAACAGCAGCGACACTGACTCGGATAATGACGAGAGGGATCCGGGCATGTTGGATGCCGTACTCGCCCAACTGTTCAATTCGGACACACAAGAATTCGAGGGATTCGTAGACGGGGAATGAACTGAAAAAGTGAGCTTATTGTTAAGAGATATTGATATTGATCAGATATTGATGAGATATTGTTAATATGCACATTAACGTTTGAACATCGTTACCATGGGAGTGACCGGAGTTGTCAGAACGCTTAATAAAGTATGACTTTATCTGACTGTTTTGTTGACATTCCCTTTAGCACAGCTCGGTCTAGTCGATGCATAACGCAACCCCATTCAAACGTTTGACTACAGTATCTTCTATTCTATGCGCCTTATAATCCGGTGCGCCCTATATATGAAAACAGTTCTAAAATAGGCCATTCATTAAAGGTGCGCTTTATAATCAGGTGTGCCTTATAGTGCGGAAAATACGGTAGTCCTCGTTTGTATTTCTTTCGAAATGGTGAACTTTTGCATGGTGCCATCTTCTATGTCAGATCCAGTACCCTCCGCCATTGTACTTCAGTTTTATCAACAGCCTCTGTTATCTTAGCTTCAGACGCTGTGGATGTTAGTTTCTGCTGGTGAAGTCCCACCCACTGGCACTGCTCTAATAGGTCTGTAGCGTCAGTGGGTCCCACCCCTTGTAGTCTTACGAGAATCCTCCCCTCTTACACTTCCTATTTTCTTGTACGCAAAAATCGTCATATTGCGTCATCTAAAACAGGAAGTGTTGGAGATCGATACGGATCTCTCCAGTGTCTCCAGAAAATAAGGGAATGATGCTAGACCATTCAAAAATATGCGGGGGGTTCTAAAAATACAAAGCTTATGTGAAATGGGTGAAGTTGCCCTTTAAAGTATATTTAATGTATCAAAAACTACGTTTTATAGGCTTTTTTTTGTTTTCTTTTTATCGGACAATTAAATCGTAATCGTAATTTTTCTCTTAAAATAATCGGCATCGGCACTCAAAAATCAATATCGGTCGGGCCCTAAAAATGCAATGAAAATGCAAAAACAGCGTGTTTTCCTCATTGGGATCTTTATTATTAGATGAACAACTCAGTTAAACCAGATCCATTCAATAGTTATGCGCTACTCTGCTCTAAGCAATGGAGCCTGCAGCTTGAAGCCGGTGCTCATAAACATAACTAAAAATAAACACAACCCTAGTTTCTTCCCAAAATAATAACAATAATAATATAAAAAAAAACAATCATGTTATAACTTAACCAAAAATATGTTATACTTAATTTCGGACAGGTTTTGCCAAATGTAACGCAAAATATAAAAAAAAGGCAGAGAACAATGAATTAGGCTTAGACACAAAGCTTCTGAAAATAGAACCAGTAGCTCACACAACTTCAGCACCAGTCTACGGATTTTTGTTCAGAAAGATGAGCATGTTGACATGCTCTGGGGTCAGACGCGACCGCAGCCTGGTGACCGTCAGTCCAGCCGCCGAAAACACCCGCTCTGAGGGGACGGACGTTGCCGTGATGCACACATACCTCTGTGCTAACTTGGCAAGGCGGGTGAACCGTGTTTCATTAACTTTCCACCAGCCTGTAGGGGTGCAATCCAGGGATGGGGGGGCCTCCCTCAGAAAGTTCTTTATTTCTGCTTCGATGCCAACCTCGCCTTGAGTGGTAGGCCGATAGTGCTCACCAAGAAGTTGTGCCATTGCAGAGACCTGGGACTGAGAGGCCGCGACTCTAGTGTTTGCGTTCTCCTCATCCGTGTCAGACAACGGAGGCTCCTCGTCTCCCCCAGCCTCTGGGATAGCCGCCCCACTGATCTCCGCTGCCTCTCCCACTTCAACCAGTTTCGCATTAGCAGCCGTTTTTTGTGTTGAGTTAAGAAAGCCCTGGGGTCTCATTTATAAAACTGCGTGGGATCGTTACTAAAAGTGTACGTACACTCTAAAAAATAATACTGCACGTTACTTAAAGGGCAACTTCACCCATTTCACATAAGCTTTGTATTTTTAGAACCCCCCGCATATTTTTGAATGGTCTAGCATCATTCCCTTATTTTCTGGAGACACTGGAGAGATCCGTATCGATCTCCAACACTTCCTGTTTTAGATGACGCAATATGACGATTTTTGCGTACAAGAAAATAAGAAGTGTAAGAGGGGAGGATTCTCGTAAGACTACAAACACTAGTCCCACCCCCCTCTAGGGGGTGGGACCCACTGACGCTACAGACCTATTAGAGCAGTGCCAGTGGGTGGGACTTCACCAGCAGAAACTAACATCCACAGCGTCTGAAGCTAAGATAACAGAGGCTGTTGATAAAACTGAAGTACAATGGCGGAGGGTACTGGATCTGACATAGAAGATGGCACCATGCAAAAGTTCACCATTTCGAAAGAAATACAAACGAGGACTACCGTATTTTCCGCACTATAAGGCACACCTGATTATAAAGCGCACCTTTAATGAATGGCCTATTTTAGAACTGTTTTCATATATAGGGCGCACCGGATTATAAGGCGCATAGAATAGAAGATACTGTAGTCAAACGTTTGAATGGGGTTGCGTTATTCATCGACTAGACCGAGCTGTGCTAAAGGGAATGTCAACAAAACAGTCAGATAAAGTCAAACTTTATTAAGCGTTCTGACAACTCCGGTCACTCCCATGGTAACGATGTTCAAACGTTAATGTGCATATTAACAATATCTCATCAATATCTGATCAATATCAATATCTCTTAACAATAAGCTCACTTTTTCAGTTCATTCCCCGTCTACGAATCCCTCGAATTCTTGTGTGTCCGAATTGAACAGTTGGGCGAGTACGGCATCCAACATGCCCGGATCCCTCTCGTCATTATCCGAGTCAGTGTCGCTGCTGTTGCCTGGCAGTTCAGTGATTATTCCTGCCTTCGTGAAAGCTTGGACCACAGTTGAGACTGTTATATCAGCCCAGGCATCCACGATCCATTGGCAGATAGTGGCGTAAGTCGCCTGGCGCTGTCTCCCCGTCTTGGTGACGTGTGTTCGCCTTCTTGGCCCCGTCCACACGAAGCCAATTTTTTGGGTGAAACCTACGGCCACACCAAACGCGTGTAACTTGCCTAACTTGACGCTTGATCATTGTGTGTCACAAAAATGGTTCAACGCGCCAACGCGCCTGTGGCTGCGCTGGATTTAGGAGTCCGAGGTAGGAAACCCAAACGCCGCCGTGTTTGGGTGCATGATAGAGTTTAGATCGGGTTAGATTAAATAATCTCGGATATAAATAACAATAATCGGGTTAAATAACTTCACATGGTGTGTCTGGTGTGTTTCCATCATTCGTAGTGTTGATCAGCAGATAGTCCGCCAAGACGTTGAGGTTGCTTAGCAACCAGAGACGCTCCATGCAAGTGAATGGAGCGTTCCCTCTTCGTCATAACTATCAAACCAAATATCCTTCACATTCAACGAGCGAACATTATGAAAGTAAAATGCACATTTCTCGCTAGAAATGTTTACATAAACGCATTTAATGGCGTAACTATGTTACTATTTCCACCCAGAATAAAGAAAAATGTCGGCCGTATGCTTTTGTGCATGCGTCACTACTCTCTGCCAGTGACGTCGGGTCAAGCTCCACGCTGATTTGTTCCATTAGTAGATGGAACAAGGAGGTGTCCGATAGGCGGAGATGATCATCGGGAGTGGCCGCCAGCGAAGCTGTGCATCGTGGTGCATGGTGGGAGTTGTTGTCTTCAATCCACAAGCGCCAAAAAGTCACTTTCTGCCTTTTCTCGGTCAAGACGGCACCAAATTAGAATTTTCTTTTATTATTCGACTACACATAGGACCCAATTTCAATGCATATTCATGCCTCTACCGGTGAAATGCTCCTTTAAACACTTTTGACGAATATGTGAATTGAATGCAGAACCTTTGAGTGTTTTAGAATACATTTACAGTCAAAAATGAGTGGAATGTAAAATGTAAAATAAATAACTAACTCCCAATGTGCTGCGCTCGTGAGCAGTGACTAACACGTGCGTGCTGAGCAGGATGGTCTCACCGTTAGAGTCTACAGTATAACAAATTAACATGGCCTGGGACCTAAAGAAAAACAGGCACAACATGCTCAAACAACGCGTCTTGTGTACATTGGTGAGGTGAGCGCGCAGCTGCCTGAGCGAGCGTGCTTTCATGTTGTACGGTAAAATTCAATCTCCTCTTTTTTACTCCAGCTAAAGTTGTTAGTTAGCAAGGCGAGTAGGAGCGCAATCTGCAGGATACTAAGCGCAATAACATTTCAAAAAAAAAAATAATAATAATCGGTTGTAATCTGCGTCTTTTTGGCAGATGTCGATTATTTTCAAAAAGGCTATAATCGGCCGATTAAATCGGCAGGCCGATGAATCGGTCGGGCCATACATTTTGAATATAGCATATAAATACTTAGCAATATCACATGAGAGGGAGTGTGTTGTATCAGCACGGCTGTGATTGTGCCGAAGATAATCACAGCCGTGCTGATATTCACTACAACAGCACGACCTCGAGTGTGATATTGCTTTTATACAACAGTTCTACAAGCACCATTAATTAGTTAACATTTGTTTGTTTGTTTAATGATTTATTTGGCACCGCCAACCAGAGTTCCCGTTGTCCGGTAATTCCCGGTCTTTGACCGGAAAAAAATGAGGAGGACCGAAAATTCTAAATGTCTCCGGTCAGAATGACCGATTGGAAATAAGGCCCCGTCCACACGGAGCCGAAACGGGCGAAAACGATCCGGTTTCGTTTTATGCTTAATGTTCAAGGCGCTGGTTCTCCACAGAAAAAAGTGGAGCGCATCAACCCTGCGCTCATACAGCATGCGCGCTGTATACAAACATTCAGTCACGAGGAGATTCAACCATTGAGCAGAACAAAATTGAGCAGGTCCTATGTTCCCGGTTTTCCCCAAAAAGGGTCCTATGTTCCCCTGTAGCCATACATACCGGGGAGCATAGGACCCTTTTTGGGAAAAGCGGGGTCTTATGTTCCCCGCAATCTATCAATCTTTAAAAATATTTAAACTTTGACGCGGCATTCGCGTAATGACAGCCAATCGGCGTTCAACAGAGTGACATGTCTAACGTAACAGCCAATCAGCGTTCAACCGGCCAACTCAGTGCAGTGCAGTCCGGGGTGAACTGCAGCATGGAGGAGAAAGTGATTGTTGCCGTTTGCGACTCCCGGAGCTCTTTATATAATCGTATATAATATAATTGTATAATGATATCACGGCCGAAAGCTCTGTGCGCCTCCGGATGTCCGTAACGCGGGGAGCTCTCGTAGGGATTGGGCTTCTCGGGGTTTGTTTACCGGCGTATGAATATACTGCGTCAGGTTCTCCGACGTCTCTCCCTCTTCTACAAAAGGTAAAGACATGCAATGGTAGTTATCTCGGCCGGAATTTGGCAGTAATGGTGACAAAAGTAACAGACCGGGGAACATAGAACCCTTTTTAAAAAAAGGGTCCTATGTTCCCCGATATGTATGTGACCGGGGAACATAGGACCCTTTTTTTTAAAAAAAGGGTCTCGGGGAACATAGACACGCTCCCCTATAGACTACCGTAGGTTTATGAACTAAACGGCGGCAAGCTAGCGAAAGCCGGCGGCAAGCTTTGCGGAGCACCGGTATTTAACAACCATGGCGAATCAAAATATGATCACACACTTCTTCTTCTTCTTTATATAGCCTGCCTATCAATTTTTTTAAGTGCAATAAACACGGACAAATATGCAACCGTTTTTTTTCCAATTTGACTGGTAAAATGAAACCTTCCCGGTCACATGACCGGCACCAATTTCTTCTAGCGGAAACACTGCCGCCAACACAAATGGATCCGCGACTGGGACTGAACTGTTGCCAAGCAACACACACACTAGCTAGCGGAACATAAACAGCGGAGTGATACATGTATAGTTAAAAGTCCCGGTGCTGTTATACTTGGTTAGAACTAAATTTTAATGTAAAATATTAACGATTAATCGACTAATTGATCGTTAATTCTCCTGACGATCGACTAAGACAACTTAATCAAATGCCCATCCTAGTGGTCATACAGCGCAGTTCGGTCCTGCACACGCCTGGACTCCCGTTACATCGGCTATCATCATGATCTCTATAGTAACGCTGATTATCATAACCCAAGTTCAATAACCAGAACAACACAATCAAACATGGTCAATAGCAAGAAAAAAATACATTTTGTTTCATAGCCTGTTTTCCTCCTTCCTCTTGCTGTTGTTCAGTTCCAGCTGTTCTGAGCGTAGTCTCCACGAAAAGACTCAAACACAAAATATATAGGCCTAATTAGGCCTCTGCGTGCGATCTGTTTTTGCGGTGCCCGTGTTGCCCTGGCCGCGGTGCCCGTGGTTCCCGGGCCATTCATTCATTCGTTCACGTGGCGGCCGGGAGTCGCGGGAGTGCCCACGCCGCGGTCACAGTGAATGAATGCTCAATCCAACAATTTCTTCCTCTCTCTCTCTCTCTCTAAAACCGACTCAGAGGACATTCATTGCTATTAGTGACCACCGCAAAATCAATGAAAAATGATGCATTGACACCTTTAAGCGCCAGAGGATCAGGGTAAGGTCAGGGGGGCGTTTGCCCAAAAAAGGTTGAGGACCACTGACCCAAAAGGAGACATCCTACACAGCTTAGGGCTTTTCTGAAACAACAGACAAGACAAGAAAATGCTGGCTGATAATTAACTGCCCAAAGATCGTCTTGCTGAGTCATTCAAGCAGCCTACTTATTTTCTCTGGTATTGGCTTATGCCAAAGACTTGCTAAAGCAGGTGGAAGGAGGTGTGGGCCCCCATGCCATTCATTTGCCCCAAAATAAAAGCATCAACTCTGAGAAGAATGCCCCTAAATTGAAGAAACATTGGTTGGTGGGGCGACCTATCCTAAATCAATGTTGAGTTTAAAGGGCTATACAAATAAACATTGAATTCAATTCAAATACGGTGGGCTCCAGTGAATGGGTAACCCAGCCTCAGAGGTGCTGGTCCTACCCTGGGCCAGGCACTCCCCTCCCCACTCCTCCTCAGAGCGCTGTCGGTTCAGCTTTAGCTCTCAGGCTTCAGAGATTTCTAGAGAAAATGGCCCTGTACCCAAACAAACTATTTCCTTCCCCACAAACACCCACTCCAACGTTGTTCAGGAGGGGGGAGGCCCCAAACAGAGAGGGGTGTTATCTTCAGACTAAATCTAAGATTCCTAATCTTTCATTTCAGCTACTGTCTATCAAATAGGAGGATACCAACTCCACCATTTCAACAATTTTCCATGGCAGCGAAGTCAAAGGGGAAATGGCTTTCCAAGGGTAAAAGGAGGAATGCTTTGTTAGAGAGATCTTGCTTTCATATCAAATGCTAATTCATAGTTACCTCCAAAGCCAGGGCAGTTTTGTCATAGGCGTTGGGTACTCTCTTCTGTATGGCTCTGGCTAGCACAGGTCCATTCTGGAGGTTTGGAAGAGGGGTAGGCTGGGCATACTGACTTGGGTCCCCCAGAAGGGGAGCCCCGGTCTGTGCCATAGACCCATCAGAGTTACCTAGCGGTGGCGGACATCCCGTTGTGCCTGGTCCAACCAAAGCACTGGGAGATGACGGTCTGTACTTTTCAACGTAGGGCACGGGTATCATCCCGGCGCGGCATTCAGAATTCTCGGCGTTCCACCACTGCTCCTCCGGTTTCTCAAGGACACGCAGGATATCGCCCCTCCGGAACGGGAGATCCTCCTCATCGTTCCCGGAAAAGTCGAACAGGGCGCGGACAAACTCGTCTTCAAGTCGCGGGGGGGGCCCTCCTCCATGGCCAGTTTTGGTGCTAATAAAGGAGGTGTGTTTGGACTTATTGATGGGGTCTATCAAGGTAGTAGTATCCAAATAATGGATCTTATAGAACTCCAGCAGAGCAGGGAGAGCCTCAAACTCCTGGTCGCCAATACGGAACCTCAGAGGGGCCAAACCTGGAAAGGGAGATGGAAAAGAAATAGGGTCAAAATAAATGGAGATATGTGGAACAAATTAAGCAGACCAAACGCCCTCAGGGATTGTGATGAACATTTAGACAGGTGCAGTGTGCGGATGCTTTTATGCGACTTCTGATTCAACGTTGGTGTTTATCTTTATTTTTTCATTACGGATGTGATCTAATGCCCACATGGACTATCCCTACACATAAATTACACATAGATCCTAGCAGGGGTGGACTGGCCATCTGGCATATCGGGCATCGTCCCGGTGGGCCGTTGACCCAATATGGGCCGGTCCGGTCCGTTATGTTTTCTTTTTTTCCGACGTGGGCGGGACCTCCGGCCCATGCCATGAGGCCCCGCTGACCCTGGGTGGACGCTGGGACCCGTCATGGCATGGGCCGGAGTCGCTGGACGGAGCTGAAAATGGAAAACCGTAAGAAACGCCCGGGTGCCGCTGAAAAAATGCGATGTAAGAAGCTGAAGTCTCTGGAGGTGGAAGCTGCTAAATGTTCTAAATTGACAGACCTATTTGGTGCCGGGGTCACCACCCCAGTAGGTGCTGCTGCGCCAGGAGACGAGCGAGTGGAGGCGTATATGGTAAGTAACGTTAGCCTGGGGCTAGCTAGGTTACATTTTGAGACATGTCCAAAACTAAATAGAAAACGTTTTTACATTGAATGTGATGGATGATGTGACCTAATTAACTGCATACTTGTGACAACATATTAGCCCAGAGTTGAAGGGCTGTGAGTAGGGCTGGGTATCGAATTTCGATCCGGCTATGGCACCGACCGAAATGCTCCGATCCCATCGAATATCAAAACATTAATAGTTTTCCGGTACTAGGGGTGCAACGGATCATCATTGATCCGTGATCCGTTCGGATCATCTATTTCGGTTCGGCACACGCATGATCCGCGGATTGATTTATGAAAAAAAAAAAAATGTGCGCATGTTCAGTCCACACACAGCCGTAACCATTCCTGCTAGTTCCAGGGACAGAGCTACTTAACACGCTCTGGGTAAAAGTCTGCAACAGTTCCCTTTTCAATAAGCAAACGTTGTGATTTATTGTCCTCAGCGTACAACATGAAGAACAGTGGGCATGGAAAATAAAAGTAGGCTAGACTTCGGTGACTACTGTAACGATAACTGCTGCCTCCAGTGCTACGTCTGTTTCCATATACTCGCGCTGCCACACAAACCTGTCGCCTAGCTTACCACACAGACGTAACACGTAGCTGACATAGCGATTGCTAACATAAAGAAAAACCTGCAACACAGCGTGGTCATGGCGAGCGGAGGAACAGAAGAACTAGAACGCCCCACATTTAAATCCCCTGTTTGGGAGCATTTTGGCTTCCCTGTCAAATTGAATTCAGAAGGAAAGAGGTTGGTGGATAAAACCGTGACGGTGTGTAGGCACCGTGGCACAAGAAAGCCATACAACAGTGGAAACACATCGAGCATGGCCACGCATTTACAGCATTTATCACCCCGGTGTTTCACTGACAGGAGTGAAACCGAAAGCGGCTCAACAACCGCTCATCACCGCGGCATTTAAGCAGCCCCTTCCTCCACAATCAGACCGGGCTAAAGCAATCACAAACGCTATCGGCCTGTTTATAGGTGCTGACATGAGGCCATATTCCGTTGTGCAAAACAAGGGATTCAAACACATGCTGAACGTGCTCGAGCCACGTTACGACATCCCGTCGCGCACCCACTTCAGCGACAATATTGTGCCAGGTCTGTATGAGCAGGAGAAGAAAAAGGTGGTGGATGAGCTAGCTGTAGCACCCTCTGTTGCACTCACAACAGACGGGTGGACGTCGAGGGGAACGGTGAGCTATGTGACAATAACCGCTCACTTCATCACAGCAGACTGGGAGATGAGAAGTCCAGTGCTGCAGACACGCCCCCTCTACGAAAGTCACACAGGCAGTCACCTTGCGCAGGTACTGACACAAGCAGTGGAGGAATGGAAGATAAAGAGGCCCACTACTAATATCCCAGTCACAACTGATAATGCCAAAAATCAAATAAATGCAGTGAATGAGGCAGGACTGGGCCCACAGATAGGGTGCTTTGCACATGTAGTAAATTTGGCATCACAGAAGGGAATCTCAGTCAATAGGATGGACCGCCTCCTTGGGAGGATCAGGAAGGTGGTTTCCTACTTCCACAGAAGCACAACAGCTGCTCATGTGCTTAAGACAAGGCAAGAAATGCTAAAGCTGCCTACTCATAAGCTCATACATGATGTCCCAACAAGGTGGAACTCCACTTATGATATGTTAGAGCGTTATCTGGAGCAGCAGGCAGCTATATACTCTGCATTGACCGACAAGACCCTAAAGATAAATGTCAAAGACATCATAACCCTCTCTGATGATGATGTGAGAGTGGCAGAGGAGGTCCTCCAGGTGCTTAAACCCCTTAAAACTGTTACATCTCTGCTGAGCACTGAAACGTCACCATCTGTGTCAATGATCCTTCCGCTGAAAACAAGGATTCTACAATCCATGGCTCCAAGTGTGGAAGACAGCACCATCACTCAAGATGTCAAGACTGCCATTAGAGAGGACCTGAAGCCCAGATACACTTCACCCCCTACTCTACAGGACTACCTCCACAGATCTACTGCCCTGGATCCGAGGTTTAAGTCCCTGTCTCACATAGACCCTGACCTACGCCAGAGGACATACAGTGACCTCACCACTGAGATTGTGAGCAGTCTGGCCACTGAAGACTGATTGTGAAAAAAACATTATTTTAAAATGATCAATTTAAATCTTCATACATTTTTTATTTTCAGTAATAATGGCATTCATTTAATGTTATTGCTGCATTTTTCATGTTTATGAAACATGAAAATAAATAATAGGTTTAATTAATGACCTATTCTTTTCTGCAGGGTCAAGCTGCAGAGCCAACAGGAGCAAACTTGGACACATCTCCTCCACAAAAGAAGTCGGCGTTGGCAGAGCTTTTTGGAGAGACCTTTGCCAGCAAAGACATGGACAGCAAGACTCCTGCTGACATCATCAAAGAGGAGGTGGCATTCTACCTGGCAGCAAGCGGCATTGCAGTGGATGGTGATCCACTGACATGGTGGAAAAGCAATGAGTGTAAATACCCTCATATTGCTAAGATGGCAAGATGCTATCTCGCTGTGCCAGGCTCTTCAGTTCCTTCCGAGAGAGTGTTCTCAACAGCAGGGGACATAGTGACTGCAAAGAGGTCCACACTCTCCCCAGACAATGTAGACACCCTTGTCTTTTTGAAAAAGAATTTAAAATTATAAGCTCATGTATGCTTTGTTTTCTTTCTTTAATTCTTCTTTGATGATAATGCTTTTGTTTCAAGGAAGATGATGTGCCTTCTTATGTTGCACTTTAATTTGTTTTTTATTGATGGTCATTGGTCCATGTTTAAAGGAAGATGATGTGCCTTCTTATGTTGCACTTTAATTTGTTTTTTATTAATGGTCATTGGTCCATGTTTAAAGGAAGGAGATATGCCTTTTTATGTTGCACTTTAAGTTGTTTTTCATTGATTATGTTGAAAAGAAGATGTTAATTGTACACTTTAAGTTGATTTTATATATTTCAATTGAATAATTTAAAAGTGTTAATAAACAAAAAGACAAAACATGTTTATTTGTCTTGTCTATTTTTTTTTTAGCTGATCCGAAAAATGATCCGATCCGTGACTCTGATCCGAGGAACGATCCGAACCGTGAGTTTTTTGATCCGTTGCACCCCTATCCGGTACCGTATTTCGGTACTCAATTAAATGAATCCCAGCCTGTCAGCCAATAGTAATATCCTTTTCAACTGTTTCTGGGTAAATGCTACGTCTGTGAGCCAATAATCATGTGGTATTAGTGGTTCAGAATCTTAAGTCGCTGGTGATTGGCTGTCACATTTTCGGAGCGCGAGACATTCGCCAAACTGGTTGGCTTGAGGGCGTGCCTTAACGTTAAGCTGTAGCGTAACGTCACTCTTGACGTTGTCATAATGCCTAAAAGGTCCAAAGTGTGGCTCCACTTCGCTCAGGTGGACACCAATAGAGCCAGATGCTCTATTTGCCAAAAAGTCGTGCTGGCGAAAGACGGCAACACATCAAATCTTGCGAAACATTTAATAATGCACCAGATTAACCTCCGGTCGGACAGCTGGTCCGTGTTTGACTGTAAAGCTAAGAAAGCTAAGAAGGACGACGGGACTTCAGTCACCAGACCGCCTCCTTCTTCCACATCGAATTCTCTATCGGCTAGTGACCGGGATTCAGCTGGGAGTTTGGCCAACAACATTACGGGTAAGGTTTATTACCTGTTGATTACTTTGTTACTTTTGGTTTGAGCCATATTTTTGCTTGTGAGTGAAAATGATTAGCCGGCTGATCAACTGCAACTATCAGCTGATCGCGCGCATGTAAACAGAGAGGCGTGGCGGGAGTTGCGTCACCATGACAACAGCTGTTTATCAAAATAATTTCAGTGTGGAACGTGGATGCAAAACATTCCTAAAACGATATGAAAATGATAGTGTGGAGTCCACACTATCATTTATCACGATCTCCGTCCACACTGTGTACGGAGATCGTTTTCATTGCGAATGTGCGTTTTTATATTTACCCGGGTTAGTGTGGACAGGGCCTAAGTTTGCCTTGTTTTACAGGCAGCTGCTTTCTAGGTAAACATTACGTCAGTGTTTATTTGACATGGACACTTCTGATCCGAATAGATTTCTAATCTGAAAAGATGTAATCCGAATGTACTGTAGGTATATGGCATTTACAAAAGTGGTAAGCGTACGTCCGTATATCTCTCGCGCACAACCGTTATGTTGGTCTGGACTTATTCCGCATGGAACTCTATTCAGATCAGAGAATTGTATTCCGATTGAGGCGTATATATGATAATTGTTTGTGTCCATGTCCATGTAAACGCGGCTACTGTGAGCATAGCAACGCTAACCCTTTAAAGCAGTAGAAGTCATCATGTCCATCTTTTCCCTTTACGTTAGCCTCTGCCCCGCATCTTACCATACCTGAGGTAAGGAAGACTTTGCCAGGTAGTGCTAGTGTCAATCCCTTCACACTGGCAGAAAGGGGGGAAAATGACGAAGGATCAGCGAGAGGAGTGCCATAGGGTAGTCACCAAGTTCATTGTTAAAGGTTTGCTGCCCTTTTCAACAGTGGATACCCCATGGTGGAGGTGAGCAAGCTGTAGTTGGCTTAAAAGATACGCTTTAGGCTGGATAATGTTGTTGTCACTGTTATTGTCTAATAGTGATAGTGATACTGATAGTATAAATAAGAAAGTATGTCACTGGTAATGCTTTATGTTCTAATGTCATCAATTGTAGGGAGATGATAGCAGCCCGGAACCCTAAATATCAGTCCCCCACCAGAGACATGGTATCGAATACTTTCGTGCCTGCATGGTATGCTGTGGAGAAGGAGAATGTGAAGAGGGAGTTGGAGGCTGTCAGGGATGTGGCTGTGACTGCTGATGGATGGACCAGTGTTGCGCAAGATCACTACCTCACTGTTTCTGTCCATAATCTGTATATAATAGAGGCTGCCATGAAGGAGAAAATACTGCACACGCAGGCAGTGTATGTATTACAGACAGGGGTAGCAGTAGCAGAAGAGATAGGGGACATTTTGGAAGAATTTGGGGTAAAGGAGAAAGTTGTGGCCATCACTGTGGATAATGCTGCAAACATGGATGTGGCAGTGAGAAGGATGAGTGGGAGAAAAATTGGCTGCTTTGCCCACACACTTAACATCGCCGCCCAAAAGATATACACCATACCCTCAGTTGCAAGGTGGGCAGGAAGAGTCAAAGCATTGTTGGTGTGGTTGAAAAGGTGTACCCTGTCTAAACCTGTTATGAAGGAGAAGCAGAAAATACTCGGTAATACACACTAAACTTGGTTCAAATAGTCATGGTTAAAATATTTTATTATTAAATCATTATTCATAATGGACCATTGGTTTCACACTTTGTGTCCTCTCTGTATCTTTAGGCCTGCCAGAGCACTCAGTCATTCTGGACGTTAAGACCAGATGGAACAGCCTATATTTAATGATTGAGCGTTTTCTGGAAATGTTCCCTGCCATCCAGGCAGCCTGCATGGACCCTCGCCTGAAGAAATCCATGGAGAAGGAGAGGTTTGGAATTGGCTTATTTTCACCATCAGTTCCGCAGCTTAACATTTTTTTCCCTAAAATTGAATCCTGCTAGTAAAACCCATGTGCATATTTTTCAGACTTGAAAGAATTTCAGGTGACGACTTCAGGAAAGCAGAGGAGTTTCGTAAAATTGATGAAAATCATGTACCAGTCAACTGTTTGCATCTCTTCCGGAAACAACGCCACACTAGGTCAAATTATTCCAATCATAAAAAAACTTCAAGATCACTTCAGGGTCACAGCAGACGACTCTTTCTTCTAATGCCATAAAGGAAAAAGTCTGGGATGACCTTTCCAAAAGATACCAAGTGAGCATCACTATTTTATTGATTTGTTGATTATTTTCATTCGGTATACAGAAACCTCTACGTATACGGTGGTGCGCCGCAGCAGTGGCAGCCTTTTCAGTAGCTCATCTGTTACATGAATTGAATTCCCCTCAGGATTAATGAAGTATCTACCTATATCAATCTATCTATCTATGTTCTTCTCTCACAGGGTGAGGGCATTCAGGAGTTTTTGGAGGAGGGCACGGCTCTGGACCCTAGGTTCAAGGGAAAGGTAGAGGATGCTGTGTGGTACAGACTGGAGGAGGAGTTAATCGATCGAGCCTCACACCAGGTGTTTAAAACTATCTGTAACTTTAAATCTCATTATATTTAGCCTCTCGCTGTAAATGAAATCGGTGTACATGACACCTGCTTTTCCAATATCAACAGAACAGAGGTGAAACTGCCCAGGCCTAGCAGCAGGTGGACGATGGGGACAGCTCATGCGATGAAGCCAGTTCAGCTGCAACAGAGGTAAATATTGTCTTGCTTAGGGGTGGGAATTGATAAGTTTTTATCAATATCAATGCCATTGTCGATTCTGCCTATCGATCCAATTCCTTATCAATTCTCTTACCGATTCCTGAGTAGTTCATTGAGTGGCAAAAAAAGAGTTAGTCTTCTGCACCAAAAGTAACCATTTTAACCAACCAACCTGACGCAGTCTATTCATACGCCGGTAAACAAACCCCGAGAAGCCCAATCCCTACGAGAGCTCCCCGCGCTACGGCCATCCGGAGGCGCAGAGTTTTTGGCCGTGATACTCCATGCTGCAGTTCAGCCCGGACTGCACTGCACTGAGTTGGCCGGTTGAACGCTGATTGGCTGTTACGTTGCAAATGTGTACATTGTTGTGGTGATTTTGTTTAAATATGCCGAATTGGGATATTATGGGTTATTATTAGGGCTGTCAAATTAATTAACAATACTCTTAACTAACAATATTCCCTGAAGCTAGCGCTAGCTTCAGGGAGCATTGTATATAGTATTATATTGACTGAAGTATTGAATAAACTGTTGGAACACGCGAGACCGGTAACCATAGCAACGCCGGTAAAGAAACCCCTTGAAACCCTACGAGAGCTCGACCGCACTACGGCCATCCGGAGGCGCACAGAGCTTTTGGCCGAGTTTGATACCATATTGTTCTTACTGAGGGCATTTAATGGTCAAAATATTATTAATATATATTTGAATATTAATATTAATAAACAAAATAACTTTGAATATGATTTTTGGTCAAAAGTCAAAGCCCTGGTATTGTGATAGTATTGTATATTTTTTGCCTGAGATGCATTGAATCTTGAGTGAGATGGAAATGTTATTAATTTGTAGGGGTGTAACGGTACACAAAAATCTCGGTTCGGTACGTACCTCGGTTTTGAGGTCACGATTCGGTTCATTTTCGGTAGAGTAAGAAATCAAAATGCTAAATATAAATGTGCTTCATGTTGTTCATAACACACTTTTGGGCTTTTTACAATAGGAACATTAGACAACACAAAGCTAGAATTCTGCTCAAAAATATAAAGATTCTGAAATGTAGAAATAAAAATAAATAACATTGGCTCAGACTGTTTTTTTTTTGTATATATTATCGAATGTGCAACAATGAACAATTGCAACACTAAACAAGTTCAAGTTGTTGCTCAGATTAAATAACATGAATAAGGCTCAGACTGTTTCTTTAAAAACAAATCTTTTCTCAATCTAATGTGCAACAATGAACAATTGCAACACTAAACAGTTTCAAGTTGTTGCTCAGATTAATTTTTACTCCTCCCCCCCCCCTCAATCTTTAGCCCTGATGACTTTCACTCAATCTTTATGTTTTTTGCCAGAAAAATCTCCTTATCCACATTATCTGCAGGATAATAATACGCAAAATTTGAGTGTAAATACGATGTACCCTGCATGTTACTCCCGTATACCACAATGCATTGCGGTCGTGTTTTTCCGGAGGAGGAGAAGAAGAAGCTGAATAACCGCGAAAACGAATATATTTAATGATGGAGTCTCCGGCTTTCGTTTAGAAACGTCAACAATTTATTTGGGATTTAACATAGAATATTTAACATTCAAAATTAATTAAAAAATAACTTGAACAAGGAAATGTAACATTCAACATCAATACAACCTCCAGCTTTCCTCGTGAGTGCCCGGTTTGTTTACATGATGTGGGCTAGGGATGGGCGTGACGAATCGATTACTCGAGTACTCCTCGTTACGAATGAACTCGATTGGTGGACAGGCAAACTCGAGTTTGCATATACACACACAAACAAAGTTTTCTGAAGCAAATGTATACATTTTCTGTCGGCGCCACTAACGCATGCCGTGGGCACAAAGCAAATGAAATGTATCCATTTCTGTGTGGCGCGTTCCGTGCCGTGTGCAGGCACGCCAGAATTCAAAAAGTTAAGAGATGGCGGTTAAAGCAAAGCGCAGCGAAGAATTGAAATACTTTAAAGAAATAGGGGATCATAAGGTGAAATGTAAAATATGCCAAGCAAAACCGAGCTACCAGAAAGTACTATGCGGCAACATATGCTCCTGAAACACAACGGTGAGTTCGGGTAAGCAGACCCGCAGCAACCAAGTGTGTCGGCTATTTTCACCGCCGCAAGACGCAGCTTTAATCCCGGCCGTGTAGAGAAGATCACAACGCTGAGTATTTCCATAGTCCATTTGCTGCCGTTTTATTTGCAGCTTTAAATTATTTGCAATGGTTAGGCTACTTGTTTCGTTTTTTTTTTAAACCGTTACAGGCCTTGGTTCGACGTGATTTAAATTGTGAGACTTATTTATTTTTGTAAGGAAAATGTTTTGAACGTTTTCAAAAATAAATAATGAATACTCTGATAACTGACTGTTTTGATGGAGAATAAGCATTACATGTTCGGTTGGTAATATTGCCGTTCATCATCAGTCCTATTCCTGCTGCAGATGCGTTGCATTCTAAAAATAGATTCGATTAAACGAGTACTCGATTGATCCTCGAGGAATTCCTTCGATCACTCGAGTTTGGAATTTACTACTCGTGCCCATCCCTAATGTGGGCGCATCGGTCTGCGTCACACAAATACCCGGCGCATTTACTGACGCAAACAACGTTTAGAAATGTTCAGCGTAGTGTCCGAATTCTCGTTTGTTCGTTCCCTAAATAGTCATGTCATGAACACTATATATGGAATAGTGATTGAGTGAGTTAATAGGGAACGATTTCGAACACAGCTACGGTGTGCGCAACTGTCCATGTGCGGCCGCAGCATGTTCCACACATGCGGTCCTCTACTTAATATGTCCGTATGAAAACTCGTTCGGTACGCCTCCGCACCGAACCGAGCACCCCGTACCGAAACGGTTCAATACAAATACATGTACCGTTACACCCCTATTAATTTGATCTTAAAATGCACCGTATGTTAATGAAAGACATGTTCAATAAAAGAGACATTGAACTTTAAAGTCTATTATGTCTATTATTCATTGAATCACTCAGACAAAAATGTACTTCAATTAAATTATTTTGAAATGTAAGTATGCGATTCATTAAGATTAATTAATCACAGAACCTGTAATTAATTAGATTTTTTTTTTTTATCGCTTGACAGCCCTAGTTATTATTGTTAAGATGATTTAGCTAAGCTAGCTAACAGCTGCTAACGTCAGCAGTCTCTTGTTACCATAGCAACAGTAAATTTGCTAATGAGCTGTAAATAGAGATGCAGAATCAAGCTGTATTGTAGATTGTTGGGAAAAATAACCTGATGAGCACATCACATGGCAGGCACATTAATATATAGTCGACTCTTGCTCTAAACCCAACGAACACATAACACAAACATGATAATATATAGTCAGGTCAAGGCCGGAGCTGAAGGCCCCATCTCCCAGGCAGGCAGATGGTGGACACTCAGACAATGCACCAGTATCATCTCCAGAACGGGAGAGCCACATTAATTTATCACACAGGAGACATTTTGAGAGCTCTTCCCCGTTAGGAGGAACCAAGAGATACCTCTGCCCACACCAGGGGCCTGAGAGCCACATTAAATTATCACACACGAGACATTTCAGGGGGGCACTCCCCGTTTTAATTTATCACACCGGAGACACGAGGAACTCTCCCCGTTACGAAGCTCTCTCAGGGCCTGGGAGCCAAAACACACAGAACCGCACACACCTCAAACGCACACACCTCATCGAGAGGAGGATACAGCATAAGACTGCATCACACAGGGACTCTTCACCTTCTTCTGAAGCAGACCTTCCACGGAGGCGAAGCTCCAGACGAACCATCAGCGCTGATTAGGGACTTAGACATATTCGATTTCTCACGCTTTATGACTCTGTATAACAGTTGCCACTTTACTTAATAAATCCAAGGACCTCGTGCCGATAGACTTTATTACCTCTCCGTCTCATTTTATCTGGTTCAGTAGCTAGACAGACCGTTTTTCCCAACAAGATACAGATGAGATACTTTGAATTTTAGCACAAAATACAAGTAAACCCATAGGAAATAATTAGTTTAATTTGCAATATTTGCCATTGAATTTATTGTAATCTTTCAATTAATTTATCGTTTACTGAGGTGATAACTATTTCGTAGGTATCATTTGTGTGTAACTTTAATTTCCGTGTACCTTTACTGTAGTTTTCAAATGGCTGCATTGGAAAACACGACTGTCATAATGAAAACATGACAAAGCCATTAGTGTTGTTATGCTCGTGAACGTTTAGTTCAATATGAACTAATCTTTTATCATGTACATTATTCTGTGGTTTTCAGTTATTTCCCAATCCAATGATAAATGCTTTCCCTATGTCAAGCCCAGACAGGTTCAGGGCAAGTCCAGCTGGTCAATTAAGGGAGAGCCAGACCAATGCAGGCATCCCAAAGATTGCGCCACCTGTAGAGAGTGAGTGTGTCAGCACAAAGTCAGGATCACCTGAGAGAGAAGCTGTAGAGAGTGAGGAGTGTGCCTGTCAAATAACGGATTTCTTTTCACAATCTAATCAGAAAGATCTCCAGTCATTTTTAAATTTCCATTCTCAACAAAAAAGTAACAATCCAGTGGTGCAGAAAGTGTTTTGTAGCAGAGACGGCACCACCAGTAGAAAGTGGCCGACGTACTGTCCAGAGCGTCAAATGATGTATTGTTTCATCTGCATGGCATTCGGTAAGAGAACTGATATTATGGAAAGCCAAGAAGGCCACAATCCGGCCCTAGAATGGCGCGGTAAAAGTGCAAAACCGCACGGAATCCATACGGATTCCGTACGGTTTGGCAAGAATTCCGCACGGAAACCGTAGTACGGATTCCGTACGGTTTTGAATTACTAATAGCCGCGGCTATTAGTCATTCACTCCGGCTATTAGTCATTCACTCCGGCTATTAGTTATTCACTCCGGCTATTAGGTATGCAGAACAAGCCCCTCCCTCTTCTTTGCTTGACCACTAAGTTTGAAGGCTGTCTAACCAATCAGAGCTGCAGTGCCTCGATGTTTTGCTGTAACATAAAGCTGTGTTGTCTTTACTAGTTTCACTACAATGTAATGACCACCATTAGCTAGTGGAAAATACATTTGTGTCTAGTACAGTGATATATTTGTATATGTTAGGCTATATATTGAGATGGCAGTGTGCGAAATACCCGACAATATTCGGGGATGTCCTCATCCCCAGATTGTTCTCGATATGCAGTAGCCAGCTAGGCCATAACATTACATAACATGAACATGAACTGAATAAATGGCAGGTATATAGCATATCGGAGACGGGCACACAATCAGTGCATTTGCAAATGAGAGCCTGCAGTATGACCGATCTTGTGACATGTGGTCGGAGAGAGTCGTGTGTGTGTGTGTGTGTGGAGCAAGTTGTTAAAGGTAGTGTTTCTATTTGACGTTACAATATTTCATGGATGCAAGCAAGCCAAGACAATCAATCTATAGCCTACATGACAACACACACACACACACACACACACACACACACACACACACACACACACACACACACACACACACACACACACACACACACACACACACACACACACACACACACACACACACACACACACACACACACACACACAGCAATAGGAGCCTGCATTGGCTAAAGTTGTTGCGATGAGCGTTATTTTATAACAGGGAGGGGCAAAGTTGTGCATTACAATGCAAACACGACAATAATTGGCACCGTTCTTACGCACTCAGAAGAACATGAACTGAATAAATGCCAGGTATATAGCATATCGGAGACGGGCACACAATCAGTGCATTTGCAAATGAGAGCCTGCAGTATGACCGATCTTGTGACATTATTTAACCATCCATCTACAGCTAATACGATCAGACAGATACATCATTGATCACATATAAGCCCATTACAAGCCCAACATCACCACGGCAGGTGCGGTCTCTCTCGCACATTCACACAATCACCCCAACTTCTCCAACTCCAAGGCAAGACTGTTTCACTAAGACCACAAACAACCACAACTAAACAGCCTACATATCCACAACAATGCACAACAATCAGTTCATTGCATCTATCTTCTGTTTGGGGCACATGGCTAATTTGCATACTTGCACATGACTGTCGGCTCCGCTTGTCAAAAAAATAGAACGTATTTGTGAATAAATGCTTTTCATTCTGAATACTGGACTTGGTGAGCTTAAATAGGCTACATTTAAGTGACCTTTAGTGAGATGGCCTAAAACGGAATACAAATTACTTATTCTAGGACATAGGCTTTCAGGATCAATGTAATGCACAACTTTGCCCCTCCCTGTTATAAAATAACGCGCATCGCAACAACTTTAGCCAATGCAGGCTCCTATTGCTTTAACAGTGTGTTTAAAGTGTGTGCGTGTGTGTGTTGTCATGTAGGCTATAGATATAGATTGATTGTCTTGGCTTGCTTGCATCCATGAAATATTGTAACGTCAAGTAGAAACACTTCCTTCAACAACTTGCTCCACACACACACACACACACACCTCTCTCCGACCACATGTCACAAGATCGGTCATACTGCAGGCTCTCATTTGCAAATGCACTGATTGTGTGCCCGTCTCCGATATGCTATATACCTGGCATTTATTCAGTTCATGTTCATGTTCTGTAATGTTATGGCCTAGCTGGCTACTGCATATCGAGAACAATCTGGGGATGAGGACATCCCCGAATATTGTCGGGTATTTCGCACACTGCCATCTCAATATATAGCCTAACATATACAAATATATCACTGTACTAGACACAAATGTATTTTCCACTAGCTAATGGTGGTCATTACATTGTAGTGAAACTAGTAAAGACAACACAGCTTTATGTTACAGCGAAACATCGAGGCACTGCAGCTCTGATTGGTTAGACAGCCTTCAAACTTAGTGGTCAAGCAAAGAAGAGGGAGGGGCTCGTTCTGCATACCTAATAGCCGGAGTGAATGACTAATAGCCGGAGTGAATGACTAATAGCCGCGGCTATTAGTAATTCAAAACCGTACGGAATCCGTACGGAAACCGTACGGAATTCTTGCCAAACCGTACAGATTCCGTGCGGTTTTGCACTTTTACCGCGCCATTCTAGGGCCGGATTGTGGCCTTCTTGGCTTTCCATATGATATGGTACGGCCACACCAAACGCGTTACTCGCGTTGGATAACGCGTGTAACGCGCCTAACTTGACACTTGATCATTGTGTGTCACAAAAATGGTGCAACTCGCCTAACGCGCTTGTGGCTGCGCTGGATTTAGGAGTCCGAGGTATGATACCCAAACGCCGCCGTGTTTGGGTGCATGATAGAGTTTAGATCGGGTTAGATTAAATAATCTCGGATATAAATAACAATAATCGGGTTAAATAACTTCACATGGTGTGTCTGGTGTGTTTCCAGCATTCGTAGTGTTGATCAGCAGAGATATAGTCCGCCAAGACGTTGAGGTTGCTTAGCAACCAGAGACGCTGTCCATGCAAGTGAATGGAGCGTTCCCTCTTCGTCATAACTATCAAACCAAACATCCTTCACATTCACCGAGCGAACATTATGAAAGTAAAATCCACATTTCTCGCTAAAAATGTTTACATAAACGCATTTAATGACGTAACTATGTTATTATTTCCACCCAGAATAAATAAAGATGTCCGCCATATGCTTCTGTGCAAGCGTCACTACTCTCTGCCAGTGACGTCAGGTCAAGCTCCACGCTGATTGGCTATCGCGGCAAAGCATCACGCGTTGGAAGTTAAATTTTTTGAACTCCGGGCGTTGGTGCGTTGGGCGCGTTACTGCGTGCGTAATTACATGCGTCTGCCGTGTCTAACGCCCCTAATGCGACGCTTCAACACGTGTAAACGCGTCTACGCCAATGGTTCCCTATGCAAAAATGCAGATTTTCGACGCCCCAAACACGGGTAACGCGTTTGGTGTGGCCGTACCTATAGCAGTCTGTTCATCAGTGAAATGTCAGATTGGAGGCATATAAACCAGCGCACAGAGGAGCATGAGAGAAGCAGCGCACACAGAAACTCTGCTGAAGCTTCCCTCTTGAATACTGCCAGTGCTGATATCAGCAGTGTGATTGGCGGGATTCAGATGTCGGCGCACAGAGAGGTTTTGGAGCGCATCATAGATGTCATCAAGATTCTTGGGAAGAGGGGGCTTGCATACAGGAGGTCAGAAAATGAGGCAGCATATACCCTGGAAGACCAAACAGTTGATCATGGTAATTTCTTGGAGCTCATACTTCTACTGGGGAAGTATGATTTCTGTTTAAAAGAGCACCTGGACAGCTGCATTGAGAACAGCAAAAAGTTGCATTTGTCTGGTGGCACAAGAGGCAGAGGCTCCCTTGTAACTTTACTCTCCAAAACTACAGTCAACTCAGTGATAGATGCAATTCACCATCTGATTCAAGAAAACATCTCCAGTGATATCAAGAAAGCAGGAATGTTTTCAGTTCAACTGGACAACGCATCACCTCTCAGGATCAATGCTCTATAATTATGAGGTATGTTACTGATGTTGTTCAGGAGAGGCTTGTTGCAGTGCTGAAGTGCAGTTCATCCACTGGACAGGCCTTTGTCGACACGCTGCCAGAAGTTCTGGACAAAATGGGCTTCAGCAAGACCATGTGCATTGGAAATGCGACTGATGGGGCATCAAACATGCAAGGCAAATACAAAGGATTCTCCTCACTGTTGTCTGCACAATCTCCAAACCAGGTGCATGTATGGTGCTACGCACATGTACTAAATCTGGTGCTTGCAAACACAACCCAGATTGTTATTGAGAGTGGGTCCCTGTTTGCGCTCCTCAATGGCATTGCGTTATTCATTATTGTTGTTGTGGCAATGACGCGGGGCGCTCCTCTTTTGAGCGACTCGTGATTGAAGGCTTTTTTAAACATTATATAGCGAAAAAAAATTCAAGTTTTGTCCAGTTAGACTGGTGCAATACGTTTGTGAAGTATGGATAGTGAGAGTTCTGCATCGTTTGATTTAAAACATCAATCCACGACGGAATATGAAGATAGTTTCTCTGCTGGGGTCACCGCGCATCAAATGGCATCGAGACGCACCTACACCAGAGCGGACCTTCTGGAGCTGCGATATGCTTGCAAAACAGTTGATTTGTCACCAGAACAGCTGGATCTCATACCAACACACCGGCTTATAAAGAAGAGAAGGAGGAAAAGAGGATCGAGAGGAGGGATCAGGAACAGGATCAGGAGACGGGGAAGTAAACTACCACTACCTGCTTTCACTCTGGCAAATGTGCGATCGCTACGTAATAAGATGGATGAACTTGCGGCACTTGTTAAGCTTGATTCAGATTATCGGAGTACAAGTTTATTCTGTTTCACTGAAACGTGGTTAACTGAGGACATTACAGTGTGCTTGGATGGCTTTACATTCATACGCTTTGACCGGGACAAAGAAGTAACGGGGAAATCAGTCGGAGGTGGTCTTTGCATGGTTGTAAATGACAGATGGGCAACGAACTTCACAGTTCGTGAGATGCACTGCTCACGACACTACGAAATCTTGTCTGTGTCATTTCGTCCCCACTATCTTCCCCGTGAATTTCAATTAATAACAGTAATTCTTGTTTATGTCCCTGGCCCTGACAACGCGCTGGCAGCAGAGCGCATTTTAGAATGTTATGACAATGCCGTCTCCAGGGCATCTGACCAGCCCGTGTTTCTGATGGGAGATAACACATGTGACGTCACCGCACTTCTCCCACAGTTAGAACAGTATGTAACAACGCCAACACGGCTGAATAGAACGCTAGATTTATGTTTTGGAAACATCCCGGGTGCATATGTATCCAAGCCCTGCCCTGCCCTTGGGTCCTCAGATCATAATGTAATACTACTACTGCCTAAGTACAGACAAAAATTGAAGACCAAGAGGTAGACTCCATTCAAAGACTGAAAGGATGTTTTGAGCTGACAGATTGGGAAGAATTCTTCAGGGAATGCAATGGTGACCTTAACCTGTTGTACAATACCATATGCTCTTACGTCACATTCTGTGCTGATAGTGTTATTCCCACCAAACAAATTAAGATCTTTGCAAACAATAAGCCATGGATAACCAAAGACCTTAAGAACTGTCTCAATTTAAAAAAGTTTGCATTCATCCAGGGTGACCAGCAGAGAGTTTAAGAGCTGAAAAAGGAGCTAAAGCAGAAGACCAAGCTGGCCAAGCTCAACTACAAAAACAAAATGGAGGAGAAGTTCATCAGTGGAGATATAAGGCATGCATGGAGGAGCCTAAACACCATGATGGGCAGGAATAAGAACACTGCTGCAGTACAATGCCCAGACCCTGCTGCCTTTGCTGAAGAACTCAACACCTTCTATGCCAGATTCAACAACACTGACTCTATGGAGGAAATGGTCACTCTCCTATACCCCCCAGAATCTATTAGTCAGGTGGCTTAACGAAAATACCGATACCGACTGGACAAAAGCACCAAACTTTGCATGGGTCTTCCTTAGGGCTTAGTAGTCAAATTTAGCCTAGGAGCCACCCCTCCCCCCTCCCTATTTAATATTTAAGGGTATTTTTCAGAATTCAGGCCCACTTTTCAGAATTCGGCCCATTTCTGTCCACAGACAGGGTGTAATTATATTAAAAACGAATTACATCTAATACATTTTAGATCCATTAATTAGTATAAACAAAAACAAGCCTAGACTTTTTTTATGGTTGCTCTTACTAATGATTTTAACACATTTTATTGGTGTTTAGTGGTACAATATCTGTGTTTTGGTGTTGTCCGCCACCATAGTTTTCACATGTCGTGCCATATCTCAAACATTATTTATCACAAATTAATCATAAAAATATGCATATGGATTTAATGTTACTTGAACTAATAAACTACATGCACAGATTAAGCATATATATATGCATTTTGTACTTTATTTTGGCTAATTTCTACCTGTCCCATGGTTTAGCCGTCATTACCAACACACTCTGCATAAAGGCACTTTACTACTGTTTTTTCATCAAATGTTTATTTGGTTGCCATGGTAACTTAATAACATAGTGGAGCTTCTGTACTTCAAGCTGTAAGACTGATGCCTTGATGTCCAGAAAAGTAAGTAAATCTACTCTTTATTCTTTGTGTGGGGCATATACACTTATTATGCGTCATTACCATATGTGTTCTATTTCTGTATTTTCGATTTTTTTAAAAACATTTTTATGACTTTAATAGTTTAAATGGTGTTCATTACATGTAGAAAGCTAGCTTCACTTGATTAGCCATCCTCTTTGCTAGTAAGGCTAGTTTTTTGGCAAACATGTCATTACCAGCACAGTCATTACCAGCACATTACAGCTTGTTACAATAGGTTACGATAAGTGATTTGTCATCACCGCAACCTATGTATAAATTACAAAACATCCAACAATAATTTATTTTGGACAATGTTGGACAGACTAAATGATCACTGTATAAAACAAAAGTTGAGACATATGACATTTACTTGGCATTTACTTTACTACTTGACTATATTCGATGATGTGATGGTAATGACACATTTACTTGACATAGTTAAGAAAGTGGCAAAAAATCTGAAATTCCCTTATCTTTTGGTCTCAACCCAGCTCATAACGTTGCTTCTGACTGAAGGACAATTAATATTAGGATAATTTAATTTAACCAATTAGTCAAATTTGGAATTTTAATTGTGAGACTTGAAAATGGATCTAAACTGGGATCTCTGTTATTTGCCAGCAAGACACTCGAGAACCATTGAAGTGTCCCCTAAAATGTCCTGGAACCAGTAGTGACAAGAATGATGCATACACATCATTTCTGACAAATGTAGATTCTGTACATTCTCTTCAATTCCTTTCGACCAAGCACATGAACAAGAAAACAAGATTGTCAAAGGTTCAGGTGGTGCTGTTGGGCTTACAGAGAATCCTGCTGCCTTCAGACGGTGGATGCTCTCTGGACCAGAATTAGCCAGACTAGTGAAGCAGTTTGAAGGAGTATACCTCCCTGATGAGGAAACAGAGATCTCCACGAACTTCCAGCACCATGAGCAGGGTCTCTCGACACAAAAGACTTTCCAGAGACAAGTTTCCAGCCTTTCAGAAACCATCAAGCGAATGGGCAATCCCTTCTTGGATGACTTCCCTGATTTAGTAACTCTTGACAATCGCAACTGCACAGATGAATCAGTAATAGCCACAGTGCGCACTTTGGAGTCCACAGGCAAGGAAAAGTACCAAGACTTTGTCAAGAAGGTGCTTGATGACCGCACCCACTCTATCCATGACCCAATCAAGAGAAATTCTCTGCCGCTCTTCAGAAAATGTCATCACAAGCAAACATCTAAGCAGGGAAAGAAGATCAAAGTGCTTCAGAATAATGTAGCCCTCTTTGGCAGGCTGTACATTTCAATGCAAAGCCGGGATGGAAACTTGGATGATTTCTTTGCACATGAGATACAATCCTTCCCACCTTCTCTGTCAGACCTTGGCGCACTTCACTTACCAAACACAAAGTCTCACCTGCTCCAATGTCTTGACCAGCCTGGGCAAGCAGAGCCACCTTCAACCTACAACTGCAAAGTCCTAGATGGTGCCGTCATCGTCCACTGCTTGCCCACAACCAGAGTAAGCACATTTGATGAGTATGCAGATGCAATATTCATCCCTTACCTAGAGAGTCAGCTTCGGGATGCAAAAAGATTGGATCTTGTTTGGGACACTTACACCACAGACAGTTTGAAAGAGTCTACCCGAGAAAAGCGAGGCACAGGTGTACGAAGGAAAGTATCAAGTCATACCAAGCTTCCTGGCAATTGGATGGACTTCCTTCGGGACTCAATGAACAAGGAGGAACTGTTTGGTTTTTTGACTTCCAAGATTAAAGAGTTTAGCTGGCCACAAGACAAGGCTGTCTACGCCACATCAGGGCCAGCCGTGGTATCCATTGGTTCCAGCAGCCCCATGAACAACTGCAATCAGGAGGAAGCAGACACGAGGCTTGTAGTCCACATTCTTCATGCACTGGAACAAGGGGAGACGAAGTTCCTGGTACGTACAGTGGATACAGATGTCATTGTCATACTTGTTGGCACCTTCCATGACATGCTTGCGACTCAACCTTTGGTCGACATCTGGGTTGCTTTTGGTATGGGCAAGAATTACAGGTTTTACCACATCAACACCATCTGTGCAAGCCTCGGGGAGTCACGATCAAAAGGCCTACCTGTGTTCCATGCATACTCTGGCTGTGACACGACCTCTGCATTCAATGGAAAAGGCAAGAAGTCAGTATGGCAAGCCTGGCAGTCTTATGAAGATGTTACAGAGACATTTGTATTTCTGGCCAACCATCCCTTCCAGCAGCTCGAACTGGATGATGAATCATTCCAGAAGCTCGAGAGACTGACTGTTATTCTGTATGACAAAACCAGCCCTTTGACCTCAGTCAATGAAGCAAGAAAGGAACTTTTCTGCAAGAAGAATCTGGCAATGGACAAATTGCCACCCACCCAGGATGCACTGCTCCAGCACCTGAGACGAGCAGTGTATCAAGCAGGAATCTGGACTACCAGCACACAAACACAGCAGGTGGTTCCTTCTCCACAACAGTATGCCTGGAACAAGGTATCCAACTTATGGGTGCCTGTTTGGATGACAACTCCAGAAGTTTCAAGAGCGTGCAGGGAGCTCATTAAATGTTCCTGCAAAGGAGACTGTTCCAACTGCAGCTGTGGCAAAGCAAACCTGGACTGTTCACCACTTTGCAAATGTAAATGTGTTCTGGACTTCTGAGAGTGTTAACTGTTTTTGAATAAATTCTGAGTTCTTTCCTGCATTGGGTCTGCGTTTGAGTCCCTTCCTGCAATTCTTAACACAGGCTGGACAAAAGCACCAAACATGCCCTGCTGCCCCCTCCCCCGAACTCCCCCTCCCCCACAGACTCTCCCCCACCCTCTGGTGATAAATAATGTTTGAGATATGGCACGACATGTGAAAACTATGGTGAATGGATCTAAAATGTATTAGATGTAATTCGTTTTTAATATAATTACACCCCGTCTGTGGACAGAAATGGGCCGAATTCTGAAAAATGGGCCCGAATTCTGAAAAATACCCTTAAATATTAAATAGGGAGGGGGGAGGGGTGGCTCCTAGGCTAAAAGTGACTACCAAGCCCTAAGGAAGCCTCATGCAAAATTTGGTGCTTTTGTCCGCCCGGTAACGGTAATGTCGAAAATACTCGTTAAGCCACCTGACTATATCTGCATAGAAGAGAAGCGGGTTATATCCATCTTTTCCCATCTCCATTCCTCCAAAGCTCCTGGACCAGATGGGCTGAAGGGCAGAATACTGAAGGAGTGTGCAAGTCAGCTGGGCGGTGTAATGACGGAAATGTTTCAGCTCTTCCTAGATGCCAGTTTTGTTCCCAGGGCGTGGAAGGAGACCACCATCATCCCTGTTCCCAAAAAGCCCCGGGCTAAAGCTCTGAACGACTTCAGACCAGTGGCACTCACCTCTATCCTGTGCAAATGCATGGAGAGAGTTGTTGCAGGAGAGCTCACCACCACCATCGGTGAGAATCTGGATCCACTGCAGTTTGCCTACAAGCCAAAACGAGGTGTGGAGGACGCTACATTACATCTACTGCAGGGTTTTTTCTAGAAAAAAAAAGTAGCAGGGAGCAGACCCCTGCGCAAAGCCGAGGGATGGTGTGGAAGGGGGGGTCTCCCCCTTCCACGGCGCGAAGCCTTTGAAAAAATAATGATTAAATGGTACATTCTGAGGCTATCTTAGAGAGAAATTCTAGCTCTTGTGGTCATCCTGAAAAACTAAAATACTATCAACTTTTGGTAGACTTGTACAACTTTACCCTGTAAATAAACACGACAAATTTCAAAAATATTGGCTAAACTTTTATTAAGTAGGACAAATCACAACAGCAGCCGTCTGTTCCTGAGACTGCCCCAACGGCTCACTGCCTTGTCAAAATTTAATTGATCAATTGCAGGCCCCTCAATACTGATCCTGAGGAGGTGGTTCAGGGTAGCGTTAGTCATGGTAGACCTCCTGTGCCATGCCTATATGGAACAAGTTTTGGGGCTCTAGTCAATAATGGCGACGCAATAGATATGTTACTATTGTTGTCGTTTTCAGTTTTGCACTTTGCAGATGGTCCCTAAGCTCGCGGCTGAAAGCCGACTGCTCGTAGAAGCCAATGCAATTCAGTTTTGCACTTTGCAGACGGTCCCTAAGCTCGCGGCTGAAAGCCGACTGCTCGTAGAAGCCAATGCAATTCACCGTTCGCTGACGGCTCGTTTGGATGAAAACTATGTTGTAGCTGGTTCTCTGGGTTACTACACTTTTATTGGGCTAATTCGGCCGTGCAGCTGCCATTTAGTTCCCTGCTACGGGTTCCCTGGTAACAGGGAACCCTGTTCGACTGTTCGTTTTGCTCTCGCAAAACTCTTGATCAACACTCAGCATTTGTTTATTTCTGTCGTTCATTGAAACCGCTTTGTGCAGAGAGAACTGGAATGGTCTTGTATACTTGCTTAGCATCTTAGCGCCTAGACCAAAAACCCATTCAAATACATAGTAGCTAGCTAGCTAGCTGCTAATAACTTTAACGTTAGCATGTCGACTCGGTCTGGGAAACTCCAATTCGGATCGGAATATTTTTGGAGTAATTATAAGTTATTTGAGGATCAGACACATTGTCAGGTGGTGGTGTTGGGATATTTTCGCGGAGAAAAGATCGTTTTGAGAAATAGTGTATGTTGTACAGCAGCATGTAAGTACAGATCCAAGTCTGACAGGTTCAGTCGGCATTTCGGTAGGATGGCGCACGCCGGGAGTATCGGGGCGCAGCGCCCCTGTTCCCTTGTTTAGAAAAAACCCTGTACTGGATACCATCACAAAGCACCTGGACTCCCAGAACTCCTTGGTCAGGGTCTTATTCATGGACTTCTCGTCAGCATTTAATACAGTTAACATCAACACACTCCTGCATCGACTTCAGCAGCTTCAGGTCAACCCAGCACTGACACTTTGGATCAAGGAGTTTTTAAAGGACAGACCCCAGCATGTAAAGGTCCAGGGTGTAACATCGTCCAACATCATCCTTAACACTGGAGTCCCACAGGGTTGTGTCTTGTCTCCCATCTTGTTCTCAATATACACCAATGAGATCACATGCAACATCAGTGGATTCAAGCTATTTAAATATGCAGATGATCTGGCCTTGGTGGCCAAACTGACAGATCAAAGCACCCTGTCCAAGTACACCCAATATATCACTGAAATGGCCCTGTGGTTCAAAGAAAGCTCACTGCAGTTGAACATCAGCAAAACCAAAGAACTGTGTTGCCATAGGAGGAGGGCATCTAACACCCCACATCCACTTTCCTCACCTTTGACCCTGGAAGGACAAGTGGTTGAACAGGTGGTGAAGTTCAAATACCTTGGCACAGAGATCGACCAACGTCTGTCCTTTAGCCAGCATGCAGATGGGGTTTACAAGAAGGGACAACAACGTATGCATCTCCTGAGGAAACTAGACACCTTCAATGTCAGTAAAGACATTTTGTCAACTGCCTACCAATCTCTGGTGGAATCCATCATCACTTGCAACATTACATCCTGGTACGGCTTCCTCACAAACGCAAGCAAAAGCAGACTTAATAGATTAACTAAGCAAGCAAGCAAGCTAATAGGAATACACCAGAAAGCGCTGGAGGATCTGTATATCCAGGCAGTGGGAAGGAAGACCAACTCCATCCTCTTAGATCCCTCCCACCCACTCCATCCTTGTTTTGATCTACTTCCTTCTGGCAGAAGATTCAGAATGCCTTTGGCCAGGAAAGCTATCTACAAAAAATCATTCATCCCCATAGCTATACACACACAGAACACTCATTCCTCAAAGAACTCACACAAATAACACACACACACACACACACACACACACACACACACACACACACACACACACACACACACACACACACACACACACACACACACACACACACACACACACACACACACACACACACACACACACACACCTCCAAGCCTTCAGTCAAAAGACAATTTTCTAGTATGGCAACATACTAGACAATAAAGCTTTTTGAATCTTTGAATTGAATCTTTGAATTAGGGATGGGCATGATTAATCGAATTGAACGTTAAGAATTTCGTCTATTACGTAAATCTTTCATCGATTAAACTAATGCAGTGCGCAATTAAACATTTTACCACACGGGGGCAATATTTTAAATTGCGGCTCCTCCCCAGCAATAAACATCCCGCTTTGAACGGTGAGCTCTTTATGCCTAGCAGCTATAAAAACTACAAAATGACTATTAATGGAGGCTATGTGGAAAATGCGCCGACTTTGGCTCAGCCTGGCTCCGCCCTCTTCCGCTACATAGCCAAGATGGCTGCAGTTGAGTACGAAAATTGTACATCGCCACACACTTCAGATCGGGCGAAAATAAGTGTACTGAAAACGGTCAAATCGCGAAGTATGTGGAGATGTACACTTTTCGTCGGCAGCCACCTTGGCGGAGCCAGGCTGAGCCAAAGTCGGCGCAATTTCCACATAGCCTGCATTAATAGTCCAGTGTTTCCCGCAGGATTTTTTTCAGCAGCGGTGGTGTGGTCCCCGGTGGTGTGGTGCATGCCCCCGGGGGGTCCGGGGGCATGCACCACACCACCGGGGACCACACCACCGCTGCTGAAAAAAATCCTGCCCCCCCCCGGGGGGTCCGGGGGCATGCACCCCCGACCGAATTTTTTTTGTACCCTTTACATTGGAATGCATGAATCTGGTGCACTTTGAGAGGAGAATATGCACTTAAATCCTATTCAAACAGTCCTGTGTATTACTGTAGATGGGATTATTGGTGTTGTAACTTTGCCTTTTGTGTCTTAATTTACAGATTTTTATATTTTTGTGTAGTAATATTTAAACAAAAAATGCCACAACGCAAATATAATTTGCACAATTTATTTACAGATTTTTGCCTAATGCTTAAACACTAAACATGGTTGCTATGCCCAAAGCATAACTGTTTTTTAACATAAGACACTCTGTTCAAAAATGAAATCTCCTGCAACAATGGGCAAAACACAAAACCTAACTAAAATTTGAAAAGAACACACTCACACACATGAAGAATAAAAAATAAAGCTAATTGAATACCAATCAGTGTGAGCCTTAGCACTACAAATAGAGCTCAGCTCCTTTGTGAGACAGTGCGAGTCAGGGTAAGAGGACAAGAGAGCGATGATAAGCTTGTTATTGCTTAAAACACTTCTTCTTAGTCTTGGGAGTCAAAAAGTGATGAGAAAATTATAAAATAAATATAAGTTATACATAATAGAAACTATTCATGATCTTTTAAGAAGTCCTTAGGTTTTTTCCCTGCATTTATGCTAATGACCACATGCTTACAGGCGATTAGCATAAATTCCTAACTAAAATACGCGATGAAAACAGATTTTATATGGCAATAAAGAACAACATCGGATCTAACAGTATGGATTCATTTTTCAAAGTTCCCGAAAATACCTAGGCTATAAATTCCTGACTGGATATAAGCTCCTGTAAAGGCTATGAGTGATCCCAAAAAGAGCGACAACACGCACACACACACATAGGCCTACACACACACACACACAATACTAGAGGAAAAACGGCACGGAGGTTGCGGTTTATAGATACAATAAAATGATTGGGCTCAGAGGGTTTTTAACACTGGTGGTCATGTAGCGACACATTTTAGCGACTGACTGACTGACTGACTGACTGACTGACTGACTGACTGACTGACTGACTGACTGACTGACTGACTGACTGACTGACTGACTGACTGACTGACTGACTGACTGACTGACTGACTGACTGACTGACTGACTGACTGACTGACTGACTGACTGACTGACTGACTGACTGACTGACTGACTGACTGACTGACTGACTGACTGACTGACTGACTGACTGACTGACTGACTGACTGACTGACTGACTGACTGACTGACTGACTGACTGACTGACTGACTGACTGACTGACTGACTGACTGACTGACTGACTGACTGACTGACTGACTGACTGACTGACTGACTGACTGACTGACTGACTGACTGACTGACTGACTGACTGACTGACTGACTGACTGACTGACTGACTGACTGACTGACTGACTGACTGACTGACTGACTGACTGACTGACTGACTGACTGACTGACTGACTGACTGACTGACTGACTGACTGACTGACTGACTGACTGACTGACTGACTGACTGACTGACTGACTGACTGACTGACTGACTGACTGACTGACTGACTGACTGACTGACTGACTGACTGACTGACTGACTGACTGACTGACTGACTGACTGACTGACTGTCACACTCGCTGTATTTTTCTTGTTTGATGTTGGTTACGTGACGATGTGCCGCGTGCTGCGCAATTGACGTTACGCGCTGTACATTTTCTAAAAGGAGCTACGTAAAAAAAAAATTAAAAAAAATTAGGAGAAGGGTTAGGGTTTTTATTGCAGCGGCGGACAAAATTCAGCAGCGGCGACGCGCCGCTGCTGTGTGAACGTGGGGGAAACTGTAGTCATTTTGTAGTTTTTATAGCTTTTTATAGCTGTAAGGCTTAAAGAGTTCACCGTTTAATGCGGGATGTTTATTGCGGGGGAGGAGCCGCAAATTAAAATATTGCCGCCTTGTGGTAAAATGTTTAATTGCACACTGCATTAGTTTAATCGATGAAAAATGTACGTAATCGGCGAAATTCTTAACGATCAATTAGTCGATCGTCGATTAATCATGCCCATCCCTAATGGCCACAGAGAAAGACATTCTCAGGGCCTTGGACTCTGACTCTGTGATAGACAGACTTGCAGAGAAGACTGAGCTGCTTAAAAAGCTGCTCCACTGATAAGGCGAGAAATATTTAATATTATTGTTATTATTATTATCACACATCACACATTATGGATGTAGTAGTAATTCATTATTTGTCATTTTAATGATGCTTTCAGAAGTTTTATTGTGCTTATGTGTTGATCCTTAATGGCGTGATCATGTACACTAAATGATCAATTATTCTCCATTACAGGTTGTTCTGATATATTTGAGGAGTCGTTCTCCGTCTGTTCTATATGTTGACTTGTTCTCTCATTTGAGACCACTGTTAAATGTCTACACCGCTGGATCTCGTTCTGACCCGCGGTGTAGACATTTCACAGCTAGTGGTCTCTTCCTACACCTCAGCTTTATCAGACCACTTTTTGCTCACTTTCCAGGTGGTGGTATCCTGCCCCTGCGACGATCAGCAAGCTACTTTCAGCTGTCGCCGCATCACACCTGCAACCATTACAGCTATGGCAGATAAGTTATCTGGTTCACTTGCACCTCTCTGTAACTATAGTGGTTCTGTGGAGTGCCTTACTGATGACCTCAACATTGCCTTGTCTGTTGCCATTGATTCAGTTGCTCCGCACGTAACTAAAAAACGAACATTGAAAAAACCAGCCCCTTGGTTTAATGCAGAAATGCGCATTTTGAAGCGAAACTGCAGGATCCTTGAACGCAAATGGCGCTCGACTAAACTTGAGGTCTTTCATCTTGCATGGCATAATAGTCTGATTACCTATAAGGGTGCGCTGACTATTGCCAGGAACGCCTACTTTTCTAGTATCATTAATTTGAATAGAAATAATCCTACATTTCTTTTTGACACGGTGAGGAGTCTCACTCAGAAACAGAATCAGACCGTAGGCTCCTCGATCGTGGCAGGTGAATTCATGGATTTCTTTGAGAATAAGATTCAATCAATTAGAGAGGAAATTGATGCTTGCCGTGCGGCTAATCCTACACATCCTGTGGGGCAGGATGGGGTTCTGCCAAGTAGGATTGTGAACCCTGACGCAACTCTTTTGGAGTTTAAGGCAATTTCTTTGGTGGAACTTGAAAGGGTGATAAAGGCCTCAAAGCCAACAACTTGTATGTTGGATCCTCTCCCTTCCAGGGTTCTTAACCCATTTAGGCCTAAAACGCCTACTAAAAAAGGCCTTTTTATGCCTAAGAACTTTTCTGTAAACCCCCTCTCAAAACCTGAAGGTTTTCAGAACAATATTCAAAGTTTGTCAACGCCTAATAAAACCTTAATTTCTCAGGCTCTATAGCAGATAAAAACATGAGGTAAAAGGCATTTGAGAGATTAATTCTTTGGCTGTCAACTTGACTGACTTGCTTGGCCATAAACTTCAACTGCATATTTTTAAAAACGTTATCCGCGGCTTCGGAATTAGTTTCCATTGCTATGCGGATGACACCCAGCTCTACATTCCTGTAGATTCCGGGGACTCGGCCCAGATTCAAAGGGTTGAGTCCTGTCTGGCTGCTGTGAAGGGCTGGATGTCACAAAACTTCCTACAGCTTAATACTAGGAAGACAGAGCTGATGATTATCGGCTCGAAGCGGGACCGGGAAAAGTTTGAGGATGTCTCTCTGTGGTTGGATGGCTTCGCCATCCCACAGAGTGCATCTGTCAGAAATCTTGGTGTCCTGTTTGACCCTCAATTATGCTTTGACCAGCATATAAGAAGTATAACTAGAATTGCCTTTTTCCATCTGAGAAACATTGCAAGAATCAGACCAATGTTATCTGCAGTGGATGCAGAGACACTGATTCATGCATTTGTTTCGTCAAGACTGGACTATTGCAATGCACTGTTCTCGGGATTACCGAACTCTACCACAGAAAGTCTACAGCTGGTACATAATGCGGCAGCTAGACTGCTGACCAGAACGAGAAAGTTTGATCATGTTACACCTATTCTCGCCTCTCTACACTGGCTACCAATAACTTTCAGATCAGACTTTAAGGTGCTATTGCTAACCTATAAAGCCTTGCATGGATTATCTCCATCGTACCTGAAGGACCTGATCCATCCTTATAGTCCTTCTCGGTTCCTCCGGTCTTCGGGAGCTGGCCTTCTTTCACTGCCGAAGGTTAAAAAGAAATCGGCTGGACAGAGAGCGTTTGCCTATCGAGCCCCCTTCCTATGGAATAGGCTGCCATCAGCGATCAGGGAAGCTGACTCTGTGGAGCTATTCAAAGGGAAGCTCAAAACGCACCTCTACAATCTTGCATTTGGAGTGTGAAAACAACAGATGCGAAGTGAAGACTACTCTGTTTGCTTGTGCTTTTCTTATTACATTATACATTCCCACTATGTACTTTTCCGTTCTAATTCACTATTCTGTCTGTTCTAGCGTGTTGCGGGTGCTGGACTGGATGCCTGGACTCTCCTCATGGATAACCGGCCAGAACCCCATCACCATTTTTATATGATGTGCATGTATTTAGTTTACCTGTATGTCAATTGTGGCACCCATTGCACTCCTGACCATCCCTGGAAGAAGGGATCCCCTACACTGCGTTTCTTCTCAAGATTTCTTCCTTGCTGATTCAAGGGAGTTTTTTCTTGCCCGTGTGGGGGCATGGGTAAAGGGGGGTGTCACAAATATTTGGCCTGTTAAGCCCTTTGAGACTGTAATGGTGATTAAGGGCTATACAAATAAAATTGAATTGTTAGAATTAGGTAAGTTTATCATGTATTTTTGAATGTTAGATAAATTCATACTTCATAATTATAATAATTTAAAAAAAGTACTAAAAGAAACGCACATCCAAAACGTTTTCAACTCTAGGTGCAGGACAGAGGAAAACATTTTCTTTATTTTTCAGAATTAATAATGTGTCCATGTCCCTCTCAGGTTGACCACTTGACATGTGAGAGCCTGAGGAGTTGTTCCCCCTCCGTCCATGTTCGAGGACTTGTTCTCACTCTGCCTCCACTCTCTGCATTCACTGCACCAAAGTTTGGCTGTTGAGTCTCCTCTAGTCTGGTAAGTTTTTTATGTTTTATGAAATTATACTTAATTTGTGATGATTAGAGACTTAATAATGTATCCATGTCCCTCTCAGGTTGACCACTTGACATGTGAGAGCCTGAGGAGTTGTTCCCCCTCCGTCCATGTTCGAGGACTTGCTCGCTCTCTGCCTCCACTCTCTGCCGCCACTCTCTGACATGACATAACTTCTGTTGTGATTTGACACTATAATTAATAAAGAATGATTGATTGCTATAGCTGTCAATTTTAATCCTTAAGTTCATAGTTACGTGCTTTATTTGTTAACTGCTATCAAGGAATATGACTCTCCTTTGTAGAATGCATGAGAGGAGATGCTGCGAGATTTGTGGATTTATATGTAGTGTCTGCTGATAATGTAGTGGGCTGATCTGGATAGAAAATGCCAGGGCTGAATTTTGGTCCCAGTCCACCCCTGGATCCTAGTATAATGAGGCGTAGGCTATAATAAAGACGTTGTTCCAGATGGAGCGGGTCATTACACATCCAGTCGGACACTGGTTTTCAATGGATGAATTCAGCCGGCCCCAGATATTATGCTCTTACCTGGATTGCCGGATAGTCTTTGATTGTTGCTGATGCTGTTGATGATGTAATGCGAGACTTTGGAGTTCTCCGACACGGAGAGCACGTAGTCCCCGGGGCTGGTGATGGAGTCCCGGACCAGGAACACGCCGTGCCTCTGGCCCTGCAGCAGCGACACCGCCTCCTGTCGGCTCAGACGACCCCAGTACCAGGTACCGCGGTCCTCCGCGTCGAAGTGACCGGCCATGCTCCTCACTCGAGAGCCGAGGCTTCACGGGCCTTCCCCGTGCCCACCAGCAAGGCTTCAACTCATACAGAACTTTAGCGCCTGGAAGCCGTCTGTAGAGCAGGCGACATCCGCGACCAGCCCACGGTCATCAGTCACCAACACACCGGTGGGGTCGTATCCGGTTGAACCCTCCGCGTTTCAGTGTCAACCCCAGAGCACCGGTCTGGTGCTGTGTTTTTGCAACTCAATTTAAGCTACAATCGAGCGACTGATGACAACTAACTTCAAAAACTGAAATGGCGGATAAGGGGAAACAAAAAGACCCTACTCACCGGATGTGACGTGTAAATATACCATGGCGGTGACTAGCCATGGTGCTGACTAGCCGCCATGTTAGTGAGGTCCAACCGATACACACATCTGTTTCATTCCTTAATTTAATGTAAGAATAATTTTAGCATGTAAAAAATGATGACACTTAAAATATATACTCTTACGAGTATATATTTTAAGTTATATTTTAAGTTATCATCATTTTTCTTTTTCTTTTAAGTCGTCAATGACCTCCACGGTCATTTATTGAATATCCATGTCTTTTTTAATTGAAGAATGGTCCTGGCCACTAGATGCCAGTCACATACTATTCAGTAGCAGCCAATGCATTATGACATTATGGCTTGACCTTGGTAGTACACAGAGACGGTTCAACCAATGCATTATATCAGACATTAAACCTTGACCTTGGTACGCCACAGAGACGCTTCTAATTATACATCCATGACAGCAACCAGTGGAAGCATATGGCGTGTCAAAGTCCTTTCAAGGTGATGACAATGGTGGCGCACAACATGTGAATTGCTATTGACCCAGACAGGAGTGTCGCTAGCAATTGAAAACATTCGGGGCTGTAGCCCAGAAGTTAGAGTCATTTTAAAAGGGGGTTCGGGGGTTTGTCCCCAGGGAAAATTTGAAAATCGGGCTGATGAAATATGCAATTGTAACGTCGTTTGAGAAGGAAAGGAAAGACCAATCGTCATGTCTGACTCACGTCGGGGCAGGCCTACTGAGTAGGTTAATGTTTACGTTAAGGATAGGAAAGTGCACCACGTACACCAGTAGCCAAAATGAGACATTAGAAAAGCCTGTAGCCAAATAAACACTGTCATGCTCCTACCCAATGAATTCAACCGGGTTGAATTCTCTGCGGGTCTCCTGAATCTGTGCAAGCAGCAGTAAACAGCAATATCGACCTGATGCGCTATGCATAGAGAATACAAATTGCAACAAATTATTCTAAATCTGCCCATAAATGTACGTCAGGATTTTGCGGTTTTCACTGGCTACATGAACATGATTCTTATTGGGAAACCTTCACATCGTGGGCAGTTAATACAAAGGAAACAACCATCGTGGAGAGTTTAGGATTGGCCAGGGCTGATGTCAGCCATGGTGGTAGAGACCAAGTTAAATTACAATACACTATGTGTGAAGTGGACATGTCTCCAAGACAGTTAAAGGAATCGATTCAACAAAGAAGTCTGTTGAATGGCCTCAGTATCAGACTTCAAGGCTACAGTTTAATGCAAACTATCTTAACACCTTAGAGAGAGGATGGGAGGTATCGTCTAGGACGGTCCAAATATTCATCAGTGGTGGGCCGTCAGGGCCAGCAGGGCCTTCTCTGCTGGCCCTGTCAAAATCTAAATAATATATATTCTTTTTTTCTAAATTACATTAATTTGTGTCTGAAAACCGTCATTTTTTGAAAGGCTGAGCTCAGCTGAATAACGCATCACAGCTAGGTTACATGGACCGGCGGGGCCAGCACTAAAAGTACCCTTTCGCTGAAGCTGCCACCTCCGATTGGATAATAAATTTGACTGACGTGTGTAATCAGCCAATCAAATGTTGATGTGTAGTAATACAACGACCCCGGGGCCCAGCAATATGCCGGCGCTGGCCCCCGGTGATGTCATCAGCGAATTTTGAATCGTTGGCGGTACAGAGTTGATAGTGAACTACTATGTCCACCGCCTTCACAGCACCTAGCGATCCTGTTTCTGATCTCCTTTGTTCGCCTTTTTCAAGGCGATCGTTTGGAGAGAAGACAGATGTAATTTCAAGAGGAAGACCTACACTGAAGCCTGATGGGCTGACGCAGGCCGGTAAAGGTTTTGTGCGGCACTTTACAGAGTGCAACTACAGCCGCTTATGGCAAGCCATCCCCGACAGAAAACTCCATCATTTAGTCACGTATCACCTGCATTACGCCGTAAAAAACGCCGTAAAATGTAGAAAAACAGCGTATTTTGCAGGAATGTTGTTGGATTCAACTATTTGTGCATGGCAGCAAAAAAATATCTCCCCATCAAGGCCAACAGCAGGGTAGCATACGAAAATAATAGACTAATATGAATGCTTCAAATGTTAAAACATGATTGATTAGGTCTAGGCCGACATATGCTACATCAGTCCTAATCCTGAACGCACCGTGCGTACATTTTTCACGGCATTTTCCCCCAGACAGACAGACAGACCCTTTATTGACCCCAAACTAACTTTCATAATCCAGCAGGTTACACAATACAAATAACTCTTACACAAATACAGACAGCCTATACATACAGCGACCACCTCAGCAAAAGGCTAAAATGTAAAAAGAAGATATAAGCTAAATTTAAAATACATGATGCTATAGCCTACATAAAAATACAGATGCCACATGAAATATGTACATAGGATACAATGTATAAATATGCAAAAATAGGATAGGCTATAATATCCACAATAATTTTTTGATTAATTAGTAGGCTACCCATTTTTGTTTCAGTTACAACGGTGTGGTCACCGTGGCCCGATCGATAGAGACGCTTGCTCTGTAGGCAGGAGGTTGTCGGATAGAATCCATCTATTGTCAGATTTGTGCTTTTGTCAGATGGTCACCTTTTATGATCGCAATGCTTTTAAGTCAGCAAGCCAGACCTCCTGTGTCACAAGTTCCAAATTCGGTGCCAAATCAGTTCAGCACAGATCATATCTCCTTTTCTTTTCCTTCCTTCCAAGTTTGCCTAGTTTACGTAGTTTGTCGCAGGCTAGGTTAAGATTTAGGGTAATAGGCCGGAAATATGCCAAAAATTAACTAAATTCCTCTTCCATTCCATTTGTTTTTTTCTTGGTTAATACTTTTATCTCATTGTTGATTTTAACTGGTTTAGTCCAAGATAATTGAAAGGGAATACTAGTGCAGTGGGTAGAGCTCCCAGCCTCCCACCCATTACATGGAAACATCGCAATTTATTTTTAATCTATCATGCACGTTGCTATATTGTGATTTATTTGTTGTTGTTGTTATTTGTTGTGGATATAAAACCACTGACTATGCTGTGTTAGTAAACAAGACAGCAGAAACCTGTGTGTACTTTAACAGTGTTTATTCAGTTACACAAGTGTCAAACAAGCTGTCCTCTAAATCACCGTTTCCCTAGGCCTATATGTTTTCATGTCGACAAATGGTTGAAATAAAGTAACGTTGTGACCCGGCATATATTAGACTTGTTAAATGCAGAAATGCTTGCCGGCAGTGTCTATTCAGTTACAACACTCCAATTCCAAAATTATGTTTTCATGTCGTCAAATGCTCGAAATAAAGTCAGGTTGTGACTCGACATCTACTTGACTTGTTCGCCTCGACGCAGGTCGAGGAAATGTTTGCTGGTTGGCGTGCCACTGCTTGGATAGGGAAAAACCTACCTTTGCTATACGACTACTACATTGTTGTTACAACTGACTAGTTAGCCCCCAACCCTTGAGAAGTTAGAAAGCATTTATAATAAGATTTAATTATTAACTATAGTGATATGTCAATTAAATATGATTTGTGTTAAAACTCTGTACATTAACGAAGTGAAATAGCACCATAGACCACCATCTAGAGTTCTAAATCAACGCATATTACTTTAACTTCTGCCACATTGCACTTTCTCTCCCTACAAGCTTTAAACTTGGTGTGACTCATTCCCATAGATAGGGGTACTGATAGATAGAGGTTTTGGTATAGGCCTACTATGTTATGTTTCCAAGCTGATATTCACCTTGAAAACTTGTTCTCTTTAGGTAGAGATTTATTTTTTTATGTTCTAGTTGTTTTCTCTTGAACTGTACAAAAAATATTAATTCTGAATCTTTCATTTGATTCCATTTTTATTTATATGGTCCTTGTGGTTAAGGAGATTTTCAACATATACTGTTGGCATGCAGAGTTGAGCAAGAAAGCTAGAAATTGGCCCTGAAATTGCTTGTAAGTCACAAGCAAGTCTTTCGCCTATCACAAGGAGTCTATAAAGGATATCAGGCCACGGATTACTAGCATTCCATGTTCTCCCCTGGGGCCACTGAGAGGGTCAAACTGTGCCTGAATGTGCTCCATCCCTGCCTCTTCCAAAGGATAGTCTATATGAGGCACAGTTACCCTCTCTTGCCAGTCTACTAGCCATGCAACTTCTTCATCAGTTGCAGCAGCAGCAGGGGCAGAAGGAGCTGGAGCGGCAGCACCAGCAGCATGAGGGGGTGCAAGGCCAGCAGCATGAGGGGGTGCAAGGCCAGCAGCATGAGGAGGTGCAAGGCCAGCAGCATGAGGGGGTGCAAGGTCAGCAGCATGAGGAGGGGCAAGGCCAGCAGCATGAGGAGGGGCAAGGCCAGCAGCATGAGGAGGGGCAAGGCCAGCAGCATGAGGAGGTGCAAGGCCAGCAGCATGAGGGGGTGCAAGGTCAGCAGCATGAGGGGCAAGGCCAGCAGCATGAGGAGGGGCAAGGCCAGCAGCATGAGGAGGGGCAAAGCCAGCAGCAGTTCCTCCGAAAATGTACTGCATGGCAGTCAGATGAACTTCTTCCCTGCTGCTGGAGACACCCTTGAACCAAGATCTGCAATGGACTCATGTGACCTTCTGTCCTTAGCCCATGGTGATTCCACTGATTGACAAAGTCGGCTAAATCTCTGTTCAGCCTTGGAAGATACACATAATGGAGAGCCCAGAGATGCATATCACTGTCAGGGTGAATTATGCCCTCACTCTCCAAAAAGTGAAATAGGTTGTGGTACACGTTTGTGAGTCCACGCCAGAGATCCCCCCAGAGCCTCTCTATGCGTTGGTTTCCGATGCTCCTCCCTTGAATGGCGCTGCCTCGTCTAAAACCTCGGAAGAGGTTCATCATGAGGCACACAGAACTGTTTTCTCCTCCTTTGTCAGTCCTGACCCTGGAGGGCACGTCATAGCGATCCACAGCATTGACAAAGCTTTCCAACACTGTGCTGCTGCGGTTGTTGGAGGAGTCACGGAGGAAAACAACCAGGCGACTGTAGCCATCTATCCCTCCATGGATGACCATCCTCCACCTACAAAAACATACTTAATATAAATGACAACGCAGCCACTGACATAAAATATTGCAATTGCAAATATCTGATGTAATAAATGAGTTTAGAAATGGTAAATACTAGAGCTGTCAAGCGATTAAAATATTGAATCGTGATTAATCGCATTAATGTCATTTAACCTGTTCTGCCCCGGCAGTATTTTGGTTTTTTTCGCCTATACACATACCCAAATGGAAAAGCTTATAACACAGTAACCCTAAGTCCTAGATGGATGTATGATACTTCATTTGAAAGCTGACAAGCTCTAGTTTCTGTAGATATGTTTATTTATTTCACACAACCTAAATGACATCAGTTCAAACATGGCTCTAAAGCAATTTCTTTGTCTTCGAAAATAATAGGTCATAATTGAACTACAATAACTAGGATGTGCTTTATGTAAGGCATATGGCAATATGCCAAATACCTTCTACATCATGCCAACTACACCTGGAAGAAATTTTGGAGTTCTAGGCCTAAACCTTTGGGAGTTAATGGAGTTTTTATGGTGTGTTTTCACTGGCGGCACAAACCTCTCCAAAATGTCTCCAAATGGCCAAATTGTGCCAAATGCATTTACTCACTTCTGTGACACTGGAAACATTACTGAAGCATTTTGGTGACTATCAAACCTTTCTCCATGATTCAAAACATAATTTTTTCACACATTCATTTGATATGACCATATTGAGATATTGTCATGTGATGAGACACTACCGGATAGTAACCATCATAGAAAAATGACAGAATATACTGGACTGAATTGACCTACAAACACAATGCAATGCACAAATGTCACCAAATATAATGAAGAAATATATAAATGCAATTCAATGGGGTGTTATTTACATAGAAAACAAATAAACACCGATATATGATATTACATACTACACAAATCAACAGGAAATAACTGTATAACTTGGAAAGGTAAACTCATTGGCTAGAAGCCCAAGTGATTGATATATCAATAGCCAATACGGTGTCCCTATACTAAAGCCGCGAAACAAAGTAAACAAAGCCCATTGGCCCTTCCAACTGGGAGCGCTCCATCTACTTCACGGGCTGTACCGGGGTGAAAACTGAACAGAAAAAGACGGGGACACTTTTATTTTGTAGCCAGCAAAGTGATGAAAACAAGCATACCCAACAACTCCATACTGGAGGTAGAGAAAATATCGATACGAGTGCGAACGTCTGGATGTTAGTTGACGAACAAAGTTTGGAGATGGTAAACAAATGGACTTTACACGACGATATTCACAAGCTGGAATAATTTTATGAAAAACCATTTTGATGCTTTTGATCAGTGGATTCTCACGGACAATTGGAATATAAATAATTGAGGAATGGACACATATTACGGTTCTCAGATTGCTTCAAAGGTAGGGAGTCGCTCTGTTTTTTGGCATTTACGGTTTACCATGCTGGTAAATATCAATGATTGATGGTTTTGTGCTCATGATTTATAGAAAAAACAACCGGATGAATAAATTGTGGAGATTCTACCCTTTCTTACGACGTATAGAATGTCTGTAATGATGAAAGTTGAAGCGGGTTATGTCGCTCCGTAGTGGAAACATATCGTCAACAAACCCAATCGCCCACCGGTGGGCGATTGGGTCTTAAGAGGTTCACGATTAATAGCGATTAATCGCAAATTATTTTTCTATGCTAAATATCCCTTGATTTTTTTGTCCCATAATTCTTCTCATTTTAATTCTCTTATCAACATGGTGAAGTGCATCGGCTTGCCTTGTGCAAATTATTTTTTATTGATAACAACATTGGCATATACTGATCAAAACAGGACGATACAAAAAAAGAGCCTATAGTGCAATTAAACGACTGCTTTGAACAAATGTAATTTGAACATAGCAGTCAGGCTACTGCATCTTTGTTTTGAGCCAAAGAAAAAAAAAAAAAAGAATATTTTTTCTTTTGTTAATAAAATAATTGCGTTAATCGCGATATACATTATTAACGCCGTTAAAATTGGTTTGCGTTAACGCCGTTAATAACGCGTTTAACTGACAGCTCTAGTAAATACCTTATCAACTTGTGGATGCCATCAATGTGCCACAAAGAGTTAGGACCTTGTACTTGGTAAGTCCGTCTCTCTGGTCTCTGCAGTGAAGATCTAACTGCAGCTGCCCCAGGGTTTGTACGCAGCATACTTTCTCGCACCCTTCTTCGTTGTACACGGAGTCCCCTTGCACGCAGCGCCGCTCGTACATACTCAGGACCCACCAAGTCATTGCCAGAAACCAGCTCTGTGACTAGGTCATCCAGATCCGATTCGGGCATACTTGAAAATGTCTGCCGCAGGTTTAACACTGTTATTAGAAGGAAAAAAATATGTTTAGCACATTATCAATCAATATTGATTGTTTTATAGTGTGTATGTCTGTGTGTGTGTATATGTATGATATATATACAAATTATAATGCAGTGATGCAAAGCTCTATCACACAATGACAGAGTAAAACAAATACAGAAAATTGAACATGATTTAGCCACTTGCCTCAAACGTCGTTGAACAGTACGTTCAGACACATTAAGAACACCAGCCATCTGAGGTACGTTGAAGCCACAAGACCTCAGAAACAACAGCTGTTGCCGAGTGATGGAAAAACTAGGTGCTCCTCTCCTTCCTCCCCGAACCAACTGGGCGTGGTAACCAGAACCAACTGTAAAAACAGGAAAAGTAGTCTTATCCCTTTTTGGGAGAATATTTTATAATACGTGTATCTCCACGATTTCCTAAGCACATAGGCATACAATAATCAAACTAACAATCATTGCTCGTTGCTCATCGTTGCTCATTGCTTAAAGACACTATGTAATTTGTTGCAGGATATTTTTGAGGTCACATTGTGTTTTGGTCTTGGATTTACCCATGTGTCATTTAACATATCCTAGGTCATTATCAGGAGATGCAAAAATAGGTAAACTGTTCACGGTTCATGTGTTACAATCATGTAAGACAAATTATATTATAATACCTTGCTCTCCTTGATTACCAGCCATTCTGACTTCTTCTAACAATTCTGTTAGAAGACCTAATTCTGCTGAGAATTAGGTCATCATCTTGGACATTTATCAAAGTTCCCCTTGCCCACTGCAGGCTCCTCTGCATTATCTCCAACCTTGGAAAATAAACCAAAAGTTAGGTAGACCATGACCACCAGCCAGATTATTTTTGTAGCTTTAAATACAGCCCCTTTGTAAATTGACATTAAAAAGTATTTCTGCTAAATCTAAAAGGTTTAACAACTGCTATCTCTCCTCGACTAAATGTTTGCATTTAGTCGAGATGGATGCCGAAAGGCATCCATCTTGCGCGGTAGAGAGACGGTGGAGAACCAGCACCTTTAATATGTAGGCCTACTACAGCGTTTCTACAGCTCGATGCGTTTTGCAATGAGTCCATATTTAAGGAGATATTACCGAAACGCATCAAAGGAAAACAGAGGGGGAAATATATTTTTCAGGGCCTAAAAGGCGGACAGATGTCCCCAAAAGAGAGCAATGTGGATCGGACAATAGGCTACCTGGAATACACTGTCTGCAATGACCCCCCTAGATAACTTAAACTACTTCTTACTACGCAGAACGTCATCACTCTAATTTCCTTAAGTCGACAGTAAGTTCTCCGAACCTCAGGGGTCAAATAGGAAGAAGACAGACAACAATATGAAAGATCTGAGAAAAAATACCTGCGTAATGCTGATTGATATACGCCTAAATGAGGCACGTCCATCAGGAGACGTCGAATGCAGTCGTTGAGAATATTCCTGCAACCCAAGAGGAACGTTCTCTGAGCCATAATTATCTGTTGTGGGTAGCCTATGTCTCCAGCGGTAGTCCTTCACAGAACTGTTGTGGGAAATACCCCAAAATTGCTACTCTATATAATTGGCCGAGCAGGTAACGCCCCTGTGGTACATTAAGATAACGATAGTTATGTTATTATAACTCTAGTTCTATGATTGTAGGCGTAGCCGTCTAGGCTTCGCCTTATGGCCTTGTCCCGAAAATTTCAAACTATGCACCAATCAGCGTGGGCACCGCCCACATTTCCCACGGTATCGTGTCTATAAAACGCGGTGTATACCGTCGCTCATCCTCCACGCTTTTCTTTCAGCATTTGGAGGGTACAGCAGGTGGGAAACTAGACGGCTACGCCTACAATCATAGAACTAGAGTTATAATAACATAACTATCGTTCTATTTCATTTAGGCTACGCCGTCTAGGCTTCGCTTTATGGGCTAAGGTGAAGCTGCGAGCGGAGCCCGATCAATGTACTCCTGCTGGACCCCAATCAAAACGACTTAAGTCACCAGAGCACATTAAGACTCAAAAAGCCAAGGATGTGTAAAACACAACAGCTTAATAAAAAACGAATTCCTCCTAGATCAAGCAAGGCAATGATCAAGAGAGAAAAAAGTGAGTCTGTAAAGACTCCGGCTCTAATCCGTGCTTCATGGAACCCATGAAAAGGAAAAGAAAAACCAGAGCAACACGGTTTCCATTAGGTCCGCTACCACCGGGGGCGGAGCTACGGAATCCGGCTCTCCAATAAGGGGTCTCTCTCGGCCGTTTCTTATTTGAAAGAAACGGCGGGAGTGCCATACTGGCAAACAAAAAACCACCTGACAATTGGCGGGCCAATAGAAAAAACCCCTAGCCTGTTTTTCATTTGAAAAACGGTGGGAGAGTAAGGCCCCGTGCCCACTACCTCCGTCCGTTGACTGATCCCCATTGACTTTGAATGGGGACGGACGCGCAATGCATTGTGGATCCGTCCGTTCCGTTGGAGCCTTCGGCTCCGTCAGAAAGTTGAAAAATGTTCAACTTTTTCGGCAGCGACGGATCCGTCATCCAATCAGATCGCGTATGCAAATTTAAGCCCTGTGACGCGACTCGGGCTCTGACGATACTGGAAAGCGGGAAATCGGGTAATCTTGCCTCGCAACAAGCAGGAAGAAGCAGGACGAACCCGGCGAAGCGATTTGATTGGCTGACTGATGCCTCTGCAAAGACTACTCCCCCATCAGTCAGCAACGCCTTCCCACGTCCGTTGACTGACGGTGCAGTGGGCATGTAGGGTCAGGCCCCGTGCCCACTACCTCCGTCCGTTGACTGATTGACTTTGAATGGGGACGGACGCGCAATGCATTGTGGATCCGTCCGTTCCGTTGGAGCCTTCGGCTCCGTCAGAAAGTTGAACATTTTTCAACTTTTCGGCAGCGACGGATCCGTCATCCAATCAGATCACTGTACGGTTGCGGATTGACGCCCCGCCCTCATGGGTAAAATCCTCAGTTTGTCGATACTCATGCTAATGATCATGTGTTTTTCCCCGCGTGTGATTTGTTGACCATTATGTTAATTTTGATGTGCCTGTCCCCGGACGTGATTGGCTGCTGCATCGGAGGGCCGAGGATCCGGGAGGATAAAGCACGGGCGAGCTCAACATTCACGGCAGCTGGCCTTGGATATGCAGCTTGCCATATTGGGTCTTCGAATGGTTATTTGTTGGTTGATCGAGGTTCTTGTTAATTGCTACACGGGAACTGGGCCAGAGTTTTGTTAGAGGTTATCGAACACCGACTCGCAGCTATACTTTTGTTAAAAACACTAGACGCAGGGGTGCTGTTCCACTCATGTATTTTGGGAGCGTATGCAAATTTAAGCACTGTGACGCGACTCGGGCTCTGACGATGCTGGAAAGCGGGAAAGCGGGTCATCTTGCATCGCAACAAGCAGGAAGAAGCGGGAAGAACCCGGCGAAGCGATTTGATTGGCTGACGGATGCCTCTGCAAAGACTACTCCCCCATCCGTCAGCCAAGCCTTCCCACGTCCGTTGACTGACGGTGCAGTGGGCATGTAGGGTTAGACTGGTAGTCAAGTCCAACTCGCCAGCCGGCGAGAGGAAATCCAACCACGCCGCTTTAAAGAACATGTCTATATTCTTAAGCCGTAAAAGGGGTCCCGGACTCCAGCACAGAGTTGCCGAGTGAACCCCTGGACATGTCTAACATGTAAAAACGAACAAAGGGGCCGGGGGAAGACCAAGACGCAGCCGCGCAGATGTCTTCCACCGAAACGCCCTTGAGTAGAGCCGTTGAAGCGGCCATGCCCCGTGTGGAGTGAGCTTTAACGCCCAACGGTGGCGCTGTCACGTTAAAATTGTACCGGGGGCGAAAATTGTACCGGCCTACGTCATCTGTTGTTTACATCTTGACAACCTGCCTGGTAACAGACGACGCGATCGTCTGTTGCCGGGCAGGTTGCAAAAAACATTCGGCTCATGTTTCCAAAAGACGAAATAACATAATACAGATAACGGATCGCTAGATAACATTTGTTTTTACTTTATATTTGTATTATATTTAATTGTTTAATCGAATAGCAACAGACGACGCGATCGTCTGTTGCCGGGAAACGGGCGATCGCGTCAAATGACGTAGGAAGGTTCTTGAACATTCGCAAACTTTCATGCTCGTTCATTGCACTCCTTCATTGAGTGTGACAAGACCATTAACATTCATTGGCGTTGCTAACTTTATATTTGTATTGTATTTAATTGTTTAATCGCATTTATGAATGTTCAAGAACCTTCCTACGTCATCTGACGCGATCGCCCGTTTCCCGGCAACAGACGATCGCGTCTTCTTTTGCTATTCGATTAAACAATTAAATACAATACAAATATAAAGTAAAAACAAGTGTTATCTAGCGAAACAAGCGATCCGTTATCTGTATTATGTTATTTCGTCTTTTGGAAACATGAGCCGAATGTTTTTTGCAACCTGCACGGCAACAGACGATCGCGTCGTTACCAGGCAGGTTGTCAAGATGTAAACAACAGATGACGTAGGCCGGTACAATTTTCGCCCCCGGTACAATTTTAACATGACAGCGCCAAGCCCTGCCGAGAGTAGGCTAAGCAAACACCCTCACATATCCAGCGAGAAAACCGCTGCTTAGAGAGAGCGCGGCCCCTGCTAGCGTCGCTATAACACACAAACAACTGCTGTGTGGAGCGGAACGCAGCCGAGCGATTCACGTACATAGCCAATGCCCGAACCGGGTACAGGAGATGCAACTCCGCCTCACTAGAATGAGGCGGGGGGTGAAAAGCCTTAAGCACAATATCCCTCGACCGAAAAAAACTATTAATGTTCTCTGGGAGGAACGCAGGATTAGGTCTGAGCAACGCGAATGAGCTGTCCTCGTTTAGCAACAAGCAACTCGGGCTGACAGACAGAGCGGTTAGCTCACCGGCCCGCTTGGCAGAAACCAAGGCCCACAAGAGTGCCGTCTTAAAGGACAGGGCATCCAAAGGGGCCTGAGAAAGAGGCTCGAAAGGATCCCTGGACAATCCGCGCAACACGGTGGGGAGATCCCAGCGTGGTGTAAGCACGCGTGAAAACAGGCCTAACCCGTCTAGCCCCACGCAAGAATCTCTTGACCAGTGGATGGCTGAAGATCGGTCCACCATCACAGCCTGCATGGCCAGCCGAAACGGCTGCCGCATAGACCTTGATAGTGGAGAAGGCCAAACCTTTCTCCAATAAGTTTTGCAGCCAACGCATCTACCCCTAACGGGGGAAGATCCCGAGGGCTGAGGGAGAACCACCACCTGCAGTGCGTGTTCTCCCTGGACGCGAAGAGGTCCACCTGCGCCGTCCCGAACCTCTGCCAGATCAGTCTGACAATGTCGGGATTTAACCGCCACTCGTCTCGGCGGGGATCGCCGCGAGACATGAGGTCCGCCCCAAAGTTCTGGGCGCCCGCGATATGCAGGGCTCTCAGACTGAGGAGATACTGATGAGCCCAAAGCCAGAGCTCGACCGCCTTTCGGTGGAGAGCAGGGGAGCGGACTCCCCCCTGTCTGTTGATGTACGCCGCCGCCGACACGCTGTCTGTCCTGATCAGAACGTGGCGGCCGCGCACCAGGTGAAAGAAATGCAACAGCACTTTCCTCACAGCGTCGAGCTCCAACACATTTATGTGTGCTGCAGGGGGCGTGCGCCACTCGTCTCCGACCGAGTGAGAGAGGCACGTCCCTCGCCAACCCGTCAACGAGGCGTCCGTGAAGACTAGGGTTGAACACCGAAACTCGGTTCCAGTAGGGAACCGGTTCCGACGTAAACGGTTGTAACGAGATCGAATAAGAACGCACATTTCGGTGCCTCATAACGGTGCCTGACGTTTTTTAACGCCCCCTGCCACGCCCCCATGGTGTTGCGGCGTCAACTTGCGTTAGTGCTGGGCGCCATACCGGTTCACACTGAATAACGGTGCGTATTTTCGTTAGGATATGATTTTTTTATATACCGCCATACCGGTGTATTTGATTACGCAACGTTCGGAACGCAGCGCTGCGCGACTCTGTTTCAGACGGGACCCTTTTCAATGTTGCGCTAAACCCGCATGGACTAGGGCTGTGTCCCAATTCCTAGGACGCATCCTTCGAAGGCTGCATTCGAAGGATGCGTCGACGCCGAGTGCTGTCCCAATTCCAAGGGTCCTTCAAATGCGGCCTACGAATGCAGCCTTCTTTTCCCGGATTTGAAGGATGCATCGGCTGTATCCATGGACATATTAAAGGATGGACCACAGACCGAAAATGGCCGCCAATTCATTCCTATGGAAACTGCTCAGTGGCGCAGGGCATCATACAGGAGCGATTTGCTTCCGCGTTATGTGGCCAAGACACGTGACCTAGTCCGTGACGTACCGGATGCAGAAATATAGAACTGATACCGTAATGCACCGCTTCTTTGTCTTTGGATCTTTTGAATAAATGGATCAATACATGATGAATCACAATGATCGCAAGCAGAGGACCGTGAGAGTTATTGAGCAGCAGATGAACCAGTCCAAAAAACGGAGCACTGAACTAGGCCCTCTCGGATGCCATTTGCTTCACTACGACTCCTTTCAGCTGCACACCCCTCTTCCCCAGCGAGATAACGGCTAATAAAACGCTTGAGGTGGCGTTAAGGAAAGAAAAAACTTACATTTTTTTAGGACATGGCATGAAGGTAATTATGAGCCTTTGATTGATATCCAGACATTTTTTGCGGAGACACAATCCTGTTCCCCACTTGTATTGGAGTGGACGGCGATATCTACTTCTGGGCCACATGAAATGACGGACCCCCGTCCACAGCCAGCTTAAACAGCTGCAATACCAGGCTTGGCCTCTGAGCACTGGTGGATTGCGGAAGTATGCGCCTATCCTGGGGGCCTGGCTGTATCCTTCGCGGCCCAACGTATCCCAAGATCCTTCACGGCCCAACGTATCCCTCCCAAGATTCATTGCGCATTCAATCCAAAAAATAAAACAACAATGGCGGAGAATGTGGATTTGACTTTTTCATTTAAATGTAAGTATTTGGTTTCCAGTCACTCGAGTATTTAACGATACAAATGTTAAAATACTAATTTGTATCGTTAAAAACACAAATAAGTTATCCTTAAAACTTATTTCATTAAAGTAATAGGCAATATAAGTAAGGTAACGTTACAGTTAGTGAAGCTGTAACGGTAACTAAGAACACCCGTTAAGCCCTATAGTTTTAAATTTAAGCGGTCAAAATAGTTTTATTTACCGAAATTGGGGCGATTATATAGATAATTTGCTATTCTGTAACGTTAGATAAATGGACCAACGCAAACACAGGTTGTGAACCCTGGTTTTTTTCAGACCGTAACGTTACAGACGTTGGGATTGATTACACAGCTAACTTGGTTATTTTGCTATTTAAGCTGCTTTTGTTTGTTAGTGTAAAGTAAAACTAATTCTAACATTTGGTTTTGCTTTAGGGAGCAAGGAGCATACTGCTCAATTTATCAAACTCAGGGGGGAGAACGACGAGCTCTTCACCGGGGTGAAACATTCGGCGAGTGTGGCTTGGGGGTAAGGAAACAATCGTTTATTTATATCGTAAGTTAGTTTATAAAAATTATTATAGGCCATTTGTATATCTACATTTGACCATCTTGTAAAGGTTAGTTAAATTAGCCCTCATTGAAAAGCAGGACAGATACAACATCCACAGAAATCGTTTACTACGATGTCCTATTTTGGGTTATTAAAGAAAGACAAAAAAAAGTCACAGCTCGCATCAGTACTAGACAGCACTCGAAAAACACACAAAGAAAAAGGGTGTTTTGACTTCTACTGGTTGTCTTATTATTATGGGCTTCATATAGGATGAGGGCTAATTTAAATGTAACCTTTACAAGATGGTCAAATGTATATATTATAAATGGCCTATTGTTAACATGGGCTATTAACATGATTGATAAATGTGTCTCTTGTTTTCTCTGATTAATAATCTCTCTGTGTTTAGGACAATTCTGGAGAAAATAGGCCTGCAGGGGAATGTGACTCCCATGCAGGCAAAGAAAAAATGGGATAATTTAAAAAAAATATATAAAGTATGTACAGGTCATTTTAAATATACATTATTTGTTTTAACCATGCAAGTTAATAAACACTTTTGCTGAAATTTGTTTTGATACTGCTGTTGTTGTTAACTGCCATGATTGATTTCCTCTGCCTTAGGATTGCAAGTATCCAGGGTCAGGAGAGGGGGTAGGTGGGAAACCCACTGCTGCCACTTGGCCCTGGTTTGTCCTCATGGATGAGGTATTGGGACAGAGGCATTCCACCAACCCCCCTGTCCTAATTGCCTCCATCCCTGAGGACACACCAGGGCCAAGTACGGCAGTGGTGGATTTGGAGGTGGAGGAGAAGGATGAGGAGGAGAGCAGGTCCAGGAGGAGGTCCAGAAAGAGGGACAGAGAGGACGAAATGTTCGAATTGATTAAAGAGGACATGAGGCTGAACAGGGAGGCAGAGGAGAGAAGAGCCCATGAGAGCAGGGAGAGAATGGACCGTTTTTTTCAAAGACCCTGGTGTCTCCTGTCAGTGGGACATCCAGGGTTGGTCTCCAGAGTGTACTGGATATGCCTCTCTCCACTGTCCACCGCACCGAATGGGTTTGCAGGGCTGACTCAATCGACGGCTGCCATGTAACGGAGATTAACCGAGATTTAAAACACTTAGACTAATTTAAGAGAGAGAGTGCAAAAGAAATCGAGGGGTCCGGAGCAAGAATTGACAAAAGACTTTATCGTGCAGAAAAACAACAACGATAACAGCCTGAGTAGGTTTGCAAAGTCACTGGCTGGACTTCGGTCCCAGCCCTCCTTTATACACATACAGGAACTTCTTTAATACAATGGAGGTTCCCTTTGTCCCTAATGAGGTTTTCCGCCTTGTCTCTTCGTCTCAGCATGTTATCAACCGTGCCCCGGTCTGAGGTACGCAGGGATTAGCCTTGTCAGTCAAAATGACCCACGCCTGAAAGGTGGAGGTCAACATGACTTGACCCCGCAGTTCCCAGGGCATTTCTGCGTACCTACCATCTGGTGTGAACCCAGACTCAGGCGTCATGTGCTTTCCACTATTTAAAATATTAAGCCTATTAATAATCATGGTTTACTATAGAATATACTCACTAATTTCTACCACACATCCCCCCTTTGTGACTACTAAGGTCACAACAAAAACATAACAGTCGTTTGGGTCATATTTTGCACTACATTTGATCATCGTTAAAAACCTTTAAACATGTTCAGGAGTCTCAACCTGATTTAAGGCAAAAAGATCTATCAAATGTCTAACATGTCTAACTAGAATTCACACATAACACAGTATTTTCAGCATGCATTGAAAATAAGCATTTCAAAATATATGACATAAAAATATGAAACTCAAAAAATGATATTTCAAAAAATAAGTAAACAATAGGAATTAAAACTAAAAGAAATTAAAACTGAAAACTGTCAACAAGCTTGCATGGATTGGGATAGTTCTGATTATTGTCATGTACCGGTATGCTATATAATGTGGGGGGTTAGGGCACCAGTTAAGAGAATAGGAACTCCCCCTGATGTCCGATTCTCACATTCCGGTCTCCTTTCTAGTGTCACTCCAATCTATCTCCCCATAGAGTATCCTCTCCCACTCCCCCGACTCCTCTATGCCAGACACCATGAGGGCCATCTCCTTAGAAAGCCTGGATGCTATTACGGATCTGACTATGGGAATGCAGCAGCAGAAGATAAGACCCATTGCTAGTACTATTAGGAGCACTACACCTATCTTAGCGAACATCATTCCCCACATGCCAAACTTTGTTTCAAGCCATCCAAACATTCCCTGATCGTGGCCTGCGTTTTCCTTTAACTCTTTTCTTAAACGTTTTAAATTGTTCATTGCAAGTGTAAATGATCCATCTGGGGCAGTATTATTTGGAATGAAGGTACAACACATTTCACCAATAAGATCACAAACTCCCCCCCTTTCTGCTAGAAGCCAATCTAACGCCTGTCTGTTCTGCCAAGCCACAGCGCTTGTGGCTGTCAGCTGTTCGCCCAATGCAGATAATGCATCATCTGTGTAGTTAATGAACCTCTGTTGGTTGTAAAAGATATAATTGATCCATTCCGCATTTTTAGCAATTCCGATTGCTGGCAGTAGTGCCTCAAATCCTGCTGCTACTTCACTTCGTGCCTTAAATTTATCGGGTATTCCCCTGGGTTGTCCTATTTTATCAATTTGTATGTTCTCGTCTGCCTCGTATGCTCTCTTCCGCCTATTTAGGTTATCTGTTTCTAAGTTATCGACTACATCTTTTATTGATGGTAGTATTGCAATTTCCGTAACCACTTGGACTTTCGCGCATCGTCCTCTCCACATTTTAGCAAGTATGGGACGAAGAATCTTATTACCGCAAAGCCAAAACTGATCTGCCACCACTCTGTCCTGGCTCACGAATGCTCCATCACTCCACAGTATTGACATGTAATTCTCTCTAGACTTCTGCTGAGAGTCTGGTAAAAGGTGGCTGATATAACATTCGTTTCCCGTCTTTATCGAATAGCGTGACATTCCAAATTATGTTACATTGTTCTTCTGGTATACTACCTACATCACTGGCATTTTCGTTTCCTTCGTCATTTTGAAAGCATTCTAATCCTTCTTCAATTTGAAAATTGGTTTGTGTTGGTCGTGTTACCTCGCCTATTTCTTGTGATAGAGTTATATCAAATTCTCGGCATCTTTTCATGATTACATTCCATGGCATTCCGTCATATTTATCTTCAAGATATTTGTTATGTTGACTCGATCCTAACAGCAGAAAACATTTCATTGAACATATAACATACTTTTTCTGATATGGAATACCTTCTGTTCGTGTTGTATTTAAATTGACCTCTATATCATACTCCTGCTGTGTCCGTTCTTCTAAGCAAAATTCAAACGCTGTAGAGCGGCGACCAATGCTTAACAGTTGTTCGTTCTACAAGAGTCTCTTCAAGAGACATGGATGTTGATGTAAAGATCCTTGTCGCCATAGTTTATTTTTGATTACACAAGGATCGTCTGCTTCTAATGTAAAATTAAACGTTCTGTCTGACACTGCTTTAAAAAATATGAATTCTCTAACGTTCAATTGATAATTTCCGTTGTAGTCCCATGTTCTTCCTGACGTTACTTTTAGACACCATTTCATTGAATCAAATTGGATATGTAATTTACACCGATCTTTCCTATGTGCATGTTCATAATTCTGGCGGAGGGTTAATGCACATAGGTGTTCATCATCCGACATAACAGTATACACAAAGTCATTGATTTGGTCTTGCGGTGGTATCTGAGCATACAAGACTATTTTCCTTTTGTTGTCAACCAGTCCTGAATGATTTTGGGCCGGATTATCCTGTGTTCCTCTCTGGCTTTCTTCAGTACCACCTAGTACCACCTTTCTACGCCTACCACCCCCTAATTCCTGGCCCTTCCAGGTTTGTGTTGCCCCAATGGTTTCATCCTTCCTCGGGGTCTGTGCTTGTGCCAGCTGAATCTGGCACAACCCGTAAAGGATCAGAAACAGGCTCCCCGTTTTCAGCATCACCATGCTGCTGTATCTCTTGGCTCGACTGGATCTGGTCCTGGGGCAGCTGGTCAGCCCCACGTGTGTCTGCGTCTGGCTCCTCCTCCTCACTCCTCACGTGCAGTGATTGAGATGATACCACGTGGCACTTCCTTCCACTTGGATGGCTGTTGGTGTTGCGTTGGTGACTTTGTATGATCCTTCTCTCCTGGGTTCGTTTGTTCCACTTTCTCCTGAAGACTCTGATGTACACGTGGTCACCCGGCTCCACCCCCCTTGGTGGCTCCTTCTCCAACTCTGGAACTCTGTCTTTCTCCTGTTAGTAAATAAGCCTGTGTATGCCAGTTAGTTGTCCCATATAGCGTCTTAATTCAGTTTCCAATTGTTCCAATGGAGGTCCTTTGTGAGGCCCTCGAATGACAGGCGAAGGCATGGGTCGACCCGTAAGCATTTCATGCGGGGTTAGATGCGTCGTTCTGTTAGTTTTCATGCGATAACTCATTAGTGTCAGTCGTAGTGCATTAGTCCTTTAAGTTAGTACTCTAATTTAATTTTGTTAATCTTTGTCTTAAGCGTCCGATTCCTCTCTCCACCATACCTTGTGGTTTGAGGAATGTAGACACAGCCTAATCTTTGTTTGACATGCAGATGTTAAATCACTTGTTTGAGTGTTTTCTGAATAAACGCTGCCCTATTGCCTGAGCTAATTTGTGACGGAATTCCAAACCTTGGCATGACTTCTCTAGTCAGAACCTTGATTACCGTAACCGCACTTTGGTCTTCTGATGGGACTGCTTCTACCCATCTGTTGAACACTGTTTTTTCAAATATTTCACACTCATTTAGCTGGATGCTAATCATTGTTTGCAAGTATGGTGAAGAAAAACCTTGTTTTCAAAAAATGTCCTAATTCTCCTCAATACCTCCCCCCTTGCGCAATGGTCAAAGCCATGTGCAGTAAATGATAAGCAAATCTAATAACGCCGTTGGTGCAACCAACGTCGAAACGTGTAACCTTAAGCATCAGCAAACTGAAACCAATCTTTTGGGAAGGGAAATCGAAACCTGTATGTTCAAATCCAAAGCCCAATATGGGTGGGTTTACCATCAGCCGCCTGAAACCACGCTGTTCCAAAGTCATGCACTAAACCGAAAAAACGTACATGCATTAGTGGCCTTCTATACCACAAAGGAAAAATAAAATAAAATAAAAACGCGACATGCCCCGTTCCAAGACCACTTCTGCTGCCATAGCTGACATATCTGACTCCTGTTCCCCCTCCACCTTTCATCAGCCGGCTTTTCCTATGATGGTTGCAGTCCGTCACTCCATGATCAAGTGAGCCAGTGCTCACAGTGACTCTGCCAAGTAATCGTGACTGTGCCTGACTTAGGTTGTCCCGGGCTTCAAGGTGGGATCTTACCCGTCGTTGGCTAACCAGCCTTCCATACTGGCTTATTGCAGGATGCCGTACCTGGGATACGATCAATCCCCACCTATATGGTGGTATAGATCGCAAAGTGGAGGGATGGAGACAGAGTCATCAGCCGCATCTGCCTTATGCAACCATATGTGTGCGTAATGAATACAAATCAGGGCGACTATAAAACAAAAGATAATTTATCAGAGTTAAAATTATTAAAGTGTTGCAGCAGTATTAGTGGCATTTGAAGGTAAACCCACTACTTCCGAATCCAATTTGACAACATAGCACGTATGACTCCTTCCCAGCAGATGTGGCGTCAACCCACCTACTGTCCTTTACTAGGGAGATGTGAAAGAAAACAAAAATCACAATATTAAAACTTGCATTTTCAATATTGCGCGACTCACTTTTGTCTTAACCATTACTCAAAATCATAATTCTCTTCATAATCCTACCCGATTGCCCTTCACTATCTATTTAAATTGGACGACCTAATTAAACCTTTTATTCTACCTATTTATTTTGAATGACATGTCATTGTGGATAACCTAAATTAGAAATTTGGATAACGTTTTATCATACTTATTCGGTCTAATTTTTAAGTATTACCGATAGTTTTTTCTAAATTATAAGATCACTTTTAATATATTGTCTATTACTTATCATAATCTCGAGGGAAATATTTTATTTGTGTTGTTATCTTGGCACCTAGACCTCGTCAGGTCCAAGCACCAAAATAACATCCACCTATCCACGCAGAGTCCATGGGTTGGGTCTGCTCCTCCTTTGATGAGTCACATTACCCTGGCGCCATTGAACCCATTGACTCCTGTGGAGTGTGGTGTGCAGACAATTTTTAACGCTAATTGCTCATGTTTTGGAGTCTAGATAATTATTCCTAAATCCTGTGATCTCCATGTAACTTACTCAGGGACACATCAACACTCAGCTAGGAGAGATGGGGATCGAACCAGCAACCCTTTGGTTACTAGACAACTGCTCTACCTCCTGAGCTAAACGACCCCAGCCACCTCTCCTCTGATTTATTACCTCCGGGTCGGTCCGCATCCGCCCTTTTTGCTTTCTATACATTCCTCTCCCTTCTCCAAACACCTTCTCTCTCTGATCCAACCCGTTGTCTCACCAGTGCTTTGTGTACCAAGATGTAATGATATATACCACATGATATTCCGACGCGATGGAGAGTCTCCAAGAGCCACAGAATCACCAATCCCAGCGGTGGTTCTAGGTTTTTTCTAAAACAGTGGACATGGGTTACATACAGGAACCAATTACAGAGTACATCCAAACGCATAAATCATGTATTAGGCACAATGCAAATTCAATCTCTTTCTCTCTGTTGTCTCTCTGTCCAGCCCCCACCTGCAGGTTTTTTCATTACTTACGTTCCTTCTCTCTAACTTTCTTTACCTCTCTTTATCTACTTCCTTTGCTTTCACAAATCTCCATAACCATTTTCACTTTCAGTAATCCTTTCCTTTCCTTTCTGGTTTATTCGTTTTTTTTGGACACTCTCCAAAACTAGATTTATTAATCTTAAATAGGCCATCGAAAGATATGAATCTCCCCAAAGAAAATTCTAACCGGAAAGCCTTCTCCAATCTCATCGTCACTTCTCGTTGCCATTCTACACACTCTTCCTCTTCTCTGTCTCACTCTTCACAAATCACTTCATCTGTCCCCTCTAACTTAACTCAATGCTAACTCTTTCTCACTCACTCACTCACTCACTCACTCACTCACTCACTCACTCACTCACTCACTCATACAACTTAAAATAGGAATTCACAGATTCTCATCCTTGGAGCTGTCATAGGCATTAACTGCGTGTGTTCCGAGAATCCTAAAGTTTTGGTGAATTTACCTGCCAGGGTGAGGTGAGAGGCATAATTTGGACCTACGCAAGTGTAAGTGGCTCCAGTGTGGGCCATCATTGGCGTGCCTCTATAATTTATCAGAACCTGCAGTATTGGTTCCTCATCAGCTTGTTTTGTGATTGCTACAAGCTGACCCTCCCCCTGTGGATTCTCTGGGCACCCCTAGTATCCCTGACCTAAAAAGGGACCCGCCTGTCCCTGGTCGCTGTTACCCTGTCCTTGCTGGGATGGAAGAGGGTTAGTCAAACAATTTCTCTTCATATGTCCTTCCATGTTGCACCCATAACATATTAAAGGACCTCTGCGTTGTCCTTGGGATCCTGGTTGTTGATTGTTTCTAAACTGTCCTCGGGGCCCCTGATTCTGTCTATTTTTATTTGTGGGGTTCCCATAATTATGGATGTGTACATGTGTAACAGGTGGAGTAGGTGACAGTTGGCTCTGAGGCTGTTGTACTGGGAGAGAAAATGCCAATCGTGGATATTGGTTTTGAAGTGCGCCCTGCTGGGCGGCTTGCGAAATTACAGCAGCTGGTTCTAAAACACCTGCCTGTCTCTCCTTATCTCTTTCCTTCCTTGTGAGATCTTCCAGCTGAAGCTGATATAGCTTCCTCTGGACCTCTTTGCTTTGTTCCTGTATTCTTTGTTTATTCTGACGATATTCATCCACTGCATGAACTAAATGGCCATTAAAATTTCTATGAGATCCTGATGTAGACAGTCCAACCACATCCTCTAGTTTGGCTTTGATTTGGCTGGGAAGTGTCTCTATCACAGAGTTTCTAAACATGACAGAGAACACCGGATGGATCTCAGGATCCTCATTCGTCTCCAAGCGCCATCTGTCCACTTGGGCCTGGAGGTAGGATGCAGGATTCTCTGTGTCATTGATGGGGAGGCCTCTCATGTTTTTATGATCGATATGGGTAGGGAACTCCGTTCTGAGTGTGTTCCACATCGCCACTCTGTAGCGATCAAGTGTAGTCCCATCATACATTCCATCCATTATGTCCAACCCTCCATTCCTCAGTACAGACTCCATTTTAGATAACCCCAATACTCTTGCCAACAGAGCTTTCAGGTCACCCACTGCAATTAGCTTTCCCACTGTGAGCTCCTCAAATGTTCTAATCCATTTAGACGCCCCGTTAATTATGTTAGGGAGTTTAGAAATGACTCCCTTTAAGTCCTGTGAACCCCACGGTTGATAATGGGCCTGTTGTCCGTTGACTAGAGTAGGATAATTTCCCGGAGAAGTTTCGGGTGCTTTTCCTTCTCTCTGTGATCTCCTTAGTTTCTCATCTAACTCGAGTGGTGTGGGGCTTACTGATGTACTGCAGCCAGGCTCCTCTGCCCCTTGTGTCCCACTAGACCACTCCTCCTTTCTTTTGTTCCGCTTCTTTAATTTCCTTTTAGCATTCTTAGTATTGTGTTTTACACATGGTTGTGATGACCCTTCACCAACATGTTCAATGTCATCCTCCTCCTCTCCTTCATTCTCGTTTTCACCCTCACTACAACAAATGTCAGCATTGTTACACTCTTCCCTTGTGATTATTTTTCTGGCCACTCGTTGTATTGCGCGCCACCTCTCTCCCTCCTTTTCGAACAAAGCTAGCACTAACCTTTCCCTGTCTTTCTTCGCTAAGGCCGTTTTTCCACTTCTGTTATCTATGTAATTCCTTATTACTACCTCCATGTCTCGATACATTATTGAATCAAAAGTCCCTCCCATGGGCCATATAGTACCTGCTGCTTCTGTCCTTTCTTCCCAGTTCTCAGAGATCTTTTTCATCTCACCTTTGAGCAATAGACGGTCTCTACTCAAAATCTCTACCGCTGTTGGTGCCATTTTTAATTATTATTTTATTACTTTACTTATCTATTTTTTCTGAAATACACTATTTATTAATACAATTTATTTGAGTTTATTCTACTAGTTAGTTTAAATACTTTACTATCTCTAAGCTACAAACGTGAACTCCCCCCAAGCGCTCGTCTTTCTCCCAAAGATTGGAATGTAGCCCCCACCCTTTACTGCTACCAATTACCAACTCTGCCTTGCAGGCTCCTGCTCGACCCCTGTGTGTTTGCTCGTGCACGTGCAGTTAGTCAGCGCGGTGATGTCAAAGAGGATTTACACATTTATTCAGTACTTCAACAAATTAACTATTCTCTATCCGTCTAATTTATTTATGATTATCAACTAATTTAAACAAATTAACTATTCTCTGTCCACCTAATTTATTTATGACAGAATCAACAACAACAAAAAATGAACCGGGTCGTAAAAACCTCCGAGGACTTAATCCTAACACGACTTAAATACAGACAATAAGCCGGTTCATACAATTTCTTTATCTTATATTAAAAAAATTCCGAATTGTTTGTAATTAATTACAAATAAAAAGTTGACCGAGCATAGAAACTGGCCTTTTGGTTAATCACATGAACGGTCGGATGTATATATGAATCAATCAGAACTTCAAACAAGAATGATTGCCACAAAGCACCAAGATCAGAATTAAAGACTGGCCCCACCTTCAGATCCAATATCTGCAGTTTAAATGAACTCATACAAACGATGTTTCGCACAACCAGTCTATTCCTTCAAAATAATGGCTAATCACATACACACTCGACCAGATTACGAACAAACAAGAGACTCTTCAAAATACCAACTCAAACGGTACTCCAATCAAGAACCTTATCTATTCAAAAGTGCGAGAATCTGCTTTCTCAAAAATGCCAACACCGGAACTAGTCGACATCCCAAGCAGACCTCTAAAATAAAAATGAATTCATCAACGGCAATGAATTCCAACAGACAAGAAACTTATCTATTCAAAAGTGCGAGAATCTGCTTTCTCAAAAATGCCAACACCGGAACTAGTCGACATCCCAAACAGACCTCTAAAATAAAAATGAATTCATCAACGGCAATGAATTCCAATAGACAAGAAACGTATCTATTCAAAAGTGCGAGAATCTGCTTTCTCAAAAATGCCAACACCGGAACTAGTCGACATCCCAAACAGACCTCTAAAATAAAAATGAATTAATCAACGGCAATGAATTCCAATAGACAAGAAACTTATCTATTCAAAAGTGCGAGAATCTGCTTTCTCAAAAATGCCAACACCGGAACTAGTCGACATCCCAAACAGACCTCTAAAATAAAAATGAATTCATCAACGGCAATGAATTCCAATAGACAAGAAACGTATCTATTCAAAAGTGCGAGAATCTGCTTTCTCAAAAATGCCAACACCGGAACTAGTCGACATCCCAAGCAGACCTCTAAAATAAAAATGAATTCATCAACGGCAATGAATTCCAACTCAGCTCTCTGAGATTCTCTCAAACATCCAACAGGCACTTCAATCGACCTGCGGACCTGTTACTGTCCTATTGGAACTTTCCCACTAATTCGATCCTCTAGAAAACAGCCACAGGACTTTATAATAGGTCTATTTGACCAAAATATCAAAACACCAAATAACAACAACTCGTTTACTTGTTTAAAAATAGGGAACCACAATGCGTCTTGGTCATTTAGATCCACAGCGCCTAGGGCATATGTGCGCGCACACGTCAATCTCTTCCGGAGCTCCCGTCTCTCACTCGCTCGTTTATCTATAATTTTAGTTCGTTTGATCAAAGAGACACTTTACCTGCTGCTCGGCGTTCAGACGGGGCAAGAACAGATCAAACGACTCTATCCTATATATGGCAAGACAACTTACCCTTGAGCTCTGGTCGTATGATCCGTTCGCGTCCCGTCCTCTGGCCCGGCAGCTGACGAGTCCCTATTTCCTCCTGGTCGTGACGCCAATATAACGGAGATTAACCGAGATTTAAAACACTTAGACTAATTTAAGAGAGAGAGTGCAAAAGAAATCGAGGGGTCCGGAGCAAGAATTGACAAAAGACTTTATCGTGCAGAAAAACAACAACGATAACAGCCTGAGTAGGTTTGCAAAGTCACTGGCTGGACTTCGGTCCCAGCCCTCCTTTATACACATACAGGAACTTCTTTAATACAATGGAGGTTCCCTTTGTCCCTAATGAGGTTTTCCGCCTTGTCTCTTCGTCTCAGCATGTTATCAACCGTGCCCCGGTCTGAGGTACGCAGGGATTAGCCTTGTCAGTCAAAATGACCCACGCCTGAAAGGTGGAGGTCAACATGACTTGACCCCGCAGTTCCCAGGGCATTTCTGCGTACCTACCATCTGGTGTGAACCCAGACTCAGGCGTCATGTGCTTTCCACTATTTAAAATATTAAGCCTATTAATAATCATGGTTTACTATAGAATATACTCACTAATTTCTACCACACATGTCACTAAAATATATTTGGAAAAGGGCAAGAATAAGAGTGCATACTAAATACTACACAACCTTATTTTGACAAAAGAAATCTTGCCACAAATTATTTGAACGGGTAAAATTATTCTACAAAACATTTTAAATAAATAGAAATAGCTTTTCAATTATATTACTTGCCTGTATATATTGGTGGTCAGGGGGGGCCTCTTCCAGGGCAGACACCTCTGCAGACAGCTGGTCCCGCCAGGAAGCACCACTGACTGCCTCCAAACCATCGCCCCCCTCATCCTCCTCTACATCGTCCTCAGGCTCATCCTCCTCCTCCTCTGGGGCCATGATGTCATCGGCCCCAAGGCAGATGTTGTGGAGGATGGCACATGCTGTTATGACCTGAAATGGTAAAGAAAAGAAATGAAAAAATTATATATGCCTCCTGAGAAAATAATAAATGTTTTTTTGATTTACTCTTAGTATTCTAAAAAATCCTGTTGAGTGATTACTTACGTGAGGTACGAAGGTGTGGTGCACCTCCAGCGCTTGCAGGAAGATGGCCCTGAACCTGGTCTTCATCATTCCAAAAGCACGCTCTATAATGGAGCGTGCCCTGGAATGATGCCAGTTGAAGCGCTGGGCTCCCACACCTCGCACTGGCCTCTTGTAGGGAGTGATGAGGGGTAGTGGGTGTTGGAGGCAAGGGTACCTGCCGTCTGCAAGGATGAAGTGCCCTGGAGGAGGGTAGAGTGACCTATACAGTGGGCTGTGGCGGAGGACTCTGCAGAATTATGGAGGAAAACAGTTTCCTGTTCCTGTAGCAGTGACCATCAGGGCCGCTCGGTGGCTTGATACGGACATGGCAGCCGTCGATTGCTCCCGCTGCTTTCCCAAAAGCGCGGTGTCTTGCCAGCCCTGCAAACCCATTGGTCACTGCCACCAGGTCTTCAGGGGTCTTCGGGAGGTGGATGACCTTAAGATAGGATAGGATAAGATCAACTTTATTATCCCACACAGGACATTTACTTGTTACAGCAACTCAAGAGTCAAAGATAGAGGAAATTAGTGATAAAATAAATATAAATATACTTTGTGGCGAATGGCCACCACCTCCTCAGTGACCCTGTGGACGATGCGGTGGACAGTGGAACGAGGCATCCCGAACACTCTGGAGACCACCCTGTATGATGTCCCACTAGCCAGCCAGAATAGAAACACCAGGGTCTCAATGGTGGCACCCCATCCATGGCTCCGCTCCTGGCCGAGAAGGTCCAGCAGCACTGCCAGGGCCTCCCTGCCCAATCGGAAATCCGTTTTGGTATCCTGGCCATTAAAATAACGGTCCAGGACAGGAACCGTTGGATTGATCCTGCAGTACACGGGTCTGGGCTGTTTAGTGAAAGAAACAGAAGTAAAACTGTTGAACAATAGCTGGATATTAAGTGTGGAGAGTTTAGATAGATAATGCTTAAATATATATGTATATATCTATCGTTATCTATCTATGCAATATATATATATATATATATATATATATATATATAGTTAATAGTTATGTATCAATCTAAGTTACTCAACCTTTATTTAGCTGATTAATGACAGAAACATTTTTTTATATTAATGTAAGGTTGAGACTATTTTAAATATGTAATTATATTGTCAAAGTTCAATGACATTTACATTTACGCTAGCCATATAACACGATGATGAACGGCGGTGAGTATTCCTCAACTCCTCCAATAAAAAATAAAAGATAAAAAATGAAATTATAATTTCTGGCTCCATTTTTGTTGGTTTCTTTGTTCGTTTATTGGGTTTCTTTGTTATTTTTTTTTCGCGCTGTCCGGTATAACTTCTGTTTACTAACAGGTCAGGTCAGCTGTCAGGGTGGCGGTGACAGGAGCAGCGCGTGGTGGTCACGTAAGGTAAAGGGCGGTAACGGTTTGTTACGTAAACCGGAAATGCTCCGAAAGCTAGACCGTCCCATTTCTTCGGCCTTCGGAGTGTCCTTCGCGGTCTACGTAGACCGCATCCTTCGAAGGACGCGGTCTACGAAGGATGCGTCCTAGGAATTGGGACACAGCCTAGGACTTTCTTATAGGTCCATGACTGCGAGGCGTGGTATTTCAGGCCAACTGGTAAAAGAGTATGTCATGGCTTTCAAACATATAAACCATAAAGCCTATGGGCGCCTCGAGACGGACTTGTCAACGCGCTGTGGCATCGCTTACTTGATGTTGTTTTGATTGAAGATCGGCAGGTTGTAGTGGGTGAACGTGAATGAACGTGTGTGTGTGTGTGTTGCGAGCGAATGTAGTTTTAAAGTAACAAACAAACAAACTCAAAGCCGATGCATGCATCCAAAACTTTCTGTTCAAAAACCAAATAAACAAATCAAAAACAGAGTCGTTATTCGCTTCAAATACTTTTTCTTTCAAACCTTGGGAATTAATACAGCACGGTACCGAGCGGTTTAAAACAATGTTGGCGTCTCTTGTGGCTTCCTTGCGCACATGAGTTATATTACTTAAAGGCACCCAGTGCAACTTTATGTAAACATTCAATGAAAAATAAACATTCAATTTCTAGTCTTTTTTACACGTAGTAAGTTTCAATAACTCCATACCATTACATATCGACATTCAAGGAGCAAAGATGAGACGTCGTTGTGTGGTGAGAACTGATAGAAAATCGTAAACAACAACAATCGCCGGTGGGGAGCAGGCTTCCAGTCCATTGACTGGAAGCCTGCTTTATTTATTGTAGGTTACAAAAAATAAAGAAAATGGCGGCGTTGTTTTTATCGATTTTGTATCAGTTCTCACCACACAACGACGTCTCATCTTTGCTGCTTAAATGTCGGTATGTAATGGTATGGAGTTATTGAAACTTACTGCGTGTAAAAAAGACTAGAAATTGAATGTTTATTTTTAAGCCTCGAAAGTTGCACTGGGTATGCCTTTAATATGACTTTGGCAGTAATGTTGCGCCATGATGTGTGCCTGCCTGCTTTCAGTGAGTAATTACAATTATTTGTAATTTTAAAAAGATATTTATTCAGTCATATCACTCAGCCTTTTCGGGTAAGTCGAGTACTTTAATGCCAACCGTAAATCTTGCATATCAAGTAGGCTAGCAAACACTGTTGCCATTCAACTCAGTGTCCGCTGACAAGTGTGCCGTTTCGTTTTTTTAAGTACCGGTTTGCAGACATGGGGGACTCTAGTCACATGACTTGACTCGAGTCAGACTCGAGTCGCAAATTTGAGGACTTGAGACTTGCTTGACTAAAGGTACGGCCACACCAACCGCGTTACTCGCGTAAGACGCGTAAAAAATCGGCAATTTTTCCATAGGGAACCATTGGTTTACGCGCGTATGAGCTGCGTAGATGCGTTACATGCGCTAAAGCAACATTTTAGCCGCGTTAAGGCCCATTCACACCCTACGGTAAATACGGATACGGAGAGTTTCGTCCAGTCCCGGAGGTGTTTCGTCCGTAAATGGGTCCGTCGCCTCTGAGCTTACGAATCCGGAGTGCTCCGGGAGAACCGGAGCAATGCCACCGGAAATCGAGGCGGCAGTATAGAGTCAAAAGTCAGACCATTCGCGAAAATAGATAGAGTAGTATAATATCTGATATGTATATTATATATCTATATATATAGATATATATATATCTATATATATAGTATTTGACGTTTTTTACTTATATTATACTATATACCTGACATTTCTATTTTATTGTTTATTGTTATTGTTCCCCTGCTTTGGCAATGAGTTGTAACTGGTCATTTAACAACATTTTGAGGAGATAATCTGCGGGTTGGTGAGGGGTGTCACATGCCACCGCACACTTTTTGCACTTTATTTTGCCGATTTCGGATGACGCAAAGCAAAATCATCGCTACAGATGTCATGTTTGCGATTGTAGATGCCGTTAATTTGTGAAACGACAGTCACTGCCCTCTAGAGGATTTATTGCGTAACATCCATAACAACGCTGAAACCAGACGGAGGTATGAAGGGTAGCTCCGGGGGCAACGTTTGGGGCGACAGACGAATTTCGTCTGGATCCGGAGGTATGGATCGGCCTTTACGCCCCGTGCCCACTACCTCCGTCCGTTGACTGATCCCCATTGACTTTGAATGGGGACGGACGCGCAATGCATTGTGGATCCGTCCGTTCCGTTGGAGCCTTCGGCTCAGTCAAGAAGTTGAAAAATTTTCAACTTTTTCGGCAGCGACGGATCCGTCATCCAATCAGATCGCGTATGCAAATTTAAGCACTGTGACGCGACTCGGGCTCTGACGATACTGGAAAGCGGGAAAGCGGGTCATCTTGTATCGCAACAAGCAGGAAGTAGCGGGAAGAACCCGGCGAAGCGATTTGATTGGCTGACGGATGCCTCTGCAAAGACTACTCCCCCATCAGTCAGCCACGCCTTCCCACGTCCGTTGACTGACGGAGGTAGTGGGCATGTAGGGTAACGCCCCGTGCCCACTACCTCCGTCCGTTGACTGATCCCCATTGACTTTGAATGGGGACGGACGCGCAATGCATTGTGGATCCGTCTGTTCCGTTGGAGCCTTCGGCTCAGTCAAGAAGTTGACTGACGGAGGTAGTGGGCATGTAGGGTTAGACGCCTGCTGCCCTACGTCGCCGTGAGAACGCCTGAACTAGGTATGTGGCCACAAAGCGCTTCAGTTTGATTTTATGACGTAGTTTACGATTAACTAGTGTTTTATACAACCAGCACATTTATATCACTTGGAACAGCAATGTATAATGTAGGACAGATAAACTGTTGTTTAAATGTAGGCCATTTTGATGGTGCCTGTTTTGATACGGTTATTCACTCTCAAAGTAGACCTATTATTGTTTTAGTTGAGATAATGAATTGCTAATTTGTTTGGGTAATTTACTGTAATTAAAATGGGTAGGTCTACAGACTTGGCATTAAACACCACTGAAAGTGTTATCTTTTACTACAGTATATCTGTTAAGAGTCACATTTATACTTAATATTTATATTAATGTAATTAGATAAATGAATTTGATTTGAAGGTTTATTTTGGTTATTGGTTATTGGGTTTATTTAATCAGTCATACAGAAGAAATTGTGTAGATTATTCATTGATTGAGATAACAATGCTAAGAATATCTGATGAGGTGTAAAATAAAGGAGATGACAATGGCAGCCAACATAACCAGCGTTAAATCTCCTCTCTTGCCTGTTTTCATATTTCCTTGTACACACAGGAGACTATAGATCTACCAACACAACAATTTATTATCCGTACAATACCAAGAATCAACAGATTTTCATGAGTATATGATTACAATCATGAATACAATTTGAATTAAGCTCACATTCACATACAAATATATTCTAAATGAATACTCTGAGCAAGCATGACAATACTGCAAGGCAAGCCATTACATCATGTCTTGTACTACACTAATGCTACTCAATACCTTTGCAAATACTTTGCAGGAGGGAGAATCCCAGCAGTGACCTGACTGCAATCGTGTGTTTGAGGCACTTTTCATCCAACTCTACGAGCAGTACTGTGGATCAAGGCGCGTATGTGGAGTCAGGCACCAGTGTTTGAGCCATACCCCCACATCCGGCAAGTCATTATTATTAATATCATGGTGATGGAGAAAAGCACCACCCGGCTCCAAGTGATAAATACTGCAACAATCACAAGATGTTGAGTTTATAAACACTTTACCCAGCCAATAATAACCTAGTATCTGTGCCATTTCCTGTGTAGCCATGTTGTCATCTGATATTATGCTTTGTTATACAAAAAAGGTAATACTTTTAGGCACTGCACAGGGAGAACTGTCGCGAGCCCATAGAGGCTCCATCTTCTGTTCTGAGGCCTGCTCCTGAGCTTCCTCTCCAGTCAACTAAACTAGCTCTTCAACCACTTGCCCACACCTCCACTTCTCCTGCCTGCCTCCCAGATTCTGGTTCCTGTGGTTCCGGTTCTAAACCTGCAGAAGCGTCTCGTCCCAGTTCCACGTTTTTATGCTTTGCCAGACCCTTATTGGATGACTACAATCAAAGCTTTTGTTTGGCCGTCTGCCAAAATAATACATGTTGGCTTACAACTAGTGACTACAATGAAGTCTTCTATCTGCCCAATAATGTTTTTCTTCTTTCTTGCCTTCTCAAATTCAACATTTGTATGGTTAATTATCTGCTGTCAAAGCACAGATTCTGTTGAATGATCGATGCTTAAAATTTACTTTGAAACACAGATAAATGCGGTTGTTAATTCACAAATGTTTTCTGTTTCATCAAAGAAATTCCATTGTGATCATTTACATTGTTACATTGATTTATATATTAACTACAACTTTTGAAAAAGAAAGTGAATAATATAGCCTAGATAGAAAACAGAAAATGTCATAGGCCTGGGGGGTATGCCACGAACGGACGTTTAACAAACAGAGTTAACGCTGAACTCTAGGTTGAGTGAGCCTGTGCCAACTAAACCAGAGCTGTCGGTTCCACGGCACCAGTTATGCATTAGTTCAATCAACACAGGGTTGGTTAACACAGGGTTGTGCGCGTCCACGCCAAACCTATAAAGAAGTGATTTATGGATCTTGGAAACCCTGATCGAAATGGGGAAACGGGCCGCTTGAAAGTGAAAATGTCATGTTGTCCTGGGAACCGGATTTTCAGTTCTAAACAACCGAACGAGAGATGGCGTTGAGATGTGCGAGAGATGTGTCGTTTCTTTCAAAATGAAAATAAATCAATATCAAGAGGTGAAAATCACTACCAATCGAAACATGTCGAGGCGTTAATGTATTCACTGCACGCTACTGTGGAGAAGGCTATTTAAATATATTAAAGATTTGCGTGAGAATCTGTATCTCTCCAGCAAAAAGTCATCCGGATATAGCCGTGGTCTTATAAATCTCTCCCGGTGGATTGCACGAATAATTGGCGCTCCGGTATCAACAGGGCTCTCATCAAAAGGGCATGCCATTGTGAACACATGGAATCTGCGGTGCACGCAGCTTTAAATCCCCAAAACCGGGTTATGTTCCAAACTTAACCTGCACAAAACCTGGTCCGACCAGGTTTGATTCAGAGCATATGTTGCTATAGTAACTAACATACCGTGTTCATTTTGGAACGGAAACCCTAGGGTTACCGCAAACCCTGGATTCATTTGCCCGGTTATGTGATAAAACCGGCTTTGTGGAATACCCCTCTGCCCGATGAAGTGACATCAGGCCCATACAATCATCAAAACATTTTTGAGATCTGTTTTAAAACAGTTTGTCTTTTTGACACATAAAAACTAACGTTTTTTATAAAATGTCATCAACTTATTCATCAACAAGTCATTGGATATATTAATACCAGAAAATAATGAAGAAAAAATTATATATATAGACTGGGAATCGAACCCCAGTCCCAACGGCGGCGGCGTGCATATCCTCTCCACACGGCGGCGGCGTAGCTTCTCCACACGTTCATTTCACACGTTGTTATCCTTCTCCAGGGAATCCTGGCACTATCCACTCGCCATACGTATGAGCTGCGTATATACGCACCTACGCGCCTACGCCCGGAGTTCAAAAAATTGAACTTTCAACGCTCCAACGCGTGATGCTTAGCCGCGATAGCCAATCAGCGTGGAGCTTGACCCGACGTCACTGGCAGAGAGTAGTGACGCTTGCACAGAAGCATACGGCCGACATCTTTCTTTATTCTGGGTGGAAATAGTAACATAGTTACGCCATTAAATGCGTTTATGGAAACATTTTTAGCGAGAAATGTGCATTTTACTTTCATAATGTTTGCTCGGTGAATGTGAAGGATGTTTGGTTTGATAGTTATGACGAAGAGTGAACGCTCCGTTCACTTGCATGGACAGAGTCTCTGGTTGCTAAGCAACCTCAACGTCTTGGCGGACTATTTCTCTGCTGATCAACACTACGAATGCTGGAAACACACCAGACACACCATGTGAAGTTATTTAACCCGATTATTGTTATTTATATCCGAGATTATTTAATCTAACCCGATCTAAACTCTATCATGCACCCAAACACGGCGGCGTTTGGGTTTCCTACCTCAGACTCCTAAATCCAGCGCAGCCACAGGCGCGTTAGGCGCGTTGAACCATTTTTGTGACACACAATGATCAAGCGTCAAGTTAGGCACGTTACACGCGTTATCCAACGCGAGTACGCGTTTGGTGTGGCCGCGGCCACACCAACCGCGTTACTCGCGTTGGATAACGCCAGTAACGCGCCTAACCTGACGCTTGATCAGTGTGTGGTGGTTCAACGCTTCCAACGCGCCAACGCAGCTAGATGAGTCCATGTCCATGCAAGTGAACGGAGCTTTCCCTCTTCGTCATAACTATCAAACCAAACATCCTTCACATTCACCGAGCGAACATTATGAAAGTAAAATGCACATTTCTCACTAAAAATGTTTCCATAAACGCATTTAATGGCGTAACTATGTAACTATTTCCACCCAGAATAAAGAAAGATGTCGGCCGTGGCTGTGTCACGTTAAAATTGTACCGGGGGCGAAAATTGTACCGGCCTACGTCATCGTTTGTTTACATCCTGACAACCTGCCCGGCAACAGACTACGCGATGCAGAAAACATGTTTCCAAACGACGAAATAACATAATACAAATAGCGGATCGCTATCTGTATTATGATAGATAGCGATAACACTTGTTTTTACTTCATATTTGTATTGTATTTAATTGTTTAATCGAAACAATAAAAAAATTTGCCCGCAAAACGGGCGATCGCGTCAAATGACAAATGTTGTGCCCGCAAAACGGGCGATCGCGTCAAATGACGTAGGAGGGTTCTTGAAACATAATACAGATAACGGATCGCTAGATAACACTTGTTTTTACTTTATATTTGTATTGTATTGAATTGTTTAATCGAATTTAGCTAGTAAACTGAGTGTTTTAAGCAGGTTTCATAGTCTAGAATGTTGAAGAACCTTCCTACGTGATTTGACGCGTCATTTGACGCGATCGCCCGTTTTGCGGGCACATTTTTTTATTGTTTCGATTAAACAATTAAATACAATACAAATATAAAGTAAAAACAAGTGTTATCGCAATCTATCATAATACAGATAGCGATCCGCTATCTGTATTATGTCATTTCGTCGTTTGGAAACATGTTTTCTGCATCGCGTCGTCTGTTGCCGGGCAGGTTGTCAGGATGTAAACAAATCATGACGTAGGCCGGTACAATTTTCGCCCCCGGTACAATTTTAACGTGACAGCTGCACTGGAGTCCGAGGTAGGAAACCCAAACGCCGCCGTGTTTGGGTGCATGATAGAGCTTAGATCGGGTTAGATTAAATAATCTCGGATATAAATAACAATAATCGGGTTAAATAACTTCACATGATGTGTCTGGTGTGTTTCCAGCATTCGTAGTGTTGATCAGCAGATAGTCCGCCAAGACGTTGAGGTTGCTTAGTGTGGCAACATGTAGTTTGTTGTCATGGTGACTGTCAGCTGTGCGGCAGTCCCAGCCAATCACGGTGGGAGACTATCTATAAAGCCGGGCGTAGAGCACCTGTCGGCCTCTTGCTTGCCGTAGGCTGGGTCACGTAGCTCCTGTGCGTCTATTTCCGCTTCTGTGCAGTGACAGGTGAGCTGCCGGTCACGGCTGCATCTCTCTTATACGTTGCCTTTCCAGTGCTAATTTTAGTTATTGTGTTGTAAAAGGCTCACTTGGATGTTGCTGCTGGCTGCGCGCTGCTCATCGATACATAGCCGATGCCGCCTACTGAAATGTCGCTTTTGTATAGCGTCCCGTTCCCTGCTCCACGCCACGTTGGCCGGGACTGCCCGATTGGGCAATAGTATCCAGCTGCAGCCCCGGAGAACAACACCCTGGCGTGACAGAACACCCTGGCGTGACGGAAGTACTGTGGCTGGACGGAAGTTACCTCCGATTATTTTCTAGAGAAAAATAAACGTATTTATCGCCGGAAGTTACCTCTGATTATTTTCTATAGACAAATATACGTATTTAAACGTATTTATCGCCGGAAGTTACCTCCGATTATTTTCTATAGACAAATATACGTATTTATCGCTTGAGTTTTTAGTAGCCTATTAGATATTCCCCGGGAGAAACAGACAATTTTCTGCTCCGGTGGCCAGTTTTGCAAAATTGTGTTGCTGCAGCATCACATTGGTGATTACGGATGACACTAAATTACACTAATTTTTCTAAAAGGGCGCAATATTATTATATTCGAATTTATCGAAAAGTAAATAAACTACGGCAAGACTTTAACATAAATATTACCCAATATATTAAGCATATTGACAGTCACACTGTCAATCCATGGTTCATCTTCGGTATCCGATTTGATTTTTAAATAAATCACTTCCGTCACGCCACAGTACTTCCTTCGCGCCTGGGTTGTTGTCACGCCAGGGTGTTGTTCTCCGGGGCTGAATAACGTTAAAAAACCTTTTCTTAGCTATAAAAATGATTACTAACGTGTCGAAATATTTTTTTTATTTCTTTGTCATGTTATTCAAGCGATAAATACGTTTATTTGTCTCTAGAAAATAATCGGAGGTAACTTCCGTCCAGCCACAGTACTTCCGTCACGCCAGGGTGTTCTGTCACGCCAGGGTGTTGTTCTCCGGGGCTGCAGCTGGACCCTACTCCGATTGGGTGGCCGACAGTAGCGGCGCAGCGGCGGCCAATCCACATATAAAAAACACTGCTGCTTTGCTTCCACGTTATTACCGCCTTGCCAGGGCCAGCTCGGACCCGATCGCTTTGCCGTTTATTCGGCAAGCGATAGTTTGTTCCTTTTCCTGTTGTGTCGCTATCTCTTTTGTTTAGTTGGTGCAACTACTTCTTAAAGTGTGTATGTTATGTTATGTAAGAGTTTTTGCTGATTTCTCCTTGTGTTTACCTATTATAGATTTTGTTTATTTAATTAATTTCTCTTATTATTATTTTGTTTCCATTATGTTTTCTAACTGGTTGCTCTGCGATCCCCCTCAATTCAGGTGCTGAGCCTACGGTGGTGGACTGGTGTCCTGGTCACGATGTCCCCTTTGTATTGTGTTTGCATTTGGTTTATTTTTCATTTGTTTTACGTGTGGTGTTCCTGGGACCCCCTTTCCTTTGGATGCAGGTGTTCACAGTAGGTCTCAGCACTGATTGGATCTCAGCACCCAATTTCCCTCCTTAGTGAGTAATTCTTTAGTAGTCTTAAGAACAGACATTTTCTATAAATAAAAGCATTTTTGTATGACCGAACTGCCGTCTCTGCCTCATTGCATAACGGACCTCAGTGCCTTTCCTTCATTTGGGCTAGTCCACTTAAAATAAATCTCTGGGTGAAATTCCCAGGGTGGCGTTGTCTGGCAACAATTAATACTACCGAAACTGCCTTAAGAAAAGGGCATCACTCCATAGCTCGTGCTGCCACATTAGCAACCAGAGACGCTGTCCATGCAAGTGAATGGAGCGTTCCCTCTTCGTCATAACTATCAAACCAAACATCCTTCACATTCACCGAGCGAACATTATGAAAGTAAAATGCACATTTCTCGCTAGAAATGTTTCCATAAACGCATTTAATGGCGTAACTATGTTATTATTTCCACCCAGAATAAAGAAAGATGTCGGCCGTATGCTTCTGTGCAAGCTCACTAATCTCTGCCAGTGACGTCGGGTCAAGCTCCACGCTGATTGGCTATCGCGGCTAAGCGTCACGCGTTGGAGTGTTGAAAGTTCAATTTTCTGAACTCCGGGCGTTGGTGCGTTGGGCGCGTTACTGCGTTTACGTGCGTAATTACATGCAACTGCCGCGTCTAACGCCCCCAACGCAACGCTTCAACGCGTGTAACGCGCCTAGACCAATGGTTCCCTATTCAAAAATGACGATTTTCAACGCCCCTAACGCGAGTAAAGGCCTCCACACACCGGCGCCGCAGCGGCGCGTAAAAAAGTCTGCCCCCATTATTCCGGGTGTACTAGCCCACACCGGCGCCGACTAGCTGCGCGGCAGCGTTCCGCGCCGCGCCGCCCAACTACTCTTCGAGCCAATGTTCTATTCCCGAGCGTCGCCGCCCCTGAAAAAGCGCTTTGTAAAAGCTGGTTTGTACATCCCGGGTCCCGTAGGCACCTCCATATCTACCCCTCACCACTGGATGTCGCCCTCTTTCGTTTGTGATAAACAATTACGAGAATGGACGATGAGAGACTGGTCGTCGAGGTGGAAAAATATGTTGAATTGTATGACCAAAGTTCCCGTCATTACAAAGACAACTCCAAAAAGGTCATTGCCTGGCGAGCCATAGCTCTGGAGATTGGATCTTCAGGTGAGAAATCAACAATGGTGGACTAAGTACCCAAACCATTAACCATAATGGGAAATAGACGAAATCAAGTCACATATAATCACACCATGTAGGTAGAAACCAGAAATATTTTTTTATTTAAGGCAAGGCAACTTCATTCATATAGCACTTTTAATACATGAAGCAGACTCAAAGTGCTTCACATAGAAACATTCTCATACAATAAAATAGATAAGTAAAAGGAAACACAGGCAAAGCTCAAAAATGCATTGTCATGTATTAACTGTCTCTCTGGTATCAGATCATGTATTAACTGTCTCTCTGGATTTACGGAAAAATAACATTAAGTGTCTCGAGCACTCAAATAAAATACACTGGCTACTGAATCCAGCACAGCAATAACATCACTGTATTTATCCAGAGGGATAAAAAAAAAAAGTATATATATATATATTGTGGCATCCCGCCACGTGGTCCCCGGCCTGGACGGGCCCGGGGTACCGTAGAGGACGGGGTGTACCACCCCCACCCACCAGCCGGCGAGAGAGAGCAGCCCTTTCGGCACCCCAATCAGGGTGATTGGGGGACACCTGGCCGAAAGCACGGGGGCCATTTTAAAAGGAGGCACAGCACAGCACAGCACGGGTCGGGAGCAGGAAGGAAGGGCTCGTGGCAAGGAGAGAGCCTAGAGGCCCACGGAGGCCCTAGAGACCGCGACTCCTTCTTTGGTTTGATTGTTTCGTTGTTGTTACGTTGATGTTAAATAAATGCCTGAAATGGCTAAAACCCCACAGCCAAGCAAGTCTTGTACGTGGATTCCGGCTCAACCGAGCACCGGGTTACCACACTTGGTGGAGAATGCAGGCATGAAGATCCCACTACGACCCCCCGCAAGAGACGCTGCTGCCGCCGCAAGAGACGCCGCCGCCGCCGCGAGGGACGCCGCCGCCGCCGCCAGGGATGCCGCCGCCGCCGCCGCCGCCGCCAGGGACGCTGCCGCCGCCGCCAGGGACGCCGCCGCCAGGGACGCCGCCGCTGCCGCAAGGGACGACGCCGCCGCCGCGGGAGAGAAGGCCGTAGCGCGAGGCCAGGACGGGGCTGCGCCGCCGGCCGGCGCGGACGTGCGGACGGGTCGGCCCTGTATGCTGGCGACCTGCTGGGCGCAGGGGACATCTGGTAGTCCGACCATCCCGGCGAGGGTTATGAACCAGGACACGCAGGCCATGGTGGACACCGGCAGCGTGGTCACCCTCCTCCGCCCCGACTTGGCGGGAGGGAGGGAGGGGAAACCCATCGAGGTGGCCTGCGTGCACGGGGACATACGGTCCTATAAGACCTGCCATGTGGTTGTACGGACACCACAAGGGGTGTTTACGGCACGGGCGGGGATTGTACCCAACCTCCCCGTGCCGCTCCTAATCGGGAGGGATTGCCCGATATTTCGCCGGCTTTGGGACCCGGCACTAGAGTCCCGGGGCAGGAGAGATGCGGTCGCCGCCGCGGCAGGAGAGGCAGCCGCCGCCGGCGCAGCGGGAGACGAGGCGGCGGGAGACGAGGCGGCGGGAGACGAGGCGGCGGGAGACGAGGCGGCGGGAGACGAGGCGGCGGGAGACGAGGCGGCGGGAGACGAGGCAGCCGGAGACGAGGCTGCCGGAGACGAGGCTGCCGGAGACGAGGCTGCCGGAGACGAGGCTGCCGGAGACGACGCTGCCGGAGACGACGCTGCCGGAGACGACGCTGCCGGAGACGACGCTGCCGGAGACGACGCTGCCGGAGACGACGCAGCCGGCGCCGCAGGAGACACCCGGCCCCGGCGAGATACCATCCTGGGCGGGTCCCTCGGCTACCTGGGGCTTGGACAAAGGGTGGAGGAGTGTGGCATCCCGCCACGTGGTCCCCGGCCTGGACGGGCCCGGGGTACCGTAGAGGACGGGGTGTACCACCCCCACCCACCAGCCGGCGAGAGAGAGCAGCCCTTTCGGCACCCCAATCAGGGTGATTGGGGGACACCTGGCCGAAAGCACGGGGGCCATTTTAAAAGGAGGCACAGCACAGCACGGGTCGGGAGCAGGAAGGAAGGGCTCGTGGCAAGGAGAGAGCCTAGAGGCCCACGGAGGCCCTAGAGACCGCGACTCCTTCTTTGGTTTGATTGTTTCGTTGTTGTTACGTTGATGTTAAATAAATGCCTGAAATGGCTAAAACCCCACAGCCAAGCAAGTCTTGTACGTGGATTCCGGCTCAACCGAGCACCGGGTTACCACAATATGCAAAAGAGAATACCAGAGAGGGATAATAACTAGATTACAGGTCATCATATAGGCTGCACCATATGGTTCTGCCATTGCACACTTAGTGGCGAATTGAAATATTGGCGTGCCTCTCAGGATCTGCACGGAGCTCCTGGACCAGATTGTGGCATACCCCCTGTTCTTGTCTCTGATCATTGATGGGGTGCACCCAAACCCTTTGTCTTCTCCTTGCCCGCCTACAGCGCAGGAGAAGAAGAGCAGCCCCCCTCTGTCTGGCAACAGTTATTTGTTCTGTTGAAATAAAAAAACCTCAATAAAATGTAAAAGAGCTTGCTCAATTAAAATGGATAACTACTGGCTGCATACATGTAAATGTGTGGCTATGTTAAGGCTATATAGATGGATAGATAGATACTGTATTGGTCCCAATGGGGATCAATAAAGCCATCCAGGAGCTCAATACAATAAATACACACAATAACAATTGGCCTTAAAAGGTGACTGCACTATATACTAAAAAGGATTAATAGAAGGTCCTGCAGTTATTGAGATTGTTGATGCAGTAGATCAGGGGTGTCAAACTCAAATATACAGTGGGCCAAAATTAAAAAATTTGACAAAGTCGCGGGCCAACATTGATATTTATTGAAAAAATGTACCTAAACAAGTTTGAACAATATGGAACTATATGGAATATGGAACATGGATATAACTTAATATTGCTTAATATTGCACACATGCAAAATCGAATTTCAAATGAAAAACCACATCAATGGCATTCATTTCTTCAATAAAATTTTCATAAAAATCGTATGCCTTTCTTTATATGCAGCCTAATTTAAATGTACATTTAACAGTCATATTCCACAGGCTAATAATACATTTCAAATAAAATAAAATAACAATAAACCGATTGACTCAAGCCCATACCTTGGACTAGAAAAAAAAGTGCATAAAGACAACTTTAATTAATTGTAGCTCAGTTTGCTACACAGTACACACTGATCTGAACATCTACTCTGTGTTCAAACCAGATACCTGGCATCTCTTCTTAGACGCAAGTGCATCGATATCTGGGCTCAGGCTCTGAGAAGAGGAAATCCTCAAGATCGCGCAAAGGTGTTCGTCTGTCAGACGACTCCTGTGACACGTTTTGGTCATCTTCATGGAGGAGAACAGTTGCTCACACAGATAAGTGCTGCCGAACATGGAGAGCATCTGAGCAGCTTGGATGCGGAGCTGAGGCATTGTGTCTGGGATGAATTGTGGAAACTGTGCAGGACCCACAGCATCATATTTCGACTTCAGCGTGGCACTACACTGGAGTTCAATCAGCTCCATTTGGAGGTTGGTAGGGACGTTTTCCACGTCAACTGTAAATGGATTGCTGAGCAGTTCAAACCTACATTTCTGGACATCAAAGTCGGCAAATCGACGGGTAAACTCGGCGCGCAGTGCGCCGAGCTTTTGAGCAAACTGTGCACATGGGAACACGGCGGTAGAGATCTGCGTTGTAATTGTTTGGCAGCAGGGGAAATGGCCCAGGTTTCCTTGCAGCATCTGATTCTCCCACAGGCACAATTTTGTTTTAAAAGCCCTCACTGCAGCGTACATGTCTGTGATGATACGCTCCCGCCCCTGAAGCTGCCGGTTCAGCGCATCGAGATGGCTCGTGATGTCACACAGAAAAGTCAGCTCACACAGAAACTGTTGCTCCCGGAGCTCTGCTGTGTCTTTCCCTTTGTTTTCAAGAAACTGACATATTTCCTCATGGAGCTCGAAACATCTGTTCAGTACTTTTCCTCGGCTTAACCATCTCACCTCTGTGTGATAAGGCACGTCTGCGTGTTCCGAGCCACACTCCTCCAAAAAAGACTTGAACTGGCGGTGATTTAGACCTTTGGCTCTTATAAAGTTAACTACTCGTGTTATTGTGGTCACAACATGTTCCATCTTTAGGGCTTTGCCACACAGTGCTTCTTGATGTATAATGCAGTGATAAACAGTAAGCTCACCCACACAGTTCTCCCGCATCTTCTCCCGTACCCGGCCTGCCCACCAGTCCACTCTTTTGACCGCACATCGCTGGCGCACCGTCTGTCGTTAATCCCGCGAGTTTATCCCAAGTCAGCTTCATTTCAGCGACACATTTGGAAACCTCTTCAAATATGTCCTTTCCCGTGGTTGTGCCATGCATTGCTTTAAATCCCAAAAGTTCCTCCGTAACACACAGATTTGAGTCCACTCCACGGATGAAGACTGCTAGCTGGGCAGTGTCAGACGTGTCGCTGCTCTCATCCACAGCCAGGGAGAATGCAACGAAATCTTTTCCCTTTTCCATCAGCTGTTCATACAGATTGGTGGCGAGATCACATGTGCGATCAGCTACTGTGTTTCTGCTCAGGCTCACATTTGAAAATGCTTGCCTTTTCTCTGGGCACACGATGTCACAAACTTTCATCATGCACTTTTTCACGAACTCACCCTCATTGAAGGGCCGGCCTGATTTTGCGATCTCTGCTGCCACAATAAAACTCGCCTTTACAGCAGCCTCACTTTGTGCCATCACTTTTTTGAACATAGTCTGTTGTGAAACCAAACTTCTTTTCATCTCCTCTACTTTCTGGTGCCTTTGAGTCATGTCCATGTCCTTGAACTTGTCGTGGTGTTTCGTTTCATAGTGTCTTCTAATGTTGTACTCTTTGGTTATAGCCACGTTGGCTCCACATACAAGACATGTAGGTATGTCTTTTACGTGTGTAAACAGATATTCTGTCTCCCACTTCTCCAGAAAGCTCCTGTTTTTTGCCTTTCTTTTCGCCATTTTTGGGATGAGTAGCACAGTGCCAGTAGCAGTCACTGTCAACAGAGGGCACGCCAGGTAGGTGTTTCGCGCCAAAGCACGAGCAGAGCATTCTGGGATTTGTAGTATTAGCAGCACATGCGCTGTATAATACCGGCGGGCGAGAAAAAAATAAATAAAAAATACCGGCGGGCCAGCTCTAGTAGTCATTGGGTATTGCCTCGCGGGCCAAATATAATTACACTGCGGGCCATATTTGGCCCGCGGGCCACAGTTTGACACCCCTGCAGTAGATGAATAATGGCAAAATATAAAATAAATAAGAAATGACAGTAAATAAAACGATAAAGTGCCCTACAAACTAAGTTGATCTGATGCTTGAAATTTCGCAGATTATACATTTTTCAAATTATTCAGCCAAAAATATGGAAAATAAATAAACTAGGCTACAATAGGCTACTCACCCATTGCGTTTCGTCTCTTTGCTGCGGTTGATTGACAGGTGACTTCCTGATTTTATACTGCAGCGCGGCCGTCGCGCCGCCTCCTGTTGGTGCTAGGGGCGTGCTTTTGACGCGCGTAAAATGCGCGCCGCGGCGCCGGTGTGTGGAGGCCTTAACGCGGTTGGTGTGGCCGTACCTCTGATAAAAGACTCGACTTGACTTTGACTTGGTCTTCATGACTTGGTCTTCATGACTTGAGACTTGACTTAGACTTGAGACAGATGACTCGAAATTACTTTTTTAAAGTTAGATTAAAGGTTGGATGTGGGATTTGCGATAGGGCAGCAGATTTTAAAAATACACAACTCAAATGGTCCTACCCCCTCTCCTTCAACGCTGACTCTGACTCCACCCATTCCAAGTACATGGACGCGCAATCACGCAAGAGCGCGAACACAGATGCGCGAGAGTGATCCAGGCTAGCTAGGTTGGAGTTTAGGGTTGTCTTCGGTTGTCTTCTAGTGCTAGGTCCAAATGTGGATTAGCTAGTTAGCTAGCTCCAGTAGCTACCGCAGGATAACAACAAACAGAAGCTTGCTCTGGGTCACGAGCTTTGAGTACGTGGAATGTTTTGAATAGTTGGAGTGATTGTTAATGTTAAGACATTGTTATTGTTAATGTTGAAATAAAACTCTCAACTTAAAACTCTCAACTTATAAACCACTCTCTTTACCGATTTTTAAATGTGGAAACTGGGTTAGATCATCAGATTTTTGTATGACTTGACTTGTGACTTGCTTGACCTGAGCAATGACTTCACTTGTGACTTGCTTGATTCTCACCACAGTGACTTGGGACTTGCTTGAGACTTGAAGGTTATGACTTGAGACTTGCTTGTGATTTGCACATGAGTGACTTACCCCCACCTCTGCCGGTTTGAGAACCGTTTTAGCACCGGAACCGTTTGAAAAGTACAGAGTAGGCACCGGTATCGGATAAAACCAAAACGATACCCAACCCTAGTGAAGACCACTACGTAGGACGCCACCCTGCCCAGGGGAACACCCCTGAGAAGGGCAGGTTTTTTTTTTTTTTTTTTTTTATTCCATGTCTGGCGACACCGAACGGGGAACGAGGAGCACCCTGAGCTTGTGTCGCCTGGGGTCCAACCGCTGGAGTCTGCGAATAAAAAGCAGACCCGGGGGGACCACGGTGTGGGCAGCTGCCATCAGCCCTAACAGGCGCATGGTGGACAGTGCGGTCACGCAGAGCGCCGACAGGATGGTGTCTCGCCGAGGAGGCGAAAGCATCAAAGTCATGGCTGAGTCTAGGCAAAGCCCCAAGTAGACTGTCTGCCGGCTGGGGAGCGGGGAGCTCTTCTCCCAGTTGATGGCAAAACCCAGGAAGGAGAGATGGTTTATCACTGTTGGGAAAAACGGTCTGTCTAGTTACTGGACCAGATGAAATGAGACGGAGAGGTAATAAAGTCTATCGGCACGAGGACCTTGGATTTATTAAGTAAAGTGGCAACGGTTATCTATCAATCTTTAAAAATATTTAAACTTTGACGCGGCATTCGCGTGATGACAGCCAATCAGCATTCAACAGCGTGGCCACTGAGTGAAGTGCAGGCCGGGATGAACTGCAACATGGAGGAAAAAGTCATGGCTGAGTCTAGGCAAAGCCCCAAGTAGACTGTCTGCCGGCTGGGGAGCGGGGAGCTCTTCTCCCAGTTGATGGCAAAACCCAGGAAGGAGAGATGGTTTATCACTGTTGGGAAAAACGGTCTGTCTAGTTACTGGACCAGATGAAATGAGACGGAGAGGTAATAAAGTCTATCGGCACGAGGACCTTGGATTTATTAAGTAAAGTGGCAACGGTTATACAGAGTCATAAAGCGTGAGAAATCGAATATGTCTAAGTCCCTAATCAGCGCTGATGGTTCGTCCGGAGCTTCGCCTCCGTGGAAGGTCTGCTTCAGAAGAAGGTGAAGAGTCCCTGTGTGATGCAGTCTTATGCTGTATCCTCCTCTCGATGAGGTGTGTGCGTTTGAGGTGTGTGCGGTTCTGTGTGTTTTGGCTCCCAGGCCCTGAGAGAGCTTCGTAACGGGGAGAGTTCCTCGTGTCTCCGGTGTGATAAATTAAAACGGGGAGTGCCCCCCTGAAATGTCTCGTGTGTGATAATTTAATGTGGCTCTCAGGCCCCTGGTGTGGGCAGAGGTATCTCTTGGTTCCTCCTAACGGGGAAGAGCTCTCAAAATGTCTCCTGTGTGATAAATTAATGTGGCTCTCCCGTTCTGGAGATGATACTGGTGCATTGTCTGAGTGTCCACCATCTGCCTGCCTGGGAGATGGGGCCTTCAGCTCCGGCCTTGACCTGACTATATATTATCATGTTTGTGTTGTTGGGTTAGAGCAAGAGTTGACTATATTATAATAATGTGTCCATGTGATGTGCGCATCAGGCTAGGGTAGGAGTTAGCTATATTTATAATGCACATGTGATGTACTCAGCAGGTTATTTTTCCCTACATCACCAACATGGTGTCCCTTCTCGCGGTCTCCTCTGAGTTGCTCAGAATAAGCAGGTCGTCTAGGTAGAAGAGAATCCTCTTTCCCTGACGCCTGAGCGGTTCCAACGCCGTCTCCAGACACTTTGAGAAGGTGGGCGGAGCCAGGGAGTAGCCGAACGGCAGACACTGGTACTCGTACGCCATCCCCATAAAGGCAAAGCGAAGAAACCTGTGCGCCTGCCGAACAGGGACGTGGAAGTAAGCATCCTTGAGATCCAGGGATGTGAACCAATCGCCCTCTCTCACACACCGGAACGACGCTCCGACAGTGAGAATTCTGAATTTCCTCGTGGCAATGAATCTGTTGAACACGCGAAGATCCAGAATAGTTCTCTTTTCCCCTGACTTCTTGGAAACCAGGAAGTAGCGGGAATAAAACCCTAGGTGAGACTCGTGGGGGGGAAAAACAGTGATGGCCCCCTTCACCAAGAGACGGGCCACCTCTGCTGCCAGAGCCGTGCTCACAGCCGGGTCCCGTAGCGTGGTCTCCACCAACCCCAAAAAGGGTGGGGGACGACGCTTGAACTGTATGGGATGGCGGCCCCATCTCAACGTGTTGTCCAACCAACCGTTTTGTCGAAGTCATCTTAATGTATTCTCGATTTTCCGCTGATAAGCACAAGTGCTGAAAGAAAAGGGAGGATGAGCGACGGTATACACCGCGTTATATAGACACGTACCGTGGGAAATGTGGGCGGTGCCCACGCTGATTGGTGCATAGTTTGAAATTTTCAGGGGACAAGCCCATAAGGCGAAGCCTAGACGGCGTTGCCTTCATGAAATAGAACCCCTTTCGATGCTCATCTGAATAACATCTCCTACCTTATATGTGTAAATTGAATTCCAATGAGTGTCTGCCCCCCCTGCATTGTTTATTAATGGCCATCATTAGGCCTATGTAAATCAGACCATTAGGGCCGTCTAGCACCATAGGGGGTCATCCCTATGTTCCCCGGGTCCTATGTTCCCCGTTTTTCCAAAAAAGGGTCCTATGTTCCCCTGTAGGCTGTAGCAATATATACCGGGGAGCATAGGACCCTTTTTCTGAAAAAGGGTCCTATGCTCCCCACTGTTGCGGGGAACATAGGACCCTTTTCTGGGAAAAGGGTCCTATGTTCCCCGCAATCTATCAATCTTTAAAAATATTTAAACTTTGACGCGGCATTCGCGTGATGACAGCCAATCAGCATTCAACAGCGTGGCCACTGAGTGAAGTGCAGGCCGGGATGAACTGCAACATGGAGGAAAAAGTGATTGTTGCCGTTTGCGACTCCCGGAGCTCTATATTGTATAAAATATATTAGTATATACATATTGGGGAACATTAGAACATAGGACCCTTTTTGGGAAAAGCGGGGAACATGGGACCCTTTTTTTTTTTTTTTAATGATCCTATGTTCCCCAGCCTCTTATTGCCTTCAAACATCAACATGGTAAGCTCAATCACATTTTGATCATGTTAGTTCCATGAACAGTATCCAACATTCATGCACTGATAGAAGAATGGAGTTGGTCTGCAAGGGTAGTTCTAATATTATTTACTTGGGCAGTTTGCTGCCAGGCACCTTCATTACCTTTTTAAGAATGTTTTTGCCATAGTAATAGACAAATTGGGCCAACATGACAAACTGATTTATAAAATCATTTATATATGAAACCAGGAACTGAACACAAGGGGCATGAAAACAAGGTAAACAAACACATGGTTAACAAAGGAAATGACAGGAAGAACAGACATAGAAACACATGAGAAACTTCTAGCTAAAAGTAAAATACAATAACTTATGAACACAATGTAGAAACTAAGCCACTACCCATGAAAGAATGAGGAAAAAGGGTGAGCAAATATATATTATTTTTAAATGAACAGATTATTTTTGTTTTTAAAGAACAAAAAAAGACAAAACTTAATTCCCTGAACTCCCTTTCACATTCCATACCCCTGGGGAGAAACAGAGAGAGGCTGCAGGTGGAGGCAAAGGGGATGCGTTTAACTCCTGGCTCCTGATCATAAAAATGTATCGAGCAACGGACGGAAAATCCAAGTGGGGGGAGGCAGTCTGCTCCGGCGAGGAAAATCAGCAGGTCTTCGAATTTGAAATCCACAACACCTTCTGCAGACATCAGTTTAAAGTAATTAAACAAAGTCATCTTAAACAAGTGTTTTATATATTTACAGTCAGTTATGTCCCATCCCCACTTCTGTAATGGTTTAAATGTTATGTGAAAATGCAGTACAGATAGGATCTTATAAAATGTATGAGTAAATCAGGCCACATTAAACCATGTTGCATTCATATTACGATTGTTAGATATGTATATTACGTAGAATTCCTCAAGCAAGACATATTTGGACCTTGATATGAGATTCAAACATGATGCAGGAGCCAACAATCTATACACAAATTTATTTATTTATTTACAGCTCTGTAGGATGATGAAGGCAGCCAAGAGCTAGTTTGAAACAAACCATCACGCTCCTCCTCAAAGACTAATTACCACTATTACAAACCTCTGGCAACTAATCCTCTCCTCATTTACAAGCAAATTGTCAAGAAGAGTCAAGATCAAAGTCAGGAAAGCATCAGACCCAGACTAATAGGCATAGTCTGTCAATGGAATGATAAATGACGATGCCAAAAAGTGATTCAGAATTTAACAATACCACGCACCTTCAATGGCCAACAGCCAGTCCTCAAATAGATAGAGGGTGTTTTTCTCCATCTCCCACCTGTTGCTTCCTTCTTCGCTCCTTGCTTTGACAAAAAGCGACAGAAAGTTTGTGCCGGGTGAGTTTTTCCCCAGTGTGGGTGAAGACAGGAACAAACTGCCTCCAGTAGGACTTCACCAGGTCCCAGAAACGGCCACAAGCATTCATGCCAGCTGTAAATTGCTGGATCATGCCTGCAACTCTGTTGAATAAATGGTTAGCCAGCTTATTTCCGAATCATGCCAGGCCATGTAATTATAACGACTTTTATTTGTAAACAGCTTGCATTTAGTTTGTACATTACTCCATGAGGTCTCAAGAGTGAACTGAAAAAGCTTAGAAAATACAAAGACATGGTCTCGCTCTCTGGGGAAATTAGTTATTCAAAACACAAGTTTCACACGCTCATGTACACAAACTTCAATTTTCCTGAACAAAGTTATAGCAGTAATACATGCAGGCCACACCAACAAACCCTTTCAGGGAAGTACTGTATATACAGGCCATCACCTCCCAATAAGGAAGAAGGTCTGTAATTTTGCACAAAGTAAAACAATCTTACCGATGAAAAATGAAATGCGCCACAACTCTGTTAAGGACTTGTGAGATCCTGGAGGCAGTGTAGACTGTTGGCACACCACAGCCAGCAATCCAGTCCCCACACATCTGTTTCAGGGTCTCCAGGTCCTCCTCTGTGCTGCAGGTATTAATCTTTACAAAGTGAGATTGACATTACGGGGGACATAGAAGGTGAGCATTGTGAATTCCATATTATTTGGTTGTTTTCTTGTATTTTCATGTTACACTATAATTGTGAATGTGCATACTTGCAATAAATGCTAAGAGTCATACATAAATGGCATTGCACTTTGTTCTTAGAGGTTGTAACACACCTGAAGTAGTACTCTTAGTGTTTCCTGGTCTATCTTGCTCTGGTTCTCATTCTCAATTTGGACAAGCCCAAGGTCCATTTTCGTGAGGTCCACCTCCTGGCTGCACACGAGTGCAAAAAGGGAATAATTGAGACATCGGAGGCCTGGGGCCGTATTCACAAAGGATCTTAGGGCTAAAAGTAGGTCCTAACTGGCGAATTTAGGACTAACTCCTAAAAAATAATGGGCGTGTCACTCTTAAATTTAGGACTCCTAACTTTTTTCACTAAGAGCAATTCACAAAGTATTTTAGGCCTAAAAGTAGCACCTAAGTCTAGGAGATCTTAAAAGTCCTCAAGAGGACTCCTAACGGTGCCATGCCGTAATTCCGACGCCTCATTGTTCCGACGTCTCAATGGTCCGAAATATTTCCCATTAGATCGACATGCCATTATGCCGACGGTTCAATGTTCCGAAAACTGAACCCATTGGTCCGAAGGTCCGTTTGTCCGACTTTTCAAAAAGGAGGCGCATTAGGCCGACGGTTCAATATGCCGAATAGGCCAAGGGCCAATTCCACATGTGTGATTATGAAACCAAAAATAAAAGACTGCATGGTACCAGCTCGACTCGACTCGACTCAGCTCGCATTTTTGGCGTTTCCACCGCGATAACATGGTATCTGGTACCTGAAGTGGCTGCTTTTTTTAGTACCGCCTCGCTCTAGGTTCCAAGCGAGCTGAGCCGATGCTAAAAGGTGACGTCGGCAGACGGCCGGCCACTGATTGGCCAGAGAGTGTGACGAAGTCACGAGAGCGACATGGCAACCATGCTGGTAACAGCCAGCATGGTCTGACTCTCTTCTCTTTTGTGTCTGACAAAAAGCACCAGACCGAGCAGCACGAATACCATCGCATCGATGTCCTCCATTGTTGTTATGTGGGTTCTGTCCATGTGTGGGTTGCGTAGGTGTTGTTTGCGTCGCGTACAAAAATACGTCACGGCCCTTTCGCGCAGCCGACCCAGCCCACGTCCAGGAGGTACTATTTGCGGTGGAAAACGACCCGTGCTGCTACCGTGTCGAGTCGTGTCGAGTCGAGTCGAGTCGAGTCGAGCTACATGTGCGGTGGAAAAGCGGCATAAGTTCCAGCAGTGCACTTCACCAAGCCAGACTGTTGCTGTGGGCTTGAACGGTCACAAGAGGTGAATTTATGAACCGCATGTTATGCAAGGACTAATACTTCTCCCGTAAAGAAGTCAAACGGTGAGTGAAAAACAAATACAATTTTTATCTTTAGTAGCTGTGTGTGGGCCTATATGTGTTGTTTACAGTGGGCTTTTAGCCTAAATAATTTGCCTAAAGCATTTTTGTTTGAAAAAAAGATGTAAAACACAGCGTTATGCCATCATTGTCTGATTTATTGAACTGTCAACACTGAACATTGAACATAGTTGCATTGAACTGATATATATATTTTTTTACTTTATAAAAGTAAGACACATAAACATAAATGTACATAAAATAACATAAATATCAGACAAACATACATTTGCAAATAGGTTAACAGAAATAAATACATTTATAAAAAAGAAAGATAGAAAAAATAAATACAAGGGTGAACCTGTGAACTGATTTTTAATGAGAAGCTTTGTCATTCTTGGTGACAGGGAGGCAACTGCTGTGATTAAGCTCTTCTCCAGGCTCAGTCTGTTTCTCTGCTTTGTTTTAATCACAGACATTGCAGAGAAGGTGGCCTCACATAAATATGTGGAGGCAAAGGGCAGTAGCGACTCCAAAGCTTTCTGTCCCAGGTCAGGGTGCTCCTGCTTCACACACACCTAAAACTGTGTGAGTGTGGATGTGTCAAACTTTATCCGGAGGCCACGGTCAGATGACACATCAAGGAGTGTTTCCTGATTAGTGACAGGTAGCTTGTTTGTTTCGGAAAAGAGAAATGGGTTTCTCACCCAATCCAGCTGTTTAGATTTTTCCTCAATGTCAGGAAAGTAGGAATGGAAATTTTCAATCAAGTTATTCAAATGTCCCACAATGAGCAACTTGACTGAAGCACTGTCCACATCCTCACAGAGAAAAGCATTCACCTGAGGAAAGCAGGTGAAATCCCCCTGTGAAGAGGCTCTTCTCCACAGCTCTGCTTTCTTCAGGAAGCCATCCACCTTATCATATAGGTTCAAAAGGCTGGTGTCTTTTCCTCTTGAGACATATTCAGCTCGTTGAGTTTGCTGAATATATCTGCCAGATAACACATCTTTGCAATCCAGTCTGTGTCCTGGAACAGGGTGGCATGGAGAGAGCTGTGCTCAATCAGAAATGTTTTAACTTCTGATCGTAATTCATACAGCCGGTTGAGAATTCTCCCTCGAGACAGCCAGCGCACTTCTGTATGGAGCAGCAGCTGTGTGTGTTCCGCTCCCATGTTTTCACAGAGGCGTCGAAACAGGCGTGCGTTACGTGGCTTTGACTTTATAAAGTTGATCACCTTGATGCAGTCGTTCAAAACGTCATGTAGCACAGGGCTCATTCTCTTTGAGGCCAATGCTTCCCTGTGTATGACACAGTGAGTCCACTTCACGTCGGGGTTCTCTTTTTTAATACGCGCTATGAGTCCTCGCGTGCTGCCCGTCATTGATGCTGCTGCGTCCGTGCAGATGCTGCTGCAGGATTTCCAGCTCATGCCATTTTCACAGAAGAAGGTGTTGACAACATCAAAAATGTCCTCTCCTGTTGTTTTCCCCTCCAATGCTTTGCAGAATAGAATGTGCTCATAAATGTCGTCAGTATCGATGTACCTTACAAAAGCAACAACTTGAGCATTCCCACTGACATCTGTGGATTCATCCAGCTGAAGAGAAAAAGAGTCGCTAAGTTTTCCCACAACTTGCTCGACAATGTCTGTTCCCATTGCATCTATTCTGCGGCACACAGTGTCATTCGACAAAGGCACAGTCTTTCATTTCTCCGCTGCGGTTGTGTCCAGCATTATCTCAGCCAGTTTAACGGCGGCGGGAAGAAGCAGGTCTTCGGCTATGGAGAACGGCTTCTTGGCTTGAGCGATGAGCAAAGAGACCTCAAATGAGGCCTCCAGGGCTTTGGCTGATGTCGTGGACGTGGAGGCTTTCCGCATCGTGTCTTGAGATGACCTGAACTCAAAAAGCTGCCTCAGGTGCCTTACCAACATGACCTGCATGTTTAGTGTTGAGATGCCGCTGAAGATGTGCTGGCTTCATGCTGCTGTTGGCTAATCTCTCCCCACAGAAGAAACACAACGCCTTGGGTGGATGGCAACTCGTTGATGTAAATCCCATTAAAACATATTCTTCTGAATACTGACGAAATCTTTCCGGCTCTAATTTAGCTTTCTTTGGCACGACTGCCTTCGTGTTTTCAGCAGCATTGCTGCTATGCTTCAACCACGACTTCATTTTTTTAAGTTTTCAAGCGGCAAATAGTTCTTCACCAGTCATGGGAGGATACAGTGAGGTCAAACTTGGGGGTGTGTTGGAGGTGTGTCTTAAGAAATTACAGACCTGCGAACGCAGACATTTAACCCACGTATGTCCCATACAAATCAACAGAACTTTTTGGAACATTCTGAAGAGCCATATAACAACTATTTCTTTGAATGGGTGCTAATTTTAAATATATCTTTAAAAAATCTCACGTACCCCCTGGACTACCTTCACGTACCCCCAGGGGTACGCGTACCCCCGGTTGAGAACCACTGTGCTAGAGCACACAAACATACACGAAATGTTGTGGAGGGAGGAATTGGGCAGATGAAACCAACGTTTCATGTCCTCCACGGCGAAATACGGAAGCACAGTCATCACTGTATGTGCCATTCTACACAACCTCTGCAAGCGGAGAAACATTCCACAGCCAGACGATGATGATGATGACGACGATGAAGAGGACGATGACCACGATGATGATGATGATGATGATGGCGATCAACATGACAAGGAATTTGGCCGTGTGGAACCGAGTGGACTGGCATTTAGGGATCACTTTGTGAATACACATTTTAGGTAAACACCTTGGCACAAATCAGTCAACACTTGTGTAGTTCATAACATTTATTTTCTTTACATTTTTAAATTTTACGTATTTTTATTGTTTGCTTTCTCTCTCTCTCTTGAACGTGCAGGCTACAACGTCATTATCGTGGTCTGCACAAACTTGTCATCATACGTGCAGGGGCGGTTTTAGGTACGGGCGAACCAGGCAGCCGCCCGGGGCGGCATATTTGTGGGGGGCGCCAAGTCACATGGGGGGTGCCAAGAGCACTACATAACATTGTGCTGGGAATAGGTATTTTGGCACCCCCTCTGGCTGCAGGCGCACACCTGCTCGTTGAGAAGGTGCCGTGCGCAGACGGAATGAAACCCCCGAAACCGTTTCCCGAAAGCATCGTTGGTAACGAACGTCGTGAAAACGCTCGTAGCTAACGAGTGCTCCGGGGTACTCGTAGGACGCTAAGAGCATCGTTAGCCTACTATAGAGTGAACTCATTATTGCATGAGGGAGTCTTCATTCATAAAAAATGAAAACATTCGGGAGTATGCAATAATACAAATTATTCTAAAGAGGTCAGAGACTCCGTGCACAGCCCTGCCTTCCCCAGTGAACCAAGAAACCCCGGTTTAACACAGGAAACTTGAGATAAGAAGGTGAAATCGCCGGGCGTGCCAAGCTGCGACCGAACCGGCTCGACAGTGTAGAATGACCTATAGCCAGGGTTCGAGTTAGGTGGGAGCTGAGCTCCCAGAGAGGTCTGGCTCCCATGAAAGCAGTAAACTCAAATATCTGTGGGGGTCTTGGAAAATACAGCAGCATATTATTGTAATTACCAATAAAGCTATTTTCCCTTCCACATGCAGAGTTATATTGACGTTAAGTGGGATAATAGAACGCCGGTCATTATCGGGAAAATAAGCCCAGACAGGGTGAACCGGACACCGACTCGAAACGGAGGTGCTTCGATAATTTATTATTTATTTTCGATAATGAGCGGCTACTTGCCAAACGAAAAAATAACTTCACAAGGTGTTTTTTTTTTACAATTTATTTGCTACCAACTTACCATACGTAGTTTTGATCAACAGAGAAATAGTTAGCCAGAGACGTTGACGTCGCTTAGCAACCAAAGAAGCTGGCGTTGTGAAGGGCCCATGCAAGTGAACGGAGCGTTCCATGGCATTGAGAAGAGCAGTGTCATAATAGCCCATATTTACGTCATATCCCCCCCCCCCCCGTCAAAATTCAGCGCAAGGCCGGTACGGTCTCCCCCCACCGTCAACAACTTTAAGAGACCCCCACAGAGATGGAATCGTAACTCGAACCCTGCCTATAGCCAACTTCATCCTGCCCAACAATATGGGCAGGATCCAAGCTCTCCTAATCGGGTCAGCAATAGCCGCGATTGAATGATAATGTATGAATGGAACGTTGCATTTTTAATGTCTACAAATATTCTATACTAGAGAGCCAATCAATGCAACCTTATGCGGAATCAGATAAAGTTGGCTCTCTTGCTGCGCAAAATATATGTTTAAAAAATCAGCACATTAAGATAAATGTAGTTGTCACACAAGCTATTTTGGATTTTTGTAAAATGGAATTATTTCAGGGGGGGAAATGCCGTGAATAAATGTATGCACAGTGCGTTCAGGATTAGGACTGATATATATGTCGGCCTAGGCTTAATCAATTGTGTTTTAATATCTTTAGCATTCATATAAATGCAATCCATTCTTTTCGTAGGCTACTCTGCGGTTGGCCTTGATGGGGAGATATTTTAACCCTTTTTAACCCCATTTTCCTGCGACATTCCTGCGTCTCCCCCTGCGTCATAGCCAGTTTCAGCACCATGTCAGTGGATAGGTACTATCCTACGATCGTCGTGAGTACAGCGAATGCGCGTTCACGTTAAGAGGAGTTTCGGGAAACGCTCCAAAGAAATTAACGATGGTTCGAAAGATCCATCGGGAGAATGATCGTACGAGCGAAGATCCATCGTTATCGGGAAACGGGGCCCAGTATGGTAAGGGAAGCTTAGGATCATGGTATCAGGGAATAGCCCAGGGGGTGTTGATAAAAACAGCTGTTTTGTAAATATCTATAAGTTGTGCACAAGGTGTGGGTATATATGTATTTGGTGATTGTTTATTTAGTGTCATGTTTATTTAGTATTCACACAATGTACCTTCTGTTCAGTTATGTAGGATTGGTAGCTTTAGGTAAAGAATGTTCCCCCAACTAATGGTCTGGCCCATACAGCCTTGATTGGTCCAATTGTCATTTCCCTATTTAAGGGCTGCCTCATTTGGTGTTTGGGGGCTGAAGGTGGTGCTGGCTTGACGTGAGGCCAGTACGAGAGCCGTATGTTTTGGATAGGCTAGGCTAGGCTAGGCTAGGCTATGCTATGTTATGTTAGTTTATGTTTGCTGACTGATGCAGTCATTTCCGTTTCTTTTGGAACGTTGCTCTATTTTTTGTGAATATTGGAGAGAATAAAACTTCACTTTTCTTAGTCCTGAGACCATTGCCCTCTTTTTTGCTCACACTCAGAATCTGGTTGGCCGTATCCCAGATACGTGGGGCGACCACACCGGTCCCTCACACTTAGTAAGAGTAGGTCTCAGTGGCTTTGTGAATAACTTTTAAGAAAACTTCTACGTAAAACGTTTTAGCTCGAGTTAGGAGCACTCCTAGCGGTAAGATAAAATGCTTCGTGAATACGGTCCCTGGTCCATTGTGGATAATGGACCAGGCCGTAAGTTTTCCTGCTGTGTAAAACTTATTCTGGTCCAGGGCTTGTAGATCATATGCAAAAAAAAAAGCTCTCCAGGCCTCCCCTCAAAGATCCCTAGGGAGCTCTGTACCTCGAGCATCAGCAACCTGTAACAAAATGGTAAGGGAAATTTGTTTCGAATAGCATACATGATAGGGTGATTGACACGATCTGGCAGATAGGAACCAAGTGCAGGACAAAATTAGCTTGTGAATCCAGACAAAACTTTACTTAACTAAGCACAGGAACAGATTGTGACAAACATGTAAAATGACCAAATGACAAGGCACAGGATTCAGGAAACTAACCAAGCCACGTGGTAGAATCAATAGTTATTGCTCACCTAAAAAACTCTCTCCACGCCCGCCGTAGTCAGCTGCCATCTCAGAAACGAATTCAACTGACGGCTCTTTGTGCCAGCCAAAGTAGGTCTTTGAGAGTGCAGCACAGGCACTTCTCAGGACATATCGCCTCCTGGCAATCACTGTGAAGGTGCTGCCTGCGTCCAAGTTGTCCTGTGAGAATTGCCTTGATGTCCACTAGGGTTGCCGCGGTGTGGACATTTTCACACCGAGTAATACGCTCGTGTCAACACCGGTATTACCGGTATAAACGGTATTAACTTTGAAACTAGGTCAACCGCCATCTTCTCCGTCAACTCTCCTCTCACACTCGGTGACCGCGGCTGGCAGCACGCCAATTCTCTGCGTCTTATAACGTTCTTCTATATATAATAGTATACTATAATTTTATATATCATAATATCACGGCCAAAAGCTCTGTGCGCCTCCGGATGGCCGTAGCGCTGGGAGCTCACGTAGGGATTGGGCTTTGCGGGGTTTGTTTACCGGCGTTGCTATGGTTTACGGTCTTGTGTGTTCCAAAGGTTTATTAGGTATCCTATCTATTAGGACAAACGATAAACAATAAAACAGTAAAACAGTGCAAAGAACTTTTTTTTTTGGCAAATAGGCCTAAAGATGACGGCGACTTGCATGTGCCGTCTTGTGCCGCGGGCTGCAAGCCCAATTGCCACAACTATTTACATATTATATTTTTAATACACAGGGTAAAACAAGGTAAAATAATCAAACTCAATGTAACAAAATTAATAAACGAATTGGCTACAATTAAATAAGCAAACACAAGGCATATGGAACAAAAAAAAGAAACACAATTCTGCTTAATGCCAAAATCTCACTATTTACAAGTGTGACTAGTCTAGGTTACATGTTCTTTGCCAGGAAAACCAACATGTTCACCTTCTCTGGTTTGAGAAGCGATCTTGTGGGGGTGACAATGTTCCCTGCCGTGCTAAACACCCGCTCTGATGCGCAGCTCGTAGCACACACGCAGAGGTAATTTCTGGCGACCTTTGCCAGAAGGGGAAGCCTCGTTTGGTTCAATTTCCACCAGCCAAGAGGATCCTCCTCAGCATCGATGCAAGCCTTTTGACAGTAGCTGGCAATCTGTGCGGCTGCTTTTTCGGGGAGCATTAGTGGGGCTGAGGTAGGTGCGCCTGTTTTCCCCTTTAGCAAACATGCCAAAGTTATTTTCTTGGGCTGGGGCTCGGCCGCGACTCCCTCTTCTTCATTATCCGCTCTCACTGGCTGCGCTGCTCGCCCGAGGATGGCTGCTTCTTCCTCAATCATTCTTTTTAACTCGTTAACATTCGAGTCATATTTACCCCGGTACCGCGGGTCAAGGAATGTTGCTTTGCGCATGAGCTCCTGGCTTGCCGGGCTTTATATTTTTCTTCCAGAACATGGAGGATGCCAGCTTTCAGGTCAGCAGTTAATTTGGTGTCTTCAACAAAAGGGGCTAACGTTCCCTGTTTGACCAAATGCAGCACAGTGAGTAGAGACGATGCGGTCACATAATTCTCCCCGGAGAGAATGTCTGTGAAGTCGCTCACTGGCTTCAGCGTTGCCAGCAGCACATCTTCATCTTGCCATGTGATGTTCACATTGGTTTTCCGATCCTCTGCAAGCACTCTGTTGATAGCCTGCTTCTGCTCCAACATTCTATCGATCATTTTTTGCTTGGACCCTCAGCGTGTTGCACAATCCTAGGCGAAAAAAAGTTATGCTTAATATAGGCATATTGTATTTTATTTATATTTGACAATTTTTCCCAAAAAGAATGAGGCTTAGTTAACTTACCGTCACCAGCGAGTGCTGTGGGAGGCCAAGCTCAACCTGGGCTTTCTGCCGCTCCCGTCTCCTCCTCCAGCTGTGAGAAAACATCCCGTTGATTGTGCGACAGACTGCAAGGGCACGGTCTGTTCGCACTCTCAGTTTTTTCCAAAGTATTTGACACAGCAAGGTTTAGGTTGTGCCCGAAGCAGCTCAACCAGGGCCACCCTAGGTTCCGAACAGCTGCTTTTATATTGGCTCCACTGTCGGTGGTGAGACAGGAGACTTTAATCGCGCTCAATTCCCACTCCCGCAGAGCGTCCTGCAGGGCATCAGCCAAATTAACGGCGGTGTGGTCCTCTGGCAAAAAGCTTGTCTGGAGGCATTTTGACACCAGCTTCCAATCCTGGTCAATAAGTGACATGGTGCCATCGTTGTGCTCGACCACAAGTCTGTTGTGAGGGAAAGATCTTCGACCGATAAAAGGATACGTTGCAGCTCACTCCTGACACTGTTGTAAGCGCGCGGGATGGCTGTGGATGAACAATATGTCAGCCCTGGAACATCGTACTGGCGGTCAAGTGTCGCCAAAAGCTCCTTGAAGGACTTTTTTTCCACCGTGTTGAAGGACACCATCTCCTTACACATATATTTGGTGACTGCATCGGTACATGCAGTCCACCTCACACTGTCCTTCTTGTACTTTGTACATTTGGCAAACGCTCCACAAATTGATGGCTGTGTCGGCCGCTGTGTGCCCGACACTGCCCCACTGCTGCAAGCTCCATTTTCACAGCATCGCTCCTGTGGTGCAGTTTTAGGTGTGTGTAAATTTGAAGTGTTACCTCCAGCTGCTGCCATCTTCATGTTGCAGAGTTTGCATATTGCCTCGTTTGGGTTCTCCGGTTCCCGATTTTCGTTTGGTTTAAATCCAAAATGTTTCCAAATAGGCGCCTTTGCCTTAAACTTCGAAACAAGGTCAACCGCCATTATCTTCCCGTCAACTCACACTCGGTGACAGCGTCCGGAAGCGCGCGAATTCTCGGCACGCCGATTCTCTTCCGCACAGAGCAGAAATGTGGCCTAATTTACACATGGATGTGTAGCGGCTACACATTTTCTTAATTATAATTATTAATTTTGACTGAAAAAATTTATTACTAAAAAATAAATAAATAAAAAACTCGGTGCTGCCGGTGTGCAACACAGAGTAATAGGTGTTGGCCTCAATACCGGTAATACCGTACACCACGGCAACCCTAATGTCCACATTGTCCTATAATGGAATCAAGCACTTTAAGTTTCACAAGAAATAACAATTTTACATTGTATATTATTAACACAACAAAAAAACATTTCACATTGTACATTAACACGACAACAAACAATTTGACATTGTATAATAAGACAACATGCAGGTTTATGTGCTTACATCAGGATCACTCCTGTTGACGGATCCAAGCAGGACTTCCTCCAACTCATCTGATGAGAATGTGATGACATCCTCTCTAAACAAGGGAAATGATTCATGTATAGACATAAATGTCAAAGACGTTCTCACAAATTGTAACTTTATGTGCATCATGTTATATCTGTAAATAAAGCAATACTAAAAACTAAATATAACACTAGGTGGTGACAATGGGGAGCTTGGGACAATGGTATTCTCAAAAAGTAGGATTCTCCAAAAAGTCATTTTACCCGTTTGCCTTTATATCATCAAGTATCTTTCTGTGTAGTATGTAGCCAATGATAATGACAGCCAACACCAAGACTCAAGGCTTCATTTATGTGTATTCCATAACAAGACATTAGAATGGAATTATAATCATTTGCCTTAGCATAGCTTCATGTTCTCCACTGACTGAAGATGCATTGCTATAGAAGGGGGAAAAGTAAAGTTATAGCGGTCGGCAGATTTAAAAATATCCCAGAGGAACAGAGACTTTGTGATTGTCAAGAAGTGGACAATGAATCTCATTCTTTTATACTGCCCCTTCTATGATGAACTAAAGAGTACCTTTTGTAAATGAACTTTTGGCTCAAAACCCTGAAATATTCTAGAGTAATGATGATGTCGGATGGAATGTTTGTTTACCTTCAATGTTAATACGTTAGCCTCTTTTGTTACTAAAGCCAGCATGAACCGTGACTTGAGGATGGTTTATATCGTTAATGTTAGTATTGTTTAGCATCTGCTTTTGGTTTTAGGTCCGTCTATGTTTTATAATGGTGTCTTGTAAGCCCTTGTGGGCTGGGCACGCTAATGCATGACATCCATAGCTATCTCTATGATGGCTTTCTTGAAAAACAAGTGATTTATCTCACTGATACTCTAGGCTGGATGGCAGGGGATAATTCATTCTCAGGGGCAGGACTAAGAAACCGAAAAATAACATTTCTGCTTTTAGATATTGATTCCAAGAAATTGCCTTGCCCATGTTGCAAGTTATAGTTCCACAAATACCCCTTACTTTGTTATAGGTCCGGGTGGCTCAACGTTTTCTGTGGTGGTGGGGTTGCTGTAGAGCAATTAGTCATGAGTCAGAATATAACCTTATTACCTGAGACAAACGGGACAACTTAAACAATGTGAAGTAGGCCACAACAAGAAAAAAACTCTTTCCTCATTGTGAGTTCCTCACTGGTGGAATTCTAAAGGAAATTAATAGCATGACATATTACATTACATAATACAAAATGTAAACGGTAGGCCACTACTTCCGAGCAACTCTTGGTTCGTCTACCCCAAGGTTTTTTTTGTGTCTGGGAGAATTCTACAACCAATCTCAGAATATCTGCAATCAAGCCACCTCCACCTCCGATTTTAATTGTATAGCCCGGTTCCTGTTGCTAAGGCCTGGTAGCATGTCCTCAAAGTAAAGTTGCAGAGCATGTCTAATTCTGATCTCAAAGAAAAACAAAATTAAGCAAATCAACTCGCCATCACCCACCTAGCACATGCAATAGTAAACAGCCATGACCATCCCCTGAACTTATTTTTCATACTTCTCCCATCTGGCCGCAGATACAGAGTACTGGACTGGAAAAAGGACCATTTTAAAATACGCTATTTCTTATTTCTTACGCTGCCAAATGACATCTAACCTTGACTGATGTGTGAAAACAATTATCCCCATGGAGACATTGAAGAACCAAACCTAAAAATCCCTGTGAGCTCAATTAATTCAGACCAGTCAATTAAGCATTTCATTTTTATAAAGAGAATTTATCCATCTTCAGCAATTGTGTGTGATTATATCTATGATGATCACAAAGGTCATGTTTTCCATACCACCCACCCCCACTTTACTGTGTGATATATTAGCTGACCTTTGGCCGAAGGTATAAATTGGACCGTTGCAGCGCCTAGTGGGTATGAATGTCCATTGGGCACTGCTGTGTGAAGGGCACCACCTCCCGCTGTCCATTTACCCAGCAAAGTTCGAATTCATCAGGCACCTGGAGGAAATCATTAGAATTTGTAAAGCAGATAAGAGGAAAACACGTGCACCATCTGTTGTATGTCACTATTAAAACCGTAGGTTTTGGAAATACCATTGCATATCGGTGTTAGGCAATTACTCATAAAATAGCTAATTGAAAAGCTAGAACATACCCCAGTAATGCTGTCCCGGAGTAACTGATGGAACTGCTGGGGTGTGAGGTCCAGGGCCACCACAACCCTAACGGGCGCTGTGGCATCTATGAACAGACAAAGACATGTTGTAGTACTTCAGCAGTGAGAGAGGAGGTAATACTACTCAGAGACTCAAGAGCTTACATGAAGCCCAATACGATGGAAAATCTAAATAGTCTACATGACAACACTCCATCTGTTACCTACGACGGAGTATTAGGGCCACACGTGAAGAAAAAAGTTATTGCCGTGACAAGATTAAAATCGACACTTCGACTTTAAAGTCAACATTAAACTCGAAATGTCGAGAATAAAGTTGAAATGTCTTTTCGACTTTAATCTCGATGTGTCGACTTTAAACTCGAAATGTCGAGAATAAAGTTGAAACACCATATCGACTTTAATCTCGAGGGGTCCATTTTCCGTTCCTCTGTCAGAAAGCAGACGCTCCGGGCATCCTCCCAAGCGTGCAGCGGATGACACGAAGTAGTCGGAAATAACCCTGGTCATTGTTTGTGGTGTAGGCCTCCATCCTGTCAGGCGGGCTCTTGAAAGAGGACTCGGATGCAGATAGGCGATCGAACAAAAAACTAACTTTATTAGGACTCCCTGTCCTATCGTCAAACACGAGCGATCAAAAACGTAACAAAACACTAGAAACAATAATCTCGCTTACGTGGCAAAAACAAGAAACTAGAACTCAGCTCTGTATCTTGGTTCAGGTAGTGACAAGGACAAGGCTGGGTCAGGAGCTGGAGTACATGGACGGTGACGAACGAAATACTCTGGCAACAAGGACAAGGGAAGACAAAGCCTATATACACATGAGGAGGGGAGACACAGGTGGAAACAATCAGGGATCAGGGAAGTCACCAGACCGGTGACCAGGTGTGACAGTACCCCCCCCCCTCTAGGGCCGACACCTAACGGCCCAGGTCGTTCAGGGTGGTCCCGGTGGAAGTCGGTGATGAGGCTAGGGTCCATGATGTGCCGGGACGGCACCCATTGGCGCTCCTCGGGTCCGTAACCCTCCCAGTCGACCAGGTACTGCTTGCCCCGGCCCCGGTTGCGTACTGCCAATAGCCGCTTGACCTTGTAGACCGGGCCCCCGTCGATCACTTCGGGCGGTGGTAGGGACGTGGTGGCCGGAACCATCGGACTCTCCCTGACAGGTTTCACCTGGCTTACATGGAACGTCGGGTGGACACGCAGGGACCGAGGCAGGCGAAGGCGTACAGCAGCGGGACCCGATCTTCCTGGTGACGGGGAATGGACCCACGAAGCGTGGCGCAAGCTTCTTGGAAGGAACCTTGAGGCGCATGTCCTTGGCTGACAACCACACTCTCTGTCCTGGCTGATAGTCTGGAGCCGGCCGTCTCCTGCGGTCGGCCGATCTCTTTACCCGGTCCCCCTGTCGAATCAGGACCTGGCGGGCGGCTATCCAGATGCGTAGACAGCGTTGGATCATGGCATGGGCAGAGGGGACCGACACTTCCAGCTCGTTGTCTGGAAATACTGGCGGTTGATAACCGTAAACACAATGAAATGGAGAAAAACCTGTGGCAGAAGTAGGTAGCGAGTTGTGCGCATACTCTACCCAGACCAGGTGCTTGCTCCATGTTGAGGGGTTCTGGAAAACCACACAGCGAAGACCGGTTTCCAATTGCTGGTTGAGGCGCTCGGTCTGGCCGCTGGCTTCCGGGTGGTAGCCTGAGGTCAGGCTGGCCGTGGCACCGATGAGCCGCCATGACTTCTGCCGTCTCTTTGGCAGACGGCAGCTTGGGCAGAGCAATAAACCTGACCATCTTGGAGAATCTGTCCACCACCGTGAGAACGGTGGTGTTGCCTTGAGAAGCCGGGAGGCCCGTGACGAAGTCGAGTGCGATGTTGGACCACGGTCTGGAGGGGATGGGGAGCGGTTGTAAGAGCCCCATGCGGGCCCCGGAAGAAGTCTTGTTTCTGGCGCAGACCACACATGCATCAATGTACTCCCTGACCCCCACCTCCATGGATGGCCACCAGAACCGCCGGGAGATGACGAACACCGTTCTCTTGACCCCTGGGTGACATGACAGAAGTGAGGTGTGAGCCCAGTGGATCACCTGTGGGCGCAGCTTGACGGGGACAAACAGACGGTTAGCGGGGCACCCTCTAGGTGCCGGGGCACCGCCATTCGCCCGTTTAACCTGTCTCTATGGGCCAAGTAACCGCTCCAACCACACGGGTCAGTGGGAGGATGGTTTCTGGTTCCTTGGCCTCAGGCTCGGGGTTGAATAGTCGAGACAAGGCATCCGGTTTGACGTTCCGGGACCCCGGCCTGTACGAAAGAGAAAAGGAAAAGCGGTTAAAAAACAGCGCCCACCTGGCCTGACGAGAGTTGAGGCGCTTAGCCTTTCTAATATACTCAAGATTCCTGTGGTCTGTCCAGACAATGAACGGAAGTTCGGCCCCCTCTAGCCAGTGCCTCCATTCCTCCAGGGCGAGTTTAACAGCCAGCAATTCCCGGTTGCCGACATCGTAGTTGCGCTCCGCCTTGGACAGTCGCCTTGACAGGAAGGCGCAGGGGTACCATCCTGGTCGGAGCGTTGCGACAGCACGGCCCCGATGCCCTCATTGGATGCATCCACCTCCACCACGAACTGGCGCTTGGGATCTGGCAAGGTGAGGATGGGGGCGGAGGTGAACCGACGCTTGAGTGTACTGAACGCCTTCTCGGCTTCGGGGCACCACCGGAACTGCCCCTGTGGAGACGTGAGAGCATGGAGAGGAGCTGCTATCTCGCTGAAGCCTCTGACAAACCGCCTGTAAAAGTTAGCAAACCCGAGGAACTGCTGAACCTTCTTGCGGCTGTCGGGGGTTGGCCACTCGGACACAGCGCTAACTTTAGCCGGGTCCATCTGTACACTTCCGGGGGCTACGATGAAGCCCAGGAAAGAGACAGTGTCGGCATGGAACAAACTCTTTTCTGCTTTGACATACAAGTGATTAGCCAGCAGTCTTTCGAGAACCTGGTTGACGTGATTACGGTGGGTGTCGAGGTCAGGAGAGTAAATGAGAATATCATCAATGTAAACATAGACAAAGCGATCAAGAAAATCTCGGAGAACATCGTTAATCATGGCCTGAAAAACTGCGGGGGCATTAGTGAGTCTGAAAGGCATAACTCGATATTCGTAGTGGCCACTGGGGGTGTTGAACGCAGTTTTCCACTCGTCCCCCTCCCTGATGCGGACCAGATGGTAGGCGTTTCGAAGGTCTAGCTTCGTGAAAATCTTGGCCTGTTGGAGCTGATCGAAGACAGAGGACATGAGAGGGAGGGGTACCTGTTTTTTATGGTAATGTCAATGAGTGGACTGTAGTCGATGCAGGGTCTTAGTGAGCCGTCCTTCTTTCCGACGAAGAAAAAACCAGCGCCAGCAGGGGACGAGGAAGGACGAATCAGACCTGCTTTTAGGGAAGCAGAAATTTACTCCCTCATCGCCTCCTTCTCAGGGCCGGAAACAGAGTATAGGCGGCCCTTGGGGATGGTGGAACCGGGGATCAGGTCTATGGCGCAGTCGGAAGGGCGATGAGGAGGAAGAGACAGAGTCTTGGTCTTGCTGAAGACTTGGCCGAGATGATGATAACAGGGAGGGACCTTGTTCAGGTCCGGGAACTCGGCCTCTAAGGTTGGGTTGGTAGAGAACAAATACATTTCTCATCTTGAGAGAGTGGAACAAGGCATGTCTGCGTACAACCGTCCCCCCATCCTCTAATCTCTCCCGTTCTCCAGTCGATGTGGGGATTGTGATTCAGCAGCCATGACTGCCCCAGCACCAGAGAATGGGAGGAGGATCTGAACAGGTAAAAGCGTAATAGTTCCTTATGGTCATTGAAGTGCAGGTGTACTGGTTCACTGATGTGTGTGATTAGGAAAAGATCCATCCCATTAAGGGAGCTGGCCCTAACGGGCCGTTCCAGGAGTTCAATATTAAGCCCCAATTTCCTGGTTAGGCCCCAGTCCATCAGACTCTCATCTGCCCCAGAGTCTATGAGGGCTTCAAGGTCAGTGTCGGTGTGATGCTTCACCTGGAACTTGGTGAGAGTGCGAGCTGTGGGGCTCGATGCTGTGACATGGCTCACTGCTAGGGACTTCTTGGTCGGACAGGAGGCGACGAGATGAGCGGTCTCTCCACAATAAAAGCATCTGCCCTCCAGTTGACGTCTTCTCCGGAGATAGTCGAGCCCTCCCCAGCTGCATGGGTTCCTCCTCTCCAGCGACAGCCGACGGATGAAGCTGGTCCTGCGGTGAAGACTGAAGAGCTGCTCCAGGTGAAGGTTGAGGGCGAAGCTGAGCCTCTGTGTTCGAAGATCTCCCCTCCCGTTGCCGCTGGAGCCGGGTGCGTCTGTTGTCCGTCCGGATCGCGAGGGCGATGAGTTCATCCACGTCGGTGGGTAAATCCAAGGGAACGAGGAGGTCCTGGATACTGGGGCCAAGTCCTTTTAAAAAAAATATCATAGAGGGCTACAGCGTTCCACCCGCTATCTCCCGCCAGCGTGCGGAAGCGAATGGCATAGTCACACACAGATCCGCTGCCTTGCTTAAGGCTACTTAGTTCCTGTGCCTTCTCACGGCTCATGGTTACCGGGTCAAAAGTTCTGGTGAGTGCTGCTTGAAAATCCGCGAGGGAAAGGTAAACGGGCGAGCCCCTCCCCCATTCAGCAGCAGCCCAAGTCTTAGCTCTACCGGTCAGGTGAGAAATCATAAACGCTACCTTGGACCAGTCTGTGGGAAACGCACGAGGATTAAATTCAAAATGAATAGAGCAGTCAATAAAAAATATCCTGCTTTGCTCCGGCTCTCCGGCGTATCGCGCTGGGGAAGCCAACTTACTGCCCGCTCCGATAAGCGGCATGGGGACAGTTGGAGTTACTTCCGGGGTCGGAAGCGGAGCCGGCGAGTGAGCTGGCCAATTATGTCCTGCAGCTGCGTCGAAACCAGCCCCATCTGTGAAGCCATCGCCGACTGGAATTCCTCCTGGCGAGAAAGACGGGCTTCCTGGGCGCGTAGGGTGCTGGACAAACGTTCTGCCTCTGCTGAGTCCATATCTAGCCAGAGTATTCTGTCAGGCGGGCTCTTGAAAGAGGACTCGGATGCAGATAGGCGATCGAACAAAAAACAAACTTTATTAGGACTCCCTGTCCTATCGTCAAACACGAGCGATCAAAAACTTAACAAAACACTAGAAACAATAATCTCGCTTACGTGGCAAAAACAAGAAACTAGAACTCAGCTCTGTATCTTGGTTCAGGTAGTGACAAGGACAAGGCTGGGTCAGGAGCTGGAGGTACATGGACGGTGACGAACGAAATACTCTGGCAACAAGCACAAGGGAAGACAAAGCCTATATACACATGAGGAGGGGAGACACAGGTCGAAACAATCAGGGATCAGGGAAGTCACCAGACCGGTGACCAGGTGTGACGCATCCAAACAATATAGCGACTAAAACCGTCAAAGCAACCACTGATGGCAATGTCTTATGTACGACGGAGTATTAGGGCCACACATGAAGAAAAAAATATTTTTGCCCTCTACTAGTCGACTCGTAGATTAACACGTCTGTTCAGGTCCTCCTCCTGAACAGGCGAATTTTTCCGCACAACCTTTTCAGCGTCCATACACTCATCACCACACTGTGGCTCTGCGCTAAAACAGCAAAGATCTCTTATTGTTAAACCCGATTCTGAAATACAATTTTACCAAATTATCCATACAAGCCATTGGATTCAGTGCAGGCCCTGTGGAGCGGTTGTTATCTCTCCCAACTATTTTCAACTGTATCTTTGACGTTTCGAGTTTAATGTCGAGATTAAAGTCGACATAATATTTCAACTTTATTCTCGACATTTCGAGTTTAATCTCGACATGTCGAGATTAGAGTCGACATGACATTTAAACTTTATTCTCGACATTTAGACTTTAATCTCGTCACGGCAAAAAAAAAATTGGCCCAAATACTCCGTCGTTACCTTACCTCTGTATTTATGGCTCAAAATAAATGGTTATAAGGGTGTACCTGGCTGTAATCACAAAATCGTATACATCCAAACTACCTCTACCAAAAAAAAGCTATCGACTTGCCATTTCTATGCCTCAAAGCAGTAATGTCACTTCTTAGGACTGCAACTTTAATGGCTATTTGTCGGGGCCTTCCTGTACTGGTGCCTCGCCTCCTTCTGGGCACTGACCTGGCACCTGACTCCTGCCTAAAGCCCTGTAGTCTACATCCAAAATGTTAAGAGTATTGTGGCATTGTAGCAGAGGGCGTGTACCGGCGCCACCCACGTGCCAGCGACGGGGAGCGTTCTCCAGCTGATCAGGATCAGCTGGATGGGAAACAGCCGGCGAGAGGAAAGCGTGGAGGGGACAGAGCGGAGGACTGACTGCAGGGAGGCGACCCCCCGACAACGGAGTAGGAGACGCATACCCCCACGACGGCTACGAGGCTCACAGAGACCCTAGCCTAGAGACTCGATTGCTCGTACTATTCTCATTGTTAAATAAACGCCGTAACCGGCCTTATACTCGCCTCAACCGTGCCTACTTGCTGTGTAAACCAGCCTCTCGGCCAACCGGGGTGCCACATATGGTGGAGAAGGAAGGCACTCGGTACCCACCGCGACCCACGGGGAAGTAGCCACGGACATGCAGAACTCAGAGGGAGCCGCCACCGCCCTGCAGCGCCAACAGCAGATCCAGGGGCAGGTCGCCGCGGCACAGCGAGACTCGGCGGAGCGCCTGGCCCTGCTCCGCGAAGCGGTGCTCCGCCTAACACAGCAAGCTGTTCGCGACTCCCTGATCGCCACCCCGACCAGCCGGCTCACCAAGCTAGGTCCGGAGGATGACGTGGAAGCCTACCTGGAGGTTTTTGAGCGGACCGCCCGGAGGGAGAGCTGGCCGGAGGACCAGTGGGCTCACATTCTGTCACCCTTCCTCACCGGTCCGGCACAGCAGGCGGGCCAGGACCTATCGGCCGAGACCGCCGGCCAGTACCCCGCCCTCAAGCAGGCCATACTGGCATACTACGGGCATAACCTCGCGGCGAGGGCTCTCCGGTTCCACGACTGGCGCTTCGACGTGCGGGGTCCGGTGCGCACGCAGATCGCGCAGCACGGTCGTCTGGCGAGGAGGTGGCTAGCGACCGGGGAGGGACCCAGCGCACTCGACCGCGTGATAATCGACAGCACCATTCGCCAGCTTCCACTCAACTCGCGCAGGGTCCTAGCTCACCACCATCCGGACTCGGTGGATGACCTCATACGTCAGCTGGAGAATTGGCAGGTGGCCCAACAGCTGAGCGCCAGTCCCAGGACTACCCCGCGATCGGCGGAGCCCCGCCGGGACCGTAGGGGACCCACGACCTCGCCGCGGACACCCCCACCAGAACTACCGGTGGTGACCCAGGAGGGTCGCGAGGGCAGGCGGTGCTACACCTGCTGCCAGATGAGGCTGTGGGAGGAATTAACCATTACTTTTATATTAACTATGAGTATTATCAGGCCTATATGAATCAGGCATAAACATTAATGGTGGAAAAGTAGAGAAACCACCTCTGGACCCAGAGCAATGGCCTAATAAGGCGCCAAAGACTTTGGGGCCCAGGCTACTGACATCCTCCCATTATTTACATTAACTACAGAAGATGAGCACATACGTAAGGGAATGTAAGGCTAACTTTCCATACCATGTAAGGCCATTTTGAACATATACCAGGACGGTCATATAACATGCATGACAGCTCGGTTGGGGTGGATAAGAGGGACTGGGATCGGAGCCCCAGTCAGTGTGTCTTTTGCAAAACCACATGCTCGGCTCTGTTGTACCTATTTTGTGGGTAACAATAAAGTCTCTGTCATTACTTTTTCCGGACTCCCCGATTTCTATTGCTCATAGCTAGTTGAAGTAAATTAGATAAGTCGTTAACAAAAATTGCAACTACATATTGGCGTCACGAAGAACAGGACTGAAAAGAGACAGCCCAACTGCCGGGCTGCAAGGCGGGGCGCGGACGGATCACACAACCAAGCGCACAAATTTATTCTCTAAGTTTGGCTTACCACTAATTAAACGGTTGGTTGATCTGTTTTTGCCCCGTCTGAACGCTTGGTGAAATGGTAAAGTGTCTCTTCAGTCAAACAAACCTAAGTTAAAGAGAGAGAGATAGAGAGACGGGAGCTCCGGGAGAGATTGACGTGCACACGCACATAGGCCATATACGCGTTCTGTGGTTCTAAATGACCAAGACGCTTTGTGGCTCCCTATGTTGATACGAGTTGTTATTTGGTGTTTTGGTGTTTTGGTTAAATAGACCTACTATAAAGTCCTGTGGCTGTATTCTAGAGGAACGAATTAGTGTGAAAGTTCCAATAGAAAAGTGGGTCCGCAGGTCGAAAGAGTGCGCACCTATTGGATTTCTGAGATCTCGGCTCGAGTTGGGTCCGCAGGTCGAAAGAGTGCGTACCTGTTGGATTTCTGAGATCTCGGCTCAAGTTGGGTCCACAGTTCGAACGATTGCGTAACTGTTGGGTTTCTGAGATCTAATTTGGAGTTGGGTTGGAATTCATTGTCGTCGATGAATTCATTTTATTTGAGAAGTTTCCTTGGGATGCTCTTGGATAAACTGAAATAGTTCATTTGTAATTCTGATCTTGGCACTGTGAAGCGATAGGTACTTGTTTGAAATTCTGGTGGGTTGATTATCCATCCGACCGTTCATGTTGTAATCAAAAGGCCAGTTTCTACACTCGGTCAACCTTTTATTTGTAATTAATTACAAACAATTCGGACATTTTTCAATATAATATAAAAAATTGTATGAATCGGTTTATTGTCTGTATTTAAGTCGTGTTAGGATTAAGTTCATCTCATCTCATTTTCGTCCGCTTATCCGGGGTCGGGTCGCGGGGGGAGCAGCTCGAGCAGGGGGCCCCAGACTTCCCTTTCCCGGGCCACATTGACCAACTCTGACGGGGGGATCCCGAGGCGTTCCCAGGCCAGTGTTGAGATATAATCTCTCCACCTAGTCCTGGGTCTTCCCCGAGGTCTCCTCCCCACTGGTCGTGCCTGAAACACCTCCCAAGGAAGGCGCCCAGTGGGCATCCTTACCAGATGCCCGAACCACCTCAGCTGACTCCTTTCTAAGTAAAGGAGCAGCGGCTCTAATCCGAGTTCCTCACGGATGGCTGAGCTTCTCACCCTATCCCTAAGGGAGACGCCAACCACCCTTCTGAGAAAACTCATCTCGGCCGCTTGTACCCGCGATCTCGTCCTTTCGGTCATCACCCAGCCCTCATGACCATAGGTGAGGATAGGAACGAAGATCGACCGGTAGATCGAGAGCTTTGCCTTGCGGCTCAGCTCTCTTTTCGTTACAACGGTGCGGTAAAGCGAACGCAATACCGCCCCCGCTGCTCCGATTCTCCGGCCAATCTCACGTTCCATAGTACCCTCACTCGCGCAACAGACCCCGAGGTACTTGAACTCCTTCACTTGGGCTAAGGACTCATTTCCTACCCGGAGTAAGCAATCCATCGGTTTCCTGCTAAGAGTCATGGCCTCAGATTTAGCGGTGCTGATCCTCATCCCAGCCGCTTCACACTCGGCCGCCAGCCGATCCAGTGAGTGCTGAAGGTCACAGGCCGATGATCCCATGAGGACCACATCATCTGCAAAAAGCAGTGACGAGATCCTCAGACCACCGAACTGCAACCCCTCCCCACCACGACTACGCCTCGATATCCTGTCCATGTATATCACAAACAGGATTGGAGACAAGGCGCAGCCCTGGCGGAGCCCAGCACTCACCGAGAACGAAACTGACTGGCTGCCGAGGACGCGAACACAGCTCTCGCAGCTCTCGCAGAGATGGATAATTATGGATGAGGGTTATAAGCTGAGTGCGTTCAACCTCCCCCAAATGGCGCAACGAGCTGTCAAGGTTAACAAGTGATTAAGTTACCTCGGAGATTTTTACGACCCGGTTTATTTTTTGTAAATTCTGTCATAAATAAATTAGGCGGACAGAGAATAGTTAACTTGTTTAAAGTAGTTGATAATCATAAATAAATTAGACGGATAGAGAATAGTTAATTTGTTGAAGTAATGAATAAATGTGTAAATCTTCTTTGACTTAAACATTATTGCGCTGACTCTAACTGCAAGAGCTGGGAGAAGCAGAAAACGTGGACGAGCATAAGCACAGAGAAAACAGCGGGGACGAGCAGAGAAGCAGGAGCCTGCAGGCCAGGTTTAAAAATAGATAACAGGGGCCACATTCCAATCTTCGGGAGGGAGACGAGAGACTGGGAAGAGTTCACATCTGTAGCTTAGAGACAATAAAGTATTTAAGCTAACTAGTAGAATAAACTCAAATAAATTGTATTAATAAATAGTGTATTTCAGAATAAATAAATTAAATAAATAAAGTAATAAAGTAATAATTAAAAATGGCACCAAACAAACGAATTTCTGAGAAGTGGGAGAAGCGGACAGTTAAATCAGGCACAATATGGTTCCTGAATGTAACCCATGTCCACTGTTTTAGAAAAAACGTAGAACCACCACTGGGATTGGTGATTCTGTGGTTCTTGGAGACTCTCCATCGCGTCGGAACGTCATGTGGTATAGATCATTACATCTTGGTACACAGAGCACTGGTGAGACAACGGTTTGGGTCAGAGGAAGGTGTTTGGAGAAGGGAGAGGAATGTAAAGAAAGCAAAAAGGGCGGATGCGGACCGACCCAGAGGTAATAAATCAGCGGAGAGGAGGCTGGGGGTCGGTTTAGCTCAGGAAGTAGAGGGTGTCTTGTAACCGAAAGGTTGCTGGTTCGATCCCCAGTTAAAGAAGTGCTGAGAACAGGCTTGCTTCCTGTTTGGCTGCTTTGCCGTCAAGTTTGATTGGCTGTCACGGCCAAACGGTTTTGAATTTGAGAAAGCTGTTTGACACATTTGTTCAACTTGGTCTGAAGATCATATAGGCCAAGTTTCATGAAGATTGGACATAATTTGTGGCCTGTGGAAATGTACAACTCATTTTGACAACTTTGAACATGGCAGCCAAGTTCTGATGTTGCCATGAGAAATAATTTATAAGCTATATGGGGAGGTATAACAGTTAAACTAACATTGAAAATAAGTTTGAAATGTACTCATGTGAAGAGAGAGGAGTTAAAACACGTCTTCATTAATTATAGCGCCCCCTAGAGGTCAATGGTCACCAAATTCATTGAGGTTCCCCATGATGATGTTTTGGGTCTATGTATCAAGTTTGGTTATGATATGTCAAAGGCTTGCTGAGAAATTGGCTTACTTCCTATTTGGCGGCTTCACAGTCGAATATGATTGGCTGTCGCGGATATTTCTGCAAGAAATAATATATACTAGTTATATAACATGGGGAGGTCTGATAGTATCACCAGACATTGAAAATAAGTTTGAAATATACTCATGTGAAGAGAGAGGAGTTAAAACTAGAGCTGTCAAGCGATTAAAATATTTAATCGTGATTAATCGCATTAATGTCATAGTTAACTCACGATTAATCGCAAATTATTTTTCTATGCTAAATATCCCTTGATTTTTTTGTCCCATAATTCTTCTCATTTTAATTCTCTTATCAACATGGTGAAGTGCATCGGCTTGCCTTGTGCAAATGATTTTTTATTGATAACAACATTGGCATATACTGATCAAAACTGGATGATACAAAAAAAGAGCCTTTTGTGCAATTAAACGACTGCTTTGAACAAATGTCATTTGAACATAGCAGTCAGGCCACTGCTTCTTTGTTTTGAGCCAAAGAATTATTATTATTTTTTTTAATAAAATAATTGCGTTAATCGCGCGCTAATTTTTTTAACGCCGTTAAAATTGGTTTGCGTTAACGCCGTTAATAATGCGTTTAACTGACAGCTCTAGTTAAAACACATCTACGGAAAATCCATCATGGCGCAAAATGACGTCATAGGGTGCAAACAACTCGGCTTGGACCAAGGCTTCCACTGATCCCTTGTTTTTGAATATTGGACGAATGGGTCGAAAGTTATAAACATGAATGCATGTCCAACTTTGACCCGTTGGTGGCGCTAGAGTTGATTAGCCAGCGACCTCAAATTTGCTTTATAGGCTAATGGGACTGTTCTGAACCAGTGTGCCAAATTTCACAACTTCTCACCAAGGCGTTCTATGGGCTGCCATTGACTCCAATGGCAGGAAAATAATAAGAAAACGTACGAAAACAATAGGTTGTCTCGCAGCTTCGCTGCTTGACCCCCAATTATGAGCCTTTGATTGATATCCAGTCATTTTTTGCGGAGACACATTCCTGTTCCCCACTCGTATTGGAGTGAACGGAGATATCTACTTCTGGGCCCCTTGAATCGAGGGACCCGTCCACAGCCCGCTTACACAGCTGCAATACCAGACTTGGCCGCTGAGCACTGGTGGATTGCGGAATTATGCACTGTTCCTGAGGGCTTGTACCATAGATATATATATTAATATATACATCTATGGCTTGTACCCTATGACATTGCCCAGTTTTTATAGGAATGAATGGGCGCCATTTTGGAATCCGCTGTCCATTCTGTCAAGGCCCGGCTCTTGGCCATAACAAATATGGAGACACACCATGGTTTAGACTGAAAAGTAACCATAATTTATTGACAGACAAAAAGTTTAACCAAAAATAACGTGTCTGGAGAGAGCCATGGGCAGACTGAGCCTTTTATCTGCCACCCTCTGATTGGGGTTGATTGGGCAGCTCCACCCACCCGGAACCACCTGAGAGGAGAGACCTGGGGAGGAGCAGAGGATCTTGCCCAGGTTACCTATAAACAGTCAGAGGGCCGTCACCCCCCCCCCCCCCCCCCCCCCCCCATAGGAAAAGGGTTCCAATGGAACTCTAGTAATTATAGTAACGTTTAATATATCTCTCATAAAAAATAAATTGAATAAATAAAAAAACTGTTGACTAGTTCCTACATGTCTGCACCCAGCCACTCCTCCAACCTCAGCAGCAGGATCCTGCGAAGCGATTTAAGAGGAGAGTAAGAAAGTAGGAAGATAACATGTACAGCACTATCAACATTAGGCTATTTAGCAGGGTGCTCGGGACAAAGCATCTGCCACTACATTGTCCTTCCCTCTAATGTGACGTATGTCCAAAGTATATGCCTGCAAAAATAAAGACCAGCGCATTAGTCTTTGATTCGGACACTTTAGCGATTAAGGAAAGTCAAGGGGTTATGATCTGTAGACACAATCAAAGAGGCAAGGCCAGACATAATGTACACCTCAAAATGAACTAAAGCCCAGGCCAAGGCGAGAGCCTCCTTTTCAATGACGGAGTAGTTCAGCTGGTGCGTATTAAATTTCTTTGAAAAGAAGCGAACTGGTTTGTCTATGCCAAGCTCATCGGCCTGGAGGAGCACAGCCCCTGCGCCCACCTGACTAGCGTCTACCTGGAGCTTAAAAAGTTCATCCATATGAGGAGCTGCCAACACCGGAGCAGCACAGAGAAGGGACTTCACATTTTCAAAAGCCTGCTGACAGACATCACTCCAGATGTATTTAGCATCACCTCTCAACAAATTAGTGAGAGGGGTAACGACAGTGGAAAAATTCCTGCAGAAACTGCGGTAATAACCCACAAGGCCCAAAAATCGCTGCAGCTCTTTTTTGGTTGTGGGTCTTTGGTACATGTCTATTGCCTCTACTTTGGCACGCAACTGTCCCATGTCCGAGGTAGGTCACCGAGTCCGACGCCTTTGCAAACTCGCATCTCGCAAGATTGACTGTGAGGCACGCGTCAGCCAATCGGCCGAATAAAGCATTGATACGCTGCAAGTGAGTTTCCCAGTTGTCAGAGTAGATGACAATGTCATCTAAATAAACTGCACAGCCCTCCAGGTCACGCACAACCATGTTCATTAAACACTGAAACGTGGCTGGAGCATTTCTCAAACCAAACCGCATCACCGTGTAGGAATAAAGGCCGGAAGGAGTTATGAAAGCAGATATTTCTCGAGCCCTCTCGGACAATGGCACCTGCCAAGATCCTTTCAACAAATCAAATTTTGAAAAAAACGTTGTAGAGGAAACTTGGTCTATGCAATCATCCATACGTGGAAGTGGGTATGAATCTGGCTTTGTCACGTTATTAACCTTGCGCAGGTCTTTGCAAAATCTTGGCGTATTATCAGGTTTTGGAACCGTCAAACATGGAGACGCCCAGCTGGACGATGACGGAACTGCAATGTTATTTTCGAGCATATATTTTATTTCCGAGTCCATCTGCTTACGTTTTTCTGGATTCAACCTATAAAAACGTTGACGAATGGGCCTTGCATCACCTACATCAATATCATGTTCGATTAAAGTTGTATGTGAAGGAGTATCACCAAAAAGAGATGGATAATTATGGATGAGGGTTATAAGCTGAGTGCGTTCAACCTCCCCCAAATGGCGCAACGAGCTGTCAAGGTTAACAAGTGATTCAGAATTCTTCAACTTCCCATTTAACAGGGATTGGTCAGGAGTGGACAACCCATCCTCCTCAAGCTCTGCCACCGCATGAGGGATGGAGTCCACAAGGACTGTTTTAGCCAAACACGCCGGACGGGGGCATACTGGAGAAGACACACGATCATAATAAGTCTTCAGTAAGTTAATATGACAGAGTTGGTTAGGTTTCCTACGCAAAGGCGAGGCAATCAAATAGTTTAGGTCGGAAACTTTCTTTACAACTGTATGTGGGCCAGTAAATTTAGCCTGAAAGGGGGAACCGACTAAAGGCAGCAGAGCGAGAACTTGATCACCCGGGGAAAACCTGCATTGCTCGGATCGACGGTCATAAAGACGCTTCATTTTATGTTGGGCGCCTGCAAGTTTCTCTCCAGCAGCATATAGCCTATTCCTGAATCCATTTACATAGTGCAGTAAAGACTTCAACGTGGCGTGGAACCTCTCAAGAGCTCCTTGACTCCGCGCGTGGTAGGCTGACGCCTTGTTATGTTTACCCAGAGTTGTTTCAAAACCTGTGCAAACAGATGAGAGGAAAAGTTAGAACCTTGGTCTGACAAATATGGAGATGAACTGAGTCAGGGCACGCACTACCGACATAGTAGTGATGGTGTGTAATGGGTATGCTGCCGGATACCTGGTGCTCTGACTATGGAAAGCCAAGAAGGCCACAATTCGGCTCTAGAATGGCGCGGTAAAAGTGCAAAACCGTACGGAAACCGTACGGAATCCGTACGGTTTCCGTATATGGAAAGCCAAGAAGGCCACAATCCGGCTCTAGAATGGCGCGGTAAAAGTGCAAAACCGTACGGAAACCGTACGGAAACCGTACGGAATCCGTACGGTTTCCGTATATGGAAAGCCAAGAAGGCCACAATCCGGACCTAGATTGGCACGGTAAAAGTGCAAAACCGTACGGAATCCGTACGGTTTCCGTACGGATTCAGTACGGTTTGGCAAGAATTCCGTACGGAATCCGTATGGTTTCCGTACAGTTTCCGTACGGATTCCGTACGGTTTTGAATGACTAATAGCCGCGGCTATTAGTCATTCACTCCGGCTATTAGTTATTCGCAGTGTTGGGGGTAACGCGTTAGAACTAACGCGTTAGAGTACTCTTATTCGTTTTTTTCAGTAACGAGTAACCTAACGCGTTAGTTTTGCGAATTCAGTAATCAGTAACTCGTTAATTTCCAAAATAACCACTCGTTACTCCGTTACTTTAAGATTTTCCCTCGATAAGGAAAGTAAAGTCCCGGGTTTTCTGCATTTAGTCAGATGCTGCTGCCCTGCTCCTTGCATCTCTCTCTCTCGCTCTCTTCGTGTGTGTGCGCGCGCACCTGTGTGTGTAAGCTACGTGTGTTACCGCGGCAAGATGGACGAGAAGATAGCCTTAGATAGATATAGATTCCTGGAGGTACGCTCATTATTTTGAGTTACAGAGCGAAAAGGACAAGAAGGACATAGTGGTCGTTTTGAGCACCTTCTTCTCCTACGTTTCAACCATTACTTTGGTGATAAATAGGCTAAAGGTAGCCTACGTGATTGTTATGAATGTAGGGCTATAGGGTCACACGAACATTTTCAGTTCTTCAATGTTTTTTTAGTGCCATGCACTGTTCTTTTGTGCAACGCATACGGTTAAATTGAGTTAAATTTCCAATTCTAAAAGGTTGCGTGCCTACCTGTTAAGCACTTTGTTAGGCGCCTGCACTTGTAAAGTGGATAAGCTATGTGTGACGCACTGTTCTTTTGTGCGCAGCCAATACGGTAAGCTACATTCTGTTAAAATAACTGCCTGTTACCGGAGTATGTTATTCATGGAAGCTGTTCAAATGATCAAAGGATGAATGCCTGTTAAATAAAACGTGCAATATGATGACTGTCTTTCCTGTCATTATGCTATAGGTTCATGATTGATTCATAAACAGTCAGCACTGTTGGTGCATCTAAAGGAGGATGTGTGTTGTTGTTGCGCTAGGCGGACACGCACGCACCCCAAACGCATTTTAATTGTTGGTAACGCACGAGTACTCTAACGCGTTTCTTTTATTTATAGGTAACGTAGTAACGTAACGGATTACTTTTAATTGATAGTAACAAAGTAACCTAACGGATTACTTTCAAAAGTAACGATACCCAACACTGGTTATTCGCTCCGGCTATTAGGTATGCAGAACGAGCCCCTCCCATTCTTTGCTTGACCACTAAGTTTGAAAGCTGTCTAACCAATCAGTGAAGAGAAAGACCAGACTAAAGTAACGCATTGTCGAAACTAGAGCTGCAGTGCCTCCATGTTTCGCCGTAACATAAGGCTGTGTTGTCTTTACTAGTTTCACTACAATGTAATGACCACCACTAGCTAGTGGAAAATATATTTGTGTCTAGTACAGTGATATATTTGTATATGTTAGGCTATATATTGAGATGGCAGTGTGCGAAATACCCATCATTATTCGGGGATGCCCTCATCCCCAGATTGTTCGCGATATGCAGTAGCCAGCTCGGCCATAACATTACAATATTTCATGGATGCAAGCAAGCCAAGACAATCGATCTATATCTATAGCCTACATGACAACACGCAGACACACACACACACACACACACACACACACACACACACATATATATATATATATATATATATATATATATATATATATATATATATATATATATATATATATATATATATATATATATATATATATTAAGCACACTGGTAAAGCAATAGGAGCCTGCATTGGCTAAAGTTGTTGGGATGCACCTTATTTTATAACAGGGAGGGGCAAAGTTGTGCATTACAATGCAAACACGACAATAATTGGCACCGTTCTTGCGCACTCAGAAGAACATGAACTGAATAAATGCCAGGTATATAGCATATCGGAGACGGGTACACAATCAGTGCATTTGCAAATGAGAGCCTGCAGTAGGACCGATCTTGTGACATTATTTAACCATCCATCTACAGCTAATACGATCAGACAGATACATCATTGATCACATAAAAGCCCACAACAAGCCCAACATCACCACGGCAGGTGCGCTCTCTCTCGCACATTCACACAATCACTCCAACTTCTCCAACTCCAAGGCAAGGCTGTTTCACTAAGACCACAAACAACCACAACTAACCAGCCTACATATCCACAATAATGCACAACAATCAGTTATATACATTGCGTCTATCTTCTGTTTGGTGCACATGGCTAATTTGCATAGTTTGCACCGGACTGTCTGCTCCGCTTGTCAAAAAAATAGAACGTATTTGTGAATAAATGCTTTGAATTCTGAATACTGGACTTGGTGAGCTTGAATAGGCTAAATTTAAGTGACCTTTAGTGAGATGGCCTAATACGGAATACAAATGAATTATTCTAGGACATATAGGCTTTCAGGATCAATTCAGAGGTTCAACTGTTCGGGATTCATTTTGCTTAGCCAGTGAAAGTGACCAGCTGTAGATTCCGCACTGTTAAAAATACTTCACTACAAGTAGGCTATAAGTCCTCCAAATAATTCAGCAGAATTGCATTACTGCCACACGCATAGGCAGCAGTAGTCATTATGCGCTAAAATGGTCCCTGCCAGTGTTTTTCTATTCTGATGTTTGTGGATGAATCTTTCAGCTACAGCTTTGTTACATTTCCTTGCGATGGTTTGCTAGTTTAACTATACAGCAATAAATCAAATGATGTAAGTTGATGTGTCCGTTGCGTGGCTGTCATGTGAGAGCCGTATACGCATTTTAAAAACACCTGTAATCAGCGTGACTATGACTTTCCGAGCGGATCATGGGGGGCTCTTCAATCATTTATTTTTTAGGATTTTCTCCCGTCATCCTCCAGTTTATTGCAAACATCTGGAGATAAGTAGGTTTAATTAAATACTCAAGTGAAATACAAGTGTACCTCCAAATTGCACTTATTGTACAGTACTTCGGTAAGGGCATTTACAATCCATCACTAAAGTTTTAATAGAATATTCTGATTCAGCGGATTTAAAATGTATTTGTATAATCTTCACAAATCTTGCAGCAATGCAATGTTAATATATCATCATGGGAAATGAGTATTCTGATTCAGCACATTTACTATTTATTTGTATAATCTTCACAACTCACAGCAATGAAATGTTAATTTATCATCATGGGAAATAGCATATAGACAAGCTTCATAAAAATTCATTTCTAAGCAGTAGGCCTACTACATATTTCTCAACGTAAGCATCATGACCATAAGCTATCCCAACGTTTTCACACCTTTCACACAGTAGGGCAGCATTAGTCATGCATGATTAACAACACATCAAAGAAACTTTATTGAGGGATAACAGTGAATAAAACATCTGCGTCTTGGGTAAAGATGGGCTATGCTTAATGTGAGGAGCAGAGCCCGATTGGAAGGAAGCCCATTCAGGACGAAGTTTACCCGGAGAAGGCAGCTTCCAGGCAGATGAAGATGGGGGGGCTCTACTTCTTATTACCACAACAGGAACAGAACGCAGCCAAGCCAATGAATTCAGCCAAGTCACTGAGAAGTCTGTCTTTAACATTTGGAAAATACAGTTCAACCATGTAGGACTTTTCTAATTCCCCACTGTACTTTACAGAGATAGAGCACTTTGTTGCAGTCAGACATTTGTTTTTGTTTACCTTTAACATAGTGAGGCTGGAACACAATAGTTTGACCTGGCTTGGTGGAAAGCCCACTCACCACGTCAAGGTGCAGGTCATGAAAAAAGGTGTGTGTGTGTGTAATTCCCTATGCTGTGCTGTATTTACAGGTATGCCTAGGTTCACAAATCAAATAGTAAATATTTTTTTACTTCTTATTACCACAACAGGAACAGAACGCAGCCATTCAGCCAAGTCACTGAGAAGTCTGTCTTTAACATTTGGAAAATACAGTTCAACCATGTAGGACTTTTCTAATTCCCCACTGTACTTTACAGAGATAGAGCACTTTGTTGCAGTCAGACATTTGTTTTTGTTTACCTTTAACATAGTGAGGCTGGAACACAATAGTTTGACCTGGCTTGGTGGAAAGCCCACTCACCACGTCAAGGTGCAGGTCATGAGTGGGAAAATAGGTGTGTGTGTGTGTGTGTGGGGGGGGGGGCACTTCAAGCGTCCTTCCCTGTGTGTGTGTGTGTGTGTGGGGGCACTCCAAGCGTCCTTCCCTGTGTGTGTGTGTGGGGGCACTCCAAGCGTCCTTCCCTGTGTGTGTGTGTGTGGGGGGGCACTCCAAGCGTCCTTCCCTGTGTGTGTGTGTGTGGGGGCACTCCAAGCGTCCTTCCCTGTGTGTGTGTGTGTGCGTGGGGGCACTCCAAGCGTCCTTCCCTGTGTGTGTGTGTGTGGGGGCACTTCAAGCGTCCTTCCCTGTGTGTGTGTGTGTGTGTGTGTGGGGGCACTTCAAGCGTCCTTCCCTGTGTGTGTGTGTGGGGCACTTCAAGCGTCCTTCCACGGGGTTGGGCACCAAATTACCGGTAGGCCACGCCGAAGGTACTCCCACCGGAGGTTATTCCTTCCTCCATGGCCTCCTTAAATCCAGTGTACTCGGGATACACCGGTAGCCTGAGGACCAGGGAACAGGTATTGGCCGTGGGGAAAAGGGCCGGTCCATCTTCCTCATGGAGGAATTCAAGCCGGGGTTGGATGGGAAAACCCACGGCAGGAATTCTTTGAAGGCCCGTGGCAAACGCCAGAACCGCCCCCAGGGTGAGACTCGTATCTCCATCTGTTAGTACATAAGAGATAACTTGTAAGAACGACCGCATGTGAACATTAACAGGAATTTTACACTGCCTGACATGTGCCAATCTTTCGTCGTCCTTAGTTAAGATAAGATATACTTTATTCATCTCAGCAGAGAAATGTAGGTTGTTTTATGTTGGTTTGCGTTGCATTTCTCAGATCACAATAGAAATGTTCAAAAGTCCTTGTTTTACCCGAAGTGTGCACTAATAAATCAATGTGTTATTCTTTCAAAAAAAAATATAAAATGTGTTATGCTGGTTCTGTCACAATCTAGGCATTGGTTCACTATAATTCCCTATGCAGTGCTGTATTTACAGGTATGCCTAGGTTCACAAATCAAATAGTAAATATTTTTCATGTGTGCATTTGTTCATTCATGCAGAGCTGTAAACAGTATTGTATTTTTCCTTTGTGTATTGTGACCAATTATTGTTTGTGAAGACTTAACTTCTACGGGATGCCCCTTTTATATCCATTCATGATAATATCACCTGTTACCAGTTACTAATGTTGAAACAGTTGAACATTGTGTTTTTTTGAGCATTCTACAGCTTTCCTAGTCTTTGGTGGTCCCCTGTTTTGAATTGTGTTGCTGGCATCAAATTCAGAATAAGCATATATTAACAAAGAACAATTAGATAGATAAGGGTTGTAGATAGAAACACTTCCTTACCCTCCACCTCGATCAGCCAGTCCCTCCAATATACAAGGGTCCTGGCCTCCTTCCTCCTCCGATTGGAGCCCGGCTCAGACATGTAGGACGTGCTGAATGTGGACTCCAACCGGGAGGCCAGCAGCGGCTCAGGTGTGTCCATGAAGACCCCCTTGAGCTCCTCATGGTGGAACCTCAAAAGGGCTTGAATCCCGAAGGTCTCCAACCCTTCTTTGAATCTGTAAAATCAATGAGATAATAGATCAGAGAAAATATAAGGTGATAGAATATCCAAGTCTGTTGCTCTGAAGCCTGTTCTAGCCTACTCCATATTACATAATGTGAAGATAAAAATCAATTAGACAAGGAATCCTTTCAATTAATTGAATTAGATTATTTTGGAACCCATGATAACTTTTCACTCCAGCACAAAGGTCTCAGTCCATTAAATAGTCAATTCCCAGCTCCACTTACTGATTCAGAGCAGTCAAAATACGGCCCTCTGTTAAGAAGTTGAGGGCTGCCCCCAGCAGCTCATCCCTATGCGGGAGGCTCCTCACAAAGGAGAAGGAGCCCATGAGGGAGAGCTCGTCTGTGGCCTCCTCCATAGCCTCCCTGGCACCTTCCACATGTGTGGCATCTGCAATCTAATATCATACATTAGGAACAATAATCATTATTTGGGATTTCTAAGCACTTTCATGGCACAAATTATCTTCTAACAGTGAAGAATGCATTGACATATCTGTATGACATCAATCATATATTGAAATTCAACATCAGTACACTATAGAGCACACCACACAGTATCTTGACACAAAAACACTTCTCCAAAAAGTGGTTTCAATTAACATTAACCATTTACTTGCCTTTCGGAGCTTGGTCCTCAAATTGTAATCTGTCACCTCTTCCAAAGTGGCAGGAAGAGGGGACAGATTACACACCTGTCTGTAGAGGCGCTCAGATAAAAATCTAGGGGAGACCTGCCCCTGCACCAGGCAGACGGCAATCATCTGCCCCACCAGCCTGTACTGTCCTTTCTGCAATGCTGTGATAAGGGGAAAAGCACAAGGTTATTAAAGTTTGTTTCTCATTTTAAATGCATGTTAAAAACTCAAAATTGCAACGCCCAATACCATAAATTAAATTCAAAGCTTACCAACACTGTCCAGGGCCAGGGTTTTGTTGCCCTCAGGACCTTCAAATACTAAATGGTTCTGTATTTGGTGGATGAGGAGGGTACAGAACTCTCTGGTCGGTCCCCCCTCATCCACTGCGCCTTCTGCCACCCCATCGCCATCCACAAACACCACATCCAACTTTGAGTAGGGGTCAAAACTCGACCTGTTGAAGGCCCTAGCTGCACATTGGAACTCCTCCCCTCTTAAGCAGTTCACCCGGCTTCCCTGACCCATCCTCAAGACAAGGTCCTGCAGTGGCAGAAGGATGTCCTTCACATCCAGAGGTCTGGAAAAATAAAGAATAACAATTCAGGTTTTAATCAAATCTATATCACCAGATATGCCTTACTGCATTGTTTCTCAGACCACTCCTGGAGTACCACTTATCCTGTTAGTCATTTTAGCTATCCCTGATTATCAGATGTGTAGATGCAGGGAGAGGGTTAAATTGTACAGGATAAGCAGTCCCCCAGGACAGGATTAAAGAACACTACTTAAAATTAGGGGTGCAACGGATCACAAAACTCAAGGTTTGGATCGTGCATTGGTTTTTGAGTCACGGGTCGGATCATTTTCGGATCAACAACAGCAAATAAGATAACAAGACAAATGTGACTTTAAGTAGAATCTTCAAATGTGTAAAAACAAAATAAAGTGAACAATTTGGTAAAATTCCTGCTTCCTTTAAGCACAGTCAATATTATTATTATTTTTAATATGAGGCATTATTCCTTCGTTTTAACTGATTGTAAATAATCCCTAACCCTGGATTTACAACTTTAAACTCAGGATATCTGCATTGCCTGGGGAGAGTTTAGAGTCCACACTCTCCATGCAGACATCTCTCAAGGCAATGCAGACATCCTCATCTTCTTTTTTTTCATCAAGTATGGTAGCGAAATACAGTTTCTGTCGTGTTTTATTTGGCATTTTGTAAATCCATTGATTTCGGTTGGAAGACTCGACGCTCATTGCAAGGGGGATTGATTTAAAACATTTTCCCTGCTTGGATAAGCTTTGCTTAAGCAACAGGGCAAGATGCAGTTATTTTGATACTGTCACAAGTTTAAAGATAATTTCAGTTTATTCTTAAATTATGGAGGGAAAAATTGGGATTCTGACGGGGCACCAGACTCTAAGTTATTAATGGGAAACACGGTTCACTACTCACAGACTATTGGCAGATGGGATAGGGCTGGCAGGTGGAGAAGGGCTGGAAGGTGGAGAAGGGCTGGAAGGTGGAGAAGGGCTGGGAGGTGGAGAAGGGCCGTCAGGTGGAGAAGGGCTGGGAGGTGGAGAAGGGCCGGGCAGGGTGTGCAGGGTTTCTGGGCCGGCAGGTTGGGGTTGGCCAGCAGGTGGCAGAGGTACCTGAAAAGTAAAGACCATCAGTATTCTTTACCTATGCAGATATTCTGTACTGGCTCGGTCTAAATAAAGCCCTATTACAAAAGCTAACAACTTCAGGCCACTGGCTGGCTGAAGATGAGCCTGGGATCTTATATGGTAACCCTGAAAAAGTAGTTTCTCAATGAACAGACGACAGACTTGGAATTAATGTTTTCAAAAAAATTCTTGCTAGTGCAAGAGTGGTTATCTTTTCCACATTTGCTCTTCCTTCTTAGACACCTACAAACCTTGAATGAGTACTCATGCTGCGTTCGAGTATTCTCTGCGAACCGACTCGGATCTGACGCCACGCCCACACTTCAAGCGTTTTATTATTTCGCTCGGTCGTTGGAGGAAAACATGGACGCCACCCGGAAAGCTGTTATCGCGGTAGCATTGGCAGAGGACCAGGCGATCCAATATAAGTAGGCCATAGTCAAGTCAAGTCAAGTTTATTTATATAGCACATTTGTTGACCAAAGTGCTGTACACAAATACAATATATTTGTGTACACAGGCAGAGATACGGACGCAGTAAGGTATTGCAGTAATACGAGTGATTGAAATTACCATTTAAACCACCAAAGAGGTCCAAGCACAATGAAAACAGTTCATACTTCAAGTCACAACGGGCGCAGCCATCTTGAATTCTGTCTCGGAATTTCGCTCGGTCACCACTGAGTTCAACCGAGATGGCGAGATCGCCGTCCGAGGAAAAGGGGCGTGTTTGTGCGTGTCGCTAGGCAACGTCCTCGGACCTCCGAGACGGATGGATATTAAAACGCACCATCAGTCAAAGTATTCACTTATATTGTGAAAATAACCGTTTTGAAGCAGTTTATAACATGAATACTGTCAACATAGACCGGTGCATTTAGAGGGTGCCGGACCTCATTGGTTGAGGGAATGGCAGCCGCAGCACCCTGTAAAATAAGTTGTTAATGCCAGGTACATTGGTCGATGTTTATTTTATTTGACCTGTTGTGCTTATTTGTTAATGTTCATCTACCTTTGGTCGGATGTAAAGGTTGGACCGGCCCATCATGCCACGTCCCCGAAGGTCTCTCGGGCAGACATCGACCAGTACGGTGAATCTACGGCCAATGAGCCTGCAGAGGTCGAAGGCCTCTGGCATGTACGGCACTTTATCCTTGAGGGCCTGCAGGAACTCCTCGCGGGACATTGTGTCCTGCAGTACCACTGTGCAGGTGACTACGATTTCTAAAAAAACATGAGAACAATTATTTAGTAGTAGTAGTACTATACTCAGTGGCTACTTTCTTTTTTTAGAATATAATTGTACACGTGTTCAATAATGAAATCATCAAACAAACGTCCCCTTTTCTTTTCAGGGAAAGTCTTCTTCAACCCTGCTCACCTTGTGTACAGCGGTACACCGCAATGTCCTGCTTAAGGACGGAGACCTTTATCAAGAGATGTGTCCTCCGTGGTCTTCTCCTCCTGCTGCTTCGTGTGGGTCCTGCCCCTTCCTCCCTTCGAAACAGTGCAAACCTAGGAAAGTGTTCATTTTAATAACAAATTTTTTTTTTTGACCCAAACAACGTTTATGGTATCACTCCGCAAGTCCGGTAACTTGTCAATGTAATTTGCGGGATATGTATAAGATAAGATAAGATACAACTTTATTAATCTCCCGTAGGAGAAATTTGTTTGTTGCAGAACAGCCCAGCAGCAGTGGAAGGACACAGGATAAATTAACAATGCAATAAATACAATAATTACAAAGTGCTAATGCATAAGTAGACGCTTATAGTTAAAATAAGGACAAAAACAAGACAAACAGAACCAACATCAAGATGGGTGATGCATATACACATATATACGCATACCTAAACACACACACATGCAAACACAATCATCATCAGGCACTGATGATGATATTTTCTCGTTTATGACCGGCGTTCTATACATTATCCCTTACATACATAATATCACGGCCAAAACTCTGTGTGCCTCCGGATGGATAAACCGTTGGAACGCACAAGACCGGTAACCATAGCAGCACCGGTAAATAAACCCCGCTAAACCCAATCCCTACGAGAGCTCCCCGCGCCATCCGTAGCGCGGGGAGCTCTCGTAGGGATTCCCAGTCAGCACTGCTGACTGGGAGGGCTAGAGCTATTTTGCATAGCCTGAAGAGCTCAACAAACACCTCTTGGTATGGTTCCAAAAACACTGTTAAATCTAGGATGTTTCCCAACTGTGCCGCCCCACTCTCAGCTTTCCTTGACAAAATTCTTCTAGCCTGGTGAAGCTCATGAGTAAGATCCTCCTTATCGCACCCATATATTGTTCCAAAGTCAAAGACCTGGTCATCCTGGAGGAATGTACTGCTTTTAGGATTTAAGGCCTGTATACCTCTCATTACTGAACAGTTCATTTTTGAGAACCTTCTTTCCATTTCAGAAACTAAGGTGTCAAGGATGGGGTAGAGTAGTCCCTGCCTGAATGAATCTTTGTCTGCATTACCCTTGCGCAGGCCTATAGTACATGTCACAGATACGACCCACCAAGTTTGGTGCTGACTTTATGTGCTCTTTTCTTCTCAACATTCTCAACAGCTATGTTGCACTGTTTGGCTGTCTCTACTATGTCATGCCACAGTTTATCAGTAAATGTCTCAGTCCTATACTCTTGAAAAGTATCAAGAAGTGACTCCACCATGTCTGCTGCCATAGCTAAATCAACTGAGGGTGACTGCAACAGTTCAGAAAGCAGCTTTGTGTCACCGAAAACTTTTCGGAAGGTTGCAAGGAGGCCTATAAATGTGAGGTCAATCTGTGCAAGCAGACCTCTAGCATCAATGGACCTGTCTTTGTGATTTTCTGCACTTATATTTTGAAGAACACACAACACAGCTGGTAATCTATCCATCAAATTCCTGCAAGCTACTGCCCATCTTGTGTCACTTAATTTTTGTAACTCTCTAGGTGTGCCACCATACATCTCTTTCTGGACAGTAAGCCATTTCTGGTGCACATAAGAGCCTGACATGTATACATAGATCTTTTCAAGCAGTGAAAATAAACAATCTGCCTCTGGAACTGACTTTACAATGTCAACCAAGACCAGGTTTAGACAGTGCGCATTACAGTGGACATAAAACGCAGTTTTAGCCTCTGTCTTAATTCTGGCTGCCACACCGAATGTTTACCACTCATTACTGAGGCGCCGTCATAACCTTGTCCAACAAGGTTTGATTTATACTGAAGGCCATAGCTTTCTAAGCACTTGATGATCATGTCACTAAGCCCCTTAGCATCTAGATGTTGTGCATGCTGCATTTCAAGGAAGCTTTCATGAACAGCCCCATTGTAATAATATCGAAGTACTAATGACAGCTGCTCCTTTTTTTGCAAATCTTTGGTTTCATCAGCGATGATGGAGAATACCTCACTCTCTTTCACTTCTTTCACAATGGAATCCTGCACCATACTGGCTAAGCACTGCAGAATTTCATTTTGTATGGTATTGCTTGTGTATTTTGCATTGCCTGTTGCTTTCATGGGATTGTGTTTAGCAATCATTTCAAGAATTTCTAAGAAATTCCCTTTGTTGTCAGATTGCTCAGACTCACGGTGCCCTCTTTGTGCCATATTTTGTGTGGCTGTCAAAAGCAGTACATCTGCAACAGTTTTAATGTAACTGCGATTCTCTTCAACCTTCTTTTTGTACTCATTGTTGAGCATGTTTAATACAGAAGCATCTGTAAGTGCAGCCTTCTTGTGTTCACTCCAAGCTAACATGGCAGTAATATGAGAATCTGATTTTTCATGCACCTTAAAGCCAGCATCTTTATACATTGCTTTTTTCCAATGTGAAAAGCCGGATTCTGAGGTAAAAACGGATTCTGACGTGCTAGGCAAAGAGAAGTGTCTGCATGCATAGCAGTAAGCGCAGTCTTTCATAAGTGAGTACTCAAGCCATGAAAAGGTGTTGTACCAAGATGGATTGAATGACCTCCTCTTCTCTCCTTGCATGGTTTTTGGATATATCTTTAACCGGGGTTGAGTGGGTCCTGCTGCTCTTGACTGTGAAATATCTGTAAGTGACAAATGTATGGGAATCAGAACCTTTAAGTGTCATTTAATTCACTGATTTGACTTAAATGTTAAATTGTTAAGACATACCAATAGGTCCGGGCCGACGAAAAGGGGCTGCCACACCACTATCCCCTTGTGGATGGCCTGCAGGAACCTCTGTATTGTCAGCACTGGACACACCTGAAGCAATACAGAGATTTTATTAGTTTAATTATATTTCAAATTGCCACATTTAGCTTTTAAACACCAGTATTATTGATATCCTGATCCAAATAAAAGCAGATACTGTAATGTTTTTTTTTTTTTTTTAAAGGTAAAGCATATATACCCTGCTGCATATGTGACGGTAAGGGGCCTTCATCACAGGAATCTTCGCCTGAAGCAATACAGAGATTCTATCAGTTTAATTTTATTTCAAATTGTCACTTTTAGCTTTTAAACACCAGTGTTATTAATATAATGATCCAAATAAAAGCGGATACTGTAATGTTTAAAAACACTACAAAAAAAAAGCATACATACTGTGCTGTGTATGTGACGGTAAGGGCCCTTCATCACAGGAATCTTCTGCCTCTGCCTCGCCTGCCTCTGCAATAACACATAGGTTGTCATTAGAATGATAATAAAATGTGCCTAAAATATTAAGCATATGATACTTCATATGAAAAATGAATTGTTAAGACATACCAATAGGTCCGAGCCCGCCAAATGGGGCTGCCACACCACTATCCCCCTGTGCATGGCCTGCAGGAACCTCTGGATTGTCAGCAGCACTGGACACACCTGAAGCAATACAGAGATTGTATCATTCATTTATATGTCAAATTGTCACATTTAGGCTTTTCACACCAGCATTGTTAAAAAATGTGTCCACACGCTTGTTAAAAAATGTGTCTACATGCTTAATGACAGTATATGCCACTGTAGTATAAGTGAAATATCCCAGTTCGAATCAATGCACATAATGTTTTAAAGAAGGTAAATTCATACATACCCTGATCTGTTTGTGATGTTGAGGGTCTTTCCTCTTTACCATCCACATGTACATCCACAGAAACTGTGATTAAAATGATAATACAATCAGCCTTTCCTTAGTAAACTAAGTGGTATGTTACAGTCAAACCAAATGAGTAAGTTCAAACATGAGAACAAACTTGAACCATCAGGATTTCACATACCTATGTGTACAGCTGAAGCTGAAGCCTGGCTCTCATCCTTTGACTGACTGCTCTGCCCCTGCTCTGGCTCTATTTTGGATTTCTTCCTTATGAAGAAATCCTTATATTCTGACCTCTTTTCATACTGTAATAGTCCCATAATGCACGACATTCTTATATGTTGTACAATAGATAATTCTCCTTCCACACTAAAGGCCGTGTTCACATCTAGCGTTTTTTTTAATCTGCCAGCGCTTATTTTATATTATATTCCTATGGAGCAGAGCGTTTCTGGAAAAAGTCACAGCCGTTTTTTTAAACGCCTCTCCCAGCGTATATTTTCTGCGTTGAAAAAAGTTCAACTTGGAAGAAAGCGGCCGACGTCAGTCGTCTTTTGGGCAACAAACCAATCACAAGCGGAACATTGACACTTCGTCACGAAGGTAACTTATAACTGTCAAAACAAGAAACAATGGCAGACAAATCACTCGGGGAAAGTGCCGTTGGAGCGATTAATAGTTGTAATTACAGAACATGTTGAGATCTACGACATGTCTGGGCTCTAACCTGGATACTAGTAGGCGAGTAACGTCGGGTCTAGTTGCTTTGAGAGGCGTTTAAAAAAAAAAAAAAACTCGCCTTTGTACTTTTGGTTTGAGCCATATTTTTGCTTGTGAGTGAAAATGATTAGCAAGCTGATCAACGGCAACTATCAGCTAATCGCGCGCCTGTAATAAACAGAGAGGCGTGGCGGGAGTCGTGTAACCATGACAACAATTGTTAACCAAAAACATTTCAGTGTGGAACGTGGATGCAGAACATTCCGAAAACGATATGAAAACGATAGTGTGGACGGAGATCGTTTTCATTGCGAATGTGCGTTTTTCTATTTACCCGGGTTAGTGTGGACGGGGCGTAAGTTATAAAGTAACCGTTCCTTAGATGGGTATCGTTATCCAGTCACTTCTGGCGTGGGTGGAACTTTAGGATTACAAGAATGAATGTTAACAACTTATTTTGTGACAAGTAGGCTATTATTTTCTATGTTCATTGCAAACCAAAATTCATGAAATAATTCTGCACATGCAAAACTCGCATCGTTTAGTGACGGTTGTCGCTCATAATAGCTCCATGCTGTCGCTTATCTGCACTGATCCCACCACTTTACTGTTCCCCCTAAAACGAAAAAAGGGTGTTCTGAATTCCCCTATATATATATATTTGCTTGCGTGTTAATTCGCTCAGGCAGATATTAATGCGCCCTTACCACTAGGTGTGGGGTAGCTTCACAGTTACCATTTTTTTCCTAATTTCACGAAACCTTTTAAACTTTCAGGTTGGAAACCATGGAGAGGACCCTACTGTGGTCACGGGGAAGGCTGCTTGACATCTCCTCAGCTGATCTAATAATTCGAGATGTTCGGGAAATTATAGCTGAAGTTCGGAGATCTGTGCCTACCACACCGGGACAACAAGGTATGCTTGCATGGGGCTGCTGATAGGATTATTAATCAACGCCTAAATGACTCAGTTTATGGTTTGTTTTCTGACTATTCCGTCTTAAAAAGTTCTTAAGTCCTTTTTTAAATTTCAACTTAAAACATAGATACCCTGGTGTGTAAACATCATCAATCTGTTATATTTCTCAGGCTACCAGGCACCTCTCATTTGGACCGGAGGTCGTGGTCCCCCACAGTTCAAAATATCACAGGAGCAACTGTGTTTTTTGAGGACCTGTGGTTTCACTGGGAAACAGATGGCACAGATTCTGGGTGTCTCTGTTCGTACACTGAGCCGTCGTTTAAGGTATGTTTAAATAATGGCAGTTCCCTCTTGTCTCAATTGTTATCATCCTGGAGGGCTGGTTGAAGGTGCAAAAGCACATCGAAATACCGTAGGTCTAACATTACCTCTATGTGCAAATGTTATAGGCAGTTCAACCTGAGGCGCGCTGGGACATTTTCCACCTGCTCAGATGCTGCCTTGGATGACCTCATCAGGGAGACAGTGGCTGGGAATGACCGCATCGTTCCAGAGTCTGTGAGGGCGCAGCTGCGTGCGCAGCAAATTAATGTTCAAAGGAGCAGAGTGCGTTCAAGCATGCTGAGGGTGAACCCTGCAGCAGCTGCAGCAAGAACAATGTCCCAGACACTGCAAAGAAGGGCATATAGAGTTGCTGGCCCAAACTCCTTGTGGCACATCGATGGCAACCACAAGTTGATAAGGTAGATATTAACATTAGCATACCAGACTTTGGTGTTCGCTTTAAAGGTGTGGTTAATTTGTCTCCGTAGGCTATGTATTGTTCATCTAAATTATATTTTCACTGTTTCAGGTGGAGGATTGTTATCCATGGGGCCATCGATGGATACAGCCGGTTGGTTGTGTTCCTCCGAGCCTCCGATAACAACCGGAGCAGCACGGTGATGGAGAGCTTCCTGAGTGCTGTGGCGAAGTATGGCGTGCCTTCGAGGGTCAGGACTGACCACGGAGGTGAGAACAACTCGGTCTGCCTCATGATGAACTTGTTCAGAGGGTCAAAGAGAGGTAGTGCTCTCCGGGGGAGAAGCACCCACAACCAGCGCATCGAACGGCTCTGGGGGGATTTGTGGCGAGGAATGTCCAACGTATACTATGAACTCTTCAACTTCCTGGAGAGCGAAGGTATCGTGGACATCGACAATGAGATGCACATGGCGGCACTGCACTACGTGTACCTCCCGCCATAGACCACGGAACGTGTTTGAACAAGGGGGGGCCACAATCGCAAGAGGGGGTCACCAACATTTTAGGTCCGACATTATCCATAGCCAAGGCTATGCACGGTATACGAGGACACGCACGTAATGCCATCAGTCACGTCAGCCAGCACAGAACAGCGCAGAATAAAATGCACAAGAAAGGTACCTCGGTGGTAACGCAACTGAAACTGCTTGCTTGTACCAGAGAGAGAGAGAGAGAGAGAGAGAGAGAGAGAGAGAGAGAGAGAGAGAGAGAGAGAGAGAGAGAGAGAGAGAGAGAGAGAGAGAGAGAGAGAGAGAGAGAGAGAGAATCACTTTGCCAGGATGATTTTACTTTAAATGTCCAAACAGCCAACAACACTAATAACCCAAGTCCAAAATATGCCAGCGCAAATTGCCAAAACAGTCAACACAGCACAGAAGGCTAGCCTACATAGAGGAATCAATGGTCATGACTTAAGCCCACAACATGCCAGCACATAACTGTGCAGAATAAAATGCTCAATCAGCCAACAATACACAACAAAAGCACCACAGTAAGATGTTAACTCAACATAAACTCACTTGTATCAGTACAATGCAGTATAAAAACATTGAACAAAGAAGAGTGCACACGGCGGTGCTAATAAAACCATTGACCTACGCTTAAAACTTCCCAAAGGCCTGCCTGCGTCTGTCATTGGCCTGCACGAACTCCTTAGCGATGGCTGTCATGTCGATGTCCTCCAGAATGTCACGGTGAATATGGCAGTTCATCAAGTCATTCAGTCTTTTTTGTGTCATTGTGGATCGGAGGTATGATTTCAGTCGACGAAGTGTGGAAAACGAACGCTCTGCTGATGCCATACTGACTGGGATGGTGAAAAAAAGTTTCAGAAGTTTGTGTACTTCGGGCAGCAGGTCTTTTGCGACAGGAACAGCATTCATTGCATTGCTTATTACTCTCACTGACAGTTTGTCATTTTGAAGTGCAGATGTCTTAATCGTGTCTGGCAACATGCGCAACTGTGCGGAGAGTTGATCAAAGTCAAAATCTTTGTATAGAGACGTAATGGATGATGGGAGTGTCACCTCATCCCCGTTCCCAGCTGTCACTAGTTGCCTCTCAATGTCCACCACTACTCCGAAATCACGCTGGTCGAAGCGCCTATCCAGCTCATTGTCAATGATGTCCAACACCTCAAAATACTGCTTCCTGAAGTATTGTGATGCACCATCAAACAGGTGCTGTGTATCACTTCCAAACTTTTTGGGCAGTCTTGGTTGCCTGGGTAGCTGGGGGCGCTCAGTCAGATCGGTAGATTCCTCACTAACTGACTTGAAAGAAGCTGTCAAATTCCTTGTCCGATCGTTGCCTTTGGATGAAAGCCCGTGTCACAGTGACTGCGCTTTGCGCATCTTGCAGCATTATGTTGGTATTTTGCAAAGTCTTGGACAACTGCTCAGTTGGGGAAAAAATCAAGTGCGCCAGGCGTAGACCGAAGTAGGTGCTGAAGTAGGTGCCAAAATGCCTGCAGCTTTTCGACCAGGTTCATCGTGTGATTCTTCCGAAAACTCCTCCATCGCAGTGGTAAGTACAGAGTAGTTGTCTATGACTGACTTCAGGGCCCTGCTTCTCACCGTCCATCTCGTAGGACAGAGCGTGCGAAGGTTCTGTGTTTCTGGTTTCAGCTCGGCCTTTAGTGACTGGAATGCGTTGTTTCGTTTGGGGGACTGCTTAATTAGCTGTGCCACATCATGCACAATGTCTAGTGTAGGGATGGGCATTTGAAGAAATTTTCTTGATCGAGCATCGCTAGAGTTATCGATCAATTATCGATTAATCATTAACTTTTTTCTATGTTTTTTTTCTAATGTTTTTATCAATGAAATCTTTATTCCAACAATAATGTATGGGCCAAAATTAATACAATACAGTTAACTTGAAGACCTACAACTGTTTAACAGTTTTAAAATAATAAATACAGGCATTATAGGTTATAGGCCTATGCGGCGCTCGTAAAGTCCGAACAATGCGCCTACAGGCGCTCTTAAAGGTTTGGAAACGATTCAACAAGACTAAATCTGTAGCCTATTCCAATTACAATAAGTAGCGAACTTATCGGACAACAATAATCAAACAAAGGCAGTAGGCTAAAAGTGGGCATTAAACTGTATAACTGTTATGAAAAAAAAGGGGGGGGGAAAGGCCGACATATAATGCCTGCAGCCGGCGCGCGGAAAAGGCTCGCAACAAAAAGATGAGCCACCCATTTACAAACAATTGCATGAACTAGTCTATCTAAAAGCAATACCTTATTGAACATATATAAGGCTGGACTTGTTGCTAAAATATCACAGTTTTGGCAAAATGTAACGACTCCAAGAGGCACCAAGCGGAGCGAGAGTCAACACATTAAGAAAGAAAAGAGCGACTCACATACGGTGGTGACTGTCGTCCATAGCATACAGTAACTCCAGCCTACATATTTTTGTTTAGGAATATAAGCATGTTAACATGCTCGGGGGTCAGACGCGAACGCAGCCTTGTAACTGTCAGTCCAGCAGCAGAAAACACCCGCTCTGACGGGACCGAAGTTGCGGGGATGCAGAGGTATTGTCGCGCTAACTTTGACAGCCTGGGGAACCTTCTTCCATTCACTTTCCACCAGTCGGCAGGGTTATATTCAATTAAATGCTTCAAGACTCACAGTATGCAACACAACGTCCTTTTGATCGATAACAATATAAATTGATCGACGCATTTCTTAACGATCAATTATCGAGCATCGATTAATTATGCCCATCCCTAGTCTAGTGCATCTCGAATCATTTTGTTGAAACCGTTCACGGCAAAAGCAGGCTCGTTCTTACTCACCGCTAGGTTTTTCTTAGCACAGCAGCGACATTGCGTGCAGAACAGTTTCCCTCTGGTCTCACAGAGTCAGCCAAGCAAAATCCTTGAACCACTGGTATTGCAAGGATCGGGTGCGTTGTGAAGAACCTGTCCCTTGCACCCTCTTGGTTCTTTTTAGCACATCGGGATTGCTTGGTTGATGAGGCGTTGTAAGATCCCTGCTGCACTCACTTGAGCAGTTCCCATGGCTAGCCTCAGCTAGGTTTGGTTCGGTTAGCGTAGTTGGAGTTGAAGAACATTCCTCTCTGTTGCTTGGTTGGTGGTCCACAGTTGAAGGTTGGGGTACAGCTGTCCCATCAGATGATGCTGCGCTTTTTATTTGTTTTCCTTTGAAATATTCAAAAATGGTTTTGTGCCTTTTCATTTTGATATTCCAATCCACGCCACGAACAATCTCTGCAGTCTACCACAATCACTAGTTCTACTTTTGCGCGATTTTCAGTGCTGCGCAGTTATAGGTCTACATTTTGCAACATTCATGCATGACGTGTGACGTGAACAATATTGGTTTAGAAATACGCTTGATTCAATTATTACAGCATGGGTTGTGTTTAAGTTTGATCTTGTCGACAGGTTTTGAGTTGAAAAAAAAACTTGCAGGCCAACATTCATTTATTTTTTTAATAATCATTTCAAAAAGTTACCCGGGCCACGGCCCCCCTGGCCCGGCCGGTTCCGCGGTCTATGCCTCCCGCGGATTAACCGTGACCTTTGCGGCTTCATTGAACAGTGGAATAACCATGGACTGAGGACGGAAAGGCATGCTACTCCACTGCAGATGTTCGTCAGAGGTTGCCTGGAACGGCAGGGACAGACCACTACTGCAATGCTATCCGTATTTGGTGGAGAAGGAGGTGCTGCTGAGGAAGGAGGTGCTGCTGAGGAAGGAGAAGGGGAAGATCCAGCAAGAGAGGGCGGTGCTGGTGCAGGAGAGGTGCACTGGCCTGAGAGGGTCACCGTACCCTCAAATCAGTACCTCATTGGGGATGCTGTTTTGGAGCAGCTAAACAGCACATTTGACCCTCTTGCTGGTCCTAGAGGAGACCTTGGACTGGACCTCATCCGTGAGGTTGTGTCTCTTCTGGCATTACAATGAGACACTTGGAGTGCCCCCCCCCCGTGGAAGGATGCTTGGAGTGCCCCCCCACACACACACACACACACACAGGGAAGGACGCTTGGAGTCCCCCCACACACACACACAGGGAAGGACGCTTGGAGTTCCCCCACACACACACACACACACACAGGGAAGGACGCTTGGAGTGCCCCCACACACACACACAGGGAAGGACGCTTGGAGTGCCCCCCACACACACACACACACACACACACACACACACAGGGAAGGACGCTTGAAGTGCCCCCACACACACACACACAGGGAAGGACGCTTGGAGTGCCCCCACACACACACACAGGGAAGGACGCTTGGAGTGCCCCCACACACACACACACACAGGGAAGGACGCTTGGAGTGCCCCCACACACACACACACAGGGAAGGACGCTTGGAGTGCCCCCCCCACACACACAGACACACACACACACCTTTTTTCCCACTCATGACCTGCACCTTGACGTGGTGAGTGGGCTTTCCACCAAGCCAGGTCAAACTATTGTGTTCCAGCCTCACTATGTTAAAGGTAAACAAAAACAAATGTCTGACTGCAACAAAGTGCTCTATCTCTGTAAAGTACAGTGGGGAATTAGAAAAGTCCTACATGGTTGAACTGTATTTTCCAAATGTTAAAGACAGACTTCTCAGTGACTTGGCTGAATTCATTGGCTTGGCTGCGTTCTGTTCCTGTTGTGGTAATAAGAAGTAGAGCCCCCCCATCTTCATCTGCCTGGAAGCTGCCTTCTCCGGGTCAACTTCGTCCTGAATGGGCTTCCTTCCAATCGGGCTCTGCGCCTCACATTAAGCATAGCCCATCTTTACCCAAGACGCAGATGTTTTATTCACTGTTATCCCTCAATAAAGTTTCTTTGATGTGTTGTTAATCATGTATGACTAATGCTGCCCTACTGTGTGAAATGTGTGAAAACGTTGGGATAGCTTATGGTCATGATGTTTACGTTGAGAAATATGTAGTAGGCCTGCTGCTTAGAAATGAATTTTTATGAAGCTTGTTTATATGCTATTTCCCATGATGATAAATTAACATTTCATTGCTGTGAGTTGTGAAGATTATACAAATAAATAGTAAATGTGCTGAATCAGAATACTCATTTCCCATGATGATATATTAACATTGCATTGCTGCAAGATTTGTGAAGATTATACAAATACATTTTAAATCCGCTGAATCAGAATACTCTATTAAAACTTTAGTGATGGATTGTAAATGCCCTTACCTAAGTACTGTACAATAAGTGCAATTTGGAGGTACACTTGTATTTCACTTGAGTATTTAATTAAACCGACTTATCTCCAGATGTTTGCGATAAACTGGAGGATGACGGTAGAAAATCCTGAAAAATAAATGATTGAAGAGCCCCCCTGGATCGGCTGGGAAATTCATAGTCACGCTGATTACAGGTGTTTTTAAAATGCGTATACGGCTCTCACATGACAGCCACGCAACGGACACATCATCTTACATAATTTGATGTATTGCTGTATAATTCAAACTAGCAAACCATCGCAAGGAAATGTAACAAAGCTGTAGCTGAAAGATTCATCCACAAACATCAGAATAGAAAAACACTGGCAGGGACCATTTTAGCGCATAATGACTACTGCTGCCTATGCTTGTGGCAGTAATGCAATTCTGCTGAATTATTTGGAGGACTTATAGCCTACTTGTAGTGAAGTATTTTTAACAGTGCGGAATCTACAGCTGGTCACTTTCACTGGCTAAGCAAAATGAATCCCGAACAGTTGAACCTCTGAATTGATCCTGAAAGCCTATGTCCTAGAGAATAATTCATTTGTATTCCGTTTTAGGCCATCTTACTAAAGGTCACTTAAATGTAGCCTATTTAAGCTCACCAAGTCCAGTATTCAGAATTCAAAGCATTTATTCACAAATACGTTCTATTTTTTTGACAAGCGGAGCCGACAGTCCTGTGCAAACTATGCAAATTAGCCATGTGCACCAAACAGAAGATAGACGCAATGTATAGAACTGATTGTTGTGCATTATTGTGGATATGTAGGCTGGTTAGTTGTGGTTGTTTGTGGTCTTAGTGAAACAGCCTTGCCTTGGAGTTGGAGAAGTTGGAGTGATTGTGTAAATGTGCGTGAGAGAGCGCACCTGCCGTGGTGATGTTGGGCTTGTTGTGGGCTTATATGTGATCAATGATGTATCTGTCTGATCGTATTAGCTGTAGATGGATGGTTAAATAATGTCACAAGATCGGTCCTACTGCAGGCTCTCATTTGGAAAATGCACTGATTGTGTACCCGTCTCCGATATGCTATATACCTATACATTTAGCTACATATAGCTATACATTTATTCAGTTCATGTTCTTCTGAGTGCGCAAGAACGGTGCCAATTATTGTCGTGTTTGCATTGTAATGCACAACTTTGCCCCTCCCTGTTATAAAATAAGGTGCATCCCAACAACTTTAGCCAATGCAGGCTCCTATTGCTTTACCTGTGTGTGTGTGTGTGTGTGTGTGTGTGTGTGTGTGTGTGTGTGTGTGTGTGTGTGTGTGTGTGTGTGTGTGTGTGTGTGTGTGTGTGTGTGTGTGTGTTGTCATGTAGGCTCTAGATATAGATTGATTGTCTTGGCTTGCTTGCATCCATGAAATATTGTAATGTTATGGCCTAGCTGGCTACTGCTTATCGAGAACAATCTGGGGATGAGGGCATCCCAGAATAATGATGGGTATTTCGCACACTGCCATCTCAATATATAGACTAACATATACAAATATATCACTGTACTAGACACAAATATATTTTCCACTAGTGGTGGTCATTACATTGTAGTGAAACTAGTAAAGACAACACAGCCTTATGTTACGGCGAAACATGGAGGCACTGCAGCTCTAGTCTCGACAATGCGTTACTTTAGTCTGGTATTTCTCTTCACTGATTGGTTAGACAGCCTTCAAACTTAGTGGTCAAGCAAAGAAGGGGAGGGGCTCGTTCTGCATACCTAATAGCCGGAGTGAATGACTAATAGCCGCGGCTATTAGTCATTCAAAACCGTACGGAAACCGTACGGATTCCGTACGGAATTCTTGCCAAACCGTACGGTTTTGCACTTTTACCGCGCCATTCTAGAGCCGGATTGTGGCCTTCTTGGCTTTCCATATCTGACACATCACTGTCAACAGATAGATTGCACCCGAACGAGAACGAGGTAGGGGACCAACACAGTCAATAATGAGATGCTCAAACGGTTGACCAATTATATTATACCATAATTGGGCAGAGAGGAACTGGCTTTATGCTCTGATTCGGTTTTCCGGTCAACTAGCACGTATGACAAGTTTTAATATATAATATACAATGCCACATCTCTCTTTAGATGAGGCCAAAAAAAACAAACGCAAAATGCGATCATATGTTTTACGGACACCCATGTATCCACACTCGTCATGTGACACTTGCAAAACCAAACTATGAAATTTGGAAGGCACGACAACCTGGAAAATAGGATCTCCAACAAAATCCGGACCATGTGGCACCCACTTTCTCACAAGAACCTCATCATGAATGAAGTATGCCTGCGCACTGTCCCTCGCACCAGCAGCAGGGCGAGCCCTCTCAAGCAGAGGCTTCAGAGAAGGGTCCACCTGCTGCTCTCTCACCAGGTCACCGTGAGAGACAGACAAAGGAAAATCAGACAAGGATAACCTGACAGTTTCTGGGTCATCATCCAATTTTTTAACAACATCGTTTGCACGGCGTATCGCACGGGTGACTGCACAAGCAGTGAACACCTCGGGAAATTCCCTTTCACTATCATCAGGCCTGCTTTTAAGCAGCGGCACTGACGCTACCACAACGGATGGCACATCAGCCCCACACACGCGCACCAACCAAACCATTACCCAATATCATTGTGACTCCTTCAATTGGTAATGCTGGCCGAACACCCACCTGCGCTTCACCCTGGAACAAATCAGAAAAAAGCCTTATCTTGTGTAGGGGAACATTCAAAACGTTCATGCCCATTCCAAGGACTGGAATGAAGTCACCAGTATCAAAGTTTTCTGAAAACGGCAGAACTGACACCACAATGAACGTGTCAAATGCACCAGTATCACGCAAAATTTTCACAGGAACCTTGTTGTCACCTTCCAACAGAGACACACACCCTTCCGTTACGAATGGCAGATGAGAATCAAAACCTGGGGAGGGCTGAGTTTGTGATGGTTCAGATTCTGGGGTGACAGAACCGACCCGTTTAACCACAGGGGCAGCAAGACCGGCCCCTTGCGGTTCCGAACTGTTCTGGGCAACACTCGATCCACTTCTTGGCCTGAGTGCATAACACTCTTTTTCTCACCAATGTCCCTTTTTACGACAATAGTTACAAACTTTGTCAACCTCCCGTGCACTATGATCACTCCTATATACTGACCCGTTGACTCTACCTAGACCAGCAGCAGGCTGCATATCAAACGAAGGGATATTTCTCCTGAACCCAGAGTCAGCAACATAAGGGCAAGGCTCTCCAAACGTACCTTTGTGCGTCAAGGTGTAGTCGTCTGCTAGCAGCTTCAGCAACTGTTTTAACTTCTTTTTCACCGATGTAAGTAGAAATCTGTTGTGGAACTGCAGTCTTAAACTGCTCAAGCAATATCAGGTCGCACAAACATTCAAAGTTGTCAACTTCTGAAGCAGTGCACCAGCGATTAAAGTGCAACACCAAGTTACGTGCAAATTCTAAATGTGACTGCGTCTTCCCTCTTCTCCAATTTCTGAAGTGCTGACGGTATGCCTCTGGCACCAACTCGTATACCTTCAGCCAGCAGCCTTAACTTTGCCTATCAGTGTTCCTCAGTGCTGCGTATGCCTCCTGAGCCTTTCCTGTGAAAGCACACTGCAACATCAACGTTCGCTCAGTGACGGGCCAACCCCGTGTATCCGTGTAGTGGTACGAGGCAACACGGCTACTTAGACACAGGCTTCTGTTTCACCACGCCCTCTCCGGCCCGTTCGCCAATCATTGCTTGTCAAGGGGATAAAAGTAGGCCGTACCCTTCCTCCTGAACTCTCAGGGCTCGTCACCTTTCCACCTTCGATCAAGCGTTCTTTCTGTTTGACCATTTGGAGGGAGAGGCGCGTGAAGAGATAAAATATAGCCCGGCCACAGATCGAAGTGATTCAAATATCATTGCGGTTTTGCGAGAGCTTTATGGTCTCGTACGTTGCCCTACAAGAGGCGTTTTTCTCAAGGCGACAGCAAGAGGGGGAGTCCCTTCAAGAGTTCTCCCTCGCGTTAATGAGTGCGTCTGCGGTGAAACAAAGTGCTCCAAGCGAGATGCCAAATGCGCGATCAGTTCATTGAAAATGTTATTGATAGTTCCCTTTCACCGAGAACTAAAACAACTCACGCGCAGGCAGCCTACCGTCTCTCTGCTGGACGCTAGGGCAGAGGCAATTAGGTGGGAGCGAGAGGGATTGCCAGGGGGTGTGCGGGGCCGAAGTCACTCGGTACCCTCGATGCTGGGCTTGCAGTGTGGCGTTCGGACTGCTCCTTCCGTGGCTAGTCCACCTAAGGCTTCAGAGTTGCAGGAGGTGAAACAGATGCTGAAGCTCCAACAGGAACAGCTTAACTGTCTCACAGAAACTCTTGCTCGGCTGCAGATTAATCCGCAGGGTAATCATTCCTCTTACCGTGATCCGGTAATCTGCCGGCGGTGTCAGCAGCCTGGCCACTTTGCCAGGGAGTGCAGCGGGGAACGTGCCCCTCCTCCACCTTCTGGGGCTGCTTCCTTGCCGGTTTCTAGGCGGGATCCTGCTCAGCATTCGGGAAACTAGCACCCGTCGAACTGCGGAGCCAAAGTTCGAGGGGAGGCGTCACAGGCTCACCAGTTAGGTTAAGGGATGGGGGAGAGACTAGGCTAATCAGTGCTTGTCCACACATGGACGTGGTTATGGGGGGAGTGAAGGTTCCTTGCTTGGTGGACACTGGGTCCATGGTGTCCACTGTCAGGGAAAGCTTTTTTTGGCAACACTTTGCGACTTGGGGCCAGGAGAAACTTCAGTCCTGCCATTGGCTGCAGCTTCAAGCAGCCAATGGATTGCCCATTCCATACCTTGGTCCATACCTTGGCTACTTGGAACTCGAAGTTGAGCTCTGTGGTAGGACTGTGCCAGGGTGTGGGCTATTGGTTGTCAAGGATCCTCCAGCTGATGTATCTCTTTCTGCCCCGGGTGTCTTGGGGATGAACATCTTACGAAGATGTTATAGCACCTTGTTTGGGCAACATGGCTCTGCCCTGTTCAATCTGCCCACCGTTACCGAAGCACCAAAACTTGTGGTGCAGGCATTGCAGAGATGTCATCAAGCTTCTCTGACTTCCCCTGCTGATGTCATTGGCAAGGTCAAGCTGCGAGGCAAGAAGGCTTGCCGTATCTTTGGTGGCACTATGCAGTTAGTTCCAACCACCTGTTCTACCCACTTCCTTCCCCAGTTGGGCTTACTTCTCTTTTTCATCTTTTTGTGCCAAACCGTGTTCATAATAATAAAATGCTTTGTTATTTTTGAACTCTGTCTCCCGCCCTCCCTGATTAAACGAACCTGAGTGTCTTATCGTCAGAGGTGACAATCATAATCATAGTGTATAGGTCCTTGGGCCCTAACCCAAGGTGGCGTTGTCGGTAACATAGAGAAGATACTCTGACATAAAATAGTAAAGCCTCCTCGTGTCGCCACATCCGCAATACGCTCGAACAAAGAGAAAAATTTATCCGTGTCTCTTTCATTAAATTAGGGCAAAAGGCTCAGGTTACGAATAATATCAGAAGGACGCGAGGACGCACCACCAGAATCAAGTAAACTATGCCCATCAAACACAGAATCACCAGAGAGTTTACCCGCACTACTCAAATCCAGCTTTTGTCTTTGCAACTCCATTTCATTTAGTTGCTTTTCCATTAAAAAAAATTCAAGTGCCAATTCCTTATCTATTTTCATTCTTTCATGTTCCAATTGTATCAACATCAGCTCTTTTTGTTGGTCAAATGTTAACCCAGGGACTATCGACACAAGCGGAGGCAGCCCCTTTGCAACATTGGGAGAGAAAACCTGTACGCACCTTTGCAAAATGTCATCTTTCTCCAGATTTGCTATTAGACATTCTTTAACATCCTGTTTTTTCTTTCCAGTTATTGCAACGCCATAATGTTCAGCGATTTGTAAATCGTTCCAGTAACTCCTCAGACGGAGCATCAAAAAATGATTCTATCCAAGCCATGACTGCAGAATGCCTATGGACCCAAGAGCGCAGACCAAGTGAGCCCTCCGCTGCGCACTAGAGGCACTTAACCACCTCGTAGACGGTGCGTTCCCTCTAACTACCTATACAAAAATCTTAGTCTTCATGTGGCTGATGGCAGCGGGTACTTACGGACTGAAGCCCATGGGTCGGAAAAGAAGACCAGCACGCTGGCGCCTCCTGCCAAGCACATGGATGTGCCCCAGAGACAACTACTGCTAACCGTGGTCACCACAACACTACTGGTAGCGCTCAGCAACACCCAAAGGGATGAAGCCGTAACCTTACACGGAAGCCCCGCAATTTTAAGTGCACAACGGTGAGTCCTAGTACTGCGTCTTGCTCCAGGCTACATAACAAGCATAAATAAACACTACCTGAATGTTGCACAAAACAAATGCTCCTCCTCTCTCGTCCAGACACCGAGCAGAAAACAAAGTAGACCAAGTTTAATTTAGTCAATAATATTTAAACTTAACAAACCTCAGAGTGTCTCCCCAATGCCAAACAAGGCTTTACCACAACACACAGCGGTGCACTTTCCTATAGCCTCTTGGCCACCCGAATCATTTCATTTAACAACAAGTGACACCTCCTTTCCTTCAACAAAGGAGCGTCACAGGAGGTACACATAAGTAATCAAGTGTCCCCCTACCAGCCACACAATTACCACTACTTACCACTACCTGATTCAACCGGACGAGCCCCCAATTTGTCACGGCCCGGCTCTTGGCCATAACAAATATGGAGACACACCAAGGTTTAGGCCCCGTTTACACGAGGACGCTTGCGGGTGAAAACGAAGAAATATTTTATCGGAAGTGCCTTTCGTTTAGACGGTGACGGCGTTTTTAGGGCATGAAAACGCATAAATCTGAAACCACCCTCCAGAGTGGAAAAGTTGAATACGCTCCGCCGTAGCGTTTCCGTCTACACTGCCAAGACGCAAAACACTGCTCAGATCTGCTCACGTCGCGTACGCGTTTACGTCACATACATGTGCCAGTACAAGGAAATAAACAAACATGTCAGATTATTTCCATGAGTCGGACCTTCAAGCTGCTCTGGCAGCTCTAACAAGCGTAAAGGAGTCTTTCCACGAAATGTACAGGATATGTACAGATAGTGTTACTGAACAGAGAAGGATCTTTTTGGTTTTTGCGGCACGGATAAGAGAAGAAGGAAGATTCTACGCATGCGCTCAGACATGGCGGTATTGTGTGATAGTGTATCACAGCACCACCTAGCCGCCTGGCATGCATACCCAATCGAATTCCACACACTTTTGCGTCACCGTATGCACGCAGATTTCCTCCCGAAAACGCTCGTCTAAACGCGGAATAAAAAGTGAAGACGCAACGCCACTTTTGCGTCTTCTGGTCAGACCGTCATCGTGTAAACGTAGCCTTAGACTGAAAAGTAACCATAATTTATTAGCAGGGGTTGATTGGGCAGCTCCACCCACCCGGAACCACCAGGAGAGACCTGGGGAGGAGCAGAGGATCTTTGCGGTCGCCTAGCTCGCCTATGCCGAGCACCGGCCCCGTGTGTAGATATATAGAACACTTAAGGTACGGCCACACCCAAACGCGTTATTCGCGTTTGGGGCGTCGAATATCGGCATTTTTGCATAGGGAACCATTGGTATAGGCGCGTAGACGCGTTACACACGTTGAAGCGTCGCGTTAGGGGCGTTAGACGCACGTAATTAAGCACGTAAACGCAGTAACGCACCCAACGCCCGGAGTTCAAAATTTTTTAGATTCAGCGCGCCTACGCGTGACGCTTAAGGTACGGCCACACCAAACGCGTTGCTCGCGTTGGATAACACGTGTAATGCGCCTAACCTGACGCTTGATCATTGTGTGTCACAAAAATGGTTCAACGCGTCTAACGCGCCTGTGGCTGCGCTGGATTTAGGAGTCCGAGGTAGGAAACCCAAACGCCGCCGTGTTTGGGTGCATGATAGAGATTAGATCGGGTTAGATTAAATAATCTCAGACATAAAAAACAATAATCGGGTTAAATAACTTCACATGGTGTGTCTGGTGTGTTTCCAGCATTCGTAGTGTTGATCAGCAGAGATATAGTCCGCCAAGACGTTGAGGTTGCTTAGCAACCAGAGACGCTGTCCATGCAAGTGAATGGAGCGTTCCCTCTTCGTCATAACTATCAAACCAAACATCCTTCACATTCACCGAGCGAACATTATGAAAGTAAAATGCATATTTCTCGCTAAAAATGTTTACATAAACGCTTTTAACGGCGTAACTATGTTACTATTTCCACCCAGAATAAAGAAAGATGTCCGCCATATGCTTCTGGGCATTATGTGGTTACCGTGGCCCAATCGATAGAGCTGCCTGCCTGCCTGCCTGCCTGCCTGCCTGCCTGCCTGCCTGCCTGCCTGCCTGCCTGCCTGCCTGCCTGCCTGCCTGCCTGCCTGCCTGCCTGCCTGCCTGCCTGCCTGCCTGCCTGCCTGCCTGCCTGCCTGCCTGCCTGCCTGCCTGCCTGCCTGCCTGCCTGCCTGCCTGCCTGCCTGCCTGCCTGCCTGCCTGCCTGCCTGCCTGCCTGCCTGCCTGCCTGCCTGCCTGCCTGCCTGCCTGCCTGCCTGCCTGCCTGCCTGCCTGCCTGCCTGCCTGCCTGCCTGCCTGCCTGCCTGCCTGCCTGCCTGCCTGCCTGCCTGCCTGCCTGCCTGCCTGCCTGCCTGCCTGCCTGCCTGCCTGCCTGCCTGCCTGCCTGCCTGCCTGCCTGCCTGCCTGCCTGCCTGCCTGCCTGCCTGCCTGCCTGCCTGCCTGCCTGCCTGCCTGCCTGCCTGCCTGCCTGCCTGCCTGCCTGCCTGCCTGCCTGCCTGCCTGCCTGCCTGCCTGCCTGCCTGCCTGCCTGCCTGCCTGCCTGCCTGCCTGCCTGCCTGCCTGCCTGCCTGCCTGCCTGCCTGCCTGCCTGCCTGCCTGCCTGCCTGCCTGCCTGCCTGCCTGCCTGCCTGCCTGCCTGCCTGCCTGCCTGCCTGCCTGCCTGCCTGCCTGCCTGCCTGCCTGCCTGCCTGCCTGCCTGCCTGCCTGCCTGCCTGCCTGCCTGCCTGCCTGCCTGCCTGCCTGCCTGCCTGCCTGCCTGCCTGCCTGCCTGCCTGCCTGCCTGCCTGCCTGCCTGCCTGCCTGCCTGCCTGCCTGCCTGCCTGCCTGCCTGCCTGCCTGCCTGCCTGCCTGCCTGCCTGCCTGCCTGCCTGCCTGCCTGCCTGCCTGCCTGCCTGCCTGCCTGCCTGCCTGCCTGCCTGCCTGCCTGCCTGCCTGCCTGCCTGCCTGCCTGCCTGCCTGCCTGCCTGCCTGCCTGCCTGCCTGCCTGCCTGCCTGCCTGCCTGCCTGCCTGCCTGCCTGCCTGCCTGCCTGCCTGCCTGCCTGCCTGCCTGCCTGCCTGCCTGCCTGCCTGCCTGCCTGCCTGCCTGCCTGCCTGCCTGCCTGCCTGCCTGCCTGCCTGCCTGCCTGCCTGCCTGCCTGCCTGCCTGCCTGCAAATGTACGCACAGTGCGTTCAGGATTAGGACTGATATTGCATATGTCGGCCTAATCAATCTTGTTTTAACATTTGAAGCATTCATATTAGTCTATTATTAAGCCTATCAGTTAGGCTACTTGCCTCCCCAGTTCATCAGTGTCTCTCTTTATGGCTCCCTCTCACTCCTTTCCACTGTATTTATATTGATTGAACAAGAGGGGATGTAACGATAACTCCACGAAAATAAAGGCTCCATGGCTGTAATAATTTAAATATAATTAACTTATAAAGCGTGTTACAAGACACCGAGATGATCTGGCTGGCTGACTAAAAAGGCACTGAATTTGCAACTTATAACACAGGAGGTCTGGCGCAAACACTTCAAATGCATTGGCTGATAGAAAAGAAGGGCGGAGATTATTAGCATACTAGAGAGACGTCGTATTTTACGCCGTTGTGATGTGCGTTTGATGTTCAGAACAGCGTTTTTTACGCACGCTCTTGAAAGGCTTAATTGCGGCGTAAAAAGCGGTGTTTTTTTGCGCATGACGCCGTAAAATACGCTGTTTTTCTACATTTTACGGCGTTTTTTACGGCGTAATGAAGGTGATACGTGACTAAATGATGGCGTTTTCTGTCGGGGATGGCTTGCCATATGCGTCTGCCGCGTCTAACTGCCCCTAACGCGACTCTTCAACGCATGTAACGCGTCTACGCGCCTATACCAATGGTTCCCTATGCAAAAATGCTGATTTTCGTAATCACGCATGTAAACGCACCAACGCGCCCAATGCACTGTTACGTATTTTAAGAACATAAGCTGCCTCCACATAGCCTCTAGGAAGCAGATTCAAACACACAAGCTGCATTACCCTCACATAGCCACTAGGAAGCAGGATCGAACACTTAAGTTGCAATAACTACCTTAGCCACAGATAGCAGCACCTTTAGACAGGGGCGGAGCCATTACGTCACCCCGACCACGCCCACTGCATAGGCCACGCCCACTTGACGTCCTCTAGCGGAGGATTCGAAGTGAGGAGGCCAGAGATCAATAGGTAGACGGCGGAGAGGGGGCTTGAAGTAGATCAGGGTATTTTCCTCTCCACGCGTTAGATACAATTCCCTCCCTTATGCTTCATAGTTACCATACCGAAACATGCCTACTTTAACAAATAAAGTCAGTTAAAAGCAACCCGGGATTGGACTACTTTCTTCGAAGAATGCTGCAATAATTTGGTGACCCCCGACGTTTGGAAGAAAGTCCCGAGAATCCCGGCGGGCGCGACGCTAAAACAACTTCCACAGGCCACACACGTCTGAGGTAAGTAGAACCCTTTGTCTTAAAGATTAGATCTGCAATAGGATTAGTTGTAAGAACATTTAGGTGCAAATTTGTTTTAGCCACCGTCCGGTCGTGCTGCTCCAGAGGCCTAGACCTCGACATAAAAAGCAGAACAACACGTGTAGATCAACGGTTGCAAGGAACTCTGAAGGCCCTCCCTCCCCCCTTCTTTACACTTGAGTTGTTTTGAGTACTCTATATCGGTCTCTGTATAGATCGGGCCAAAATAGTATATTAACGAGAGTTATCTTTCACTTCTCCGCTGAGGCCGGCCCGGTCTGTGTTCCTAAGCAGTAGCACCATAGCGGACGGTCGGAGTGAATACTATCTTATCTGCCGATCCGCTAAATACCACCCTAGACTGCATGCTTACATTTTACATTCAAGTCTGTTGGTATTTTGTTATTAAAGACGATGAATTATTAAGGTAAAAGACCCCCTGACCCCCTACGCTCGTAAAGTCCCCACCACCCCCCCTCCAGGCCCCCTACACCCGAGAACCCCCCCACCCCACCTCTCCCCCCTCCCTCCGCACCCCCCTCGTAATCTACCCCTCTAACGCCTCCCTCCTCTTGAACCCCTTTCATCTCCCTTTTCAGATCCCGTCCAACACCCCCCTCCCCTCCCCCCGCACCCCCTTCGTGAATCTACCTTCAAACACTCTCTTCCCCTCACTTCCTTATTCATATTGCTGAAAGAAGGCCACTCGCCTTTCTATTGTTAGTTAAATTGAAGTTATTTTCTTATTGTTCTTTCTTCCCCTGGCTCCCTCCCACCCTAGACACCTGGTCATGTGTTGGAACCAGAATGTAAATTTAGTATATTTGTTTGTATATTTGAGGGTCTGTGTGTCTGGGTGCTGAAATACAGGGAGCCAGTCCCTAGTTGATATCGGCAGAACACGCAAATATTTGTGTGGGTTGTAATCAATGTTTTTTGATTCACCACCATTAATAGTTTAAACGATCTGTAAATGTTTACATTTGTACTAAATTTCTTCTTTCTCTTCAGGCCTTGGCAACCCGAGCAGTGACGGACGCCCGGCATTCATCATTTTAATTGTTTACATTACTACAAATATTCTCTTTTCTCTTCAGGAAGTGGAAACACAAGCACTGCAGGTTGCCCAACACTGATCATTTTACTTCTGTGCATTGATCTTAATATTCTCTCTCTCTCTCTCTTCAGGAAATGGCAGTATATGCAGTAACGAATGCCTAACACTCACAGACATTAATGTTTTTCAAGGTTGCTGGGCCCTTCTGTCTGTTTTCATGCATTTTGTGTATCAAAACAGGAGTGCAATAGACACTGGTTGTGTCATGCACATGGATATTAGAGAACCAGGATGGTTCAAATAGACACAGGGTTCAACTGCTAAAATATGTTTAATTAATAAATGATGCACATGGTTTTAACCGGTGCACAAGGCGGGAGTTAGCTCAACTGCTGTAGTTCAATTACAATAACATTTGTTTCAACCGATAACTTCTGAATTTTTCTTTTAGGTTCAGTTTTTGTTTTGTTTATAGAATATCACCATATATTTAATACCCAGATGTGCATAATTGTTGAAAGTTTGGATGACTCTTTATTCTACCTAGTTTAGACGGTTTTGATTGACCTAGCTCAAAATTCACCAGGTGTCAGACGTAGGATTGTGGCACTCCTTGGGAGCCCCCGAGCCACACGTCAACTGCACCAGGTGTCAGACGTAGGATTGTGGCACTCCTTGGGAGCCTCCGAGCCGCGCGTCAACCGACTTACCGTTCCTGCAGTGTTCTGGAGTGGTGACGGTGGAGCTCAATGGGAGGCTCCGGGAGAGTTGGCCATCACGGGCTCACACGGGGAGTGGTGACGGTGGGGCTCATGGGGAGGCCCCGGGTGAGTTGGCAATCACGGGCTCACACGGGGAGAAATCAAGTAAGTCAGTAAGTCAGAAGGTTGAATTAATGTATCGATTTGATGTTGACCAACAAAAAACTAGATAATTATAATAATAAATACTGTTTTGGAAATAGTAATGGACGTGTCCGGGACATGTATAGCTATAAAATAAGTAAAGATAAAACTGGGTTTTACTTTACTTCACTTTGCTAAGACATATGCACTTTTGATGTGGTATGCAAAAGGTAGCGCAATAGGATGTTGTGCAGAGAATAAGGTGTATGCACGTTTGATGTGGTATGCGATGTACATAGGAGTGAATCAAAGTGTGGACAACATCAAATGCGAGCAATAGGTAGGTCCCAGGAATAGAAACGCGCATCAGGTCGGTAACCTTAACTAACACTAAGCTTAACCACCACTAACCTTAACGGTGTACTTTTGCTTATGTCATGGTTTTGTATTAATTCCATCAACAGGCTACGGCTACGCACACCTACGATATCAGTAGCATTAGCTCATTGTTAGCATTACGAATTACGACTTACCTTTGACTTAACACCATGAAAGACGATGAAGACTCACGACTTACTATAGCAAATAACGAGATTACTAACCTGAAGGCGGACATCAGAAGGCTCTCCGCTGAGCTGATAAGCAAAGAGTCCCTGTTGGCCAGCTTTATTGACTTGGCTGCCAACCAGAACCAGAGGATCGCTTCCTTGAATGCAGCTAACCAGGACACTGTTAGCTGGGACTCCTCTGCCCATCCTCGACCTTCCTCCTACTCCACTCCCGACCATCATCCCTCATGGACAGAAGTGGTCGTCCGAGGGCGAAAGAAAGGCCCGGTCAGGGCTTTACCTCCTCGCCTGAGCCTCTCCAACCACTAAGCGGCCCTCCCAGGCGACACTCCTGCCCCACCAGTCCATGCCTCTACTCTACAGCCACAGGTGGCAAACAGTGCAGGGGAGACCTGTAACACAGATGTGGGTCCAACTCTACGCTCTGAACCGCGTACGGAGACCTCCGCCTCCCGCCGCAGGATCGTAAAGGAGGCCGTGCTGAGACGCTCCGGTAGACATCCCCCTTCGGCCCTGGCGGTGACCCATCCCCCTGGTCCCGACGCTGCTGGCTCTCCTCCCCACTCTTCCGCCCGGTCCCACAGTGTGGATCCCACGCCCAGCCGGGTGGAGACCCGTGAGCCTTTACATTCACCACATCCTCTGGTTTCCCCCACCACCTTGATAGTGGGTGACAGCATCACCAGGAATATCCGTTTTTTCAATGCCACTACACGTTGCTTTCCTGGAGCCAAAGTCACATCCATCCTGGACAAACTTCCAGAGCTTATTCATTCCCTTCCGTCCTCCATACATCGAGTGATAGTCCACACAGGCTACAATGATATGGGCCGTCGACAAACCGAGCTGACAAAGCAGGATTTTAACGACCTCTTCTCTTTCTTAAAACGCTGCGGAAAGTCTGTTTTTATCAGTGGTCCCCTGCCAATCATGTCCCAACGCCCAGAGCGGTTTAGCAGACTCCTAAATCTCAATACATGGCTCCAGTCCACTTGCAAAATTCAGAACTTCGCTTTTATCGATAACTTCAATCTGTTCTGGAACCGCACTTCTCTCTATAGCACTGATGGAATCCACCCAAACACTTTGGGCAGCTCGGTGCTAGCTGCAAACATACAGCATGCCGTACAATCTGCTCCACACAATGGTCCTCATAGTTGACTGTTTTCAAATGACACATTCCCTATACAGACCATTATTACCGACAGCGCCTGCAATCCACCTCGCACATCTAGCCTGCACACAAGGAGGGGAGGAAGATGCGGAGTGGATCCTAGTCTGCTGCGGCCCATCAAAATGACCCGCAAGCACACTACATCTTCCACCGCGGAGCTCACTCTACGATTGGCCCTTATCAATGCCAGATCAATAACTAATAAAACATTCATCTTAAATGATTTCTTCACGTCCAGGAACTTAGATTTTATGTTTTTGACAGAGACATGGCTTCGCGCTGGCGAGCTTACAGCATTTGCTGAACTTCTTCCGCCTGACTGTACCTTCATTAACACCCCCCGGATTACTGGGAAAGGTGGAGGGCTGGCGTCAGTTTTTAAATCCAGCTTCCGCTGCCGCCAAACTCCGTCAAACAGCTTCTCTAGCTTTGAACTTCAACTCTTCGAGATACATGTTCAACCTCCTGTTCTATGTGCTGTGATCTACCGTCCCCCGAAGTTTAATAAGGATTTTATCCAGGATTTTTATGACTTTGTGGCGGGAATTGTCTTGAACACAGATCGCTTATTAATCATAGGAGACTTTAATATCCATGTGTGTTGCGACTCCCGGCCCTTAGTTAAAGACTTCTTGAATCTCATTGACTCTTTTAACCTCACACAGTCCGTTACTGCCCCGACGCATGAAAAGGGTCATACACTAGACCTTGTTCTGTCCCATGGCTTAAATGTGTGTATTAGTGAAATTTGTGATGTGCCGATTTCAGACCATTTACCGGTGATGTTCACTCTGACTCTGCCTGGCGCTCAGGCTTCAACGCGCGCCCCGGCGCGCCGCCTGCGAGCGCTGAATCTGTTGACCGCGTCACAGTTTTCCGTCGCTTTTATTGACTCTATGCCTCCCACAAGTGACTTAGAAAATACATCTGCGGAGGAGATACTCAGTTCTTTTAATTCTACCTGCTCTAATATTCTGGACTTGATTGCACCTTTTAAAGATAGACGCCCCAAACCTGTCACTGAGCCGTGGCTCAATGATTACACTCGTACTATTAGACGCACATGTAGGCGTGCCGAGAGAAAATGGAAGAGGGACAAACTCTATGTCTCCCTTGGGATTTTAAGAGACGGTTTAGCAAAATACCAGAAAGCCGTTAAATCTGCGAAAACCCAATTAATATCCAACCTAATATCCAACAGCCATAGGCCCCAGGTTCTTTTTGGCACTCAAAAAAAATCTCATTAATCCCTGCAACTCTCCTGCTGTTGTGCAGTGCCATCACTCCCTTTATGTGAACAATTTCTTACGTTCTTTATCCATAAAATCTCTGCCATCAAGTCTTCACCTCCTCTGTCCACCGTAGATCCAGCGGCATCTCCTGTATGCCCTACTGTCTTCGAGCAGTTCTACCCACTGTCGCTCTCTGAGCTATCGCAGGTGGTTACAAAATTGAGACCTTCACAATATCCGCTAGACAGTATTCCTGCCAGATTATTGAAAGACGTGTCTAACACTGTTGGCCCATACATTTTAACGTTAATAAACACCTGCCTTGCCTCAGGCTGTGTTCCATCTGTTTTTAAACAGGCTATAGTCCAGCCCATTATCAAAAAACACAACCTCGACCCCTCTGTTCTCTCCAGCTTTAGGCCTATCTCTAAGCTTCCCTTCCTCTCTAAAGTGTTAGAAAAAGTGGTTTTAGAACAACTGCAGCTACACCTGGATCTTAATGACATAACAGAAAAGTTTCAGTCTGGTTTTAAATCACGCCACAGCACAGAAACGGCACTTTTAAAAATCTTTAATGATCTTCTTTTAACTGTTGATTCCGGGAGCTCTGCTGCGCTCGTGCTTTTAGACTTGACTGCTGCCTTTGACACAGTCGACCACCAGATTATTTTATCCCGCCTGGAACTCTGTGTTGGTATTACTGGAAATGTCCTAAAATGGTTCAAGTCATATCTGTCAAAGAGAACCTTCTCTGTTCATCTAGGCCAGTAGTCCTCAGCTGCAGCCCCACTAGTCTGTGGGGTCCCCCAAGGCTCTATTTTATCTCCAATTCTTTTTGCGCTATATCTGCTCCCCCTAGGTTCCATTTTTAAAAAACACAACATTGCGTTCCACTGCTTCGCAGATGACCTAGAAATCTACCTGCCGTTAAAATCAAACAAAGACTCAACAAATGCATTGTCAAACTGTCTGAAAGATGTGAAAACCTGGTTGGAACTTAACTTCCTATCACTAAACAATAATAAAACCGAAATAATTGTTTTTTGCAAATCTGAACTGCTGGATGGCATCGACAGTGTTCTTGGTCCCCTTGCCTCCTACAGCCGCCCTTCTGTCAGAAACCTTGGAGTTATTTTCGACTGGTTTTAAATTTAACAAGCAAATAAGCTCAGTCGTGAAGACAAGCTTCTTCCAGCTGCGACTCCTAGCAAAAGTAAAGCCGTATCTCCCACCAAAGGACTTTGAAAGAGTCATTCACCTGTTCATAATGTCCCGTCTAGACTACTGTAATTCTCTATACTTTGGTGTGGACCAATGTCTGCTCCGTCGCATACAACTGGTCCAAAATGCTGCTGCACGTCTCCTCACTGGAAAAAGGCGATATGACCACATTACCCTTGTCCTGGCCTCTCTCCACTGGCTTCCTGTGGTTTTTAGAATTAAATTCAAAATCCTGTTGTTTACTTTTAAATCTCTACATGGGCTGGCACCTAAATATTTGTCAGAGCTGGTCTGTATCCATGCTCCATCTAGAGAAATTCGGTCAGCTCAGCAGGTGCTGCTGGATGTACCTAGGTGCAGACAAAAAACAAAAGGGGACAGAGCCTTCGCTGTGGCCGCTCCTAATCTTTGGAATAGTCTCCCCCTGAGTTTGCGATCTGCCCAGTTTATAGACCAGTTCAAAACGCCACTAAAGACTCACTTTTTTACATTGGCTTTTAATACAGATTAAGATTATATTTTATCTTATTCATTGTGGTTGCTAATATGCAATTTTAAGCCTTCCTGTTCTTTGTTTTGTTTTTTATATTGTATTTGTGTACAGCACTTTGGTCAACTACTGTTGTTTTAAAATGTGCAATATAAATAAACTTGACTTGACTTGAATAAATGAAGATTAGGTCATCCAATATACATAGTTAGTGTAGGACAATCGGGTAGTATGATGAAGGTAACTGTTATTATGAGATACGGTTAACACAGAAGTGATATTGAACATGCAAATTTTAACATTGTTATTTCCCTTTTACATCTTTTTGGTTATAGATAAGAAATGGATTAGCGATACATCTGCTGGGAAGGAAACCTATATGCTAGGGTTCTCAATTTAGATTCAGAAGTAGTGGGCTCACCTTTCAAATGCCACTGCTGCTGCTGTAACGCTTTGATACAACGTCAGCGTTTCATAGTATGATATTTTTTTAATTCTGATAAGTTGCGACACATAGGTATACTGACTCATGTATCGTTTACGGTTTAGTGCATTTGAGAACAGTGTGGTGGTCTCAAGACGGCTACATAGACCCACCAATATCGACCTTTGGTTTTGTATACTGGTTTTCATTTCTCTTCACAATAGATTGGTTTACATACAGATGATTAAGGAAAGGAACTTCAACTTGGTTGCACTACGGCGTTGTTAGGTTTGGTTGTCATTCAATGCGCATGGCTGAAGCAATGCGCAAGGAGGGATGTAGTGTGAAATTAAATCAAAGTAGAATTAAAGGAAATATGCTTTTGAACAACCAACTGCTGTACATGAGTTTGTATTTCTACAATAGAAACAAAAGTTCCAGAACCAGATGCAGACACACCCGGAGCCTACAAACTACGTCCGCCGAGCAAGGAGTAACAGTCACATGAGGAAATCAAATAACGGCAGGATTTGAATCGGTTCTGTTTTGGTTGTCCACCATTAGAAAAAATATTGTTTGGATAAATTACATATATCATAATCAGCAACAGTTCGTACAGTTTTCCACGAATAAGGTTGAAGGAATATATAAGGTATGGATATGTTATTGACAGAGCAAGGAGGGGTGTATGCGATGATAGGCACATGTACTTTTATCCCCAATAACACAGCTCCGGATGGGTTGGTGACCAGGGCGCTGGCTTGATTACAATCCCTCAGGTTCGAATTGGCAGAGAACTCCGGCATTAATGACCCTTTCACAGGATGGATGGAGAATATGTTTGGGAGGTGGAAAGGCATGCTCCAGTAAGTGCCCGTCGTGGGAATAATGGCAGAGACCGTGTTAATTGTCACCGGCTGCCGTTGTATTCCCTGTGCACGAGGGCTACTGCATCTGCTGATCACCACAGCAGTGAGCGCTACAGAAGCGCCAAGTGCCATTCAGGCTTACATGGGGATCAGATATGATCCGATGAAAGTGGACGAGACATCACCTGAGGGGCCCGACCCTATCCAGCTGAAATATGTAGAATAGTCAACACCTATACTATTCTAGTAGTAGCGCCTGTATATAAGATAATCAATATCCCGGATTTACTTGATTAACAAATTTTTAAACAACCATACCAGGCTATGTTTGTTATTGTGTAGTGTTGCTTGGTTGCGAGTGCAACCAGTTATTTCTGTATCGCTGCATTGATAATGGTACTGTTGATCTTCTTTGAGACGGTTGTTTACAGGTTTCCTGTTGCTGACACGACGACGATTGAACGCCTGAAGGAGGTTCCCATGATGTGAAAGTAACCTCTCTGTGAGCTGAGCCCTTGACAAGGAGGGACGAGTCTTGGGTTCATGAATTACAGGCCCCGACGGCGACAGAAGAAACAATGGCTGCGATAATAACAATGTCCAAAACCACCCACATGCAACAGCGCACCAATACACGAAGATCACCTGAACCACCCAAATCCATGCTAGCCTATCAATAATCTTGAATTTTTAAAAATTTTATTATGACTACTAATTTTGTACTTTGCACATGTTGAAAATGTTATGACCTTGTTGCACATAACCAAAAAGTATTAGCTTAGGATTTCTATGGATACTTTTGTTTGTGTGCTGTTTGACCATATGATTGTATGATAACCAGGATATATGTTCATTGTTGTATTGATAATATGACTTGTATTACCTATGAGACCCATCAAGGCAAATGCCGTTTCAGTGTTATGGTAATCCGTGGTGGTTTTATCTCTATTATGGAGTTTTCCCACTTGGTTGGTGGTGTTGATGTTCTATTTCATCCTTACTGACCGCCAGAGGCGGTGCATTAAGCACTGGATTTATCCGTCTCGCGCATGCGCAGTTCGAGTACCTATACCAACAAGGTCACATGTGACCCTCGAGACACCGGATTGGCTATATAGCCCGGTGTCGACAGAGGATCTGTTCCCAGAATCTTCTCGCGAACCACGAGACTTCTGAGTGACCTGTAACTCTGGCGGTCATCCAGGATTCATAGAACCGGAGTTACATAATAATAATAATAATACATTTCATTTAGAGGCGCCTTTCAAGACACCCAAGGTCACCTTACAGAGCATATAGTCATCATACATTTTTTAAAAAAACAAGACATTGTGGAAAAAATAAATAAATAAACATAAGCAATAAATAAAAAAAATAAATAAAAAAAGACAAAAGAAAAAAAAAAATCAAAACAGTGATCAGTTAGACGTTGTGTGCGAGTTTGAACAGGTGAGTTTTGAGTTGTGACTTGAAGGTTGTAATGGTGTCTGACTGTTTTATGTGTGGGGGGAGGGAGTTCCAGAGCCTGGGTGCTGAACAGCTGAATGACCGGGCACCCATTGTAGTGAGTCGTGATGTGGGGATACATAGTAGTCCAGCAGAGGTTGAGCGGAGGGAGCGGGAGGGAGTGTATTCTTGGAGGAGGTCGCAGAGATAACTGGGGGCTAGGTTGTGGAGAGCTTTGTAGGTGAGGAGTAGGGTTTTGTATTGGATACGGTAGTGTACTGGGAGCCAGTGAAGTTGAATGAGGACAGGGGTGATGTGGTCAGATGATTTGGTGCGGGTGATGATCCGGGCGGCTGAGTTCTGAATGATCTGCAGTCTGTTGATGAGTTTGGTGGGGAGTCCGGTGAGGAGGGCGTTGCAGTAGTCTATGCGTGATGTGACAAATGAGTGAACTAGGATTTCAGTGCTGGATTGGGTCAGTGATGGGCGGAGTCTGGCGATGTTGCGGAGGTGGAAGAATGCAGTCCGGGTGATGTTGTGAATATGGGGTGCGAATGAGAGGGTGTTGTCCAGGATGACGCCGAGGCTCTTGACTTTGGAGGAGAAGGGTACTGGGAATCCATCAATAATTATGAGTGGAGCTGGGGTGTGTTGTGATTTAGTGAGGGTGGATTTGGATCCGATGAGCAGGGCCTCGGTCTTGTTTCCATTGAGTTTCAGGAAGTTCCTGCTCAACCAGCTCCGGATCTCTTCCAGGCACGTGATGAGGGAGGTGGGGGGGATGGCAGCGGTGGGTTTGGTGGAGATGTAGACCTGTGTGTCGTCAGCGTAGCAGTGAAAATGGACCCCATGGTGACGGAGGAGTGTGCCCAGCGGGAGGAGGTAAGTGGTGAAGAGGAGTGGACCCAAGACTGACCCCTGGGGGAAACCCAGTGAGACACCTGAACACCCAGACTTGTGGTTGCTTAGTTGAACAAATTGTTGACGGCCGGTGAGGTAGGATGTAAACCAGGAGAGTGCAGCACCAGTGATCCCAATACCAGCTAGGCGGTCAAGGAGCAGAGGGTGGGAGATGGTGTCGAATGCTGCGCTGAGATCGAGGAGGATGAGAATGGTGAGTAATCCAGAGTCGGCTGCAAGGAGGAGGTCGTTGGTGATTTTGACTAGGGCTGTTTCAGTGCTGTGTTTTGGACGGAAGCCAGATTGGAACGGTTCATGGAGATTGTTAATGTCGAGGTGGGACTGTAGTTGTGCGGCAACCACCCTTTCAAGTGTTTTGGAGATGAAAGGGAGATTGGAGATGGGCCGGTAATGGTTAAGGTCAGTTGGGTCAGCACCAGGTTTTTTCAGGATGGGAGTGATGGCAGCCAGCTTGAGAGTGGGGGGTACAGTACCAGTAGTGAGGGAGGAGTTAATTATGTTGGTGATCATGGGGGAGATGGACGGAAGATATGCTTTGACAAGGGAGGTGGGAAGAGGATCGAGCTGACAGGTGGTGGTTTTGGCTTTGCGGATGAGTTCTGAAACGGTCTGTTCTGTTACTAGGGTGAAGTCAGAGAGGCTGATGAGAGGTTGGCCAGAGGTGATCATCCAGGGTGGGTCATCAGAGGGGGTGCGAGATGAGGCCAGTTGTTGGTGAATGGTGTTGATTTTAGAGCTGAAGAAGTCAAGGAACGCAGTGCATTGGGTGGTGGAAATATCTGGAGGGAGAGATTTAGGAGGCTGAAGTAAGTGGTTGACTGTTGAGAAGAGGACTCTGCTGTTGCCTGTACCAGTGTTGATGAGGTTGGAGTAGTATGAGGTTTTGGCAGTGGTGAGGGCATTCTTGTAGTGATGGAGGTGGTCCGAATACATTTGGCGGTGTACAGTGAGTTGAGTCTTATTGTAGAGTCATACATACATACGTAACTCTGCGTTCTATTTCATCCTTACTGACCGCCAGAGGCGGTGCATTAAGCACTGGATGGCCAATACCAACAACGTCACGAAGAATCAAGATGCTCACCTACTGACCAGAGGCAGCAGAGCTTGGTATCAGGGCCACGCCCATTGGATGGGGAGTGGCAATGTTGACCCGGTAGAACCTGGAGAATGTGCTAGGCGACGCCCATGACGCCGCGGCACAGATGGTCCCCAGGGGCACCCCTCTCAGGGCAGCCCATGATGTGGAGACGCTCCTGGTTGAGTGACACCTCACCCTGGATGGCGGGGGGCGGCCACTGGCCCCGTAGGCGTGCGTTATGGTCTCCACAATCCAGTGGGACAGCCTCTGCTTTGTTAAAGCACGACCCCTGTTAGGGCCACCATGGCAAACAAAAAGCTGCTCCGACTGGCGAATACCGGCGGTAGCAGAAATATAAGCCCTAAGGGCCCGCACCGGGCACAGCAGCTCAGACCCACCCTCCCCAGAAGGGGGGTCAAAGCGTGCTAACTGGATGGGCTGGTTAAGGTGATTGCGTGGCAGGATCTTTGGCAGGAACGCAACATTCGGCCATAGAGTGACACCCGAGCCATCAGAGTTCCACCTCAGGCATGTATCACTCACTGATAGGGCATGCAACTCCCCGACCCGCTTGGCAGAGGTTATGGCGAGTAAAAAGGCAGCCTTCATGGACAGCCACTTCAACCCCCCTTGACCCAAAGGCTCGAAGGGAGGAGATGACAAGGCTTCCAGCACCAGCGGCAGGTCCCATGCTGGAGACCGCATGGCTGTAGGGGGACGCAGCCTCAATGCCCCTCTTAGAAAGAGGGACACTAATCTGTGGCACCCTACCGTGGCGCCGTCAACCCTATCATGTAGGGAGGAGATGGCAGCGACATAGACCCTCAAGGTGGAGTGCGACCGGCCACTATCCAGGAGGGACTGCAGAAATTCCAGCACCGTGGTCACAGTGCAGTGCACTGGATCCACGGCCCTAGCCGCACACCAGTTGGAGAACAGCTTCCACCTGTTTCCGTACTGCAACCTGGTCGATGGTGCCCTGGCACTCATGACCGTACCCCTGACAGCCGCAGTGCACTCCCTCAGCAGTGGGTCGGGCCCTGCAGTGGCCAAGCCCAGAGCTGTAGGCGAGAGGGGTCGGGATGCCAGATCTGACCCCCCAGCTGGGACAGGAGATCCCTCCTGTCGGGGAGGCGCCATGGCGAGCTGCAGCAGAGCCTGAGCAGCAGTGGATACCAGAGCCTCCCCGGCCAAAAGGGGGCCACCAGAAGGAGCCGGTGGCCCTGCAAAAGGACCCTCTGGAGTGTCGGCAGAACCAGAGGCAATGGTGGGTAGGCATAAAGAGGCCTGTCCGGCCAATCGTGCGCCAGCGCGTCCTGCCCTAAAGGGCTGGACGCTTCTGCCCAGGAGAACCAGAGGGGGCAATGCGCCGACTCCTCCGAGGCAAAGAGGTCCACCTCTGCCCTGCCGAAGAGGCCCCACATTGACTCCACCACCTCGGGGTGAAGTCGCCATTCCCCCGGTGGAGGCTTCCGTCGGGAGAGGAAGTCTGCCGCCCGATTCTGGGCCCCCGGCAAATAGACTGCCCGTAGGCTGGCCAGACGGGGAGAAGCCCAAGTCCACAGGCTCTGGGATACCCGGAGAAGCCGTGCTGACCTGGTGCCCCCCTGGTGGTTCACCTGCGAAACCGTGGCCATGTTGTCCGACCGGACCAGGACATGCCGGCCTGTCAAATGGGGCAGAAAGCTGGCTAGTGCCAGCTGCACAGCCCGGAGTTCCAGCACATTGATGTGTTGTGCCACGTCCCGGCCAGACCACCGTCCCTGCGCAGTCCTGCCCTGCCACACTGCGCCCCATCCCGAGAGGCAGGCGTCGGTTGTCACCAACTCCCGGCGCGCCGGGATTGCGCCCATGGGCACGCCTGCCTCCAGATACACTCTCTTTCTCCATGGAGCCAGAGAGACAAGACACTGCAGGGTCACCTTGACCCTCCTCTGCCTGTGCCACTTGGCATCTAGGTGCAGGCTGCTCAGCCACATTTGGAGTGGGCGCAGGGACAGTAAGCCCAGAGGCACCACAGCTGAAGCAGCTGCCAGCTTGCCCAGAAGCTGAAGAAAATGAATAAAAAGCAGCCTCCTGCCGGCTCTGAAGAGGGGAAGGAGGCGGAGGATGTCGTTCACCCGTCGAGGTGAAAGGTAGGCCTTCATGGCGACCGAGTCCAGGACCAACCCCAGATAGGTAACCCGTTGGGAAGGGTCCAGGCAACTCTTTGATAGGTTCACCGTCAAGCCCAGCCGGGTGACGTGCGACAGCAGGCGGGCCGTGTCCTGGGCCACCTGGGACCTGGAGGGCGCACAGACCAGCCAGTCGTCCAGATACGGCAGGACCTTCATGCCCTGCGTCTGCAGGGGTGCGAGGGCTGCCGCCACAACCCTGGTGAAAACCCTCGGGGAGAGGGAAAGCCCGAAGGGAAGTACCCTGAATTGGTAATGCCTGCCCCGAAACCTCAGGAACCGCCTGTGGTGTGTCACATGAAAATAGGCGTCCTTTAGGTCTATGGTCGTGAACCACTCCCCCCTGGCAACTACCCTCAGGGTGTCCGCCGAGGTGAGCATGTGAAATGGTAAAATTTTTAAAACGTGTTCAGGCCCCTTAGGTCTAGAATGGGCCTGAATCCGCCGTCTTTCTTGGTTACCAGAAAGTACGCTGAGTAGAACCCCCCGGGTTGTAACTGAGGGTCCACTGGCTCGATCGCACCCTTGGCCAGGAGGCGGATAGCTCCTGGGCCAGAGCTGCGGCCTTCGTCGGGTGTCATCCTGACCCGGCCGAAGGCCTGGGGCCGGCGTCGGAACTGTAATTCGTACCCCCGGGTTAAGGTGGAAACCACCCAGGGGTCTATAGTACAGGCAGCCCAGTAGCTGATCTGCTGCTGGGAAAAACAGCCGACGACCGGCCCTGTGGTCCTAGCGCCTGGCCCCCCTGCCTCTGTCGGCTCTGGAGGGGTACCAGTGAGGCTCCGCGGCCCGAGGTTGCCCGGGCGATGGGCGGCGGGGGCGCGAAAGCTATCAGCGGGCTGCTGGGCGGGCCGCCGAGACCTGCGTAGGCCCTCATCTCTCGCTGGGTAAGAGCGTGGTGGCTGGTAGCGGCCCCGGGGGGCAGCCGGGGGGGCTCTAGGCCTGCCAGGAGCGGACACACTCCTGTGAAGACCCGACAACTGCAGGTTGGTTTGCCTAGCTTGGGCAGCTCGCTCCAGCGTCTCCAGGGCAGCTGACCCAAACAGCTCCCCCGGTACCACTGGCACGGCTCTAAGGGCCGTCCTGCACGCCTCCGTCAGGGGCGACTGAGCCAACCAAACCTGGCGGCGAGTCTGGACCAGGGTGGACATAACACGCCCCAATTCCCTGGACATGAGGGCAAAGGCCTGTAGGGACGCGTCGCTCAGGTCCTGCGTAGACGGCTCAACTGCAGCTTGTTGCAGTGAGGTCGAGAGCGCCAGCATTAGGTGGGAGAGGGAGTTGCCAATCCGCCCCATACGTGCTGCTGCGTCATAGGCCTTTGAAAGCAGGTCGTCTGTGACCCTGCACTGGGGCCGAGGACACCTGGCATCCGGCCGCAAGGCCTGATCGGGGGTTAAAATGAGGGAGGCAATGGCGGGCTCAACGGGTGGCATGCGACCCAAACCATACTGCGCTGGATCCCGCATGGCAGCCAAGGCCCGAGCACTGGAAGAAGGACGGGGGAGAGCCTTGGCATCCTTCCAGCAGAGGTGTAGCTCCTTTATATACTCCTCCGAAGGAGGGACAGAGAAAGGGGCTGTGGCAGGGCTGCGCCTGAAAAAGGCGCTAGGCTAAGCCAAGTCTGCCTGAGGAGCATCGAGCCCCAGGCGAGCCAGGGCCGTACGGATGACGGCCCCGATGGGGTTACCCTCTGTGCTGTGCCCAGAGCTCTGAGCAGAGGAGCGGGAGGCCTCCCCAAAAGCGTTTGAGGCTTCCTCCCCCGTGACACCCTCACTGAAGAGGTTGGCTGATGCCGCCAGCGACAGGACATCGTCCGTCCCCGGCACATCCCCCAAGGAAGGGTCAGGCCGGATGTCAGCCACAGCGCCACCTGCCCCAGGTTGCAGGGTCAGGAGGAGTTCCTGTATCCTCTCCATGTCGGACGACAAGCGATCCACCTTGGATGCTAGCTCGTCCCTAGCCCTTTTCCTGGGGGGAAATGTTACCATATCGGCATGTTACCATACCGAAACATGCCTACTTTAACAAATAAAGTCAGTTAAAAGCAACCCGGGATTGGACTACTTTCTTCGAAGAATGCTGCAATAGCACCAACGTGCAAAGTTAAAAAAAAAAATACTTTTGATGCGCCTACGTGTGACGCTTAGCCTCGATAGCCAACCAGCTTGACCCGATATCACTGGCAGAGAGTAGTGACGCTTGCACAGAAGCATATCTTTCTTTATTCTGGGTGGAATTAGTAACATAGTTACGCCATTAAAAGCGATTATGTAACATTTTTAGCGAGGAATGTGCATTTTACTTTCAGAAAGTTTGCTCGGTGAATGTGAAGGATGTTTGGTTTGATAGTTATGACGCAGAGGGAACGCTCCATTCACTTGCATGGACAGCGTCTCTGGTTGCTAAGCAACCAGAGACGTCTTGGCAGACTATATCTCTGCTGATCAACACTACGAATGCTGGAAACACACCAGACACACCATGTGAAGTTATTTTACCCGATTATTGTTATTTATATCCGAGATTATTTAATCCAACCCGATCTAAACTCTATCATGCACCCAAACACGGCGGCGTTTGGGTTTCCTACCTCAGACTCCTAAATCCACAGGCGCGTTAGGCGCGTTGAACCATTTTTGTGACACACAATGATGAAGCCGCAAGTTAGGCGCGTTATGCGCGTTTTTTAACTCGAAAAACGCGTGCAGTGTGGCCTTAGCTTTAATTGCGGCGTAAAAAGCGGCGCTTTTTTGCACATGACTGCGTAAAATACGCTGTTTTTCTACTTTTTACGGCGTAATGCAGGTGATACGTGACTAAATGATGGCATTTTCTGTCGGGGATGGCTTGCCATAGCTATGACTGGCTAACGGCTAGCGCCGTTCAGAACAACCTATTCTACTCGCCGTGTTTGCTGTTCAACATCAGTGAGGGGACATGGAACGGTGCCATGCCGTAATTCCGACGCCTCATTGTTCCGACGTCTCAATGGTCCGAAATATTTCCCATTAGATCGACATGCCACTATGCCGACGGTTCAATGTTCCGAAAACGGAACCCATTGGTCCGAAGGTCCGTTTGTCCGACTTTTCAAAAAGGAGGCGCATTAGGCCGACGGTTCAATATGCCGAATAGGCCAAGGCGCAATTCCACATGTGTGATTATGAAACCAAAAATAAAAGACGATGTAGGCTAAGTTCCAGCAGTGCACTTCACCAAGCCAGACTGTTGCTGTGGGCTTGAACGGTCACAAGAGGTGAATGTATGAAGCGCACGTTATAAAACTAATACTTTTCCCGTAAAGAAGTCAAACGGTGAGTGAAAAACAAATGCAATTTTTATCTTTAGTAGCTGTGTGTGGGCCTATATGTGTTGTTTCCTGTGTTTACAGTGGGCTTTTAGCCACAATAATTTCGCTGGTATTGATTTAGTCAAACTTATACCTCATACCGTGTGTGTGTGTGTGTGTGTGTGTGTGTGTGTGTGTGTGTGTGTGTGTGTGTGTGGAATTAGACCTACGCTCTCTGTCCATGGGGCTGAAACACCGTGTCGAAATGAAGTGAAGCGCTGTCACTTTAATCTCCAATATTCATCGTGAACGTGATATGTAGGCCTATGTTGTATTTTGGAGAGAGAGAGAGTGAGAGAGAGCGAGGTATAAAACCAGGGTTGCCAACTTTGGGACTTTGGCTGGAGTGAGACTCTAAAATATTAGTGTGAGCGGCTAATTTTTTGGACAACCCTAAAAAAATGTTTTATACAAAATAGTCCTCGTTTACTAGGTATAAACCCTCATTTATGAAAAAAAGTTTAAGCATGGAAACGCTTTTTCAAAATGTACAATTCATTTATTGATTGCAGTATTACAAAATAAAGACAGAAATAAAAAAATAAAAAAGGGACACAATAGTTACCCCAGCTCCCCAGAGCTGGCTGGCTGGCTGTGGTGGGCTGTGTGTGTGTGTGTGTGTGTGTGTGTGCGTGTACACTCCGCAGCAGAGGCAGAACATAGAAGTTACATATTAGGCCTGTTGTATGCCACAGTGGCAGTTTTGGCCTGCTTCACAACCTCTGCAGGAGGTTTGTATCTGAAGCAGGGTTCAAGGCTGCTAATTTTCATGGTCATGATTGACGACAGGGTGCCTTCAAGGAACAGTCGGTTTCTGGTGTCAGTCTTGTTTAGGCCAATCAATGAAAATGTTCGTTCAGCATTCGCATTTGAGTGAGGCATACTCGACACAATCTGGGCCACCTTGAATAATTTGGGGAATTTAAAAGTGCCACTTGCCCGATTCTTAAGATTTCCAAGATATACCCATTGGTGGGCCATCCTGTGGTACTCCCCATCCTCATTTGTCCTGATGACCGCTTCCCCCAAGGGACAAGCAGTGCAAGCAGTGCAATGATTAAAGAAAAAATAAATGAATTACTTTATCTGTAGCCTATGTAAACTAGATCTTGTACTGTTACACATTTGTGACTTTAGAGTACTCATTGTTAAGGTAGATGGTGGTGCGAGCAGGCAAGTAGGACCCAAACGCAGACGGTTTCAGGAAACGGCACTTTATTCAGGCCTAAAGGCTAAGGCACAGGAATCAGGGAACTCGGGAGACAACTCGGAACTCGGGAGACTACAGGGAACTCGGGAGACGACAGGGAACACGGAACACGCAGGACTAGCCACCACAAACAACCACAGCAAACCACAACTAACAACCACAATGACAGCACCAGGAACAAAGGAAAGACGAGGGCTTAAATAACAAACACAACGAGGAACAGCTGAGACACATTAGGGGAGGGAACAGTAATCAACACAGGAGGGAAACACAGGGAGACACCCACACCCTGACAGTACCCCCCCGTTAAGGGTCGACTCCCAGGCGACCCACGACAAGCAAAAAACAAAGAAAGTCAAACCCAAAACGGGTGGGTGGAGGGGCGCCAGGAGGGGGGAATCAAAAAAAAAAAAAAAATGGACTGGGGCAGAGCCGAGGGACGTCAGGCGGGCGGCCAGAAAACTGCCCCAGGGCATGGCAGGGAGCCTCAGGCGGACGGCCTGAGGGGCAAGCAGAGGCAGAGTGACGGCGGAACCCTTCAGGAGGCCGGCGGCAAGGACGATGAGGGCTCAGTCGCTCAGGAGACCTGCAGTGGCACAGAACCCCCTCAGAAGGCCGGCAGCGGTGAAGGCGGAACCCTTCAGGAGGCCGGCGAAGGCGAGGTAGAGGGCGGGTCCCCTCCAGAGGAAGGCCAGGTAGAGGGCGGGTCCCCTCAGGAGGCAGGCCAGGTAGAGGGCGGGTCCCCTCAGGAGGCAGGCCAGGTAGAGGGCGGGTCCCCTCAGGAGGCGGGCCAGGCAGAGGGCGGGTCCCCTCAGGAGGAGGGCCAGGCAGAGGGCGGGTCCCCTCAGGAGGAGGGCCAGGCAGAGGGCGGGTCCCCTCAGGAGGAGGGCCAGGCAGAGGGCGGGTCCCCTCTGGTGGCAGGCCAGGTAGGGGGCGGGTCCCCTCCGGTGGACAGGGTAGAGGGCGGGTCCCCTCTGGTGGAAGGCCAGGCAGAGGGCGGGTCCCCTCTGGTGGCAGGCCAGGTAGGGGGCGGGTCCCCTCTGGTGGCAGGCCAGGTAGGGGGCGGGTCCCCTCTGGTGGACAGGGTAGAGGGCGGGTCCCCTCTGGTGGAAGGCCAGGCAGAGGGCGGGTCCCCTCTGGTGGAAGGCCAGGCAGAGGGCGGGTCCCCTCTGGTGGAAGGCCAGGTAGAGGGCGGGTCCCCTCCGGTGGAAGGCCTTGAAGGGGAACCCCCCTCGGGAAGGAGTGGAGGAGGGCCCCCACAGGCAGGAGCGGGGAGCGTGCCTCCCCTGGACGGTCTGGAGGGCGGACTCCCTCCGGCAGGAGCAGAGGCCGGTCCCCCTCTGGAAGGAGCAGGGGGCGGGCCCCCTCAGGCAGGAGCGGAGGGCGGACCACCTCAAGCAGGCGAAGAGGCCGGTCCCCCTCTGGAAGGCTAGGAGTGGGCTCAGGAACCGGACAGGGCTCGGGGACCGGAGTCAAAGTGGGAGCTGGAGTGCCAGGAGGAACCGGGTGGTACCCCAAACTCTCCCAGCGAGCTATCGCCTTCATAAAAAATGAATCCTGCAGCTCACGGCTAACCGGGTGGCACCCCAAACTCTTCCAGCGATCTATTGCCTTCAAAATAAATAAATCCTGCCGCTCACGGCTAACCTGATCGTCCGCTGGGTCCATTCGTGGTGCTGTCATTCTGTTAAGGTAGATGGTGGTGCGAGCAGGCAAGTAGGACCCAAACGCAGACGGTTTCAGGAAACGGCACTTTATTCAGGCCTAAAGGCTAAGGCACAGGAATCAGGGAACTCGGGAGACAACTCGGAACTCGGGAGACTACAGGGAACTCGGGAGACGACAGGGAACACGGAACACGCAGGACTAGCCACCACAAACAACCACAGCAAACCACAACTAACAACCACAATGACAGCACCAGGAACAAAGGAAAGACAAGGGCTTAAATAACAAACACAACGAGGAACAGCTGAGACACATTAGGGGAGGGAACAGTAATCAACACAGGAGGGAAACACAGGGAGACACCCACACCCTGACACTCATGCAAAATAAATATATACGACTTCAAATTTACTGTGAGTTTAGTGTACGCATTCAAATTCTGCAGATACAGGTGCTAAAAACTTTTGCTACAATAATACCTTCATAAGGGCACACTGTCCATCTTTTCATGATAAATCATTATGTGACTAGCTTACCTGCTGAAGCTCTGCTTGATTCTTCTCTCCATGTCCATGATTCGTTTTTCTTTTGAAATATTTCAGCAAGCTCATCTAACAAAACGTCATTGCACATGAGCCTTTATTTAGCAATTACCTAGCCCTAATAACATACGTGAGAAAACGTTTGCAACTAGTTGAAGTCTTTACTGTCTCAGCACCTAATTGTGAAAATCGACAAGATATACTATATAGTTTAACCAAACATCCCACCAATATTGATACCACTTGCTTACTCTCTATATGTAATTCATGGTTCTATATCTATAATTTTTATTTTACTTTACATTAAATTCTTCATAATTCAGGCATTACAGAACTTTCATGGTCATAAATAAAAAATACGAACTGCAGTTTAATTTCTTTGTTTGTTCTTGAATTGACGTAGAATGGAGCAAAGGCTCCCGGGATTGGGAAATGCGTTTATCCAATAAACAGATGGAGGTCAAGTCTATTTTCAGAAATGTAGGGGGATTTATTAGTGGCCCCACGTCGAATGGTATGACCCAAGATACGTCAGACAGAGAAAGCGCGCAAATTCGACGGTACCACCTTGTCATTTGTTTACCCAGGTGCCATGGCAACACCATTGCTACCTCTCATTGGCTGAATCTTTGAGAATGTTGTAGACTCAATCGATATAAGGTCGCGGGGAGACGCTCTGTTCGTTTGTATATTTTATTTACGTGGCCATATTTTTATTTTTTGTTAAAAAAAAAAGGATCAAAGAACCAGTTCTTCTTGTTTTGGGGAACAAGTTCTTGTCGTTCACGTTCGGGATTCGTTCGTTGTGAACGAATCGGTCGCGACCGACCCATCCCCAAACGCACATCAGTGGGCTCCGACTCCGGCTCTGGGGTCTCATTTATAACCGTTGCGTACGCACAAAACGGGGCTGAAATTGGCGTACGTGACTTTCCACGCCAAGGTTGTGATCTATAAAAAACCAACTTGGCGGGAAAATGTGCGCAGCCCTAAGCAAACTCTGACCCATGCGTACGCATGGTTTGGAGGAAAAGGAGATTTGGCGACACAGATGGTGTGGTGGTGAACTGAAGTCAGACTGAAGAAATGTAGAGGGAGTAGAACCAGTGGTGTAGTCCAGGGTATACGCGGGTATACGGCGTATACCCACTTATTTTTCAGTCAGCATTGCGTATACCCACTTCTAAACCCCCCAGATGCGCACCATTCAGTAGTATCTGCAAGCGAAATCGCGCACTTTTCCCCGGTGAAGCCATGACCCACGCTACTCTGCCACTTATTGGCTAATACTCGCTGCCTTTACTGATTAGATTGGTTAACTGTAGGCATGACGACGAATGAGCCAATCGGAGGGAGAGAAAGGCGGGTCATGCCAAAGTAAATATCGCGAAAGACACATTTACTTTTACAAGTTTACTTTAAATGATCTTCTATAATAATCCGGTAAAATGAAGCGAGCTATCCAAACAAAAATGTCATTTGACAATTTCAAACGTCCTCGCGAATCAATATCAGCCAGCAGCTCAGCAGTTAATGTTAGCGATCGTACACCGGTACAGTTACCGTCGACGCCCGCTCTGCCCCCCGCCCCCGTCGGAGAGGAGGCTGTTTGAGACCTGGTTGAAGAGCCATCGGGCTGCCTCTTCTGTGCGTTCTAGACAGTGTGAAAACTCCTGCAGAAAGCAAGTCTGTCTGGAATATACTGTAGTATGATCATGGTTAGAAACCCAGTACTGGGCTCAGCGAGCATATCACAGTTGATGTGTTGTAAATGCATTTATATTTTTTCTTCGTAAACTAAATATTGTTGTTTTGTTACATATTGTTTTGTTGAATAATTTGAATGATGATGTTCAATCATCATATGATATTTATATATATATTGATATTACACATATCTAACGAGATGATTGTTGTGGAAGAGAAATAATCTAATGTTTAATCTAAGGTGAAATATGAATAAGGATGCATTGTCAAAAGTAGTATGTTATTTAAATAAGTGTTCAAAAAATTACTGAAACACCATGTTTGCCTCATCTATATTTTACATTCATGCTGGCTGCCTGTGTGACCAGTAATACCTGCTCCTGATCAAGTCATGTTAATTTCATAATAGTGGCACACTCTGGCCCATGCTATGTGTTTTGAATCAGCTGTTCAAAGACACCGTTTACAAAATAAATTACTGATTTGCCATGTGAGAGATAAGTGTCATTCCAGGAATAAGGAATAGTTGTCTCTCACTAGTCTGTGGGCCAGTATTTGTTTAGTCATTTCATAATCCTTCCTCCCTGAGATCAAGCAGCAGAAATTATGTGCCAATGTAAGTAAACTAAAAAGAGTAGTCCCAAATATCACTGTTTCTTAAAAAGGGTGTTTTTCTGGGCTGCGTTAAAAAAAGGGCAAACATTTAGAGTATACCCACTTCTCCAGGGACCACTACACCACTGAGTAGAACGATTATGTTTTATCATCCCCCTTCCTAAGTTGAATTTCAACCCGTATCATGTGTTAAATCATAGTAGGGCCTAATCAGAATAATTTTAGCCAACTGCGTTATTTCTCAGTTATAACTCCAGAAACATCTCCTTAGAATCTAAATTAAAATTCTCTATAGGCCTATTTAATCCCGTCACTCCCGGATCGCAGGAGGAGGAGAGGACGGCGCGACTCCATGGAATAAAGCATCTGTCCAACATGTGTCAATAACATAATATTTTTATGTGACACGGTAAACACATAATCAAAATCAAATGTCAATTCAATCCCAAGTGTGGAAAATCAAGCCACACCCTCATCACAATCGTTATATTATAGTCCGTTCCTCTTGATGCTTTTCATGACAAATCAGGCATTCAAAAGGGGTTATATTCAAGAACATTTTTACGTGGGAGATTACAAACTGATTAACCAAGCTGTTCTCGGTCAGTCTTATTACCGTAACCCTATAAATACAGCGGTGAGCCCAGTGCGTAATTCTGCACCATGGCACTGCTGGCACTGCTGGAGGACCATGGAAATGGCATGATTCGGAGGGAGAGGGTCTTCAGGGACCATAACGACTTATTGGCCCATGATGATGACTGGCTAATGAGCCGTTTTAGATTCCCTAGAGCTATGCTCTTGGATCTATGTGCTGAACTGGGTCCAGCATTGAGGGACGCCCACCACGGGCCCGACTCCTGTGGGGCGGGGCGCCCGCAGCAGTGGTATGTTTTATTTTGTGCTGGTGTTTTTAGTAAAGGGTTGATCAAGAAAGGAATTGGTCATACTTAAATCTTGAAATGCTTTATTACCACATAACATTCTCTTATAAAGTGCAGTCAATTAAATCTTGAATGAAATCTCTGTGTGGCGTGTGCAGCAATGAACTTTTAAAATATACACTAAATAAACGGAGAACTTCATGTTACTTTTTAAGTGCATAACTATAGGGACTCTCTTTGAACATTTTTACAAAAAAAACCAGTACAAATAAACAACAAAAACACTTATAAACTTATGTAAAAAAAGAAAGTGCAAAACATTACTCCTTCCCTCAACATTACTCCTCCCCTCAAAACTGTTACTTCTTTTTCCAGGTGTACTTCTTGTTACTCCTTGCAGCACTGAGTAACTCTTTGTCTTTCAAAGCGCTGTTGTAAAACTCTGAACAGGACTGCTCAAAGTTGAGAGTGATCAGGAGCTCACTTCTCATGAGCTCTGTGGAGCACCTGTTCCTGCAGTCACTCCATTTGTTGGCCATTCTGGAGAAGATCCTTTCCACACATCCAGTGGATGCTGGGATGCTCAGGATGTGTCTGGTGATAGACAGCATGTTTGGCAGGTCAGCTACTCGAAAGAGAGCCACCCACCTGGCAGCCACACCTTTGGACTTCCATTCATCTTCAGCATCTTCTTTGAGCCTCTTCAGAATGGGTTTTGCTGTGGAGCATTCATCATAAAGTTCATCCATGTTGACTTTATGGATGAGGTTGAGCTTGGTGGTCACCCTCTCAATGTCAGTAAAGGTCATGGTGCCATGGTGCAGAGAGAGAGGTTGCAGTGAGAACAACCAGTAGTCTTCAGAAAAGTTGAACCATTTCTCAACATATGAGAGTGCTGTGTTGAGGAATGCAGTAAAATCTGCCCTTGCCATGTCAGCATCAAGTGGACGGAGACGCTGCAGCTTCAATTTAGTTAAGTAGCCATAGCACTGTTAATCTCGTCTCTGTGTGAGCTTTTGCTTGAAGTTTTCCATGATGGAATATAACTCAACACAGGTGGTTTCATCACTCTCCAGCTTCTTTACAACTTCCTCAAAGAGAGAGAGGATATTATTGCAGAGAAGAAGGTTGCATGCTGTTCTGTTGCATGCTGTCTGATGTCAGACAGCCCACCGTGCGCCACTGAAAACACTCGCCGACATATTTTACAACTTGCCTTGTAAACATCTCCACTGACGCTGTCCAGCCAAGGATGTGCGTCTTCCCACTCACGTCCGTACTTCTGCAAGCGTTTACGCTTTTGAGGACGTGGTGGAGTATCGGGTGTAGCGGACATTTTTAAAAGGCGCAGGTTTTGTGAGCAGCGCCGGTGTGTGGTGTCTGTCGCTAGGCAACCGTGACCACCACACGCATGCGCAGACACACAGATGACCGGAGCGGGTCTTGCGTAGATCCCGCCGCGACAATTTTGCTGATCGTAGTATTCCCTGTGTTTTGTTTTGATCATTATTGTTAGATTTAGTATTTGTGTGTGACAGACATGTGTATTGGACATTTATGGAAATACGGAACAAATTGCGTCCCGTATTGGTTCAATACGGGACGCAACATTGAATTGCCAAATAAGGGACGATTCCGTATTTTACGGGACGGTTGGCAACCCTACGTAGGAACCACGCAATCCCGGTGCAGACGCAGGTCCTCACCACTTTGGGGTTCCTGGCAACCGGCTGTTTCCAACGGGAATTGACAGACAGGTAAGTGTTTTGTCGAAGATTAATCGAGATTTAAAACACTTAGACTAATTTAAGAGAGAGAGTGTAAAATAAATCGAGGGGTCCGGAGCAAGAATTGAAAAAAGACTTTATCGTGAAGAAAAACAACAATGATAACAGCCTGAGTGGGTCTATAGAGTCACTGCCCGAACATCAGTTCCAGCTTCTCCTTTATACACGCATACATACAAGAATTTCTTTGTCCAGTGGGGGTTTCCGCCCACGTCAATCTTCATCAATCATCAGTCTCAGAATACTATCAACAAAAGTGATTTTGGACACCAGTCTGAGGCCAGCATGCATTAACTCTGTAGTCAAAATAATCATAGGGCTGAAGGCTAAGGTCAACCTGCTCATGTGTCCCACCATCTGTTCTGAATCCAGGCTCTGCAGGTATCATGTGTCCTCTACCATTAATATATATAAGGCATAATAATAATCATGGGTTACCATAGAATATACTCATTCATTTCTACCACAGTTTCATATAGCTGCATCTTACAACCTGCTTTCACATTTAAGAATAATTGTGCTAATTTTGTTTGTTTTCCACCCTGTAGATCCGGTATATCACAGCCATCCCTCAGTGCCCTAATGCCCAGCGTTTTGAATGGCATCATACATATGGGCAGTCGATACATAAGGTTTCCCTACACAGTGGAAGAACAGGCCGAGATTAAAAGGCAATTTGCAGCAATGTCCGATTTCCCAAACGTAATCGGCGCAATTGACTGCACTCATATTGCTATAAGGGCTCCATCTGAACATGAGTTCGCTTACGTCAACCGCAAGCACGTGCACACTATTAATGTTCAAGTTATATGTGATGCCCAAATGAACTTCACAAACATAGTGGCACGTTGGCCTGGTGCAACACATGATTCATTTATTCTGACGCACAGTAGTGTAGGGAACAGACTACAGGCAGGCGCGGGGCGGGATGGCTGGCTTCTAGGTGAGTTTTTTTTAAAGAGGAATGTAACATTGTGGTTCTTGACATAACTAATGATTTTCTGCATTGCAGGGGACAGTGGATACCCCCTGAGACGCTGGCTCCTCACCCCAGTTTTGAACGCGCAAAGCGCCGAGAAACAACGTTATAATGAGGTCCATGGCCGTGCTCGTTCAGTGGTGGAGCGCGCCATCGGCCTCCTGAAGTGCCGGTGGCGCGCTCTGGATGCGTCGGGGGGGAGGCTTTTATACCAGCCTTATACCAAGTGTGCCGCATTATAAGGGCTTGCGGCGTGCTGCACAATTTGTCCCAGAGGAACGGCATCCCTCTCCCCCCTGACCTCCCTCCCCCCGAGCTTGACCCGGAGGCCCAGCCCCCTCCGAGGCAAGTCGGATTTCAACAGGGTGCAAGAGTACGTGCGGATGTCATGCAGCGTTTATGAAATGAAGACGACTCAAGGTTCATTTTTTCACAGCATCTTTTAATATTGTGGCAATTTCGGTGATGACATTTAGAATCTGCCTCATCTCCTCAGTCAAGTTGTTGACTGCATCTATAGTTTCCCTCTGTAGCTGCAGAACTTCGTCTGTGAGGACCCGACCAGCGGACTGACGCTTGGTGCTGGGGGTGGGGGCAGCCGTATGACCTGCGGCCGAGGGCCCCTCGCCGGCATCATCGTCCTCCTCCCCACCGACCGCTGACTCTGGAGGACGCACAAGCAAAATAGCTTGCACTAGGCCTACATGATCGATAATAAATCTAGAAATCAGAAATCAGCTTTACCTTGTTCTTCTGTGTTGTCAGTGTCCCCTTCCCTTTCGGACACGATGCCACTCACGCTTGCGGTGCCAATTATGGATGCAACTTGCCTGTCAATTGGGGTTAGGTCAGGAGTACTGGGTCCCCCTCCAGTTGCAGTCACGCTCTGGCGGTGTGAGGACAGCCTCTGCTTTGCACCCACCTGTAATTAACGATCTTCACTATACGACCAGTAACATTTGAGCAATCAATTATAAACATGTGCTGTGCGTGAGGAAATAAAAATGTACCTTTATGTCGGACCACTTCTTTTTCAATTCGGGTACTGTCCGTTCCGTACCACTGACAGCGTTCACTGCCGCAGCAACATGTTGCCACTCATTCTTTTTTTTAATATTGGTGATCCCGATTCCGTGACCGCCGAACAAAATTTATTTTCGGGCCTCCACCTCACCCACAAGTGTCTCCACCTCAACCTCCGTGAAGTTTCTTTTTTTGGTTTTTCTCTGTCCTGCCATTGTTTCCAACAAGACATAATACCGGCACCTGAGTCTGTTTTATATGCAGATCGCATTCATGAGGTCATTTGCATTGACCATTTATGGTTAAAAAGGGGCGTGTAGAGGGCGGAACGTGAAGCTGATTCAGCTGCGCACAATTGTAGTCAGTATGTGATTTATAAAGCAAAGATTGCGTACAGGTGTGCGTACGCAGTGTTTTATAAATCAGAATATTTTTTGGCGCACGCAAAACTTGGCTTCTGGGCGTACGCACATTTTTAGTGACGATCCCACGCACAGTTTTATAAATGAGACCCCTGAACTCTCTCTGACCTTTTCAAAAGCAACTTAGTATCAGGTGCGTGGTTTTCAACGAATCAACGATCGGAGAATACTGCCGTGATCACATTGTAGGTAGGTAGATGTTACAGCTGTTAGTCTGCTCCCGCAGAAAATGAACGGGAGGATTTTTTATTTTGGCGTGACATTTCTTGCGTGTGCGTGACAGCGTGAGATTGATGGTGAAAGCGTGAGAGTCACGCCAGGGGCGTGACTGTTGGCAACCCTGATAAAACTCTTTATATGTAGGCCTATTCGGCATATTGAACCGTCGGCCTAATGCGCCTCCTTTTTGAAAAGTCGGACAAACGGACCTTCGGACCAATGGGTTCCGTTTTCGGAACATTGAACCGTCGACATAGTGGCATGTCGATCTAATGGGATATATTTCGGACCATTGAGACGTCGGAACAATGAGGTGTCGGAATTACGGGCAGGCCCCCATGGAACAGCGCCGGATTTAGCAGTCTTAACAGCTTCACCAAGGCAGCTTTAAAACATCAGGTGAGTTTTACTTTAGACTGTGTAGGAACGATAATGTTGTTGTGGTAGGCCTACTTTAGTTTATAACGCATTTTTTTTTAATGGTTTGAAACACAAATATATTGCTGGAATTTTGGCAGTAGGCTTAATGGTAATGCTTTGTGTGGATGCCGCTTAATAAGCATATTAAATTAACCCGTTCACCACTAAATATATGTGGGCTTAATATTCTGGCTGGAATAGCTGTTGTAAAATATGTGGCATAAAGGCCTACTTGTATGTTTCATTTTTGTTAATGAACTGGCGTTGCACTTGTAATATTGTCGCTATAGGCTACTTTATTGAATCCGTTGAAGTTGCGAAAGCATCCGGTGAAAATAGTAATACCTGTGAACACTTGTTTTTGTGTCATGTGTGTGATGGGCAATCTGGTTGCGGAGTGAAAAGATCTGATGGTAATGCTGCATTACTCTAGCTCTGCGGTAATGCAAAGTGGTGTGCGGGTGCGCTGTTGTTGTTGCTAAAGATCAACTCTCTTGTTATGGATGTTATGCAGTTGCGCATATTGTGGATGTGCTGGCTGTATTGGCACCTAATATGAAATTTGTGTGCATGTCCGAGTGTTTGGGGGTTGTCCGCTGGTGGAGTTCGTTGCTAAAGGCCCTGACTCAAACCCCACGGTACGCTACTGAAATTCATTAATTCATTCATTCAAGTAATTACATGCTGGGTTTATATATTAATTTGTATATATTTGTATATTATAGTTAGGTGAGTGCTGCATGCAGCATTCAACTATTTTTCTTCATAATCTTTCTTTTTCTTTCTTTCTTTCTTTCTTTCTTTCTTTCTTTCTTTCTTTCTTTCTTATTCTCTACAAACTGTGGGACCTATCTCCTTCCACAATTTTTCACCTAGGGGCTCCATTCAAATTTAAATATTCAGAATAGCTTGGAATTGCCCGCTTTCTTTCAGATTTTTTAAATATTCCATACATTTTAAGATATTCTACTTTTAAAATATTATCTTTTTTTTAACAACGGAATCAGAGCCGTCCTCTGTTAGGCCTACTTCAACTGTTTAAGAAGTAAGTTGTAAGTTACTAAATACATTTTCAACCCTTTATCTTTGTTCAAACCATTTAACAAATCTACACACTTGTATCTTCAATAATATCTAAACGGAATTTCGATATCATTTAAACTTTATTAAGAATCACAATTTTAGATTCATACCGGCGGTTTTCAGTTGGTCTCAGATTTACGTTGACGCTGGAGCATGAGGACGTTCAGCAGTGTGGCCAGATTGGGCAGTTTTCCCCGCCAGATTGGGCTACTTTTAAACAAGTGCCCCTGACTGCAGCTCGCAGATCGAGGAGGAGCTTACATTTTCCCTAAATGTGGGCTGGTCTAAACGTTTAACCCATGGTTTCACCCCCGCGGGCGCCATCTGTTGGCGGAGATCCGGCAGCACATTCTCAAACGTCAATACAGCACAATGACTTAAAGGGGTAGTTCGGAATTTTGGACACAGGGCCTGATTCCCAAGTGAGCATTGGTATTCTATATCACTGGAGACAGTTTTCAACACATTTCATTCAGTCCTTCTAGTTGCAGAGTTCGCTCGTGCTAGGCTAGCGCACGGCAACGGGCAATGCTAGCCTGCTATTAAAAACAGTCTTACCCACTCCACAGTACACCCGAGGTAAATCAATTATAACGCCAGACTATAGATTTAAATGTCTGTGTTGATAGAATAATGTTAGAAATAAAACTAACCTTGCATCGCATGAATCATCGAGGGACTACTTTCTCAGCAGAAGCGGAATTTTACTATGCGCTGGTTAGGTTTGTAACCGAATCACGACAGAAGAACGTAAACAGAGAAGTGTGGGACAGAAGCGCAATTGAACGACCAGGCAACATGATGGTTCAGTGTGCTTTTAGAAATTGTAGAAATAAACGGTACAGATGGGCACCACAAAGTTTCCACCAATTTCCAGTGCGAGATCCAGAAAGGACTCAACTGTGGCTTGTTGCTGCTGGCTTGGACATCAAAACACCGGCTCGTACATGTACGATTCGTTGGATACAACAAATTCCTCATAATCGTCTTCAAAAGCAGATGCATCGCTAACTCCTCCAAACGTGGGCATATCTTCCTCATCCTCATCGTCATCCGCTTATCCGGGGTCGGGTCGCGGGGGGAGCAGCTCAAGCAGGGGGCCCCAGACTTCCCTTTCCCGGGCCACATTGACCAGCTCTGAAGGGGGGATCCCGAGGCGTTCCCAGGCCAGTGTTGAGATATAATCTCTCCACCTAGTCCTGGGTCTTCCCCGAGGTCTCCTCCCCACTGGACGTGCCTGAAACACCTCCCAAGGAAGGCGCCCAGTGGGCATCCTTACCAGATGCCCGAACCACCTCAGCTGACTCCTTTCTAAGTAAAGGAGCAGCGGCTCTAATCCGAGTTCCACACGGATGGCTGAGCTTCTCACCCTATCCCTAAGGGAGACGCCAGCCACCCTTCTGAGAAAACTCATCTCGGCCGCTTGTACCCGCGATCTCGTCCTTTCTTTCATCACCCAACCCTCATGACCATAGGTGAGGATAGGAACGAAGATCGACCGGTAGATCGAGAGCTTTGCCTTGCGGCTCAGCTCTCTTTTCGTAACAACAGTGTGGTAAAGCGAACGCAATACCGCCCCCGCTGCTCCGATTCTCCGGCCAATCTCGCGCTCCAACGAACCCTCACTCGCGAACAAGACCCCGAGGTACTTGAACTCCTTCACTTGGGCTAAGGACTCATTTCCTACCCGGAGTAAGCAATCCACCGGTTTCCTGCTAAGAGTCATGGCCTCAGATTTAGTGGTGCTGATCCTCATCCCAGCCGCTTGACACTCGGCCGCCAGCCGATCTAGTGTGTGCTGAAGGTCACAGGCCGATGATCCAATGAGGACCACATCATCTGCAAAAAGCAGTGACGAGATCCTCAGACCACCGAACTGCAACCCCTCCCCACCACGACTACGCCTCGATATCCTGTCCATGTATATCACAAACAGGATTGGTGACAAGGCGCAGCCCTGGCGGAGACCAGCACCCACTGAGAACGAAACTGACTGGCTGCCGAGAACACGAACACAGCTCTCGCTTTGGGAGTACAAAGATTGGATGGCCCTGAGGATAGACCACCTTACCCCATACTCCCGCAGCACCTCCCACAGTTTCTCCCGGGGGACCCGGTCATACGCCTTCTCCAGATCCACAAAACACATGTAGACCGGATGGGCATACTCCCAGGCCCCCTCCAGGATCCTTGCGAGAGTGAAGAGCTGGTCCGTAGTTCCACGTCCGGGGCGAAAACCGCATTGTTCCTCTTCAATCTGAGGTTCGACGATCGGCCGAACCCTCCTTTCCAGCACCTTGGAGTAGACTTTACCAGGGAGGCTGAGAAGTGTGATACCCCGGTAATTGGCACACACTCTCTGGTCCCCCTTTTTGAATAGGGGAACCACCACCCCGGTTTGTCACTCCTTTGGCACTGTACCCGACTCCCACGCAATGTTGAATAGGAGTGTCAACCAAGACAGCCCCTCAACACCAAGAGCCTTTAGCATTTCTGGCTGGATCTCATCAATCACTGGGGCTTTGCCACTGCGGAGATGTTTGACTACCTCAGTGACCTCCACCAGGGAAATTGACGACGAAACACCATCAACCTCGAGCTCTGCCTCCAACATAGAGGGCGTGTTATTTGGATTCAGGAGTTCCTCAAAGTGTTCCTTCCAACGTCCGACAACCTCCTCAGTTGAGGTCAACAGAGTCCCATCCTTACTGTACACAGCTTGGATGGTTCCCCGTTTCCCCCTCCTGAGGTGCCGGATAGTCTTCCAGAAACACTGGTGCCGACCGAAAGTCCTTCTCCATGGCCTCTCCGAACTTCTCCCACACCCGCTGCTTAGCCTCCGACACAGCAGCAGCTGCAGCCCTTCGAGCCTGTCGGTACCCTGCAACCGAGTCAGGAGTCCTACAGGATATCATATCCCGGTAGGCCTCCTTCTTCAATCGGACGGCTTCCCTGACCACCGGTGTCCACCACGGTGTCCGAGGGTTACCACCCCTTGAGGAGCCTAAGACCCTGAGGCCACAGCTAGCCGCCGCAGCTTCAGCAATGGAGGCTTTGGACACTGCCCACTCCGGCTCAATGCCCCCAACCTCCACAGGAATGCCAGAAAAACTCAGCCGGAGGTGTGAGTTGAAGATACCTAGGACGGTGGCCTCCTCCAGACGTTCCCAATTCACCCGCACTACTCGTTTGGGCTTACCAGGTCTATCCGGAAATTTCCCCCATTCCCAGATCCAACTCACGGTTGACAGCTCCGCCCCTCTCTAAACCCGAGTGTCCAAAACATGCGGCCTCAGATCAGATGACACGATCACGAAATCGATCATCGATCTTTGGCCTAGGGTACTCTGGTACCAGGTACACTTATGAGCACCCTTATGTTCGAACATGGTGTTCGTTATGGATAATCCATGACTAGCACAGAAGTCCAATAACAAACGACAGCTCGGGTTAGATCAGGCAGGCCGTTCCTCCCCACCAGGTGTCTCCATCGTTGCCCATGTGGGCAGCAGAACTACGGAGTCCCCTACTGGAGCCCCATACAGGACTCCATTCAGGGTCTCCAAGAAGGCCGAGTACTCTGAACTGCAGTGAACAACAGTCAGAGTTTTCCCCCCTACAACCCTTAGGCGTAGGGAGGCGACCCTCTCGTCTACCGGGGTAAACTCCAACACCGCGGCGCTCAGCTGGGGATTTATGAGAATCCCCACACCCGCCCGGTGCCTCACGGCCTCGGCAACTCCGGAGAAGAATAGAGTCCAACCCCTATCCAGGAGTACGGTACCAGAGCTGAGACTGTGCGTGGAGGTAAGCCCCACCAGATCTTACTGATAGCGCTCCACCTCCCTCACAAGCTCCGGTTCCTTTCCCCACAGTGGGGTGACGTTCCACGTCCCCAGAGCCAGCTTCTGCCGCCCGGGTCTGGTCCGTCGAGACCCCTGACCTTCAACGAAGCTCCCCACACCTTGATTTAAGCTGATTTAAGAATATTTCAATAATTCGGGCCAGCCCTAGAAATTAGCAAAGGCCAGAATGGGTGCACTGAGCAACCGTTGCTTCAAGAACTCAAAAGCAGTTTGACACTCTGCGGTCCACGTTACTGGTGCCGAGGAGTGGCTGGCGGTCCCTTGGAGAAGGTGATGGAGGGTGGCGGCGACCTTTGAAAAGGAAGCGATAAATCTCCTGTAATACCCTACAAAGCCCAGGAAGGAGCGTACCTGTTTGACAGTGGTGGGGACAGGCCAATCTTGGACAGCTCTCGTCTTCTCGGGATCGGTGGCCACCCCTCAGCCACTTACAACATGCTCCAGGTAGAGGTCCTGTCGCTGGAAGAACTGGCACTTCTTGGGCTGCAGCTTAAGGCCGTGGCTTCTGAGGCGTTCGAAAACCTGCTCCAAGTGTCGCAGGTGAGTCTCAAAGTCAGGGGAGTAAATGATGACATCGTCCAGGTATATCAGCAGATGGTCGTGTACCTTGGCCCCAAGGCAACGCTTCATTAGTCGCTGGAATGTAGCGGTTACACAAACCAAAAGGCATCCGGGAGAACTCATACAGGCCCAGTGGGGTGACAAACGCAGTTTTCTCCCTGTCAGGGGGTGCCACCCCGACCTGCCAGTACCCACTGGCTAAGTTTAGGGAGGGGAAACAAATCTTTATGAGTCCCTGCGTTAAGTCTCCGATAGTCTACACAGAAGCGCCATGAGACATCTTTTTTCTTAACAAGGACTATTGCGGCGGCCCAGGGACTCGAACTCTCTTGAATCACACCACTGTCCAACATACCCTTCAGCAGTCCGCGCAGTTCAGGGTACAATGTGGGTGGAACAGGTCTATGCCTTTCCCGGATGGGGGGTGCCGTGCCAGCAGGGATTAAAATGAACGACGTCCCGTCGTCCCGGGGACGTAATTAATTGTCATCGGGAGGATTTTTATTCTCTCTCGGGTCGACCTCGGGAAGAAGAGAATTTTGTGGGCACTTATTAAATTTTTCTGTTTACGTTAACACTTTCTGCGAACCAGAACGTGTTCGCGGTCGGTGGAAAGTGATTAGGTTGATGGAAAAAGGACTGAGCTTCGTTCAATTGGCTGGCACGCTCGCGTTTGCGTTGTTCAGTGAGACGGAGGGGGTAGATCCCCCGTTCGTCATGGCGCAGGCTTTCTTGGTTCAATGGAGAAGGCGGGGCTGCGCACGGAGTCTATACCTCTTTAGAATAATTTGCATACTCCTGAATGACACCCGCATTTTTATGAATGACACCCGCATGCAAGAATGAGTTCACGTCTGAGTGTAGGCTACAAGCACGATTAACTTTTTACAAGTGCAAAAACGCAAAATATTCTTTATTTTGCTGACCACTTGTTTTTATCCCGACGAAAGCCTCGTAAGGACAGTTCCTCTGATCGCACCATCTTTCAACATCTTTGTTTAATGCGACTGCATCACCTTCTCTTACATGATCAGCAGCTCGCGGATTTCTTTCTTTTCAGTTTGAACTGCTCATGATGATATGCTGCGTTGTCTCTTTGGAGACAGCGCAACACCCCCCCCCCCCCCCCCCCCAATATCCTTCAAAACAAACAATAAACTTCCAATGTGTGTAGGGTCCGGGAGGGTAAATTGGGGTTCTAGCTCAAGCAGGCAATTTACCAAGTGCAGTGTAAACGCGCGGGCCATGCCGCGAAAAAGGCGTGCATAGGCAGTCTCGCGCTGGTCGAGCAGTGCTTCCGTTCAAGCTGAGACGAGACGAGGATCACTGTGGTGGCGCTCTACTCTCGACCAGAGACGATGTTGCGCTGGCTGATCGGAATGTACCCAGCCCCAGCACATAGCACAGCCAGGCCCCAGCAACCCAGTACAATATGGAAGTGCTGGCCACCCACCTTGTCCCAGAGAGCCTAAGGTAAGCCAGTAATGTTAACTATAGAATCACCACCACCATTCTCGGCAACGACGATGCCTGCGAGTCTCGGGGCAGAAAGCTTTAAGTGGCTATCGATGCCAGTTTAAGAGAGAGTTTAGGTGTGTTATTACCTTGTTTCAACAGTGTAATTTAATTACACTGGTTATCCACCATCAACAAAACTGGTAGACTGTCAAAGTTGACGTTAGCAGGGCTATTACCTATTGCTTTAAAGGCCCACTATGCAGGATCGGGCATTTCTTCGCTGTTTTCTTGGTTTGGCACGCACATTTCTCTACACAGCGCCTCCTACAGCTTCGTAGTAGATATTTTACAACACTGTCGTAACAACTCGTTGACGACCCTTCCCCATGCACTTCTACGCGAGCCATGTGCATTTGTTTTCAAAGAAGCCGGCGAATGCGTGGAGCCATGTCCGAAGTAGATGTTCATAAAGTGTAGGCAAGGTTATAAATTTTTTAAATGGTGTATTTGTATTGCAATAAACATAAATCCATCCTTTTTTACAGTTGACGGGGAGAATTTATTGTGTTGGCCAACATAATAATCTAAATAAACAAGAACCTGGATTCTGGGATTCAGTCTGTATCTGACGAGACAGACGAACAGCAAAACACCCATGGTAACAAAGGTGTTTACATGGTTGCAACCAAGCAAGCTAGAAACATACAGGGCTACCAACAAAACGGTCGAGAAAACAATTTTTACAGGGCTCACAACAAAATGGTTGAGCAAACACATTTGTACAGAGACTATCAACATCAAGAATACCACGAAGACAAAGTTCACCCAAGGGTACTTTCAATTTCAAAAGCAACACGGCCAAGTCGGCGTCTGATTTGCAGTCTTCTTTTTCTTTCAGTTCACGCTATTCCTGAAAAGCTTGCCCAACGTTTACTCGTGTCTGGCCTCTCTGTCGGTCAGTCTCCCTTTTCACTTCTTCTGTTCCTCCGACATTGGGTTTTTCTGTCTCTTTTTAGTCGGCTGATCTATGATGAATGTAACAATCCCTTAGTTACTTGTGTTTATATCGAGCCGGTTCCGTGTTTGGGGGTCTGTGCCGTAAAGCAATTTGTTAGTTTGCGAGACCCAAGACTCCCGCGAGAGTGGGCGGCGGGTCGCCGGCAGAAACATATTCCTTTTCTTAGCCTGTTATATTAAGGTAAATCAAGCCAAAAAAGTTCCCCTTTCACTCGGGTCTGATCGCTTTTCTGGTCCATTCTTCTTTTGTTCCACCGACAGTCGCCTCTTGGGTCCCTTATCAGTCGATTGATCCATGATGAATGCAACAATTGCCTCGCAACTGGCTGTTTATATCTAGCCGGTGCCATGTTTGGGTGTGTGTCTGTGCCGTAAAGCATTTTCGAAACTACAATCTGACTACATTTTCGAGGCGCGATTGAATACTTCCGCTGCATCACATCCGGATTGTGTCGGTCCGAACAGAGCAAGTTGCATATGCGCTTTTTCCTTGGAGAGGCGACATGGGGCAATGACACACCCACCAAACGACCCAGAAATGGTTGCAGAACCATCAGAATAACTCTCAACCAGCATAAGTAATGTAATTTTGGCTAAAAAAGTTGCATAGTGGGCCTTTAAATGGCAGTCCGTTAGCTTTAGAAATAGCCAGCTCTAGATCTATGTGTATGATCGTTATTTTGGCTTATAAATCACCTGATACTTTAAAGGAGCATTTCAACGGTGGAGGCATGAATATGTATTGAAATTGGATCCTATATGTAGTCGAATACCAGACATGGGGGACTCGAGTCACATGACTTGACTCGAGTCAGACTCGAGTCGCAAATTTGAGGACTTGAGACTTGCTTGACTAACACTGATAAAAGACTCGACTTGACTTTGACTTGGTCTTCATGACTTGAGACTTGACTTAGACTTGAGACAGATGACTCGAAATGACTTTTCTAAAGTTAGATTATAGGTTGGATATGTGATTTGCGATACGCCAGCAGATTTTGAAAAGACGCAACTCAAATGGTCCTACCCCCTCTCCTTCAACGCTGACTCTGACTCCACCCATTCCAAGTACATGGGCGCAATCACACAAGAGCGCGAACACAGATGCGCGAGAGTGGGCCAGGGCAGGCTAGCTAGGTTGGAGTTTAGGGTTGTATCCTGGGACTCTCTAAATCGACGCCACTTCGACCTGGGCGGGACTTTACGTCCTACGTCACTCGCTATGGGTTTGCATGTGTGCGCGTAGCCGTTTTTCTCAGGGATCTGTGCACAACTCCCTTGCACTACAGATTACGAGCGTCAGTGTCGTACGCGATGGAGGGTGGGTGACATTCCTACAGTCTGTGATGATAGGCTATATTTCTACAAATGACTTACTATTACTAGCGATTAACATGACGAAACAACACAAACTAAGCTAACATTAGACTATAGCCATACCAGATAACACCATACCAGCTAACCCTAACTATTTATATTAAACTCTGAACCATTTTGCAACAGGCAACTGTTTGTTGGTGCGTCTTATTGCTTCCCACGTCTGCGTCTGCGTCTGCATCTTTCCCACTCCTGGCTAATAGTTTCAGCTTTTGTAGCCTACTGTATATCACAAATGATCACCCTGTACCACACTGCTGACTTGTTGATGTTTTGTGAGCACTCACACATTTCTCTAGGTATCTTAAGTTTCCTACTGGAGTAATCAAAACTTTGGACTTTGTTATTGTAAGAAATATTGTGTTGCAAAAACACTTTGTGTCTAACCCCAGTAACATTTCTATATCATAAACTACAAGTTACGCAAAATGGCATACAAACATCCAGTCCAATATGAAAGAAAAAAGCTAGCTTCATTAAGGAATCGAACCCCTTATCACTGCATTAATGAGTTGTTCTCTGACCACTAACCCATCAGGTCTTAGTACATGCGATTCAAGAGTTAACCACTTGACAATCTTTAAACTTCGGTTGCCTAGAAATTGTAAAGACAGTGATGTGTGTACATTGTGCGCGCATCCGTCACTTGCGATGTGTGTGCAGTCCAAAATGAAAGAAAATACCTTGCATCACTAGGGAATCGAACCCCCAATCATCAGTTGGTCGTTGGTAACTGTAAACAAAGAGATCGCATTTTGTTTAACTGCTAACTAACAAACGGGTTTATGCGTTCACTGAACAAAGATTATGGAAATAAAAGACCACTTTTCCATCAGAAAAATCATCAGAACAGTTATTATCAACCCATTCTACTTGCTGTAGTTTGGTCTGGCTTTGCGAGACTACCAACCCATAGACACTAAAGCCAAAACCTTTCTCACATGCACACCCATCGCGAGTGACGGCTATGCGCACACATGCACACCCATAGAGAGTGACGTAGGACGTAAAGTCCCGCCCAGGTCGAAGTGGCGTCGATTTAGAGAGTCCCGTTGTATCCTAGCGCTAGGTCCAAATGTGGATTAGCTAGTAAACTAGCTCCAGTAGCTACCGCAGGATAACAACAAACAGAAGCTTGCTCTGGGTCACAAGCTTTGAGTACGTGCACGTGCACGAAGAGGTCACGCGCGGGGGGAGGGGGAGTGCAGTACGACCGTTTGATTGACGTACTTACTGTCCAATGCCACTCGGTGTTTCTGAAAATCATTGGCTGGAGTTTTCGAGCCCTGCCCGTTCCACAGATGATTAACTTGTTTAATTTTCATGTCAGTAGGCTACTTCTAACTCAGTGGTTTTAAGTGTCTTTTTGTTCAAGGTGGAGGTACGAGTTTATAGCAGTCCCAGCATCAAGTGCACCTGTTGATCGTGTGTTCAGCCATGGTGGGGTGATAATGTGACCGCATCATTCAGAACTCAGTGACAAAGTACTGTCAAATTTATTTTTTTGCAAATGCAATGCATTGTAAGTCGATGTTTGTTGCGAGGCAGCAAGATTGCTACCATCTTTCAGGCTTGTGTATTACCATTTCCCCTTCCTACAGTATGTGTATGTGATATTACTTTTGAAATATTCTTTTTTTTCATGTCTGATGCCATGTGTTGCAAATAATATTCTACAACATGTAGGGAGATTGAGTGATTGACTTGAACTGTTGTCGTATACAGCTACCTAGAGGTTATATTTAATTCTGTTCATAGGTTGGAGGTAATGATCATAAAAAAACATTTTCAAACTATGCACATAATGGTTTTGGAATGTTTTGAATAGTTTGAGTTATTGTTATTGTTAAGACATTGTTATTGTTAATGTTGAAATAAAACTCAACTTATGAAGCACTCTCTTTACCGATTTTTAAATGTGGAAACTGGGTTAGATCATCAGATTTTTGTATGACTTGACTTGTGACTTGCTTGACCTGAGCAATGACTTGACTTGATTCTCACCACAGTGACTTGGGACTTGCTTGAGACTTGAAGGTTATGACTTGAGACTTGCTTGTGACTTGCACATGAATGACTTACCCCCACCTCTGTCGAATACTGCTCGACTGTTTGAAAGTGTTTCCCAAGCTGAAGGAGCTGAAGGAGCTGCTACGTGTCATCCACAAACATTACACAGTCTCTTCTAAGGAGTCACGGGAGCTGGAAGAGGTCAGCAAGGCGATGGAGGTCTCCATTCTCAGGCCAGGGAACACTGAAGGTATTAATACAATAAAGATCTGTTTGTTATAATTTATTTTTAATTGAGACAGTGTATTTTAGAGACTGTAAAATGTGTAAATATGCCGGTTCAGACAGCCAGGGAGGCTAGTTTTCAACCGTAGTCTAAGGCAGATGTTATGAGCACTAAAAATAAATAACATCATAAAAATATATAAATGTTGATGATAATGATGAATTAAAACCAAAGTGAAACTGATTGTCTAATCTCTGCTGTCTGATTGCAGGTACTGGCTACCACAAACATCGCATGCCCTGGAGGTCCTCATGAGGAACTACAAGCCTCTACTTGTACACTTCGAGAACCACACCAGTGATCCCCATGACAGGGAAGCGACTGCAGCCATAAAGGGGAGGGCAAAGCTTATGCTGAAGTCTCTGAAGCAGTACAGCACACTCCTCTTCATCCACCTCATGCTGGATATCCTTCAAGTTTCATAAAGACGGCCTCACACTCCAGATGGTCTCGGATGGGCTGCAGATGACATGCATGGTTTTTGTAGCTATGCAGGTGAGGAACAATGTTCCCTTATTTTACATTATTGCATATTACATTTAGGCTGTAACAGCTCAAAGTCAGAGTTGTATGATTTATTTAATATTATTTAATGTTTGTTCATGTAATGCAGACAAACCCAGGCCCAAGGCTGCAGCGGTTCCTGACCGAAGTTGGGACTGGATCCGACTGGCAAGGTGTCGAGATCAACAGGACCAGCGCCGATGATGACAACTTTAACAACCTCAAGCTTCGCCTCACCAACAGCTTCTGTGAGTTTGCGTCAGAGCGTTACAAGAGACCGGCATTCTGAAAGACACCAACGCCCTGGCTACATTTGGCACAGATGAACTGAATGTCATCATGGAGCATTTCCGCCCAGTCCTGGAGCCATGCAAGGACTTTGAATCTGAGGATGCAGCAAGGCGAGAGTGGCTTGACCGCAAGATCCTGGTTGCCCGTCGCTACAGGCATCTCGATTCCCAGGTGAGTGATTCTCCAGGGGTTTCCTCCACATTAACAGCAACGTTGTACTTATATAGCACATTTCCTACAAGTTGATTGCAGCACAGTGTGCTTAGGTCCACAAAGAATCCCAGTATAAAAACATGCAGGATGAACAGACTTTCAACCAATTCTCTCAGGTGCTGTGGCAGAGGCTGATCCAGGGTGCCATTGGAAGAGGCGGCCAGTTCCAGCACATGCAGGTGGTAGCAGAGATCAGCCTTGTCCTCCCCATGAGCAGCTCCTGCTGCGAGCGTGGTTTCTCGTGCATGAAACGGGTGAAGTCGGGCTGGAGGTCTCGCCTAGCAAATGACACTCTGACCAGCCTCATGCTAATCGCTATGCATGGCCCTCCTCTGGACGAGTACAACTCAATAAAGGCAGTCACTAAATGGTGAAGTACTGGCAGAAGGTCACGTAGACCACAGTTCTGCGACTGAGGGTGCTTGTCATCTGGACGGTTCAAAATGTTTTTCGGGACGGTTCCGGGACGGTGGTGAAAAAAAGTTAATTTTAATCCCTGCCCTAGGGGCACTGTGGGTTGGGGTATACGTTGTGTTCCCTCTCTTGTACACGGACTAAGAGGGACCAGGATATAAAAGGGGCCAAGGCATTGAGTTCGGGGCGCTCCTCACCCCGAGAACAGGAGTACCGATCACTGGACGCCGGCAGACGCAACGATTATCGCAGACCCACTTCTACCGGAGACAACTGCACAACAAGACCTCGCCACACCAGGAAGGACCCATCGGACGTTCTTCAGTTCCCGACAACGCCTCTCAGTCCCGTTGGAAAGGGACGTAACATAGCCATAAGCTTTGACTGAATCAGATTCCGAGAACGTCCACACCACCCAGAAGCATTGTTTATGTCCTGTCTGTTCCATCTAGAAGTCACCCTCCGTTCCGGGGGGATCTTCTAGCCTGCTCGGCCTCCGTGACCGGCGAGGGACTTCGTAGACGGACGGATCCCTACACCACGTCGCACAGCATTGTTTGTGTTTGTTTGTTTTCCAACTCGCCGTTCGAGGGACTAGTTTGGCGTGAGTTGGAACGGACGATTTAGGACTTTACTATTTGTTGTTTTGTTGGTTTTATATATATATCATAGTGTATCTTTGAGTCCATCCTACCTGTGTGGGATTCCTATCGTATAGGGGGGGGTAGTAGTATGGCAAGCACTGCGTGATACTAGGCCTATTGGTTCAGCGAGCCCCTGGTTTTTCCCTAATAATCAAGTGTGGTGGTGATGATTATGCATGACTAGGTGGGTTCATAACCCTGATTTTCGTGTTCTTGAGGTTGGTCCCCCCTCACGTGTGTTCAGGGGGCTGTGAGCAATGTTCAGTTTGTGCTGTGTGCAGCATTTTACAGGCTTGCAGTGCGTCCAGTCAGGGCAGGGTGTGCGGTGTACTGAAGTAGGCTCGACATAGTAGGGTTTATGGTAATAGCGTAGCACCAGTCTACCCCCTGGCCTAGAGCCATTCCTTCTCCCCCTCCCACATAATTGATACTCAATCTTACAGAGAGTGTCATATGATTGTGCTAATAAAGTATTTTTGTTAATTGATCCATTGACTGCTGTTGTGGTATTTGGGGGATTCCTAGTAAGAGGTTTGGGCGACATCTCTTTTGGCGTTGTCGGCAGGATCCCCCAATTCATGTCTGTCCTGCTTGACGGTCATGCTGAGTCCGAAGAGCGTCCAGGGGGTAGCCTAGAGCAGGGGTCTGTTAGACCACGAATGAACACAGTGATGATGCCATGGTTTATGAGCTCTTGGGTCCCTAAGTTCACAGGCGAGGACGACAGTCTTCCATTTAGCAAATGGCATCCTAAAGTAAGGTCCTACCTCAGAGCACAGGGACTAGACCATAGTCAGACAGTAGACTTTGTGTTAGATACGCTAGAAGGGAATGCTCACCGACAAGTCATGTTGCTTCCCCCCGAACGGAGACAGTCAGAGGAAACTATTCTGGCGGAGATGACTAAATTATACGGAGACACTAGGACATCATCCAGCGTCCGTGCAGATTTCTTTGCCTGTAGACAAGAACAGGGGGAGGGAGCGGAAACTTTTACGTTGCGTCTTTTTGAATGTTTCTCCAGATGGCAGAGGTACTCCCCCGACACCACAGGCCCTCGAGATGAGGTCCTGAAGGATCACTTCGTTAAGGGCCTAAGGGAGGGCCCACTGAAGATCGAGCTGGAGTGACATGGCCGACGTAACCCCACGGTGACCTTTGAAGCTCTCTGCACAGTGGCTGAGGCAATGGAGAAGGAGACAACCAGGAGAGAAACGCTGGCTTTCAGGGCCTATGTGCCCCCCCCCATCACACCCTCCCACCAGGGATCCATCCCTCCATCGGAGTCGGACCAGCTGAAGGACGCTCTCCGCGCTGAGCTGAAACAGGAGATACAAAGCCAGTTGTTTCTCCTGGGCAAGACCATCGCAAAGGAGATATGCAGCCAGTTACAGCAGGAACAAGCCCTGGCCCCTCGAAGGAACTACCAGCCACCCCGGGGAGGACAACCGACAGGACGAGAGACCCGATCGTTCCAGTGGGATAACCAAGGGTGCCCCCTATGTGCTGAGTGTGGAGCCGCTGGCCACGTTCAACGCTACTGCCCACGACAACGCTCCAACCGGGTTTTCCTGCTCCTTGGCCACTGTAGGGCAGGTGACCGAAGAGGGTAGCCCCAGCGAGACCCTAGAAAAGCCCTCCTTGGTGGGCCAATGCCCCGAAGTGGAGCTGACGATCCACGGGAAGAACAAAGTGATAGTGATTGTAGAGAACAGCTGTATGGGGACAGAGTATGTCCTTCTAGGGATGAATGTGATCAAAGTCTGTTGGGAGAAGCTTTTCCTAAATGGCCATCCTTGGGAAATGGCGTTCAAGTCCACCGTACCCCAAGCCTCGGTCAAGGCGTGGGACAAGGCTTTTGCCATATGCAAGAGGATCCAGGCCCCAGAAGAGCCCCTCCAAGTAATGGCAAGGCTGACTCAGCAGAGCCCCATCTCCATTCCCCCACGCACGGAGATAATTGTCTGGACCGTTGTTTCCCATGTAGCTGGCTCCCCTGACCACCTCGTTCTGTTGGAAGACCTCCCAGACGATACCGGAGCAGAGGAACGCGGATGGCGAGTGGCCCGGACCTTGACCTGGGCACGAGGAGGTAAAGTCCCAGTACGTATCTGTAATCCCCAACTGTTCCCTGTGCTTCTCCCCGACCGACATGCGTTGGCAACCGTTTCTTTGGTTGACCCCACAGAACTTCTTCCAGGGCAGTCGGAACAGTTCTCTGCCTTGCTACGGAAGTGGCCAGGGGTGTTTGCTGCCCACGAGGAGGACTTTGGTTTTACCACGGCCGTGCAACATCGTATCCCTACCGGCACTAGGGGCAGGGAATATCGGCTCTAGCCAGAGTCTATTGTTCGTTATCTGGGGGGAATCAACTGTCTTTGCCGTTCATGTACTTTTCCCCCTAGTCGCCTTCCGTGACATTTGCCTACATTTAAATGCTAATTTTCAAGTCGATATTTAAAAAGAAACAAAGTTTATGTATTGGTTTGGCTTTCGCCTCTCTAAACTGGGATTTAGGGGTACACTCATTTCTGTACAGTCCGTTTTGATGGTGATCTTCACCAGTCAATCGATCCCTGTAGTCCAGTGCACAGAAAATATGTGTGTTTTAACACAGGTTTTAGATGCTGCAATCCAGTTTATTTCAAAGTTTGAAGTATAAATGATTTATAGAGCAGGTGTTACATGCAGACCCGTAGGATATCTCTCGAATGTGTTTGGTGATGGCTGGTTTAACCTGTGGCATTGGTTCAATACAACAGGTGTGCAGCCTCACCCAGAGTCTAATCAGTCTGATTCTTAAATTAACTAACCGCTTTTATCACTTCTATCTATTATTATTATACTTTTATCATACTTACCAAGCTCACCCTTTATGCAACGTATGGAAGCCTCATGGTGCTGTAAATATAGTCTGACTCTGCTGGGTGAGGTCTGCTGTGGCTCTCTGGCGCAATGCTCTGCAAGAGGTCTACTGTTTGAATCCGTCCTAGACCAAACATATTGAGACACGGCTCATATGATGTCCACCATGGTGTAATCATGAGGCCATGCTCTCTTTATATAGGATCCTGTTATCATTGTGTGCAACTTTAATTTTATTGGAGATTTGTCCTCTGAGAAATAACCATTCATGGTAAAACAACAAACCAAATGTTTACTATTGATAATAATGCCAGTCTTTCATATTCAAATTGGATAATCCAAAATAGAAAAGAATACCAAAATAGGAGATGTGTTCAAGGAAAAGAGAGAAGAAAGGATGGTAAAGAAAATAAAAAAGCAGGGATGAGGAAACAACCACCATTTGCATGGTATATATCTTCAGTGTTCATTCTTTGTGTCTTCAGTCCTTTCGCACAATCAGAAATACCCTCTTCATCATCATAAATTATTGTCATTCACTCATTTGAAGTTTTATGTTGGTGTGTGCTTCTAAAGACAGCCGAGGATTCCTGAAAAGGTTGGCAATACATGAGTGATAAGGTTGGTGGCAGACTGTGATTGAGGAAAGGAATCCCTGTGCAGAACCATTGGACGGTGAAACACAAACCTAAAGCAAGCTAAACACAGGCTGATCTAACACCACACAGCTGCAGCCGGAGATGAACGGCAGTTTTAAGGTAATTAGGTAACTACTGTGTGGCCTACTGCTCCAGAATGTTACGTTGCTTTACTGTTCATCTCATCAATGCTACAGTAAAATTGAGGAGATCTTTGTTGCAGTTCAGCAAGGCTACGATTGCTTAGTGTAAAACATGTTTTAGAATGTTAGTTCATATTCTATGGATCATGTGTTCATTCTGATATTGAGAGTAGTAAATTAATTGTAAGGGTTAACATTGCATTTCCTGATTCATTTTTTCTGGAAAAGTGTTATAATAGCAGATAGAAAACCACATAAACCTGAGAATGGCTTATAGAATAACCCAGAAGTTTTTAAGAAGCTGTGTTATTTTTCATACAACAGAGACATTTTAAATAGGCTAATAGGTTATGGACTATTACCAAACACATTTTGATGTGTGGTGGCAATATAAAAAAAAATCAACAATTACCAAGTGAGGAATGTGTGGTTCCTCTTGGTTGAGCAGAGAATGGCTTTAATTGCAGAGATGGAATCGATCCAACTTGAGGGACTTTCTCACATTACCTGTTTTGAATCATCATTCTTTCATGATGTAGACTGGCAATTGTTTGACAAAGGGTTGCTTGTTACCTGAAATATTTATATTAAGAAGCCAATGTTAGACATTCACTTTAGTATACAATTCCTCTATATGAGTGAACTAAGAATGAACATGTGCAGTATATGGAGAACGCCATCTTATGTTTTGCCTCGGCTCAACAATTGTTAAGACTACTTGATAAGACTACTTGATACAAGTGGGTAGAAGCAATAGCCGTGGGAAAGCTACATACTGCATATAAGGGAATAATAGTTGGGGGTCAACCCCACACAGAACAGTGGAGCTTCACTGTACCTCACAACCTCACTGTATATGAGCTACATCATATTACTGCATTGCAAAAGCATGTGATGCATACATTTGTATGGTACTGCAGAGCAAATAATAACCTGGGTTAAGAAAAAAATGACTTATTGATATTCAGCACTTTGTCTAATTACATAAACAAAACATAGGACTTTACATGTGGCAGCACTGATATCAAGGACGGCGAGACACTCTCAACTGGAGAGGCTTGTCCCCAAACTTTACATTTGATTGGACAACCACCAGTGCTTACTTTCCAACCCAACCAGATGTTCTAATTTATTTAGGCCTACTTAAGAGTAAATATCTTCTTTTAAATCTTTTTAGTGTGTTGGAGTTTGGCTTCTAGGAGCATAACTGGTAAAGTGTAGCATTGATACAGGGATAGGTCTTGACAGCTGTTTCTTTATCAAAGCTGTTTCTTGCCATATATTCTATGTTATATTTTGGTTATATTTATTCTTTCTATATGCCAGTGCATATATATAACAGCCTTTGTTGTTTGATGTTTTGTTCTAAGTTATAGTTAGGTACATTTTTGACATTTTACTTACTCTCTTTCTCTCTTTTTTAGATATTAATCACTTTCACACGATAATAACATTTCACAGGCACATGGGTATTCCTCCACCTGCAGGAAAGGAATATTAATGTTACACATGGCAGAGGGAACATTCTACCTGGTTTACCCAAGCTTTATATTAACACTGGAAGTCCTGTTCTACTCTTGGAATCCTTGGTGTCTGCAAACCTAAACAAGCCACAAGTCATCAGCAAACGGCCTTATGAGCCACAGTTCATAGGGCCCCTCCTGATAGGTGGCAGAGCAGCCCACCGTACCCAGCTTGGTCCCACCTTCCACTAGGTTCTTCTGTCCACAAGGTACCCCAGTGGACCTGGAACATGAGAAATGTTCTACATCCCTATGGGAGCTCCTCTAGAAGAGCTCTGTAGTCTCTACGGACCACGGGACCACGGCAATTAGGTCAAATGCTGCACTTGCTTGGCGGCGTCCCCCAAGTCATCGGCCTCCACTCTCATTGGCTCGACGGCCCCGGAAGAGGAGAGCTGTGATTGGCTGGAGAAGGACAGGCGTGAGGAGTGGCTCTGTGTGTCGTCTTCCTTGTCAGCCTTCAGAGCCTTCTTTCTGCGCTGACCACCCCCCCCTTCTTTCTCCTCCCCCCCACCCTCCTTGTGTCCGTCTTCCTCCTCTTCCTCCTCCTCCTCACCGGCCCTTATGCACCTCCTCCTCCTTCTCCTCTCCCCAGCCCTTCCTCCTCTCCCTGGATCCTCGAGGGTCCACATGCTCTCCTCCTCCTCCATCTCGTCCTCAGGGCCCCTCACCTCACGGTCAAAGTCGAGCAGCTCCTCCATCATCTCCTCTATCTCTAGCTCCCCGTCCATCTCCTCCTCCACCTCCGACCGCAGCTCGTCCATGCTCTCTGTGCGGTTGGCCTCGTCGTCCGTCGCCCCCTCCTCCTCCTCCTCCTCCTGTCCGGCCCGTGGCTGCCCCCCCTGCTCCCCTCCCGCCCTCCTCTTGGGCCGCTCAGGGGGCTCACTGGCTTGGCTCTCCCCGAATTCCAGGATGGTGGGCAGGTTGCCCTGCTTGGGGCAGCGCTTCCGCAGGCTGACCAGGAAGGGCTGCGGCAGGGAGAAGATGTCCACGTTGTTGCCCAGGTCGATCCACGTCAAGCTGGGGAAGCTCCCAGGGTCCTAGGAAGTCAATTAGTGGTTACTACGGTTATTTTAAGACTAAATGGATCATCATGGACGGATCAGCTCAACGCATTTGAAAAAGTCTTATAGGCCTTTGAAAGTAAAAGATATAATGGTTAAATATTGGACTCCAAGTCCAAGATAACTTTGCTTGTTGTTAGGATGTCGGACTGTAGCATACCGAAATCTGAAGCTCTATGATTGACAGTAGAGAGAACCCACTGCTTGCCCTTTCAGTGCTGATTGCAGCTAATGCATATGGTTGATAAAGCAAAAAAAAGTTTTATAAAGTTGAACTCTTAAAGGTACAGCGGATGGACTTGGCGGTATGTTTAAATTAGTTCACTATTCAGATTTCCGTTACCTTAGAATGAGCCCTTTATATCTACATATGTGCGAGGCCTCTTCCATGGAGCCTCTTTCATAGATAGTAATAATTAGAGGTCCTTGAATTGTTTGTAAACAAACTTAAGTAGGAGCTTTCCTCCGCCAACATCAAACCAACTCATTTTCCCACCAACTATCCAAAACCTGAACACAAAAACAAAAACAAAGCAAAGTAAAAAAGGTATAAACTAAACCCACAAACACAGACATATAAATATATAAATAAACCCACATAGAACATTAAAGGAGAGCTGTACCTTCAGGGCGTCGGTGAGCTCCTTCAGCACGGCCCTGGTCAGCCGGTTCCCGTTGAGAGCCAGGGTCTCCAGGTGTGGCAGGCCGGCCAGCGTGGGCAGCAGCAGCAGGAAGGCCTCGTCTGTGAGCTCGGTGAAGCCCATCTCCAAGCTGACCATGCTGGCCGCGTGGCGCCGCAGGTGGCCGCAAAGGCGCTCCATGTCCCTCGCTGCCAACGGGAGGCCTGATAGGTCCAGGGCCCCGCTGGGGGGCGGGGCTGAGAGCACCAGCTTCAGACTGGAGACATTAAGAAATGTGTAACATATTATATTTTTATATTAATCATAGCAGGGGCTAAATCATTGCAGTACAATCTAATTAGATGGACAGGGAAGTTCCATTTCACAACGGTATTCAGTAGAAATTACATGAAAAAATGCATTAAAAGATTAGTCAACAATTCATTGCATATTTTGTATAAAAACAAAGGCTACAGCAATTAACTAAGTTAATGGAAGCTAAAGACATAAAACAGAGGCAGGGATCTTGGTGAATTAAACACCAAAGTGGACAGAATGAAACGATTTTGCTCTCATGTCGGCAGATACTGAAATCCATCTTCTCCCACTAACGTGCCGCCCCTGATGAAATGGGGTCCAGTTTGTTCTGTATAGTTGCTTCTTCAAAACTAGCGCAAGTGACAACACAAGGTGGAAGTTTGTCTACCGCTTTCTCTGATGACAAGTTACCCTTCACGTAGATGACAGGCAATAAACAGATGATAATATCATTGAATGGACAAACCAAATGCTAACCCAGTGAACTCCCCTTCAGGATGCACAACGAAGAACTTAAGAAACTTTTCTTGATCTGGGTAAGACAGACTTTTCCAAAAATGTGAAAATAATAGGAACAGCTCTAGGGGGATGGAGTTTCAGTTAGTCCCCGAAACAGTCTGCAAAATTTCTAAATAGCAGCGGTACCCAAGGAAAGTGTAGAACTCGACGACCAATTAATACAGTTCAATCGGAGATTGATTGAATAACGATGTGAAAAGATAAACACAAATTGGCACGCAATTCTTTTCTCTGGAGAATATGTTTTTGCTTGACTACTTCCAAACGGATCTGGAAAGAGCAAAGAGAGCATCACTCTGATTGGCAATTTTTTTAACCACGTAATGGGAGATATGGGAAAAGTAATGGCTGCACAGCCAAGGCCGGACTGAAACTCTGAATATCTGGAAGGTCTTTCCATTTCACCCCTTTTCTTTGGCGAACCATCTTCTGAATCAATTCTCCCTTGAACATTTCCTACCCATTTTCCTCCCGTATCTCTCTCTCTCTTCAAAACATAGTGTTTAGAGGTCCATCTCTCTCTGAAGGATGCCTCCAGTGAAACCTTAATGAACAACGTGCAGGATGCTGAACACCGTTGACACCTGCATTTGTTCAAAGCTTTAATGATAACATGTTTTTTCTGCGTTAATCAAGTTTGAATGCAGGCCTACGGTTGTTGGGCCTACGGTAGTCTCACAAATAAGACTTCCGATTGACATCTAAAGTCTTACATCAGACAAGCTCAAATCAGGGGGATTGGGCATTTCACTTTCTTTCGCTTTACACCTCGACCAGTACCACACCACTGCGTTCGACCAGTACCACACCACCACATTTCAACCAGTACGGTTCACACCACTATTTTTTGACCAGTACCACACCACCACGTTTCAACCAGTACCACACCACTATGTTTTGACCAGTACCACATCACTATGTTTCGACCAGTACCGCACCACCACGTTTCGACCAGTATCACACCACCACGTTTCGACCAGTACCACACCACTACTTATCGACCAGTACCACACCACCACAATTCGACCAGTACCACATCACTACGTTTCGACCAGTATTGTTGCTGGGGAAGCAGAAAGTGCCTGGGTGCATAAAGTGTGCCATATATTGGACTGATTACTGGTTATACTACTTATAGTTCATTTGCATTTTGCTGGAGTTTTAGAAGCCAACAAATCAATCACTTTCCATCAATATCTATCAATCTATCTCTTAGCCTTCCATCCATCCATCATCTTTCTTAGAGTAAAGAGACAGAATGATCAACTTTGCAGAAATCCTGTGTTTAGCATGGGCCTTTGGGATTTTGTGTGGGGTGAAATTGATCATTTCCCAAGTTTAATTTGCAATTCTCATTCAATCGTATTTTGTTGCTTTTGATTAAGGGTCGTCAATCACACGATGACTCATGTCATCAGACAAAACGCATCATACACAAAGACACAGCTGGCACTGCACAGCCGACACAGAAGAAGGGGGAGATGACAAATGAAAAAAATATTTTAATTGATCCAAAAAAATAAAAAAATACTCCCACGGCGTGTCCTCCAAGGACACTCCGTGTCTACCCACGAAGCAAGTTTACCCCACTGCGATATTGTCGAACTGTCCATAAAGAGCGTGTTAAATAAAAGTCATTACCGACTGTCTGCCTGCCTACGTGTGCTGCATTTGGGTTCTCCCAACCTGTTACAGTACAATCTGGCCCGACATAGACCTAGCACACACCACTGAGCCGCTGGAACGACTGGGCCGAGTCGAGACTCATGAGGCAATCCTAGCCTCCACCGCAGCTGATGTTCGGCAAGCAGCAGCGAATCAAGAGCAAGGGTTTGCCACGTTAGCCCCCCAGGTCCTGCAGCTCACCAACGCCTTCCTCCCCGGATCCAACTCCACCGGCACCGACTCAGCATGGTCCTGTCTCGGAGTCTTGGGTCGGGGTTCCCGAGCGCTACGCTGGTAATGCGGAGGGCTGTACCTCACAAACTTTTCTATCCTCTTCGATCTCCAGCCCAACACCTTCGCCTCCGAGGAAGCCAGGTTGGCGTTCTCAATTAATCATCTGCCCTCCTCGCTTGACGGCATCATCGAGCTGGGAATTCAAATTCGAGCCCATGCAGATCGGCCGGGCCAGCCTCACCCCAGAGGAGAGAGAGAGACGCCGCGTGGGGAACCTCTTCCTCTACAATGGTCAAAGGGGACACTTCCTATCCAAGTGTTCAGTAAAAGCCCGGGCTCACCAGTGAGGGAGGAGGTCCTTGGGAGCCACACATCTAAACCCTCCTCCAACCTACGTCTGCTGTGCCAAGCCCGACTACTGTTGCCTCAGGGCTCCCAGACTCTCGCCACACCGATAGGTTCAGATATGACCATTATTGACGACGATCTTGCTCGACAGCTGGGGGTCGATCAAGTTCTCCTGCCCTGTCTGGTTTCCGTCAAGGCTTTGGACGACCGCCTTATGAAGACAGTCACCCACCAGACGATGCCTATCCACATGCTCCTCTCTGGCTACCACCATGAGACTGAACAGTTCCTCATCCTGCAGTCTCCTCGCCATCCGCTCCTCCTGGGGTTCCCCTGTCTTCGTCGTCATAACCCCCACCTCGACTGGATGACTGGGGCTATCCTAGGTAGAAGCTCATCCTGTCATTAGGTCTGCCTGAAGTAAGCCTGAACCAGTTCCAGCTCTGCACCTGACATGTTGGGGGTCCCCGCGGAATACCTTGACTTCAGGGAGGTGTTCAGCAAGGCCAGGGCTACCTCTCTTCCACCGCATAGACGTTAAAACTGCGCCATCGACCTCCAACCCGGCTCCGTTCCGCCTAGGGGCTGCCTGTACTCCCTAGCCGCCCCTGAGAGGGAAGCAATGGACAAGTACATTAATAATTCTCTGGCGGCGGGCATCATCCGCCCTTCCTCGTCCCCGGCAGGAGCTGGGTTTTTCTTTGTTGCAAAGAAGGATAAGACGCTTCGTCCTTGCAATGACAATAGACTCCGGAGTACCAGCCGGGTCAAAGGTTTGGCAATCCAACAGGGACCTCCCCCTGAAGATGGAATAAAAAAAAGCTGGCCCCATGGTTCTTCGGGCCATTCAAAGTGGAGAGTCATCATTACGGCGGCTGTGTGGCTCAAGCTCCCACGCTCCATGCATGTTCATCCCTTCTTCCATGTGTCCAAGGTCAAACCAGTTTGGGAGATTGCCTTGGTCCACGTTGCGCTTCCTCCTCCTCCCCCTGGTCTCATCGACGGGGGTCCAGCCAACACGTTCCGCCACCTCCTACGGTCCCGTCGGCGTGGTAGAGGGCTACAATACGTGGTGGACTGGGAGGCCTACGGTCCGGAGGAGAGGTCCTGGGTCCCAGCGAGAAACGTACTGAACCATGCCGTGGTCAGAAGTTTCCACCAGGAGCATCTGGACCAACCCACCAAGACCGCCCGTATTCCCCAGCCTCTGGGTCTGCCTCCTCGACCACCTCCTCTGCTCGACACTTCTGACGACGAGTCTGAAGCCGACAACGTCAGCTACAGGGACCCCTCCTCTGACGAGGGTGACGCACTCCATGAGCCGAAGATGAGGATGGAGGTCTCTGACGAATATTAATGTTAAATAATATATTATTATTATTTAACATATTTATGTTAAATAAAAGTCATTACTGACTGTCTGCCTGCCTAGGTGTGCTGCATTTGGGTCCCGACCTGTAACAATATTGGTTGACGCTGCTATGAGCTCCGTGCCAAGACTGATACGTTCAAACTCCAAGGCTATCGGGCATGAACACCAAGGTTGACAGAGCATCACACTTTTTTTTGTCTAACTTTTAATGAAATGCTGCCACACCAACACCTTATGGGTGGTTTAAATTAGTCTGTAGCAGATTAAATGTCTACCAGCAGTCATCCTTAAATTGGGTGAGTTCAAAGTTGTGAAAAACGGGGTGTTTTGACCTCCCGTCTTATAAGTCTTAGAGTCTATCAAACCATACAATTATTATATCAGCAACTATGGACCCTTTAATATTAGTTTTATTTGTGAATGTTGTTTGTATCACAATATTCCCCCCACTCAAAAATAAACACAGTCAGCATATGTCTCTCCTGCCCACGAAAATAATCAATTAATAAGGCCTCTGCTTTCTCTCACCTCAAGAAATTAAGGATGATTTATAATATATGAATATATTTTCTACAAATGTAGGCTAGAACAACCTTGCGATATTTATATCAGAGTTCTTCACAAACAATTTAGGGTAAGAGTGGCACTGTGCCACAATACTCCTGTCCAACGTCACCCTGTCAGAGTTCCTAACAGACGCAGGCTTTTAGTTTGAGATGTCATTTGATTCCATTAAAATTAAAAAAAAACTCTGGTGTATTGGAATAATGCTTAAAAACGAGCTGTGGGTAGGAAGTCTCCTTCAGATCCACTCTGGATCCGACTGGGTTCGGGCAGAGTAAACTGAGGACGCACTTTGGATGATTCCAATCTAACAGAAGGGCTGTTGACAGATAAAGGTTTTGAGCAGTGCTGGAAGATATTGCGTGACTGTATGGGAAGGCTCTCATTGAAAACACCACCCCACCCGAAGTTCCAGTCAAGACAATGACCATTTAAAGGGGACAAATTATACCACCAGGTGTGAGTGTGATTAGCCCTTAAAAGCCATTTCGAAAATCTGCCCCTTATGACATCACAAGTGGGTGTGTCCACCTAGATGGGTGCTGGATAGATCAGTCTAGCAGCCTACCCAGTGGACTGAAGTAAACGTTGCTCATCTATCCATCACAGATCTAGGTGGACACGCCCACTAGTGATGTCATATGAGGCAGATTTCGAAATGGCTTGTAATCACACTCACACCTGGTGTTATAATATGTCCCCTTTAAAGGGCATTCTTTCATATTATCTTGGAACTATAAAGGTTGGTTTTATAAATTGTGCCCCCTTTGGAAATTCTTCTTGAATCAGAAGCAGGAGAAGTACCCACATGTGTTACTGATACAAATCGTTCTGGCCTTCCCTGTGTCCATCCCTCAGGAAAAGTGGAGGAGGCCATACATGAACCCCCTGATTCCTCATCATCAAATGATGACATGTTTTTCAATATTACTTCATATTAGGCTTCAATGATTGTACTGATGGTAGGTGACCGTAAACCTTCTCTAAAACTTTTTCTTCTCACAATGAATAACAAATATATTATTGATAATAATTCTTTCAATGTTTATTAAAAAGGCCTTAATGCTTTCAGAATTGGATTAGTCTAAATAGGTGAAATCAAATTCACATTCTTTAACTTCGGCTGCATTCAGGAGGGACTGTCTGGTTTCAGGCCAAATCAAGGTCACATACTCAGGGAGAGCAGTGGACAAATCATATTAAACATTGGAGGATGCAGAGGACCATCAACTTCATTAATTACAGAAAGAAGTAGCAATTTATGAAGATGTAAATGGTGATTAGAGAGAGAGTGGGAAGGAAAGAGGGTGGGAGGAAGGAAGGGAGGGAGGGAGGAAGGGAATATGGAGGAAGGGAGCAGGGGAGGGAGGGAGGAAGGAAGGGAGGAAGGGAGAAGGAGTCGGAATGAAAGAGAGACATAATGAGGCAAGGGAGCTTCTAGCATTTCCTGGTGACCTACACACACACACACAGACACACCACATACACACACACACACACACACCAAGCCATATAACATGTGTGTAGTGTGTGAATAGTGCCGGACAGACATCTGACACAAGTGAAAGACAGATGGCTCCCTGATGGTAAGACAGAAACGTAGAATGTGTTTAAAAATAGAAGTGCAAATGGAAATGTGTTTTCCAAGATTGACACAAGGTTATGCGTGCGGAGAAGAGTGTGTCAAACCCAACACTGTACACACCGGTGCCGAAGCGGCGCGTCAAAAAGAACGGCCCCATTATTTTGGACGAACTAGCACACGTCGGCGCCGGCCAGACACGCACCAGCGCGATGCGCCGCCCCACTAGGCTTCACGCCACTGTTCTATTCCCTAGCGTCGCCACCCCTGAAAAAGCGCTTTTTTAAAGCTGTTTGGTACATCCCGGCTTGATACAAGATCCTGTACATCTGTACATATCCTGTAAGCACAAACAGAGGATCATGGGCATCAGGGCCATATATGTAGTCATAACAACTGGTATGACGTTATGGTAGCCTATACCGACTAAGTTTGTTGATCTGATTCTTTCAAAACATTATCACAACGGTGCTGCAGCGCGCCGCTTCCAATTGGTGCTAGGGGCGGCATTTGACGGGTATGAAATGCGCACCGTTGCGCTTCGGCGCCGGTGTCTGGCTGGCTTCATGTGCTCTCTGGTGCAAATCCCGTCTGGGCGAGACAAGGCGTCATTACGTCTCCATTCAAGTGCATGCAGAGCAAGATGGGACACACTGAGAGAGACGTCGCGGGGAAAGGTTTGACCAGTGTGCGATCAAAGACGGGTCAGGAGAAAGGTAGAGAGAGAGAGAGAGAGAGAGAGAGAGAGAGAGAGAGAGAGAGAGGGGTAGAGATAGAGAGGGGTAGAGAGAGAACGGAGGAAGTGAAAAATTGAGCATTTAGATGAGATATGGAGTGAGTTATAAACAAACATACAGACACGTTTGAGAGTATCTTGTTAACATGCCTGCCCTTATGACATGCATGTGAGGAAGCATTATCACTAATCAGAATCTGCAGGTTCACCACACTTAGGCCGTGTTCACATCTAGCGTTTTTTTAACTCTGCCAGCGCTTGTTTTACATTATATTCCTATGGAGCAGAGCGTTTCTGGAAAAAGTCACAGCCGTTTTTTTAAACGCCTCTCCCAGCGTTTTTTTCTGCCATACGGAGCATTGAAAAAAGTTCAACTTAGGCCGACGTCAGGCGTATTTGGCAACTGACCAATCACAAGCGGAACATTGACACAGTGATAGGAAACTCTCAAGGTGCGGCCACACCAGACGCGTATCTCGCGTACTTCGCGTATGAAATCGCCATTTTTTCCATAGGGAACCATTGGTTTACGCGCGTATTACGCGTAATATGCGTATAAGCAACATTTTACGCGCGTATTGCGCGTATGAGGCGCGTATATTTACGCGCTATACGCGCGTATATCGCGTACATTTCAAGAGTTCAAAAAATTGAACTTTTTACGCTCATACGCATGACGATTAGCCATGTTGCCCAATCAGCGTTGAGCTTGACCCGACGTCACTGGCAGAGAGTAGTGAGCTTGGACAGAAGCATACGGCCGACATCTTTCTTTATTCTGTGTGGAAATAGTAACATAGTTACGCCATTAAATGCTTTTATGGAAACATTTCTAGCGAGAAATGTGCATTTTACTTTCATAATGTTCGCTCGGTGAATGTGAAGGATGTTTGGTTTGATAGTTATGACGAAGAGGGAACGCTCCGTTCACTTGCATGGACAGAGTCTCTGGTTACTAAGCAACCTCAACGTCTTGGCGGACTATTTCTCTGCTGATCAACACTACAGACACTACACGAACAGAAATGGAGGTGGATCAAAATATCATCGTCGCCGTGTGCGGCCGTCCTGTCCTGTACGACACCACGATGGTGTCGTACAGGGACAGGAACAAAACAGAGAGGGCGTGGGTCGACGTGGCAGAGGATATTGGCGTTCCTGGTAAGATCAGTGAATAATGTGTGTGTGTATTTTGCTTGGCTTCAGCTATCGGTTGTGTTCTACTATGAAAGAAGTTAGCGCCGGTTAGCGGTAGCACCAGTTAGCAGTAATATTAAGTGATACTACTACAACAGACTGTCCCGCTTGTCAGGTTACACAACTTAATATGTATATATGTTATTGTCAGTGGACGTATGTCGCAGGAGGTGGAAGTCACTCAGGGACAGGTATAGCGCGTATTGCGCGTATGCGACCATTTTTGACACAAAATGGTCAAGCAACATTTTACGCGCGTATCTCGCGTAAAAAGTATGCGAGATACGCGTCTGGTGTGGCCGCACCTTCACTGTCAAAACAAGACTGCCAAATAATGGCGGACAAACAATGGCGGACAAATCACTCGGGAAAGTGCCGGTGGAGTGATTAATAGTTTTAATTACAGAACATGTCGAGATCTACGACATGTCTAATGGGCTCTAGCCGGGATACGTAGTAGGCGGGTAATGTCGGGTCTAGAATGGGTTCTTTGCTAAGCGATAGAAAAAACGCTCTCGGCGCTTTTAGGACAAAAAACGCTGCCAGCTTCTTTTTTTTTTTATAAACGGTCATCTCAACTTTTCCCTATTACAAAAAACGCTAGATGTGAACACGGCCTTAGACTGTTTCCCAAAGTGAATGCTGCAACCTTGCTAGAACACTTCCTTGCTAGTCACGTCCTATGGAGATGAGGCTAGAGTGCTGGCTAGAGTGCTGCCTAGCGTTTGTAGCGTTCAGAGTTTGGAACGACTTGCTAGTGTGGAAGATATATGAAAATATAGCCTATCATTACGTTGCAAAAACGTTACAAAAAAATCGCACAAGTTAACTTTTTGCATTTACATGATTAATCTATAAAAAGCAATACGGCGCAAAATATTTCTGAAAACGTTCAAAAACTTCACTTGTGTAAAGCAATGTGTCTTGCTTTCCAGACACGCAGCGTGTGGACGCAAAGGATTGTGGGTATTTTGGCGCTTGCATCCATTGATGGATCCTGGAAAAATATCGGAATTCTCAAAAATAAAGGACGCGAAAAGGGCGCGAATTTCCGAGTGTCCTTAACATTGGAACAGTGCTTGTCGGCGTTCCATGACTAAGCATCCTTAAATGGGCGGCCGTTGATCATTTTTCCTTCACTTTGGAAAACAGCCTGAAGTACAACAATAATCAGTGGCCCCGTGTGGATGGAGAAGAAGGAAACATTTGTCTTTCGTTCACTTCAACATAAATTCTAAAGATTGGAGTTTGGCCTTTTTCTTTTCTTCCCAAATTTAGAGAACATGGCCAAATAAAGCAGATGAACTTGAAATATAATATATTTCAATGCGCCAGTTGAATGTCATTTTACCCATCATCAAGGAATGCTTTGTAGGTGGAGCACTTGGCTCACCGAGAATCACCTGTATTCCTTTTGAAACCGTAAAGACTATTTTCTCCTACTCCTCTTAGTTCTGTGCCTCATCTTTTATTCAAGTATTCTGGAGGTTCATGTTGGTATCTGCAGTCTCCTAACAGATAGAATGGATGAGGTGCAGCTGTCTCTATTCATACACTGAGCTGCTGACTTGTTCTCTCAAAGGAGCCGTTGTCCCCCAGCCGCCGCCAGCGTCTCCCTGACTTGTCTCATGACGGGTGCATTTGGTTTGAATCTGCTCAGCACATCCCTCCCTCAAATTTGATGAATGAGCATAGGATTAGGAAATTAAGAAAAGTATTTTGCGACTGTGTAATTCTGTGTAGTATTACTCGTACTGCCAAGGTCAGAGGCATATCGTTCTTGAGGATTTTATGATTATTAGGTTGCAAACCATCATGTTAAAATGATCATTCATCATTAATATGAAAAGGTTGTTGCTCAATAAAAATAAAATGCCAATAAACGATATACCTATGAAAACATTGACATGTTTAGGTCTACATAAATTCAATTCAAAATGTTTTCCATGGACTCAAGTGGGCCAAAAAAATGCTAAGACTGAACAAGGAGGTTTGTTTATATGTCCTGGATCAGCCTTACCCTGGATACAACATCTGAATTGAGTTAAACAAACTCATTCAAGGGTCCATAGCTGGTGTCTGGGCTGGATTGAGGTCTGATTGGATTAGGAGGTGTTTGTGTGTGTGTGTGTGTGTGTGTGTGTGTGTGTGTGTGTGTGTGTGTGTGTGTGTGTGTGTGTGTGTGTGTGTGTGTGTGTGTGTGTGTGTGTGTGTGTGCGTGTGTATAGACCTATTGTACACTGTTCTCCATCTCTCAGCTCTAGCTCTTCTCTTTAGATGAGGACATAACTATGGCTGGTTTCTAACCCTAGTTAATCTAAATCCATAGTGGGTCAAATAAATACAATCCATGATTGAGAGTTCGGGGGGAGGGTGTTCCCTCTGCTTGATTGTATTTATAATCCCAGATTCATCTTCACGACAACAAACAAGGATTCCCATTCAGGAAAAAAAAAAAAAAATGGCAAAGGATTGTGTAACAAAATGGAACCAGGGAACAGAATGGAATTTAGACAAACCAAATCCCTCTAAATGTTATTTTGTAAGTAATAAGTAGGGAATTATGGTAATGTATGTGTTTTCCCAATTGTCAATTATTTAGAATCCGAATTTGCTTAGTTTCTTTATTCTCTAACACCATCATTCCAATCTGTCCTCTTTGTATGCATATCAACACTGGATCTCTGGAAGCTCAGCAGGGCTGAGCCTTGTCCATCCTTGGATGGGAGACCAGTGGGTGCTGGTAGAGGCGTTGAGGGCCAGTAGGGGGAGCTCATCCCTCTTGCTCCAGAACAGAGAGGGGGAGTCAAAGCTCACCGGCTTTGGGATGTGACGGTAAACCAAGGTGCTGTCCCCCTGTGGTAACTAGAGATTCCATGGCACCCATCACAAGATTAGGGGTGTTGGCCAAACTCCCGACCAGCTCTCCTCATCCCAGATCTCTGATTGGATAGTTTCATCATTCCACCTCTCCACGGTAACAGCCAGTGTTCTGGGGCCTACTGGCAGCCATGAGTCACCCAAGGTGGTGCTACTCACGGGTAGGGCATGAGGTGTAACACCCCCAAGACACACACAAATAATCACTATATGAGAAAATCAGAACCATCGGAATAGAGAAATTATTGAAAAAAAAAAAAGGGCTTAGGACGCTCGTTGCCACAATAATGCGGCAGAAAGAATCCAAACCGTGGGTAAAAAAAGTACTCCCTGTTGGATTGGCAAATGTAGAAAATAGTGTTTTAATTATTGAGTACACAATAGAAGGTGGCAGAGGAATAATACAGGCCAAGACAGGGTCTCTGTCCCCCCCCCTTACCCCCTCCAACACACATGCAGCCCCTTGGGGGGGACCTCTACATTGAGTTAGATATGAGGAACTAATGAGAGGCTGAATACAGTAAAAGGATTAAGCAGGGATTCTATTTTAACTCCTTTCGTTGGAACAGTGCTTCTTTTAGAGAGCTTTGGATGTTTTCTCCTGAACATAGGTGTAACCCATATGGAATATAGGGCTACTAAACCCTTTATTATTTAAAGATGCAATTGCATGTGTTCTCCAGTAGGGAGCGCTTGACATAATTCCAGTAGCAGGAAATTATACGTGAGCATCCCGTTTCCAGGGGGACACCTTCAGCCATTACACTTAAAGGTTGGGTATGGGATTTGCGAAACGCCAGCAGATTTTGAAAATACACAACACAAATGTTTCTTCCCCCTCTCCTTCAACGCTGAATCTGACTCCACCCATTCCAAGTACATGTACGCGCAATCATGCACGAGCGAACACAAATGCGCGAGAGCGAGCCATTAGCTAGTTAGCTAGCTCCAGTAGCTACCGCAGGATAACAACAAACAGAAGCTTGCTCTGGGTCACGAGTAGGGCTGCACGATTATTGCCAAAATGATTATCACGATTATTTTGATCAATATTGATATCACGATTATTTACCACGATTATTCAATGAAAAAAAAATCTTTCGAATTTCTACCACCCCCTTGTGGTAGGAGCCACACACTGTGCTCAGCGGCAAATTGAATTCCATACCCAACCTTTAACAGACAGCAGGTATTAAGCACAACAACAGAGAATCTCCTGGACCTGAACTGTGAAAATAGAAGATAACTACAGTTGAGTTATATTGTTCACTTGAATCTCCGGTTGGTTTTTGTTTGATCCCAGGAAGATTTGAAACTACGATGGCGAACTTTGCCCAGTAGAACTGTGCATGGTGGACTTCCGGGTAACGGTCGAGCAGCATGGATGCTTGAATAGTATGCTCCCTAACGCCCTAAACTCTGCAAAAAATCGAGAATATAACAAAGAAAGATACATGGTCATTGATAATGAGTGGAGGATCAAAGAAAGGAAAGACGAAAAAAATCCTGAACAGTCCAGGTAAAGAAATAAGTCGTTCAGACGAGGAAGAAGACGAGCTAACTGAATCTACAGCTATGGCTACACCGAATGCTAGCTTTGATAGCATTAGCAAGCAAATCCAAGCCATGCAAAAAGAGCTGAAAATTTACCTGAAAACTGTCAAAGACGACAACACAAGTGACAAACAAGTTTAAGGAGGACATTAACCAGAAACTTGTCAAGATAAACGCAGACGTAGAAGGACAGAATGATAAGGTAGACGCCGCTTTGACTCGCACTGAAGAAGTCGAGCAGTGTACTGACGCAAAACGTGTAATGAAGGACATACTAAAGGAACAGAAAATAATGATGGATAAGCTGGATGACTTAGAATCGAGATCCAGGCGGAACAACATGCGAATATACAGCATTCCAGAAGACGCAGAGTTGAGAAGCGAATCGGTCGTGGCGTTAATTGATAAATGGTTAAAAGACAAGCTTTCAATCGAAACAGACCTCCAGATTCAACGAGCCCACCAAGCCCTGGCGCCGAAGCCAAAGACAGGACAACCACCAAGGTCAATTATCCTCCACTTTTAGCAGCTTAATGTGAAGGAGTGGGTTTTGAAAGAGGCGTAGGGAAAGAAAACTCTGAGAAAAAGTAGGATTTATTTTGATCATGACTACTCTGTGAGGATGCTGCAACAACGCAAAGCGTACGTGAACGTCAAGAAGATTCTAAAGGGGGAAGGCAGCTGCTTTCAGACACCCCTCAACAAGATGCGTATCATCCACTGGGCTAGTGGAATGAAGACGTACAGCAGCGCGGAGGAAGCAGTTGGTGACATGAGGAGAAAAGGATTTGAAGTAGATGACATCACCGATACCAGAGGTGCTACAGCCCGTGACAGGCTTCATTCAAGTGGGCTGGAGCCATGGGCATGTGTCGGGACAGAACGAGACTGAACCTCGCAGGCAGGCACACGAGAGAAAGGACGGCTGGAAGAATTTCAACGTGAGGTGAATACCCGACTAAGTATAAATGTGAATAACATATCCTTGAAGTGTAATACAGGTCAAAAAAGAAAAAAGGTAGTGTTAAATTCGATGTGACCTGAAGGGATTTAGATATCAGACTTGTTGGCTCAAAGGGACTGAAGCACAGCTGCCTACAACATAGTCTAGTATGGGCAGATCTACCCCTTAAGGGTTACATCTTACTACTAGCTGGGGGCCCTTCTCTTGTGGAAGGCATTTCCCCTCAAAACAGAAGGAGGGTCAACATATGAGGGTTGTTGACATCTCTAAGTCGCTTTTTCTGTTTATAGTTATGTTACGTTATTTTTTCATATGTTTGTTTCATATGATGGTAATTGCACTGAGGGGGAGACACCACAATGTGAACAGACCAAAAACAGCCTATGAGGATGCAGATTAACTTTCCTCAAGAAACCCACCTTTCACAAACAGAACATGAAAAATGTAAAAGATTTGGATTTAAAAACACTTTCTATAGCTCCCATTCTAACAAAAGAAGTGTTGCAATTCTTATTCCTAATTCCACCAAATTTGAATGTCAAAAAGAAATAAAAGATAAAGAGGGACGTTATATTATTGTAAAAGGAACAATTGACCAAGCAATGGTAACATTGGTGGACACATATGCCCCACCTGAAAGTGATAAACACTTCTTTAAATCCATATTTGATTTGATTGCTGTAGAATATAGAAGGTGTATGTATATGTGGAGGAGATCTCAATGTGATAATGAACCATGACCTAGACACAACTAGACGCAAGAGAAATAAGATACCTCTCACAAAGGTAGTGAAAAATACATGGGAAGAAATGGGCTTTTTTGATGTATGGAGGGAACTACAACCACTACAGAGAGACTTCAGTCATTATTCAGCAGCACACTCATTCTATTCAAAAATTTAAAAAAATTTTATGCAGAAGGAAGACAGGGATAGAATACAGGAATGTCAAATTGGATTGGCCAATTTGTCGGACCATAGCCCAATCTATTTAAAAATATATTTGTAGACACAATATGGAGATTAAACGTGGGGTTATAAAATAACAAACAGGTGGTCGAACAAATCCAAGCAGAAATACAGAAGTACTTAGAGGAGAATGATAATGACGAGACAGACCCAGCAATACTATGGGATGCTCTAAAAGCTGTCATACGAGGACAATTATTTGCAATTACAATTAAACTTAAAAAAGAAAAAGAAACTCAGTACAAGTCTCTGTTAGCTGACCTGAAACAATTGGAACAAAAACATAAAGAGAAAACAGACGAAAAATAACAAACAAATGCAACAAATGAAAGAGGTGAGAAACTAAATTAACACATTACTACAACAGGAAATAGAGATAAAGGCTAGGTATTTAAAACAAAATTACTATGAATTAGGCCCTAAAGATGCCAAATTATTGGCGAGAAGATTACGTAAGCAACAGGCAGGGATTACAGTCAATAAACTATGTGATCCTAATGCCAACCAAATAAAATATGAACCAAAAGAAATTGAAAGTATGTTCAGGGATTATTACAAAGATCTTTACGCACAAACATCTACAACAAATCATAAGGAAACTAAAATATTTCTAGACTCCCTGGATCTGCCTTCTATTAGGTAAAGTGCAAAATGAATGCAAAGATATATACAGATGAAATCCAAAAGGCAATAAGAAAATTGAAAACAAACAAGGCTCCCGGTAGTGACGGAATTCCCTCTGAGTGGTACAAAAAACCTTAAAAAAGATCTGTCGCCAGTATTACTTAGAGCCTTTAATTGAGCCATTGCCAAAGATAACACTCCTCCCTCATGGAAGGAAGCAATAATTACAGTCATTCCCAAATTACTAAAGGATACCAAAATGATAGACCAATAACAATTCTTAATATAGATTACAAACTTTATACCAATTTCAAACAGGCTCCAAACAATAGTATCAGATTTGATAGATGAGGACCAGACTGGCTATGTCTTATGTTGACAAACTCATAAAATAATAATACATAAAATACAAAAAAATTATAATACCAGCAGCATTGATCAGCCTAGATGCCGAAAAGGCATTCGATAGGGTCAACTGCTATTTTCTATATTTAACCTTAGAAAGATTTGGATTTAGTGAGAAAACAATTCAATGCATCAAATCACCCTATAGCAAACCATCAGCTAGAATTAAAGTAAACGGCTCACTATCGGACAGATTTGCTTTGGAAAGAGGAACCAGACAGTGCTCCTGTGTCAGTGCATGCCCTACCTTGTTTGCTCTCTATATAGAACCATTAGCCCAAATGATAAGACAAGAGGATGTAATAACAGGAATAGATATCAATGACCAAAACCATACTATAAGTCTTTTCGCAGATTACTTTTTGATAATATTAAAAGATCCAGTAAACTTGTTTATGAAACATGCAAATTTTAGAACATTTTGGCGTACACTCAGGTTACAAATTAAACATATCTCAAACTCAAATTCTCATGTTTTACTGCTCTCCAAATGAAGAACTTAAATAATTAAAATTAAATTGGAAAGCTACATTTATTCAATATTTAGAAATTAGCATAACCAAAAACTTGTCACAGCTTTTCCGAAACAATTATGATCATATTGATGGCAACATATGGTAAGTTATTGAAAAGTGGTCAACTTATCCATCCATATTGAATCGTGTCTCAGAGCACGATTGTCCGACTTATTTCGTGTTACACAGAACGAAATGTAAACCAATGCTTTGTGAATGGGAGCGTTTCTCTGATGTTTCCATGCTACACAGAACGAAATGTAAACCAATGCATTTTGAATGGGAGCGTTTTTTAGACGAGAGAGAGAGAGTGTGCGCAGACAGTACAGTGCACCTGTAGTGGCACTCCGTCTCATTCTTCATCCTCTGTACCACTTGTTGGAGTCAACTGAAGGCCGATATATGCTCTGTTTTAGACGTAACGCGTAAGCACGTAAGATACATAACCCCCCCTTGCGCGGTAAAATATCCCCCCTTACGTGCTTAAGTGCGTCGCCCAAAATTCCTGACTATGCGACTAAAACACTACGGCCCTACGCAGCTCGCAAAGACTGTGATTGGCCAGCTAACCACATCCTTTCAGGAGTCTCACATTTCCGGTTTTACAGCAACCTTAACATCGTTCAGAGTGTGGAAAAAGACCGCTAACCTAAACTTAGCTACTGCTACTCTCGTCGAAAATACTGGAAGTGCATAAATATAAACAAGCCAGCGATTTCCACTTCCACGCCCACAGATTCGTTCGTTGCTCCCCCTACTGTTCTGACGGAGAATCCCCTTGCAACACGCGCAAGGAACAAGGAACCGTAAATCAAAACTTGTCTAAAACAAGTCCCTTGTGTAAATTACGTGCTTACGTCTCTGCGTCTAAAAAAACGACCCTAAATCGGCCTTAACAGTGTTTGCAACGCGAGCGAAAAGACAAGACAATGTTCTTTCGTTTTAAAAGGTTTACTTGAAAATCTTCAAATACAATACACGTCTTCACACGGTATAATGCACGGTCTTAGGCACGGTCAAAAAACTGTGTAGCTTCCATCAATGTCAAACTCCAAACTGAATTATGTCACCGCCGTTACCGTTAAAACTATACAGTGTTGTCATGACGTAAAAATCCCAAAACATAGAAAATAACATATTTAACATTTTTACATCACAAAATGATGCATTTGAACAGTTTTACACGTTATAAATTAACATGAAATTACTGTTAGAATTTTTTAATAATTTTAAACAAAATATTTATTATAAATCAAATATTGGCATATTTGCTCTTACATTACCCAGTCCCTAATTGGTTAGGCAGGTGAACTAAGCAATTACAAACTAAAACATCAAGAGCCAAAATAAAACAACGTCCAATTCAAACTGGTTTCTTGTCATTATTTCTACCCTTTTTTAAATGTTGACGCTGCTTCTTCTAACAAGCACAATTTGTTAACAGGCCTTTCCAAGATACTGGCCTTGGTCTTTATCTTCACACTTCGAACCGCTCCGCTGGAGTCTGGTAAGGTTTCAACCACTCTTCCCATGAGCCAGGAGTTTCGAGGTGAAGAACTGTCCACTAACAACACAACATCTCCAGGCGAAAAGTTTCTTTGTGGTCTCGACCACTTCTGCCGTTCTTGGAGAAGTGGGAGGTACTCACGGGTCCATCTGGTCCAGAACAATGCCGTGTTCCAATATCCATACTATCCGTACTTACTAGCCTTAGTTTGAGTACGTAGGGCATTCCAATTCAGATCGGGCGAAAATAAGTGTACTGAAAGGACCCGGATGGTGTACTCAAAACGGCCAAACCGCAAAGTGCGGATCGATGGACACTTTTCGTACTCAACGGCAGCCATCTTAGCCATGTAGCGGAAGAGGGCGGAGCTCAATTTTTTTTACTTCTATCGCTTTGGCGCCCCCTCTGGTGCGGCGCCCCTATGCGCCGCATATAGTGCATACCCACTTTTTGCGCCACTGCCACAGAGTATTCAATTTGGAACAACACTGACATCTGAAAATGAGCGCACTTAGCGAGTACGGATAGTGTACTACATTTAGGTGTACTCATGGAAGTATGGATATTGGAACACGGCGCATGTCTGCTTGATACTGGAATTGTTTTCAGAGTTTTCTTGTGAATGTGTCGTTTTTGCTGAAAATGCCTGGAGGCATGGTGGGTTGCGACTTCAGCAGCAATAAATGATAGGGGGTCAGAGGCAAGAGGTCATTCACGTCGTCCGAGATACTTGTGAGAGGCCTGCCGTTGATGATGCTCTCAACCTCGCACAGAACTGTCTGATGACAATCATCATTCACAGCTTGTTCTTTCAACAAAGAATTGAGGATTCTCGTGCGTAATGCTGCACCATGGCACCCCTTGCCCTGCTGGAGGACCATGCAAATGGCAGGATTCGGAGGGAGAGGGTCTTCAGGGGCCATAACGATTTATTGGTACATAAAAATATGTACCTTTATGTCAGACCACTTCTTTTTTAATTTCTGGGACTGTGTGCTCCGTGCCACAGACCGAGTTCATTGCTGCAGCAACATGTTGCCACTCACTCTGCTTTTCGTTGTTAGTTATCCCAATCCTGTGACCGCTGAACAAAACTACTTTTCGGGCCTCCACCTCACCCAAAAATGTGTCTACTTCGACCTCTGTGAAATTTCACTTCTTTGCTTTTCTCAGTCCTTCTGCCATTGTTTCCGACAAGACATAATACTTGCATCTGAGTCTGTTTTATATGCAGATCGCATTCATGAGGTAGTTTGCATTGACAATTTATGGTTAAAAAGGGGCGTGTACAGGGCGGAACGTGAAGCTGATTCAGCTGCGCACACTTATAGGCACTCTGTGATTTATAAAGCAAAGTTTGCTTAGAGGTTTGCGTACGCAGGGTTTTATAAGTCTGAATATTTTTTGGCGCACGCAAATCTTGGCTTTTCGGCGTACGTATACTTTTAGTAACGATCCCACGCAGTTTTATAAATGTGACCCCTGTTCTTTGGTGTATGCCTCTCAAGATCAATGTGGCGACTTTACAGTGCTTAGAGAGTACTGCTGGGTGCTTGACGTTCTCTGGCATGGCCGACTTGTTGAGTCTTCCGCCTACTCTCAATGTGCCATCTTGCAGAATCGGGTCCAGCTTGAGCAGCTGACTGTTTCGACTGACTTGTTTTCCCTTTTGCAGAGCTTTAATATCCTCTCTGAACTGTTGTCTTTGGCTGAACTGGATTAATATGGACTCTGCAGCGACCATATCCTCTAAGGTAAGTGGTTTCTTTTCCTTTGTTGTTCTGTATTTCTCGATGTGTTTTTCTAGCTTTAATCTTTGCTTTTCGGGGTCCTTCTTGGTTTGATTGACTGTTATCGAGAAATCTTTTCTTTAATCTTTCAGCTGGCGCAAGGTTTCCTTCAGCTTATGCCAGTCCAAGTAGTACTCGATCAATCTGTTAATTGGTTCCACGTTATCTTCGACTATGACTGTGTTGACTGAAACTGTGTTCTTGACCTCTTGGTCATCTTGAAGGCTTTCCTTCCTTTGCACAGGCTGTTTGGGCCAATTATGTTCGCTTTGCAGAAGGATTTTTGGTCCATTAATCCATGTTCCTTCTTGCATCAATGTTTTTGCTTTCAGGCTCCTGCTAGCTTGATCTGCAGGGTTTTCTGCTGTGCCGACGTATTTCCACAGAGACGGCTTCGCGAATCAGTGTAACTCTTGCATTGCAACGTAAGTTTTCAATCGAGCTGTTTCACTGTCAATATATCAATAGAGTACAATAGTGCTGTCTGTCCAAAAGGTAGACGGTTTGGGGTGGAAGTTATAGCTCTTGACTTAGCATCTTGTCTATCTTCACCGCCACGACTGCCGCAGTCAGTTCAAGCCGGGGAATTGTGACCTGCTTGAGTGGAGCCACTCTTGATTTACCCATCAAAAACGAGCAATGTTTCACGCCTTGCTTGTTCTCTAGCAGCAGATAAGTCACAGTGCCGTATGCATACTCTGAGGCATCCGAGAAATGATGTAACTGCGCTACGTTTATGCATCCGAAGTCTAGAGGTTTTAAACATCTGCTCACGTGGTAAGGTTAGTAACATCTTCTTTCCATTTTTGCCAACCTTCAGCATGTTTTTTGCCAATGCTTTCATCCCAACCGTGCTGCTCCTCACAAAGCGCTTTAGCAGAAGTTTGGCTGGCAGGACGACCGGCGCCAAGAAGCCGAGGGGGTCGTAGACGGACTTGACGACGGATAAAATGCCCCTCCTCGTCACCGGCTTGTCTTGCAGCTACATACTGTAAGTGAAAGCATCCATGTCTGTATCCCACTGTACGCCAAGAGTCCTCTCGACTGGTAGTGCGTCATAGCTTAGATCCAAGTCTTTTGCTTCACTAGCTCTGTGTACTTCTGGGATGGACGTTAACACCTTCCGGCTGTGGCTCATCCACTTCGTTCGATTAAAACCTCCACTGGCATACAAGGTGCGGAGATCACTTGCCAATGTCACAGCGTCTTCTTCTGTAGCCGTGCTCTTTAAACAATCATCCACGTAAAAGTTCTGCAGAATTGTTTGAATGGTTTCTGGGGAGGCAGCGGCTCTGTGGTCCTCTGTGGTCCTTCTCCGAAGTGCGTACGAAGCAACGCTTGGTGATGAGGTGGCCCCAAATAGGTGCACTGCCATCCGGTATTCCTCCATGGGCCCATTCAGGTTACCATTGGGCCACCAAAGAAAGCGGAGGAGATCTGCATCTTCTTCTGGCACCTGAACGTGATAAAACATTGACTTCACAAAATCTTAGAGGACACAAACTAACGTGTTGGTCAGATCAGGTCCCTGTAGTAATTCACCATTCAAAGATCGGCCCTGAAACGAGGCTGTGCAGTCGAAGACCACTCATAGTTTTCTTTTCTTAGGGTGATACACACCGTGATGCGGTATGTAGAACATCCTGTTGTCGTCACGGTTCAGCTGGTGTCCCAGAACTTGGACAGCGTAGCCTTTGCTTATGATGTTGTCCATGAAGGCTTTGTACTCTTCAAAGAACAGTTCTTGAGCTTTCTGTGCAAACTGGGGTTTGCGCTGCTCCGCCACACAACGGTTATTACACATTTGGAGCTCCTCGTTCCTCTGAGGCAATCCAATGCTGTAATTTCCGTTCTCTAGAGTTGCTGTTTTGTGCAAAGACTGCATGAACTGTTTATCTTCTTGCGACAACTCTTCCTTGTCATCGTAGTTGCGCTCTTGGAAACCAGTATTATACTGTTGGACAAGTAACTTCTCAACTTCAATCAATGAGATCCTGTTCACTGAACATTGAGGTGGTGTGTTCTCTGTGTCCTCCAGTTCCTTTCTCATGGGCCCATTTACTACCCATCCAATGGCAGTCTTAACGGCATAAGGTACTCCATGTTGACTGTTAATTATGCGCCATGGCTCCATAGCCTTCGGACAGTTTGCTCCAATAAGTAGGCCTACATCTGCTACCAATCCTGGCAAACGCACTTCACTGAGATAAGGCTGTGCTAAGACTGTTGAATATCTGATTGCCTGGGTATGTTTTCAGTGTGTACTGGTATGTTGCTGTGAGTGTACACCTTAGGAAGATCGATATGCTCGGCCTCTTCCAATCAGCACACTTCCAGGACTGATATCACGTAGCTACTTATGAGCCTTTGTTCTCCAGGTTCGTCTTGACCCATGGTGCTGAGAAGTATTTGTGTTGGTTTACCTTTAACGTTCAGTTTCTTTTGCCGGTCTCCCGTGCAGAACGTTGCTGTACTTCCCGGGTCCATGAAGGCGTAAGTCTTCACATACTTGTCGCTCTTTTTTTATTTCATCTTCACGGGTACAATCAACAGCACACATTCAGCTTTTCCGGCCCCAGTTAGACTACAGGACTCTTGCGTGACGGAAACTTGAGCACACAAAACTTTGTTTCCGTTCCTTCATTTTTGCAGAACTTGCTGAGATGGCCGGGAGTTAAGCAGCCAAAACACAAGCCATTTGAATTCAGGAAGTCCACAAGTTCTTTGTAAGGCTGATCTATTATTTTGTTGCATGAAGCTAGAGTTCGAGACTGCTGGCAGTACAAACACGGCTTCTCAAATGCGATCCTGGTCTTGCCTGGATTAGCTGGCATCACATATGTTCCATGAGGCATTTTATCTTCTGGGAAACGTTGGTAGCGAAGCTGCTTCCACGCACTTCGCTCTTAAAAGGAGGTCTTTCCTTTTGTTCAACCTTCACAACCGTTGTTGGTCGGCTGTCTGGTAGATTACCGAAGAGGGGATCCATCATTATTTTAGCTTGGCGGTCAATGTATTTCACCAAATCAACAAACTTTGCTCTTCTGCCTCCTCGCACTTTGACGTAAGCTTCAGCACGCCAACGTTCTTTCATTTTGAAGTGTAGTTTGGATACCACAGTCCGTAAGTTGGTAGGGTTGTCCATCTCCTCCAGATAGTCTGTCTTCCATAGTGTTGCGACACCCAAACAGGAACACAGCATAAGCATTTAATGCATTACGTCATCCGACTTGATCTGCAGCCATTTTAGTGCTTTATCAATGTACGCGCTGGCGATCTGTAGCTCGTCCCCAGTGCTCTTGAAGCAGTTTCCACGCTTTAGAGTAGCCTTTGCTAGCTGACATGTGGGTGCAGCAGCGGACTAGGGGTTCACCAGCTGTATATTGTTCCAAAAAATACAATTTGTCCTTATCGTTGTTGGTCTTTTGTTCAATTGAGTGCTCGAATGCTCTGATGAAAGATTTGTACTGCAGTGCGTCACTCTTGAAGACAGGGATGTCCTTCGTTGGTAGCTGGGATTACCTTTGTTGTTTTACCAGTAGCTCAGTGATAACGTTTTGATTTTGCATGACTATTAGCATCTCGTCTCCTCTGTTGGATTGAGCATTACCTTGATCTTGTTGAGCCACCTTTGGTACTTGGGATTGCAGCATTTGTGGTTGAGCATGAAAACCTGGATTTACTGGCTGAGGAAGCGAGTTGATCGACTCGCGACTGGATACTTCTTGCTTCCCGTTCCCACCTCGTAGTAGTTTTACTAGCGCGTGGCTACTGTAACCACGGCTACCGGAACCATCTTCGGATCTTTCGTATTCTTTAAGCACTTCTAATTTTGCACTGCTTTCTGCTAATGCAGTTTCAAACTCAAGTTCTTCTTTTGCCCCTTTAAGTTTAGCCATTTCAAACTCAAGCTGTTGCGTTTCAAACTCAAGCTGCTGCTTTTTCTTCTGAGCTGCAGCACGTTCAAGCAGAGCTGCATGTTCAGCCTCTTGTTTAACACATGTCGAGGAAGCTCGTGATGTGGTCGTCTTGCGACTTACGTGAGATTCGTTCTGATGGTCGTGTCCAGCATAGCATGCACCACACTGCGATATACTGTCGCTTGGTTTAACAGAATCTTGCGGGTCAGCTTCCGCATCATCCTTTTGCAACGAGCCTTCGTGCACAGCTGCGATCCATGTTTTAGTTGCTTTCATGAATTCTTTGATTGATGCCATTTTGGGATCAAATGTTTTTTCATCTTCAGGCAAAAGGCTTGCAACTTCTTTGTTGAGGCAATAAAACGTATTTACAGAAAGCGGGAAATCATTTTCCATAACATCTTTAACCTCAACCAACCAAATTTTAGTATCACTTATCATTTCTCAATGCTATATATTTTTGCAATTTCTCCCCTAAGGCTTTCTCTGTCAACCTGCGTGTCCGTCCTGGATCCATTGTATCCTCAAAATATCCAACCCCCTTTTCCTTTATCAGTCATCCTAATATTGCAGAGTTAGGCTTTAGTTGCATGCTATAGTTTAAAAGCACTTATCCGTCAAGTAACCTTTTCTTCATAAAAACAATGGCAAAACAACTTCTTAAATGAAGCCCATATAATCCACGTTGACTGTCACAAGGCTTAAAATACGAGGTGACAAGGAGAATCAACAACTTGGTTTACTTGAAAGTCTTCAAATAAAATACACGTCTTCAGCACGTTCGTTTCAGTTTTTGAGGAGGTCTGCTTAAAAAATCTGAAATATTGACACATATATAACTAAAGGGTGCACTGTACTATCTGTGCACACCCCTTCTGAAGCCTCTCTCTCTCCCTCCCTCTCTCTCTTTCTCTCTCTCTTTTCGTTCTGTCGAGCACAATAATTGTCTGACAAAACTCGCGTTCTGTGGAGCACGTTTGTTTCAGTTTTTGAGGAGGTCTGCTTAAAAAAATCTGAAATATTGACATATATATAACTAGAGGGTGCACTGTACTGGCTGCACACACTCTCTCTCTCTCTCTCGTCTGAAAAACGCTCTCATTCAAAATGCATTGGTTTACATTTCGTTCTTTGTGGCACGGAAACATCAGAGAAACGCTCCCATTCAGAAAGCATTGGTTTACATTTTGTTCTGTGCAGCACGAAAAAGTCAGACAATCGTGCTGTGGAACACGATTCCATAGATTAACGTTTGTGCGCAAGAGCATGAATTTGCGTGATACCGGGTTGGAAAATTTATATTTTGCCACAGTCACTATATTTGTTTCTATCTTTACCTGTTTGTATACCACATATCCAGTTTCACAATTGTGATAGACTAATATCTAGATTTATTTGGGGGGGGCGCGGAAACCGAGAAGTCAATATACCACGCTACAGCTGCCTAAAGACAAGGGGGGGCTGGCACTTCCTAACTTCAGGGAATACTTTAATGCAGCACAATTGCGTCCACTTATTTACTGGTGTAATGTTGATTATGTAGCTTGTTGGAAAGATATTGAAATACCTACATCTGGGCCCCCGATTCAACCACTCATAGGGCAAAGAGAAATTCCCGCCCATACTAAAGAAGAGTAAGAATTAGACCCAATAACAACTTTTGCCTTCAATACATGGTTTTCCGTTATCAAACAACTGAAGGGAAGGGAAGGGAAGGGAAGGGAACTTGGCCTATTAAAATGGATAGCTTTCGATAAAGAATTCACTCCGGGAATTTCTGATACCAGATTCAAACGGTGGACGGACATGGGCATAACCGTGATGTGCAAGGTTATCCAAAAGGGTGAAATTAGAGACTTTCAAGATTTAAAAAATACTTATGGCCTATAACATCAGGACTAATTCAGATTCTTACACTTGAGAGATTACCATATAAAAATAATTAAGAAACACGCTGATGAGATACATCCTATGGTAAAAGTGATTGTTCAAACTTACAATGATGTCATTCCCAGGGCTGTGTCAATTCTATATTGTTGTTTGATGGAAGCTAAGAATGATTCAACATTATATGTCAAAGCTAAATGGGAAAAAGAACTGAGTGAAGAGATCCCGGACACCATGTGGTTTGATATGTGGAAAATACACCAGACAACTACACAGTCACATGGATGGAGAGAATTCACTTCAAAAACCAAATTTGTTTCTTTATAACGGCCATGATTACTAGCAAACAAACAAACACTCAACAACCCTGCTGGAGCCTGTGCAACTATATGGATCCTAGCCATACACACAGGTTTTGGAGCTGCAGTAAAATTCAACCTTTCTGGGATCATATTCATGTCGTGCCAAATGACAAATAGAGGGAAATTTATTTGACTGTTGTATGGAAATGTTTATTTAAGGGTTAACTTGTTCTGTAGAAACTATGTTTGAATAATAAAATATTTGTTTTAGTTTTTTCTGTATAGGTAATTGGTGATGAGACTGACCTGCTTCTGCTTCAAGCATTGTTCCAAAGTCTCTGTAGAAATGTTGAGTATTTAATTTACTTCAAAGAAAATATTACGAAATTTGTGTGAAGTAACTCAGATTATTTAAACTGTAAAGATTAAGATTTTGTCATTTGAGAATTGGGGTTTGATGCTTTATACTCTGAGCATGTTCTGAGTGACATTATGTGTTATCGCGATGAGGCTGGTTCATAGTGTTTGCTGCTCTGAGCCTATTTTGCAGGTGATGTGAACTGTTCAGCTCCAGTGACTGTTGGTAGTGCAGACTGTAGTTAGATTTTTGCACATTGAGCTCCAGTTGTGCCCACTGTGGGTTAGCGATCGAAAAAAAACGAATGTATGTGGCTTCACTACAACAACCACAATATTGGAGTTCACCCATTGTATGAGGGTCATTCTACGTCACAACATCTGATAGACGCCAGCCAATCACAGGTGGGCACTATTCACACCTGCGCCTTACAGGTGAACGCTGCAAAGCCGGCCAGCTGCGCTCTTTTAAAAAATACACAACTGTTACGGTAACACCCTTAACTCTACCGGCAGTGGGTCGGAATGAGGAGGACACCGATTCTTGACAGGCTTACTTTATTCCCGTTGCACTCACTTTACAGTAGGTTGCATTAGCTTATGCTGCTTTCTCTCGCTTGCATTCACACACCCAGACTCATTCATTGCTTTGCTTGATTGACACATGCTACCGCTCGCTCTCCTCGCTCGTCCATACACTCACTGAAATCCCTCAAACAACAACACACTGCCATTCTCGCTCACTCACTCAAGTTACGAACACACCAAAAGCGTAAAAATAACAAAGATTTACGCGCGTAACGCAGCTAAAATTTTGCTTGACCATTTTGTGTCAAAAATTGTCCTACGCAGCTACGCGCCTGTGGCTGCGCTGGATTTAGGAGTCCGAGGAAGGAAACCCAAACGCCGCAAAGTTTGGGTGCATGATAGAGCTTGGATCGGGTTAGATTAAATAATCTCAGATATAAATAACAATAATCGGGTTAAATAACTTCACATGGTGTGTCTGGTGTGTTTCCAGCATTCGTAGTGTTGATCAGCAGAGATATAGTCCGCCAAGACGTTGAGGTTGCATAGCAACCAGAGATGCTGTCCATGCAAGTGAATGGAGCGTTCCCTCTTCGTCATAACTATCAAACCAAACATCCTTCACATTCACCGAGCGAACATTATGAAAGTAAAATGCACATTTCTCGCTAAAAATGTTTACATAAACGCATTTAATGGCGTAACTATGTTACTATTTCCACCCAGAATAAAGAAAGATGTCGGCCGTATGCTTCTGTGCAAGCGTCACTACTCTCTGCCAGTGACGTCGGGTCAAGCTCCACGCTGATTGGCTATCGCGGCTAAGCATCACTCGTTGGAGTGTTGAAAGTTCAATTTTTTGAACTCCGGGCGTAGGCGCGTAGGTGCATTAGGTGCGTATATACACAGCTCATACGCGGCTAATGCGGCTAAAATGTTGCTTTAGCGCATGTAACGCATCTACGCAGCTCATACGCGCGTAAACCAATGGTTCTCTATGGAAAAATTGCCGATTTTATACGCGTCTTACGCGAGTAACGCGGTTGGTGTGGCCGTACCTTTAGGCTACTCTGTCTCATAACACTACTATCAAGATACATCATCTACTTCCGAATTGCCCTCCAACAATTTAAAATTAGAAAAATCCTCCACCTCAAACAACACATCTGTGTGGCATATGAGCTCACATCGTGTAGCGATAGTGCCTTTAGACTCTCTGTCACTCTGTTTTTCAAGGAAGTTATATCATTTAGATCTTCCTGAGTGACAGCTAGATTAACCCAGCCTCCTTTACAGCCACCTCCTTCCTAACTGAGCCGTCAGAATCTTGGTCAGAACGCATTTTTCAAAATTGTGCAGTGTGACAAGTTATGCTGAGACTGGGGGTAAAGTTACCCTTAAAAGTTGTTTTAAGTATTTTTTTCTGCTTTTAGTCATTTCCCAGGTGACACAGTGGACAACACTGACACCGAACCAGAGTCAAACACTGACGCAAGTAGCAACTCCAGCACAGACTCAGATTCCAGCAGCAGCAGCTCTTCCTCCTCTGATGGCCGAAAGAAAAAGAGGAAGCACAAGAAGAAAGCAAAAAAAAGGAGCAAAAAGTCGAAGATGTCAAAGAAGTCAAAGGCCAAAGGATATCGTGGTAAAGTCAATTATATAATTGTGCTGTATTTCTTTAGGTTCAGACATTACATATACAGTGCTGCTTGAAAGTTTGTGAACCCCTTGACCATTTTGGAATTTTATTGTGTTTAACCATTATTAATTCATTTTTTATCAATACCAGTATTTTTTTTAGAAATAACAGAATTAAACAAATGATTTGCCAACTGTTGTATGTGCAAAAGTTTGTGAACCCTGAGCTGCACTGCCTAAAATCGAGCTGGTAAACACAATCAGGTGGGCCAAATTGAGTGATGAAATGATATTTTTTTCCATTTTCAGTGACAACAATATCGGATGTGGTGAAGCGGTACCGCCAGGTCCTACGAATAATTGAAAGGGGACACACGATGTCAAGGGCATTCCTAAAGGCAGGCGTATCAAGAAAAACTGTGAAGGACACCGCCGCAATCGGGCAAAAAGACGATCCTCCATTTAGCAAAGGTCTGTGACTCAAAAATTGTTGGAGAGCTTTCTTTAAAGATTGAAGAACTTAAAAAGAAAAAAAACTGATACCATTCACCAAAAGAGGCTGAGGCTGAAATGGACAGAGGAGAAAGGGGAGAGTGTTTTCATTTATTTAAAAATATATATATACGTTATTGTTGTATTTGTTCAAACGGTTTATAGTATTCTTGTTTCTTTTGACTCTTTCAACTCTTCCTTTGTAAAAAAAGTTCTGTTAAAGTTTCGTTTTTTTTAAATAATAAAGTTGCTTTCTTCTCTGATATGCTGCTTATGTGTTGTTTATTTCACTTTGCGGTCATCCAGTTTTACTGATCAGTTGAGCAAAACTTGTCTCTATTTTGTACTGTTACTAGTTTGTAGAGTGTCTACTGTTCTCAACTGTTTTCACTTTAATTTGACAGTCCTAAGACCTCTCTACTAATGCTTAGTTGAATATCGACTGATAGTTTGTTGAGAATCAACTATTTTCTCTGTTTTGCTCTGTTAATAGTTTGCAGACACTAAACTGTTTTCACTTTAATTTTACAGTCCTAAGACCTGTCTACTAATGCTTACTTGAATATCGACTGATAGTTTGTTGAGAATCAACTGAAAGTCAACTACTTTCTCTGTTTTGCTCTGTTAATAGTGTGTAGACACTAAACTGTTTTCACTTTAATTTGACAGTCCTAAGACCTCTACTCATGCTTAGTTGAATATTGACTAATAGTTTGTCGACAGTCATATGACAATCAACAGGTTGTCACCTACACAGGGTGCCTATTGATTGATAAAATATTCTCATCTTTATTTTACAATGAACATATATGATCAACAGAGGGTTGAATGGTCATTCATTAGATGTGTTCCTTGTGAGTGGGGGAAAGTTGATCCATATGAAACGTAAGTTGAGAATTGGTTAATAACAGCAGTTGATAGTCAACTTACTAGAAGTTGACACTCAACTGATAGTTGAATATTTGTAAAGAACATGTAGTAAAAAACACAATGTCTGTTGCAGACTGCTTTTGTAAAAATAAATTAACAAAATAAAAATATAATATAGTTAACTAACACTTAATTGAATGCATGTTACATATTTGTTGACAAGCTCTGTAGAGTATCAACTAACTCACTGTTGAATATCAACTAAACATCAGCTAATAGTGCAACGTGTAGTTAACTTACAGTTAGTTGAATGCTTGTTTCTTATCTGTTGAAAGCTTTGTTGAATATCAACTAACCATCTACTGATAATGCAACTTATAGTTAACAGACAGTTAGTTGAATCCTTGTTTCTTATCTGTTGAACAAGCTCTGTCAAATATCAACTAACCATCTACTAATAGTGCAACTTAGTTAACTTACAGTTAGTTGAATACATGTTACTTATCTGTTGATATAGTTCAGTTGATTGTCAACTCAATTAACTGTTGACATGCAACTGAGTATCTACTGATGGCTTGTTGAGTGTTAACAGTGGACTATCAAACTAAAGTGTTACCTAATTGCCTTATTTGAATCACTTGACTTGTTTAAACTTCATAGTATTAGAATGTTGCTGTCAATTTATGAAAATTAATCTAATATTTTGGAACAGTTAGGCAAGCGTCTTGAGAGAACTTTGGCCCCCATGACTCAAGTAAGAATACATTTTTGGGAATTAAAATACTGAATTGATAGAGAAATTTGATAGAGGAAAAAGGATTCCAAACAAATGTCTTTCTCTTCTAATCCCCTTGACCTAGGATGATGACGTTGATACAGGGCGGGAATGTGTTCAAGGGGCTGAGTGTGTACCTCAACGAAGACCTAGCAAATCCTGTCAGGGAGTTTGTGGTGAGTGAAGTTATTTTACAGATTTTGATATTTTGTTGAGCACCAAAATAGGTAGCCGGCGGCGCCGTCCCGGTCTCGCGCTGCGGCCTTGTCTCCCGCTGCGGCGCCGGCGGCAGCGGCGTCCCTTGCGGCGGCGTCCCTTGCGGCGGCGTGCAGTCCCGTCCGGGTTCTGCATACCGAAGGGGTGGGGTATTTTACCGGGGGGTCGTAGTGGGATCTTCATGCCTGCATTCTCCACCATATGTGGCAACCCAGTACTTGATTGGGCCGGGTTCCACGGATAAATGACACGTTTGTGTGAGGAATAGGTCGTCCAAGGCATTTATTACATAACTTAAATCACGCCGTCCAGGACCAAGCCTCGGGCTGGTCCGGGCCGAGGCTTACGGGGCGGGATGCCACAGGACACCACAGTGGGAATATTTGTTGTGAAAAAAGATGCAACCAGTCGACTTGAGGACATTGGGATTGTCCTGGAAGGCCTGCAGATAATGCAAGGAATGGACAACGCTGCATTAGCTGCTGCCATGTTGTTTGGCCTAATGTATGTATTGAACTTCAACTACCCTCCTGAGCTAAAGTTCAAGTTTGAAGTGCTCCAGAAAGTTGTGACGGCATCACGCTCTCAAAGAAAGCCCCAAGCCCACGTCGTATAGGCTTCGCCTTTTAAGGCTATCGCTATTGGGTTTTCCCTAGGCGCGAGCCGTAGCACTGAAAATTTTGTAAACAAATTTTTCAGTGCTACTGCGGAAGTTCTGCTCCCATTTTCTTCAGGACGATCCTAGCATAACTGGATAACATGGACTCCAAGACGATCCGCATCTGCAAGTCGTGTAACACGGGTAACATCTTGCCTCATGACGGCCATGAAATGTGCGAGGGCTGCCCCAGGCATGAACATGTCCTCTTGGCGCTCTCGCCGCTCTGCCTGTGTCAGCACTGTAAGGAGCTGTCGGTGAAATACCGACAGCGCAGAGCCGACACTGCCCCCATCATCGCTGACGGTGCCGACGACTTTACTGTCCCGCTCGACGATGCCCTCTCCCACCTTGCGAACTCGGAGTCGGACGACTCCAACTACGGCGAGGAGGGGGCGTCCCCCCTGGCTTCCCCTCTCCGAATGGAGGGGTCGGAGCCCGGGGCAGCAGCATTGCCCGTCTCTGCCACCACCTCACTTCCAGTGGTTGGAGCTTTGGTGGCAGAGTTTCCGGGCATTATCGCCAGGGCAGCCACAAACCTTGGCCTTCTGGTGCCCATGCCTCAGGCCCCCCAACGCCCGGACCAGCTGCATGGAATCTGGGGGCTCGAGGCCGCGACACACCCCGCCCGTCTCGACCCGATCTGGCCGATGTTTCCCGCCATCAGACCGTACTTCAGAGGGCCTGCGGCGGAGCCCGGGAAGCTCGGAGCCCCGGTGAAAACATTCATCCAGGTCACGAAGACGGAGGGTATGACAGACCGGGGTTACAGGGCGGTACCGCCGCTGGATCCCGCTCTGTGCGCTGTCTTTGGAGTGAAGCCGGGGCTCGGCGGCCGCCGCCCCACTCCCAAAGACCAGCTGACGGCCAAGCTTACAGACAGGGCGCATCAGTGTATGATGAAGCAAGAGGCTGTTATGAATAACATCGCCCTGCTGGCACATGACATCTCCACCATGGCGGCTGACCCTCATCGTCTGGCCGAACGGGCAGTTGACGTGGCGAAAATTGCCGGTGTCATCCCCTGCCTCTGCTCCACCGGTGCGGTAACAGCGGCCTGGACGGCGGCATGGCAGCACCTCATTCAGAGGAACCTGTGGCTGCAGCAGACCCCGGGCATCCCTGAGCCGATGAGGCGACAGTTGCTGGAGTGCCCCATCAGCCCGGACAGGCTGTTCGGACCCCGCCTGTCATCTATGGTGGACGAAATGCAGGCTGCTTCCAAGGAGGCAGATAAATTCCAGAGACCCGTCTCCCGCCCTCCGCCTCCATCCCGGCAGCAGGGCTCGGCCCCGGGTTCCCGTCGCTGCCATAGGCCCCCGACAGCCACTGTCACGGTGCCGCCGGCAGCTCCTCCTCCTGGCCCCCCGGCTTACCAGCCTCACCCGGCTTACAAGCCCCGCCCGCCTCCATCGCAGGCTGTGGCGAGCGGCCAGCAAGGGCCCCGGGCAGCGGGCTCATGGGGCAATGTCCCGCCCCGCAAGCGCTGGCGAAGGCTATAATGGGGCGAGGGAGAAGCGTGTGACGGCGAGAAGACAACGGCTCTGTTAAGAGCCACCGACCTCTTTACTATATGGTGCGTTTTAATATCCATCCGTCTCGGAGCTCCGAGGACGTTGCCTAGCGACACGCACAAACACGCCCCTTTTCCTCGGAAGTCGATCTCGCCATCTCGGTTGAACTCAGCGGTGACTGAGCGAGGCTTCCGAGATAGAATTAAAGATGGATGCGCCCAGTGTGACATGTAAGTGAACTGTTTTCATTGTGTTTGGACCGCTTTGGTGGTTTAAATCGCAATTTCAATCACTCGTATTGCTGTAATAACGTACATATGCAGAAGATACATTGAAACATGAAATAAAGTGAAAATTGTAGAAGTTCAAATGGCTGCGTTTTCGTACGGTGAAAACGCACCGTTTCATTTAGATTATGTCGTAGTCCTGAAATAATATAAATGAAAATAGTAGTAGTAGTAGTAGTATAATTTATCGAATGATGAAGTGTATCAGAATGAGCCCTTTAGTGGCAAGCCTAAAGGGTTAACCTGATATAGTTATATGTAGCCTACCTAAACAAACTACGGTTTTACTAGAAAAGTGCTTTCAGTGGGTGAAATGTCAATGTTGCAGTGTGTGCTGAACTGGTAGCCTATTTGAATTTGCAGTGTGATAAAGTGTGAATGATAACTGTGCATCTTAGAACATTGCCCAAAAGACACAGAGTGTAATATACAGCGTTTCATTTTTAGTGTTTGTTGATCAGAGCAACATGCTGATGTACTGGGAGCAGGAGAGGACCCGTCCCTTTCCTGGGCCCTTGTTTCAAAAACAAGATAACCCAGGCACATACTACTTGGACCAGGGGCTCAGGCATTCCGTTAGCTTGGTGTGCATTCAAAGCACAGGTGAGATAGTAATAAGCATAATTAAGAATGAAGTATGCACAGCATAAACGACAATAATGCTCGAGCCAGGTATAGAAAGCAAAGATCCAGAGGCAGACCTGGGAGGGAAAAGACCCACAGCACACCACACGGTTGTTCAAAACTTCAAAGTGTATTACAGGAACCAACCAGTATTTATATGTCTAAACAATCACTAATAAAAGTATTACAATTAAGTTGACAATTGACATTATTCCCATGGGAATCATGAATTTTCTTCACATGTGTCCTTTCTGTCTGATTCAGCTCCCGCCCCTCTGCCTGCCACTGCCTTCAAATGCCCCACTGCCCACTGTCACCGAGACTTTCCTGAAGGACCACACCCTATACCTAATTGACCTCATGCGGCTGCAATTAGAAGCAGAGGGTAGGGGCCCTCCCAGGTCCCTCCAGGACCTGAGCCAGCGCCTGAAGCTGGTCAGGAACTCGAAGAAGCTGCTGTGGGAGGAGATTGCTGGCAAGCTGACCGACCATTTTAAATGTACCTTTTCCCCAGACAAGGTAGCTCGTAAGTGGAACACGTTAGTGGAGGCAAATAAAAAAGTAAAGGACCACAATTCGTCCACAGGGAGGGGTCCTGGTAAATTTCAGTTTTTTTCCGAGATGGATGACCTCATGGGAGGTCACCATGACATAGTCTTCCCTGTTGTGGGAACAGCCATGGGCCTGGATGTGCGCAGGCCAGGTGCCCTGCAGGTCAGTGTGTCTGCACCAGATGCACCAGATGCCTCACCTTCCTCGTCCACCAGTGCCGTCGCTCCAGCTCAATCTGGAACTCCATCACCTCCTCCGTCATCCCGCGGTGCTCCTCGCACAGCTACCACCATGCCCCCTGCTAACACCCCAAGGAGGCCACGCAAGCGCCAGAGGGAGGAGGACCTGTTGACGTTCCTTAGGGAGTCCGAGGCAGCCTCCCAAGCGGCCGCCCAAAAACGGCACGCTGAGACCCTTGCACAAATGAAGGAAGCCCAGGAGGGGCTCCAGAGTTTGTTTGGCCAGATGGTGGAGAAGATGTAAAATAATTCTTTATTTTTCATTGGAAAATGTTAATATGTTAATGTATTTTGGTTAATGTTCAAATTTTTTAGATATTTTATTTTATATTATATGTAATTTTACCGCACCGTTGTAACGAAAAGAGAGCTGAGCCGCAAGGCAAAGCTCTCGATCTACCGGTCGATCTTCGTTCCTATCCTCACCTATGGTCATGAGGGCTGGGTGATGACCGAAAGGACGAGATCGCGGGTACAAGCGGCCGAGATGAGTTTTCTCAGAAGGGTGGCTGGCGTCTCCCTTAGGGATAGGGTGAGAAGCTCAGCCATCCGTGAGGAACTCGGATTAGAGCCGCTGCTCCTTTACTTAGAAAGGAGTCAGCTGAGGTGGTTCGGGCATCTGGTAAGGATGCCCACTGGGCGCCTTCCTTGGGAGGTGTTTCAGGCACGTCCAGTGGGGAGGAGACCTCGGGGAAGACCCAGGACTAGGTGGAGAGATTATATCTCAACACTGGCCTGGGAACGCCTCGGGATCCCCCCGTCAGAGCTGGTCAATGTGGCCTGGCAAAGGGAAGTCTGGGGCCCCCTGCTTGAGCTGCTCCCCCCGCGACCCGACCCCGGATAAGCGGATGACGATGAGGATGAGGAGGAATTTTATATATTTTATTTAATGCCTTTTTACTGTAAATAGTTGAGAACACTGAAAGCACTGAAACCTGTTCACTTTTCCCTGTTATGTTGTTTGTCCGTGGGCCCTGTTTTGTTTTGTTCTTGGCCCGGAGGATAGAAGAGGAAACAAGGCACACTTCTGTGCAATAGCAATTGTTTAATAAAATCTATTTTGAATATCAACCAAGCCTTATCATGGTTGAATGTTACCAGTTACCAGAAAAACCTCACTGGCCTGTGAAGCATTAAATTTAACACTTTGTATTACAACGCCTACAAATACATGAACATGATATCACATAATGTAGCATGTGCCCTCTACTCTACTAAAGAATATACTTTACATTAATGTTAGGAGAGTGCTATGTATCCAGGTTAACTGTTGATTTAAGTTTAAGCCAGTTCTAGGTACGACTTGAAGGGGGAGAAAATTGACACTGACAAAAGGTTTCAAAGGTGTAAAAAAAACTATATACATTTATTAGATGACAATGGTCAAAACTACTCGTTCCCATCCTCGTGTCTTGGACAGCCCGTGGGGTGTTCATCACAGCCAACCACAGTTTCAAGGGCAAAGTTGTGCAAGAAGCATGCAGCCATGATGATCATCACCACTATGTCCATCCTGGTGTTCTGCAGGTCTCTTAAGCGGCGCCACTTGCACTTCATCCTGCCAAAAGCCTGTTCAACGATCACCCTCCCCCTACTGATGTAGAAATTTTGCTGGTGGTCAGCATCGGTTGTTGCGCTTTGGGGTAATGATGAAGGGGAAGGCCTGACCAATGTAGGCACTGTCACCGAGCAGACGATAGTCCTCCATCTTCTCCTGCCAGTTTGCATAAAAAGTGGAGCCCCGCAGCATCCTGGCATCGTGCACCCTGCCTGGTGGTCCAACAAAGATGTTGATGAAACGGCCTTCATCATTGACAATACCCTGGAGGAGGACAGAGTAATAGCTTTATCTGTTGATGTAATCCCCTCCTCTGATGGGTGGCCTCTGGATCCTGATGTGGCAACCATCTATTGCCCCAATGACTCCATCGAGGCCAGAGGTACGCTGGAAGGCAGCAGAAGACATCCTCTTGTCACAGCCTCTTGGCCAAGAAACAAAGTGTGGGCCGATCCCTGACATGATAGTCAGCACCTGAAGGATGGCTGTGTGCGCCGCTGACTGGGAAACGTTACATTTATCAGAGATCTCTCTGTAGCTGTTCTGGTTGGCCATATACCAGACAAACATGAGGGCTTTTTTGGGAACAGGCAAGGTGGGAAGTCCATGGCTGTGTTTGCTGTGCAGGCCGCCCTCCTGAAGCAGTCGAAGGAGCTGCTCAAACCTGGATCTTCTGATCCGGAAATGGCGGGCAAATGTATGGTCATCCATATCCAGCAAGACCTCCCACTCCGTTCCAGACTTCAGGATGACCTGCGGTCTGGACTGCAGCACAGCTGTTACAACAGCCCTACGTGAATGAAAAAAGAAATAGGGAAAATGTAACAGTGCATACTGTTACATTTGTTTGCCAGCAAAGTTTGCATCTTGCACAACTTGTCGTATAAATAAATAGATAGCTAGATAGAGATACTTTATCTCGAAGGAAATTAAGGTGTCCAGTAGCATACACATCAAGGCACAAATACAATGACATCCATACAAATAAACACACACATGCTAACCTATCCCAACAATATATACATCCTACCCTATACTACCCTTTGACATACATACAACATACATACTACCCAAAAGCAAAGGGAGACATAAATGATGTGCCACTAGTTAATTGCGGTTATGATATGTTACATATTAAGGAGGAGTGTGGATAAAAAGCCAACAGGCGCAAGGGAATCATAGTGCAAAGGTGCAGTGCACAACAGAGGTTCCAGAAACATGCATGACACATTATCTTTACCTTTTAAGTGCATATATTTATATCGACAAAAACGTTCAGTAGAAGAGCAACTCTGCAAGGAGTTCCATGTCACCTCTAGCTACGACGCCCATGTTTTTAGCCCATTACCTGCTAGCTAGCATGCCAATCTACTATCACGCGACTCCAACGCTTTCACTTTTCACTAAATATACTGAAATATGAACATACCTTCTGCGTCTTGTGTACTCTTCCTGGAATTCTTCCTCGAGGTCGTGTAGGTGAAGCACATACTTGTTTTGGAGTGCCTGGTAGTCGGCCAATGCTACCGCAACAATAGCTTTCCGGGTGGCGTCCATGTTTTTCTCCGACGACCTACGCTCAAAACATAATAAAACGATTTTAGTGTGGGCGTGGCGTCCGATCCGAGATCCGAGTCGGCTCGCAGAGAATACTCGAACGCACCAATAGACGGCTGTTTTCTCCCCACACCCCAGTTAACGCCGGAGCCAATCGGCTCAGGCCATTACTGTTTCACACGCATCTCCCGCTACATATGGGCAGGCCTTCAATAAACCTTGTATTATTGATCGAGCCAGCCCTTCATTGCTTTTTAAAAGGCAACCTCGCCCGGCTTACCAGCCCCGCCCGCCTCCATCACAGGCCGCGGCGTGAGGCCAGCAAAGGCCTCGGGCAGCGGGCTCGTGGGGCGATGCCCCGCCCCACAAGCGCCGGCTATTACGGGCCGAGGGAGAAGCGTGTGACAGAGAGAAACACCTCTTTACTAAAGACGGCTGTTTTCTCACCACACCCCAGTTAACGCCGGAGCCTATCGGCCCGGCCATAACTGTTTCACACGCATCTCCCACCACATATAGGCAGGCCGTCAATAAACCTTGTATTATTGATCGAGCCAGCCCTACATTACTTTCCCCTCACCACATCATGCCTGGCATAGTCTCGCAAAGCCAGACCAAACTACAGCAAGTAGAATGGTCTGGAACCAAGCTACCTCGAGCCGTCTATCCGTGGGGAAACTGGGCGGGCCTATTTTTATTTCTTTAAACCAATCACAATCGTCTAGGGCGGGGCTAAGCCCGGGAAGCAGCAGCGGTGTCCATGCAAAATAGTGCCGGGAGGAAATGCCAGCAACCGGAAGGGGAGGAGTAGCGGTGAAATCCGACGCTAGGCAATAGACGCTTTCCACTTCCGTTCAGCCAGACTATGCCTGGCATGACATGTGGCGAGAAGGCCGCTAAAGCGAGCTCTCTGTCTACGAATGACACGCAGCTCGTTCACAGTGTCAGCAGTCTGCTGCCCAGTCACAGTGTTATTCCTCCTTGCGTCCCAACGCTCAGGAGAGAGGAAGCTACACTCTTGTCACAAGCTGAGCAGGCAGGGCATGGGCTGCGGGGAGGACTCCGGCAGGGGCTCAAGCGTGGCTCGTTTCCATGACAGCCACATCAAAACAAGAGGCTGCACAGCCGCTTTCAGAGCATTACTCAGAATGGCTGAATGCGTGCACCCTGGCCAAATGGATGGACAGGCTGATCAGCAAGGGTCACACCCTGCAGTTCACCTCTGTTCCGCCACGATTAAACGGGATTGTGGAAACAACGCTGTCATCCAAGGATCAACAGCTGTCACTTTTGGCGGAGCTCCAGCAGCTTCTAGCGAAAAAAGTGATTTCCACAGTCGCAAAGAGAGGAAATGCAGTTTCGTTATTTCCTGGTACCTAAGAAAACAGGAGGGCTGAGACCGACTCTCGATCTAGCCCTATTCAACAAATGCATCGCGGAGAGAACGTTTCACATGATAACAATCAGACAAGTGTTACAGTGTGTAAAACCAGGCGACTGGTTCACCTCAATAGATTTGAAGGACGCTTACTTCCACGTCACAGTGATCCCCAAACACAGGAAATTCCTGAGTTTCTCATTCCAAGGGTCACACTACCAGTACAACCGTCTCCCGTTTGGCTATTCTCTAGCCCCATGAACATTTCCAAGTGCATGGAAACTGCTCTCCGGCCGCTGCACGCAACAGGAATGAGAGTACTGTTCTACTTGGACGATCTGCTTTTGATGGCTCGCTCCAAGGAGGAAGCAGCTATTCAAACAAAAAAGCTGGTAATTCACCTATCGAATTTAGGCTTCGCCATAATTGGAAGAAAAGCTCCCCCCTCCCCTCACAGAATGTGAGTATTTGGGGGTAGAGCTGGATTCAGCTGTAAAGAGAGGACGGCTCTCACAGCAGAGGATGGAGACGCTGTGGTCTCTCCTCCGCCGCTGTTCCCCGGGCAGCGTCGGGACAGCCCTCTCTGTCATGAGGCTGCTGGGCATGATGTCAGCCGCTCACACGGTGGTGCCGCTGGGGCTGCTTCACATGAGGCGGCTGCAGAGAGGGTTTTCTCGCCTGCAAATCGACCCGGTGCGCCAACGGCGGCGCAAAGTGACCATCCCCCTATCAGTGGGCTGGGGGCACACAAACTTGCTCCCATGATGTGCTGTTGGACGCATGGCGTATGTTATTCTACGTATGCTATGTTATGCACCTTGGATCAACCCCTCATCTCAATATCTCTGCCGACTTTAACCCTTCCACACACTCATTCTCCTCCTTCCAGCTCCCTGATATCTCAGAAATCACTGAACTCATTCGGAAATCCAAGCCATCCACCTGTCAACTTGACCCCCTACCCACACATCTAGTTAAGGCCTCCCTCCCCTCCCTAATTCCTCTCATTTGTGCAATCATCCGCTCCACTCTTACTGCTGGAACTGTCCCTACATCCTTCAAAACTGCTGCCGGGGTCTGCTGGTGCAGACCCCTCCAACTTCAACAACTTCCGTCCTATATCCAATCTGCCCTTCATCTCCAAAATCCTGGAAAAGACAGTTGCCTCCCAACTCTATTTTCACCTATCTGACAATTACCTTTATGAACAGTTCCAGTCCGGATTCCGCCCACTCCATAGCACTGAAACAGCACTCATCAAATTCACCAACGACCTCCTTATGGCAGCTGATTCTGGACTGCTCACCATCCTCATCCTCCTGGACCTGAGTGCAGCCTTTGATACCATCTGTCACACCACACTCCTCAACAGACTATCCTCCATTGGCATCACTGACACTCCGTTTGACTGGTTCACATCTTATCTTTCTGGCCGTACTCAATTTGTCCAACTAAAGTCTTTTAAATCCACCCCCTCCCCCGTCACCTCAGGTGTTCCCCAGGGTTCTGTCCTGGGGCCCCTACTCTTCATAATTTACCTCCTTCCCCTCTGCAATATCTTCCGCAAATTTGACATTCATTTCCACTGTTATGCTGATGACACCCAGCTCTACCTCTCTACCAAGCCCTCGTCCACTCTCCCGCCCACTTCCCTTACTGATTGCATCTCTGAAATAAAAACCTGGTTCACCTGCAACTTTCTCAAACTCAACAGCAATAAAACGAAGTTCTCCTCATCGGCACCAAATCAACCCAGACAAAACCTGACAGCTTTTGCAGCACTATCCATAACACCTCAGTTTCCCCCTCCCCTCAGGTTAAGAGTCTGGGTGTCATCCTCGACGGCACACTATCATTCCAAGCACACATCAAAAACATCACCAGGTCTGCATATTACCATCTACGCAACATCAACCGCCTCCGCCCATCCCTCACACCCCATAGCACAGCCATCCTTGTTCACATCCTGGTCACTTCCCGCATCGATTACTGTAACTCCCGCCTCTTTGGTATCCCCCTCAAGTCCATCCGTAAGCTTCAACTGGTCCAGAACTCTGCCGCTCGCATCATCACCAGAACCCCCTCCATTAATCACATGACTCCTGTCCTTCAGCAGCTTCACTGGCTCCCGGTCAAAACCCGCATCCATTTCAAGATTCTGCTTCTGACCTTCAAGGCCCTCCACAACCTCGCCCCTCCATACATTTGTGAACTCCTACACACCAACACACCCACCCGCACTCTCCGGTCCTCCTCTTCCATTCAACTCACTGTACCAGCCGCCCGCCTGGTCACCATGGGGTCCAGGGCATGCAGCCGATCTGCCCCCCACCTCTGGAACACCCTCCCACCTGACATCCGTAACTCTGACACTCCACTTTTAAGTCCCGTCTAAAAACACTGACATTTAAACTGACATTTTCGATCTAATTCATTGTCTCCCACCCATTCACCCCACTTGTGTAAATTGTTTCAATATATCTTGTTCTTGTGTTTGTGTAAGGTGTCCTTGAGTGCTATGAAAGGCGCCTTCAAATAAAATGTATTATTATTATTATTATAATACGTCTGACGCATGATACTGGGGCGTATGTAGCTGTTTTTCTGGTACTGATCGGGACCAATGAGGCATAGACTACATCGTGCTTCGCCCTTTAACCCAATAGCGATAGCCTTAAAAGGCGAAGCCTATACGACATGGAACGTTAGTTAGATATTGTAACTCTAGATTCTATGAGTATAGGCGCAGCGTTTTAAGTGGTCGGCCTCATTGTCCTTTAAATAGCTGAAGAAAAGCTGTTTATTGGGAGCAGAACGTCCGCCGGCGCCCGCTTGTATCTGCGAACTGCAGATGTGATTGAGGCCCCGCGGACGTGATTGAGGCCCACGCTGTTGGTGTGTTACAAATTCTTCAGTGCTACGGCTTGCGCCTAGGGAAAACCCAATAGCGATAGCCTTAAAAGGCTGCGCCTATACTCACAAGATCTAGAGTTAGAATGCGCAACTGTTGTCCTTGGAGCTGTTATCCTTGGATCTTTTTGCTAATTGACTTGATTCTGGACTGTTGACATGCAACTCATTTGCTGTTCTTTGTTCTTGTTCTTGCAGTTTTTACACACAGTCTACTGTATTTTCAAAGGAATATTTTTTCTGGGAGCTCATGCGTGTGTGCCTCGGATATGCTGTTTTCTCTTAAACTAATAGAGCTGCTGAATGAGCCATGGACCATGTTTGTTCTGTGAATCCACGTGACTTTTGACATGCAGTCATGCAACTTTACTTTTTCCTGTATTATTTTTGCAGGATTTACATTTAGATTCTTGGAAGATTTACATTTGTGGTAGGTCTACTGATGTTTGTCTCGGTCTACTGATGTTTGATGTTTGTTTGCTATGATACACATTCAAAAACACTGGCAGTACTTTATTATTTTATTTTAATTAAATTTTTTACCGGTGCAAAGTAAAAAAAAAAACATGATGCAACCTAACAAAAAGATTGTTAATTTGGCACAATTGTGAGATTGTAGCAGTTGTAGATGTTTACTGTGTTCTCCTGATTGGGTCCTGCTGTACTGCGTACAATTTGCATGTCCAAACTATTGTCATTTGAAGGTGGAGTCAGCGATTAAGGCAAATTCTTGTTGTCAAAATCAGTGAATATCTCTTTATTATCCACTACCTCTCCGTACTGTATCTGTGCTATAAATCCTTTGTTAGTACTCAGCCTAGGCTCTGTAAACCAAGGACCTACAATATCACATTTACAGAGCATACAGGCTGTGTATTAACTATGGATTCTTATTTTTTTTTGTCAGCAACCAAACCGTACTGGTAGGTAGTGGATCATGAAGAGATATTCACTGATTTTGACAACAAGCATTCCCCTTAATCGCTGACTCCACCTTCAAATGCCAATAGTTTGGACATGCAATTTGTACACAGGACAAGCATTCTCCAGATTCGTCGACTCAAGGTTACACATGCATAACACTGGCTGTGCTATTTTATTTTCATATCATTAGAATTTTAACCAAGCAAAGTAAAAAAAAAAACTGTTTTGTGATTTCACAGTTAAATGTTGTATTATTTGAAAGAAATACAATACAATACAAATACTATAGAACGTTGGTTATTTGTGCCTTATTTATTTTGCAAATGTTATGATAAATGTTGCAGATAAGACATTAGATTAGGATGTACAAAAAGCCATTATTTAAATCAAAGATCTGCACAGAAATATGTGGAAAATTATGCAGATAATTGCCCAGCTGACGTCCGGACGGACGGACGGACAGACAGACAGACAGAGAAGTGGAGTACAAAGAAGTGCAGTACTAAAATTAGGTAGATTATGATTGCAGTTTTGGTTGTTTTTAATCCATCTCTTAAATTTTGTTTTAAATTATTGAAAGCTAGTGCTTTCTCTAAGTTCAGTAGGAAGGCAGTTCCAGTAATTTGAGGCCCATACTGAGAAGACTGTTTGGCCAAACTTACTACGTTTATATTGTATAATTGAGTCTCCCCTGGTGGCTGCCCTAGTTGCCCTGCCACTGCTGTTGTTCTGCTGTATAAACTCACCCAGTGGTGGAGGTGCAAATCCATGTAATATTTTGAAAATGAGACAGGCATCTTAGATAATGTAAAAAACTGTCTAAATAAAATAAATTGTACTTAAATATGATATGGCAGTGGTGATAGCTCTTATGTTTTTAAAGTTAGCTTATTGAGAGTTTCTATTGGTTTCCGAGTTGTCATGTTTGCTTGGGACCAGCTTGAAACAGTATGATATGTGAAAAAAGATCACGGCATTCGTAAAGAGTTGGCTGCCTATGTTGTTAGACAGGCCTTATGTGTTTAAAATATTCCTGATAAATCTGATGGTATTAGCTACTTTTTTAACATGTTTTTTAAAAGTTAAATTACAATCTAAAATTATACCAAGGCATTTAAAATCAGACACAACCAAGAGTTTTTCGCCTCCAATAAAAACATCAGCTTGCTGAGCACTGGATCTCTGAGAAAAGAACATATAGACTGTTTTGCTAATGTTCAGATATAGACATGACCTTTTTAGCCAGTCTGCAACGTGGACCAGTGCTTCAGTCAGTTTAGTTGCAGCCTGCTGTTTGCTTTTTGCATGCACATAGAGAACTGTATCATCTGCATACATTTTGTATACTCACAGATGGACAGACTGAAGGTAAGTCATTAATGTACAGGCTAAACAAGATAAAAGTGTCTGATGATTGACAGTGTCAAAAGCCTTCTTAAGGTCAAAAAACAGTGCACCTACTATACCACCCCCATCTAATTGTGACTTGATGTTTTCAAGGAGGAAGCAGTTTGCTGTCTCTGTAGAATGGTTTGTGCAAAAACCAAATTGCATTGGGTGTAAGGGGTTGTGACCCAAATTTAGAAGTGTTTTCAGGTGTTCTGCTACCCATTTTTCTGACACCTTGGATCACACTAATAGGATACTAATAGGTCTATAATTTGACACCATTGTTTTACCACCAAGTGTTTGGAAAAGTACTTTTCCTAACTGATAGGTTGATCAGATGAGCAATTAGGCTAGCAAGGGCGTCCCTCTGCAATTTTAAAAATGTGGTATCCAACCAATACAAATCCTTTGCTTTTGAGTTCCTCAGGTTATAATTTTTATCTCCTCTGATTCAGATATTTCCTTTATTTCAAAGATAGGTTTAGCGTCATCAATGGGGATGGATGGCACAGTTCCAGTCACGATTCCTTGAGTCAGTTCCTCGACTGACTTTATAAAGAAATCATTAAATGTACTTGCCATCATATCATTATCAATATTCCAATCACTGTGAGTTCAGGTAAAGCTGTTCTCTGTTCTTTATTCCTACCAGTTATTTTAATAAGATTTCTCCATATAAGTTTCCCATGTCCTTGTGCTCCATTAATGATTCTGATAAAAAAATTCCCTTTCTTAAATTCCTCAGCACCTTATTTCGGAGAGTGGTAAAGGCAAGCTTATCGCTACTGTGCCCTGATTTTAGAGCCCTCTTTAAAGCAGAATCTCTCTCTTTCATTTGTTTCCAGATAGTGTCATTAAGCCATGGTAAGGTGCTCTTTTGTCCATGTTTATGTTTCACCTTCCGTGTGAAGGTTGCTCTTATTTCATTAATGCTAGTCAAAAAATTATTGCAACTATTCTCAGTGTCTTCGCTGGTTAATAGATAAGGGCCCCGTTTCCCAAAAGCATCGTTAGCCTAAGTGGTTTGTGAAGTGCGTCGTAAGAGCATTGTACAGTTTTCACAACGTTTCCGGAAAGCATCGTTGGTAACGAACGTCGTGAACTCACTCGTAGCTAATGAGGACTCCAGGGGTACTCGTAGATTGCATCGTTAGCCTACTATAGCCTCAGTGACATCACCAGCGGTCATTCCGTGTATTGGATGCGTTTTATTAAATCACATCCAATACCACGGAATGTCAAGCTGGCACAATTTCGCAATATCCCCAAAACAGTGGTTGCCGCTGATATATTACTCATAGACTACTGCTAGATTTAAACAGCAGAGACATGTTAGAAGTCAACAACTGCATAATATATTGCAGCAATTTAAAATTGCAAAATACATGCGCAGCCGAAATGTACCGATCAAACGCCCCGTCACAAGGCAACCCTCTCATAAGGCATATAATAAAATCAAATGATTCCATTGCTCTTGTGTGGGAGGTCGCTTTCGAGCTGCACTTGCTGTCTGCCTCTGATTTTAATTAAACCATCATGGTTAAAATGTCCTCATATTGATCAATAACAAAAGATATAGCCTACTGTACACAAATCATGCTGAGACAAGCGGGTGTCGGAGAATTTCTGCAGGCGTTTTTTGTTGCGATTGTTTGCCATAAAGCACTGCAGATGCTTCGGTGAGGCTGTGATGAAGTTCATTATTTATTGGACCATGTCTAGACAGTTACAAACATCCTTAGTGGAGTGCGCCATCGCCAAGTTGAGAGAGTGGTTTCTGCAGTGAACCTGGACTGCTGCGGGAAAATGTGCTGCGATGCGTGCCTGAACAACGCGTGCTTTCCCACTTACATTACCAGCACCATCATAAGGCGTTTTTACACTGCCAAATATGCCGTCGTATGCACGCCTTTTCGCGGCACATTCCGCGCATTTACACTGTCCGAGGTAAATTGCCTGCTTGAGCTAGCACCCCAATTTACCCTCCCAGACCCTACACACATTTGCGGTTTATTTGGCTTCATCCTGAAGTAAATGCGACGGCTCCGCGGTTCCGGGGGTGGGGGCTTGGATAGAGGTGTTGCTGCGCTGTCTCTAAAGAGGGAACGCAGCGATATCATCATGAGCAGTTCTAACTGGAGAGAAAGTGAAATCCGCGAGCTGCTGATCATGTGAGAGAAGGTTATGAAGTCGCATTAAACACAGGCCTTGAAAGATGGTGCGGTCTACGAGAGAGATGCAGAGGAACTTTCCTTACAAGACTTTTGTCTGGATAAAAAACAACACTACACTCACGTCTGAGTGTAGGCTACACTCAGACTCATCCTTGCATGCGGGTGTCTTCATTCATAAATAAATAAAAACATTCGGGAGTAACCTATGCAAATGATTCTAAAGAGCCTAAAAGAGGTCTACACTCCGTGCACAGTAGGGTAGTAACGGTACACGTATTTGTCCCGAACCTTCACGGTACAGGCACTTTGGTGCGGCAACAGAGGTGTACCTCGGTACGTAAATGTGGCGTACATAGCGTTAATATGGCGAATGTAAAGGCTTGTTTTGCGATGCGGAATTTAAAACTTGAAGTCGGAGTTCCACCCGGACCATTTAGCCAAAGTATACTACTTTTTTTTCTGTTGTATCACGCATGTAGTTCGGTAACTTATCAACCCCAGCGTCCTCGGTTGCTAAGCGACATTAACGTCGTTGGCGGACTATTTCTCTGCTGATCAACACGAATGCTGGTAACACATGAATTGTAAAAAGACACACTGTGTGAAGTAATTCTTTTGACGTGTCTAGTTCACCGTCATGCAGGCTGTGTTCAGTCAAATGAATAAATGAATAGTGATCTGTTTTCGGCGCATGTAGGTCTATCTGCCTAAGCCCACGTTGAAATAATTTTGATGTTGAATGTTGATGGCGCAGTTGTTGAAATAAACAGATGATTTCATACAAATCATAAAAGCCTCTCCCTATGTCATTGTGTGTGCGTGTATCCGAGGTGCGTGCGTGCGTGGGGGGTTCTTGATTGACCGATATTCGAATATTATTCGAATACTTCTCAGCGAATATAGAATAGTATTTCTGCCAGTAATGCACATCCCTAGCACACGCATTTGAAAAGTTACCATCTAGGTGTTACTATCGCCGTTGCTGTTGCTGTTTTTTTAAACCTGTATGCGTTGCTATGCCGGCGTGTCTAGACGCAGCGGCATTGAGCTCTCCTTTTCGGTGCTTTTTCTTAGTGTTTTTGTACACAAATTTGTTTTTCAATTGTAACGTCAGCTGGGCAAATCCTGTCTACAGTCGTCAGGATCTAATCAGCATTGGATTTCGGGCCGAACAGGCCGTAAATAAGGACTTTATTCACTCCAACGGCATACCGGAATGTATCACAAGGACGCCGGGCGCTCCGTGGATGTTATCCCCGTAGGTAGGAAGCGGAGGCGGCGTAGAGAGAGAAGGCAAAAAAGAGGCTGCCGGGCTGGCGTTCTCTTGCGGCTAAAACGACGACAACACACACTGCCGCTTCCCAGCATCTTCCTCTCTAATGCCAAATCAATCGCAAATAAAATGGATGAGCTAAAACTACAGATTGCAGCAAACAAAATAATCCAGGACTGTTGCATTCTGCTGATAATGGAGACCTGGCTTCACTCATCCATACCGGAGACGGCTATCGAAATAACAGGTTGTGCAGCCCACCGCTACGACAGAAATAGCGACTCCGGTAAGAACAGAGGAGGGGGTTTATGCATTTATGCGAACAACGATTGGTGCACCAACGTTACTACCGTCGATAGCCATTGCTCCCCTGACTTGGAGTATTTGACCATCAAATGCAGGCCCAAGTATCTTCCACGGGAGTTTACTGTTGTCATGGCACCGAATGCAAATGCTAACTCCGCCCTCAGTCAGCTGTACAACGCCATTAGCCTTCAGCAAAACACTCATCCAGAGGCAGTGCATCTCATAGCAGGCGACTTTAATCATGCTGATCTGAAAGTAGTTCTTCCTAAATTCCATCAGCACATAAACTGTGCTACCAGGGGAGGAAACACTCTGGACAAAGCCTGCTCAAATATCAAGCATGGTTACAAGACTAAACAGCTACCTCACCTGGGAACATCTGATCACATGTCCCTGCTTCTGATTCCAGCATACACCACAATTAAGAAAAAAGCCGGTAAAAAGCCGTTAAAACCTTGCCTGATGATGCCGCACAGCAGCTGCAGGACTGTTTTGGAAATACCAACTGGGCCATTTTCAAAAATCAGGACTTGGAAGAGTACACCTCCACCGTACTCTGCTACATCAAGCATTGTGTTGACACTGACACTGTGGACAGGCGCATCCGGGTGTATCAAAACCAAAAACCCTCGATGACAAAAGACGTCCAGGCGACTTTAATCATGCTGATCTGAAAGGAGAGGAACACCACCTTCAGGTCTGGAGATGAGGTACATTACAGCGCTGCCAGAACCTGCCTGAAGAGAGGCATCAGGGAGGCCAAGACAGCATATAAGAGGAAGATTGAGGACCACTTCAGCAGCAACAACTCACGGCAGGTGTGGCAGGGGGTCCAACACACCACAAACTACAAGTCCAGCAACCTCACAGTAACCAACGGTGATGCCTCGCTATCTGAGGAACTAAACTGCTTCTTTGCCCGCTTCGAGGCTGAGACACTGGAGGTGGCTCCATCACATCCACCAGCCCCCAGCAACGACATCTTCACAGTGCAGGCACATGAGGTGAGGTACACACTACGGGCAATGAATCCTAGGAAAGCTGCTGGACCGGATGCTGTGACGGGGAGAGTGCTGAGAGACTGCGCTGATGAACTGGCTGATGTCTTCACTGATATATTCAACCAGTCCCTGTCCCAGTGCAAGATCCCACCCTGCCTGAAGTCCTCCACAATCATTCCTCTACCAAAAAAGACATCATGAAGTGTTTCGAGAAACTAGTCCGGAGCCACATCACAACAAGCCTGCCAACCACTTCTAATCCCCACCAATTCGCATACAGAGCAAACAGGTCTACAGAGGACACCATAGCCACCGCGCTCCACACCACGCTGCAACACGTGGAACATCAGGGGAGCTACGCCAGGCTGCTCTTCATAGACTTCAGCTCTGCTTTCAATACCATCATATCAAACAGACTTCTCACCAAACTAATGGACTTGGGTCTTTCACAACCAATCTGTTATTGGATCAAAGACTTTCTGACAGAGCGCTCCCAGAGAGTTGGAGTAGGTGCCCATCTTTCCTCTGCACTTAGCATCAGCACCGGCTCCCCACAGGGCTGCGTGCTGAGCCCCCTACTATACACTCTCTACACCAATGACTGCATCCCCAGCCACCCCAGCAATACCATCATTACGTTTGCGGATGATACAACAGTGGTGGGGCTCATCTCAGGTGGGGATGAGACTGCATATAGGGAGGAGGTCCAAAGACTGTCTACATGGTGTGCGGAGAACAACCTCATCCTCAACACCTCAAAGAGCTGATCATTGATTATAGGAGGAGTAAGCCGGACATTCAGCCCATCTATATGAACGGGGAGAGCGTGGAGAGAGTCTCGGACTTCAGGTTCCTGGGCATACACATTCAGCAGCACCTGACCTGGACAATAAACACCAAGGCGCTTATGAAAAAGGCCCAACAGAGACTGTATTTCCTAAGGATCCTCAGGAAGAACAATCTTCAGGAGAAAATGCTGATGACCTTTTATCGCTGCGCCATTGAGACTGTCCTAAGCTACGGCATCTCGCTGTGGTTTGCCAGTTGCACTGCAGCTGAGAGGAAAGCGCTCCAGAGGGTCATAAAAACGGCACAAAAAGTCATTGGATGTCCTCTTCTCTCTCTTGAGGATGTCTACAATAGACACTGCCTCAGGAGAGCTCAGCATCCTGAGAGACTCATCCCACCCAGGCCATAACCTGTTTGAACTGTTGCCCTCTGGGAGGCGCTACAGGGCAATCAGGTAAAAAACAAATAGGCTTAAAAACAGTCTCCACCCCAGAGCTGTTATTTCTCTAAATAATGCAGAATCATAAATTATTGCATTATCATACCAATCTGACCTTTAAAATTGGCTGACATTTTAAAATGTATATATTTGTCTGAGTTCTTTAACATTCTATATTTATTTTTTAAAAAATAACCCTTTTCTCATTTAGTTTTTGTTTTAAAAAGCACTTATTTTGAGAGCCTCTACCCCAATTTCGTTGCACTTTGTGCAATGACAATAAAGAGATTATGATTCTGATTCTGAAACCCAGCTCACGACACTCTTTATATAACAACCACTGTCTGGGAATTCAGAAATGCCAGGTTTTTCATCTGGAACCTCAATTCCTGCTGCCTCTGAGTTCCCTTTTGCCTTTGAAAAAAGGACCTTGAACTCCTCATCCTTCCTCATTGATTTTACTCTCTGTATAACTCCCTCCTCAATGGTGTATGTTGTCAAATCAAGGACTTTCTTCTGCAGTGAAGCAGATGCGATGGCAGTCTCATTGAAGATGGGTCTGGTAATCTCCATGCATAGAATGAACTCAAAATCTTTGCTACGCAGGAGCATCCGGGCATCACCTGCTGCAGCATCTGGTGGATCACTTATTCAGGGTCATCTCTGCACGCCCACCTTGTGTCAGACAGCTTTTTCAATTCACAGACGCTTTGGTCAGGATACATGGACTGTTGCATTTTAACAAACGCAGCATGGCATTTTGTAGATCTGGCAAAAAATGTGTCAAGACTTTCCACTAAGTTGAAAAACCTAACAAAATGCTGGTTTGATTTGGCACTCTCCACCAAGACCAGGTTTAGACAGTGGGCATGGCAGTGCACGTATAAAGCTTTGTAATTATGGCTCTGAATTCACGACTGCAGACCCTTGTAGCTTCCACTCATATTTGCAGGTCCATCGTTCAGGGAGTGCAGCTTACTTTGCCTCTCTGAAACCTGGCTAACCCAGAACATCCCGGACGCTAATGTGGATCTACCTGGATTCACCACAGTGAGAGCGGACCGAGACTGTGGACGCAGCGGCAAAAGCAAAGGAGGGGGACTCGCGCTGTTTATCAACAACAGATGGTGCAACCAGGGGCATGTTACGGTGAAGGAAATCGTGTGCGACCGAGACATCGAGCTGCTTGCGGTAGGTCTCAGACCGTACTACATACCTAGAGAGTTCTCCCACGCCATCGCTGTCGCGGGCGCACGCGGGCGCACGCAGAGACCGCGTGTGACGTCATACATTCAACAATCGCGAGACTGCAAACACAACACCCAGACGCATTCATCGCTGTCTCCGGGGATTTCAACCATGTGATACTGGACTCCACATTGCCAGACTTTCACCAGTTTGTAAGCTGCCCCACCAGGAAGAACAGGACATTAGACCTCCTGTATGCCAACGTGAGGGAAGCTTACACTGCCACTCCTCTGCCCCCACTGGGAAAGTCTGACCATAACCTGGGCCTGCTCTCGCCACAGTACAAAACACAGATCCAGAGACAGTCTACGACCAAACGCTCCTTCAGGAAATGGTCTCCTGAAGCAGCAGAGGCTCTGAGGGACTGCTTTGAATGTACTGACTGGAGCGTGCTGCAGGAAGCACATGGTGAGGACATAGAGGGGGTCACACACTGCACTACTGACTACCTGAACTTCTGTATGGACGTTGTGGTCCCTATCAAAACTATACGCTGCTTCCCCAACAACAAGCCCTGGATCACCAGTAATGTCAAGGACATCCTGAACAGGAAGAAGAGGGAATTCAAGGATGGTGACAGAGACGAGCTGAAGCGCATACAGGTGGAACTCAAGGTCCACCTGAGAGAGGCGAAGGAGGAATACAGAAGGAAGGTAGAACAGAAGCTGCAGCATAACAACATGAGGGAGGTCTGGGATGGCATGAAAACCATCACAGGCTGCAAGAAGAAGGGCAGCATCACAGGATAGGGGGATGCTGGAAGAGCAAACCAGCTAAACCTGTTTTTTAACAGGTTTGACACTCCAGCTCCCACAACCAGCGATGGTCCACTTCACACCCCCACCATGTCCATCACCTCCCCCAATTCCACCACCTCAGACTGCAGACCACCCCCACCCTCCACACCCATGGACAGTTCAACCACCCTCCCTCCCCACCACCATCACCAAGGATCAGGTGAGCAGAGAGCTGAGGAGGCTTCATCCAAGGAAAGCAGCAGGCCCGGACAGAGTGTGTCCAAGGATGCTTAAAGCCTGTTCTGCTGAACTGGGGGAGCCACTCCAGCATGTCTTCAACCTGAGCCTGCAGCTGGTGACCAAGGCTGATGGCGGTTGGCGTCCCTCCCTGTGGTGATTTCCGTCGCTTGAATAACGCCACCACCCCCGACCGGTACCCGGTACCGCACATTCAGGATTTCTCCGCCCACCTGGCTGGCGCCGCCGTCTTTTCAAAGCTGGACCTGGTACGCGGTTACCATCAGGTGCCCGTCCGCCCGCAGGATGTCCCCAAGACGGCGGTCATCACGCCCTTTGGACTTTTTGAATTCCTGAGGATGCCTTTCGGCCTCAAGGGTGCAGCACAGACGTTCCAGCGCCTCATGGATTCTGTGCTGCGGGACATGCCGTTCCTGTTCGTCTATCTGGATGACATCCTCGTTGCCAGTGCGTCCGCGGACGACCACCTGACGCATCTACGGCAGCTCTTCGGTCGGCTCAGTGAGCATGGTCTCATTGTCAACCCGGCCAAGTGCGAGTTTGGCCGGTCATCCATCACCTTCCTCGGCCACCACGTCACCCCGCAGGGGGCGGTTCCCCTCCCGGCCAAGGTGGACGCCATCGCTAGTTTCCCACGCCCGCGCACTGTGAGTTCCTGGGCATGGTGAACTTCTATAACCGTTTCCTCCCTCATGCGGCCCAGCTCATGCGACCCTTGTACAATGCCTTGCGGGGCAGGAAGCCTGCAGACGTGTTGGATTGGTCCACGGAGATGACGGCTGCCTTCGATGCTGCCAAAACCGCGTTGGCCAACACTGCTCTGCTGGCGCACCCGTCTCCGACCGCCCCTGTTGCTCTTACGACGGACGCCTCTGATTACGCCGTGGGGGCTGTGTGTGACCAGTGGGTGGGCGGAGCCTGGCAGCCGCAGGCCTTTTTCAGCAGGAAGCTCCGCGACAACGAGAGGAAATACAGTGCTTTCGACAGGGAGCTCTTGGCTCTTTTCCTCGCCACCCGTCATTTCCGCTTCCTGTTGGAGGGCCGTCGGTTCACGGCTTTTGTTGACCACAAGCCGTTGACGTTCGCCATGGCCAAGTCTTCGGAGCCATGGTCTGGTCGACAGCAGCGTCAGCTCTCCGCCATCTCGGAGTACACCACTGACGTTCAGCATGTGGCCGGCAAAGACAATTTTGTAGCCGACTGCCTCTCTCGGGTGGTTATTGGTTCCGTCCACTTGGGCCTCGACTACGCAGCTATGGCTGGGGATCAGGCTACGGACTCTGAGGTGCAGGCCTACAGGACAGCCCCCACGGCACTCCTCATGGAGGATGTGGTATTTGGCACGGCCAACACTGCGCTCCTCTGCGACGTCTCCACTGGCCAACCGCGGCCTATGGTGCCTGCTGGCTGGAGGCGTAAAGTTTTCGACACGATCCACAGCCTTTCCCACCCGGGGGTGAAGGCCTCTGCCAAGCTGGTGGGGGCCAAGTTCGTCTGGCCGGGCCTGCGGAAGGACGTCAGGGCCTGGGTCGCTGTCTGTGTGGCGTGCCAGTGTGCAAAGGTGACTCGGCATACCAAAGCCCCCTTGGCACTCTTCAAAGTGCCGGAGAGGCGTTTCGACCACGTGAATGTGGACCTGGTGGGCCCGCTTTCACCCTCCCGTGGTTACACCTACCTCCTCACCATGGTGGACCGGACCACCAGGTGGCCAGAAGTGGTTCCCCTGTCCTCCACTACAGCAGCTGAGGTGGCCCGGGCTTTCGTTATGGCTTGGGTGGCCCGTTTCGGCACACCGTCAGACATTTCCTCAGACCGGGGGCCGCAGTTCACGTCGGAGCTTTGGACTGCGGTCGCCGGGGTCCTGGGGGTGAAGGTCCACCGTACCACAGCCTATAACCCACAGAGCAACGGGCTTTGCGAGCGGTTTCATCGGGACATGAAGGCCGCGCTCAGGGCCAGCCTTATGGGCGGCGACTGGGCTGACCGCCTCCCGTGGGTTATGCTGGGCCTTCGTCTGCCCCCAAGGACAATCTTCAGGCCTCGTCGGCAGAGCTGGTGTACGGCCAGCCCCTGCGCGTCCCTGGGGAGTTTCTTCCGGACGCCACGGCCCCATGGTCGGCTGCCTCCCATCGTGCTGCGTCCCGGGACATTGCGGACGCTTTCATTCCCGTTCCGACGTCTCGCCATGGCCTCCCCCGGTCCTACGTTCCCAAGGATTTACCGTCGGCCAAGTACGTCTTCATCCGCCACGATGGCCACCGTACCCCGCTGCGGCCCCCCTACGATGGGCCCTTCCGCGTCTTGGAGGGTGGGCCTAAGAACTTTGTTGTGGATATGGCGGGCAGGCCTGAGCGGGTGGCTATAGACCGGCTCAAGCCTGCTCATGTGGATGTTGGCGAACCGCTCCAGCTGGCTCAGCCCCCGCGGCGGGGGCGCCCGCCTGCGGCAGCCTCGACCCCTGACCCTGCGGCGGCCTCAACACCTGCTCCTGCCTCTTGCCCTTCTCCTGTTAGGCGCAGCTGTTCTGGCCGCCTGGTCCGCCCCCCTAGGCGTTGATTTTTCTCAGGACTGTTCTGTACTAGATATTCTGTTTAACGCTAGTGGGTGTCCGATGTTCTCTGTGAGTTACCTGTTCGGCCTGGACCTGTTGGTTTGGGTGAATTCTGGGGGGGCCTGTGTGGTGACCCACAACTGCTGTGTAGACATTCACCAAGGGACTGTGCCTTTAAGGTAAACAGTTCCGGTTTTACAACAGTTCCGATACTCGGCAGTTTCGTTAGAACTCATGTTCGAGTAACACTTGTTTGTTTTGAAGTGGAGAGTAAAGCTGACTCGACCCATCTTCGTCTCTTGTCTCATCATTTACATCACTCCACACTATCGTTATTTATTACACGGCTCTTCTCAATGCAGTTGACTTGCATGGGCCTTCACAACTTCCGGTGGTGAATAGCGTCCTCGGTTGCTAAGCGACGTCAACGTCCAAGACTACGAATGCTGGCAACAAATAAATTGTAAAAAGACACACCGTGTGAAGTTATATTTTTGACGTGTCTAGTTCACTGTCATGCAGGCTGTGTTCAGTTAAATTAATAAATAATTAAATAAATAAATAGCCATCCGTTTTCGGCGCATGTAGGTCTATCAGTTGAATGTTGATGGCCCAGTTGTTGAAATAAACATTGATTTCATTCGAATCATAAAAGCCTCTCCCTGTGTCATTGTGTGTGAGTGTATCCGAGGTGTGTGCGTGCGTGGGGGGTTCTTGATTGAGCGTTTTTTGAATATTATTTAAATATCGAATAGTATTTTTGCTACAAATGCACATCCCTGGCACACATATTTGAAAAGGCACCATCCAGGTGTTACTATCACTGTTGCTGTGGGAAAAAAAAACGAGCTGTGCAAACCCAGGTCACGAGTCACGACACTATTTATAAAACAACCCCTGTCTGGGAATTCAGAAATGCAAATGCCATAACATGTTTATTGGTGTTTTCATTGTTGCTGATCTACGGCCATTCTCCGTTGTTGACAAACAAGCATATTTTATTTTCCCCTTAACTATGAACCGTACCGTACCGTGACTTAAAAACCGAGGTACGTACCGAACCGTGACTTTTGTGTACCGTTACACCCCTACTAACCACTTCATGTTTTTTCGGTTTGCCTTATTCTTGCTCTAGAGGGCACATTGTTATAATTTATTGTATGAAGGGGCACCAGAGGACACCCATTAATTTTTTTCACATGTAAAGGGAAGCCAATAAAGCACTTTCTCTCGTATTCACCACTCTAGAGGGCACCTTTTCAACCATGGAGGCATTGTAAGGGCTTTAAGAGGGCACTCATGAGACACGATATCGAATTTTCTTGTTCTAGAGGGCTCATCGTCATAATGTATTGTAAGAAGGGGCACCAGAGGGCACCCAATCATTTTTTTCACATATAAAGGGCAGCCAATAAGGCACTTTCTCTCGTCTTGCCACTCTTGAGGGCACTTTTTCAACCATGGAGGCACGAGGGGGGGCGGTCGGCCTGCCCCCCCCCCCTGAGTCCGCCACTGGTCCTCACATTCTGGCGTGAACGGAAATCAATGAGAGCAACTGAAAACGATGCCGGTTTGAAACTAAAACTGTGATTCTGAAAAAAGTATAAATGCTATTGAAATTTCCTTGGACAGTATTGAAGATAAAATGTGTAGATTTGTTTAAAGGTTTGAACGAAGATAAACAGTTGAAATCTGACCGAGTTACGATGTCTTAAGTAATTTAAGTGTCAGAATGGGCAGATGGTTTCAATGGGACCAACTGTAGAATATGACGGTTTGAAACTAAAACTGTGATTCTGAAGAAAGTTTAAATGATATTGAAATTCCGTTTAGATATTATTGAAGATACAAGTGTGTAGATTTGTTAAATGGTATGAAGATAAACGGTTGAAAATTGATTAGTTTACGTTTTAGAAGTACCAGAGAAAATGGGACTTTTTAAACTATTCAGCTTTTTCCACTTTTGACTTCCAAAAAAGTGGAAAAAGCTGAAAAGTTGAAAAAGTGGATAAACACTGATAGAAAGCCATCATGTCGTTAAGGAGCTGAACGTTTTAATAGTTGAATGGCTTCTGTAGCTGAAAGTATGGCGGAGGAGTCGAAGACCAAAAAAAGGCGAAAGAATAATAATAATAAAGATTTCAATATCTAGAAGGATTTGAAATAAGGGGGCTCCATTCATTCTGCAAGTTCGATGGCGGCAGGCATCCATAAGCGTTAAATTACCGGCCTCTGTTGGACTGTATCTTGGCCCTTTTATTGGAATTGCTATGCCGTGTGTGAAAGGGCAAACGACAGAAACGTCAGAGAACATAGCTGCATGAAAGGTTATCCTTTATTTTCCTGGAACTATGTCTGAAAGTGCATTTAAAGATCTCCAAAAGGGGTAGCTGATGACTCAACGATGACACACTGAGAGTGGGTTGGCAAAGCACATATGCAAACACACACACACACACACACACACACACACACACACACACACACACACACACACACACACACACACACACACACACACACACACTGTGTGTGATCAAGTTGCTGCAGGCGGACACCTCCAACACAGACAGCGCCCTCACCACGTTGGTGGAATCCCTCGCTGAGAAGGAGCATAGCATCCAGCGGCTGAAGGAACAAAGGTTCCAGGATGACCAGGAGAAAGGTGAGGAACTGGTGGCCAGCAGGACTACATTGGAGAGGATGAAGGTGGAGCATAAGATGGCCCTGGAGGAGACTGCCGCCAGACACAAGACTGGTTCCGGGGGAGGGAGGCACTGAAGGCCCAGCTGTTGGGTTTGATGAAGGAGCTGGAAGAGAACCGGCAGGTCGCCCAACAGCTGAGCTTCAACGTCGGTCCCCAGCCCCAGCCAAATGAGACTCGTCAGGACAGACGGGGAACAGCGCCACCTGGACGGGCAGCCCAGCCGAGGCGACGCGTCCGAGATGTGGAGAGGCGGGATCGCATCCGTCAGTTCCAAGAGGGGGAGGAACGGGAGCACCTGATCCGCAAGAGGAACTGGCTGGAGGTGGAGAAGCGGCGTCTGGACGCCGACTGCATGGAGCTGCAGTTCCTGGAGCGTGAGCGGCAGCGCATCCTGTTTGAGCGCCGGCGTGAGCGGTACGGGATCCAGCGGGAGCGGGTCAAGCTGCGCCGGCAGCAGGAGCAGCTACGCTTCGGGCAGGACTACCGGTCCGGCAAGAGGTTCTACAGGTTCCAGGGGGGACACTGGCCATGGCGGACCAACGCCAACACCCTATCCAGCCGCGACGCGGATTGCTGGTCAGTCAGAGGTGCCCCGAGCCTTCATCAAAGGGTGGAGGAGTGTGGCAACCCGTCTCTGGCACAGCGCCCCTGGAGGCCAAGGGGGCAGGTTGTGGAGGCGGTGTACCACAGATTTTCATCAGATGGCGCCAGTAAGAGCATTGGTGCCAATCATTGAAATGCGGAGCACCTGAGGAGCAGGTGGGGAAGCATGCTTTAAAAAGCATGCTTCCACACTCATTCAGGGCTCTCCTGGTTCGCGTGTGTGGAGAGACCAGTCTCGTGGGTGATGTAATTCCACCTGGAGGAACAAGACTGTCGATTCCTCCAAAGCTGGGTTTTGTTTGGTTTGATAGATATATAATTTATGTTTGAATAAAAGTGCCATTTCGGCTTTAAGTAAGCTCCAGTTTGTGTGCTGATTGGAAGGAAGCGGCTCACTCACCAAGCCGGGTTGCCACAACACACACACACACACACACAGGCTCACCAGGACTGAGGCTTCCTCTTGAGCAGGCCCTGTCTCCTCCACTGGGAATGGGGGCTCAGGTGGTAGGTCAGCTGACGACAGACCTTCTCCATGGCCCCTAGGGAGTCCCCCTCCTACAGACAGACAGACAGAGGGTCAGACAGCAGGACACACAGGGCGTACTCATACTAGGCCATCTGTACCGTGCCCAAGTCCGTTTCACACCTGTACCGTGCTCAAGTCTAGATCGTTTGGCTAGTTTGAGCACGCCAACCGTACTCAAGTCCACTTCAATTCCGTGGCCTGAGCACACTTCAGAGAGGTGTGCTCAGGCCACGGTACAGATGCTAGTGAGCTGACACGCGCACACGCACGGCTACGCAACCTGAGTTGGATGGCGTATAGTCCATGCGACCCTTCTTTCCCATCGGGGGGGTTCTAGCTCAAGCAGGCAATTTACATTCAGTAAGTCAATATAGTCAGTAAGGTGTCAACTGTGTTCTCTGTGTTGTCTACTAAGCAGCGGACGCTTGGTGGTGACGTATTACGACGTGATGTCGTATAAGAGGCGCCCAGTTTAGATTGCCTAGTGTGTACAGTCCAGTGCACAGCAGGGGGTGGGGGCAATCGTACTCGAGCACGGTACAGGCGTGAAACAGACTTGGGAGGAAGACAAGCAGAAAGGCACAACAGGTAAACGGTCAAACAAGCATGCAGACAGACACAACCACAGATATAGAAGACTGGTAGACAGGCAGACATACATAGGAAGGAAGGCCGGCAGACTGAAACGAAAACAGGCAGAAACATTAAAGCATTAAAGATATATTATCAACAAACCATCCACCAAGGACTCGTGGATGGTCCTTGAGATTGGAGGCCATTAAACGTGCAGGGTCTTCTCACATTTTCTTAAGATCATGATGCGTCTGTAGAATTATTAATTTACTCAATGACCTCTAAAAACACATTTTCAACACCGGAGTAACTGAGCCTCGACCAAGGGGGTGAGAAGGGAAATGAACTGCACCCACTTACCATGTTTAAATTAATCTTAGCTGGTGTGTGTGTGTGTGTGTGTGTGTGTGTGTGTGTGTGTGTGTGTGTGTGTGTGTGTGTGTGTGTGTGTTTTTGTGTCTGTGTGCCAGTAGGGCCAACAGAGAAGGGCATACATCCATCCATCCATATGTAGCTTTTAGGGTTTACACATTTGTTCAGTAGTCCATAAGGATCACAGGTGTGTGTGCAAAATAACATCACTGATACTAGCTAGTCTTCACCTTGGGGTGGTGGCTCCCAGGGGGCCTTCAGACAGATATCTAATGTCTGACTGCTTTGCTCTCAGTTTCTTTATGTAGTTCTGTCTAACAATCTCTATATCCATCTATCCGTGTATCATTCTGTATCCCTCCCTATCCATTCATCCAACCTCTCCTTGATAAACAGACAGATTGAATGACAACTGTTGCAGACCCTCTATCTTTACCTCCTCCTGCTGTTTCCCCTCCTCTTTTTCTCCCTCCCTGTGTTCTTCTCGATTCTCTCCTTTCCTCCCTCCCTCCCTCCATCCTATCGCTCTCTGCTATCTACACTTTACAGTAGGCCTGTTTAAGTAGTTGGCCAACGAAAGCACATACAAAACCCTGGCCAGACACACAAAGGGCACGTGCCTGTGCACACACACTCATACACACCCAAACACACAAAACAGAGGGGACAGAAAACAAGTAAAGATGCTGACAGAGGGAGAGACTGTGTCTACCCACTGTGTAACCACAGCCTAGGGCAATCTAATTCCAATTAAATAGATTAGTATTGCACTTCATAAACTGTTCAGCTGAGGCATACTGATAAATGGACACATCCATATACAGCCCACATAGCATATTTATAAAATTGTGTGTAATTTGGTTGTGTTTACTTAGAAGATTTATTTAGTTTTCCCAAAAACGTAACTGTAAAATCTATCCAGCCTGACTTTATTGGCTCAGCATGTAAAATAAGACCTCCAATTTGGCATGAGTGAAGACTGTGACAACATTACGTGTTGATTCGTTAACATTGGGGCAAAGTGTTGGATCACTTTCAACACAGTGAGGAGCTCCAATGCGTTTATATGAATGGTCACGGGGGGCGGCCAAACACCGCCCACTACGTGAAACTCGCATGTTCCTCCCCAGCCCGACACAGAAGCATCCGTGAACACTGAGATGTGTGACGATGCTCTGCCCAACGGCACTCCTCTCGTGAGAGTTCGGGGATCGCCCCAGTGGGTCAAATCGGGGCCCACTGATAGGGGAATGGTCACTTTGCGCCGACATTGGCGCGCCGGGTCGATGAGCAGGCGAGAAAACCATCTTTGCAGCCGCCTCATGTGAAGCAGCCCCAGCGGCACCACCGTGTGAGCGGCTGACATGATGCCCAGCAGCCTCATGACAGAGAGGGCTGTCACGATGCTGCCTGGGGAACAGCGGCGGAGGAGAGACCACAGCGTCTCCATCCTCTGCTGTGAGAGCCGTGCTCTCATTACAGCTGAATCCAGCTCTACCCCCAAATACATCACACTCTGTGAGGGGAGGGGGGAGCTTTTCTTCCAATTTATGGCGAAACCTAAATTTGACAGGTGAATTACCAGCTTTTTTGTCTGAATAGCTGCTTCCTCCTTGGAGCGAGCCAGCAAAAGCAGATCGTCCAAGTAGAGCAGTACTCTCATTCCTGTTGCGTGCAGCGGCCGGAGAGCCGTCTCCACGCACTTGGAAAACGTTTGTGGGGCTAGAGAATAGCCGAACGAGAGAGGGTTGTACTGGTAGTGTGACCCTTGGAATGAGAAACGCAGGAATTTCCTGTGTTTGGGGATCACTGGGACATGGAAGTATGCGTCCTTCGAATCTATTGAGGTGAACCAGTCACCTGGTTTCACACACTGTAACACTTGTCTGATTGTTAACATGTGAAACGGCCTCTCCGCGATGCATTTGTTGAATAGGGCTAGATCGAGAATCGGTCTCAGCCCTCCTGTTTTCTTGGGTACCAGGAAATAACGGGAATATAATCCCTGTATTTCCTCTCCCTTCGGGACTGTGGGAATCACTTTTTTCGCTAGAAGCTGCTGGAGCTCCGCAAAAAGGGACAGCTGTTGATCCTTGGATGACAGCGTTGTTTCCACAATCCCGTTGAATCGTGGCGGGAAGGAGGTGAACTGCAGGGTGTGACCTAGCCTGTCCATCCATTTGGCCAGGGTGCACGTGTTCAGCCATTCTGAGTAATGCTCTGAAAGCGGCTGTGCAGCCTCTTGTTTTGATGCGGCTGTCATGGAAATGAGCCATGCTTGAGCCCCTGCCGCCGCTGCGAGGGGAGGAAATATCCTCCTCGCAGCCCATGGGGAGCTCTGCCCAAAAGGGCTGGGTGTGTGTGTCATTAGCAGAGGCATGCCCCGACTGCTCAGCTTGTGACAGATGTGTAGCTTCCTCTCTCCTGAGTGTTGGGACGCGAGGAGGAATAACACTGTGACTGGGCAGCAGACTGCTGACACTGTGAGCGAGCTGTGTGTCATTCGTAGACAGAGAGCTCGGCCTTCTCGCCACATGTCATGCCAGGCATGATGTGGTGAGGGGAAAGTAATGTAGGGCTGGCTCGATCAATAATACAAGGTTTATTGACGGCCTGCCTACATGTGGGGGGAGATTCGTGTGAAATAGTTATGGCTGGGCCGATAGGCTCCGCCGTTAACTGGGGTGTGGGGAGAAAAAAGCCATCTGTAGTAAAGAGGTGTTTCTCGCTGTCACACGCTGCTCCCTCGCCCCGTAATAGCCGGCGCTTGCGGGGCGGGACATCGCCCCATGAGCTCTCTGCCCGAGGCCTTTGCTGGCCGCTCGTCGCAGCCTGCGACGGAGGTGGGCGGGGCTGGTAAGCCGGGCGAGGTTGTCTTTTTAAAAGTAATGTAAAGCTGGCTCGATCAATTATACAAGGTTTATTGACGGCCTGCCTAGCGGGAGATGCGTGTGAAAGAGTTATGGCATAGCCGATAGGCTCCGGCGTTAACTGAGGTGTGGGGAGAAAACAGCCGTCTTCAGTAAAGAGGTGTTTCTCGCTATCACACGCTTCTCCCTCGCCCTGTAATTGCCTTCGCTGGCGCTTGTGGGGCGGGACATTGCCCCATGAGCCCGCTGCCCGGGGTCTTTGCTGGCCGCTCGCTGCAGCCTGTGATGGAGGCGGGCGGGGCTGGTAAGCCTGGGGGCCAGGAGGAGGAGCTGCCGGCGGCGCCGTGACAGTGGCTGTCGGGGGCCTATGGCGGCGACGGGAGCCTGGAGCGGAGCGCTGCTGCCAGGGTGGAGGCGGAGGGCGGGAGACATGTCTCTGGAATATCTCTGCCTCCTCGGAAGCAGCCTGCATTTCATCCACCATAGACAGACGGGGCCCGAACAGCCGGTCCGGGCTGATGGGGCACTCCAGTAACTGTCGCCTCATCGGCTCAGGGATACCCGGGGTCTGCTGCAGCCACAGGGTCCTCTGTATGAGGTGCTGCAATGCTGCCGTCCGGGCCGCTGCCACCGCACCGGTGGAGCAGAGGTAGAGGATGACACCGGCGGTTTTCGCCACGTCAACTGCCTGTTCGGCCAGACGATGAGGGTCAGCCACCAAAGCTCCAACCACTGGAAGTGAGGTGGCGGCAGAGACGGGCAATGGTGCTGCCCCGAGCCTCTCCATTCGGAGAGGGGAAGCCAGGGCAGACGCCCCCTTCTCGCCGCGGTCGGAGTCGTCCGACTCCGAGCTCACAAAGAGAGAGAGGGCATCGTCGAGCAATGACGGCGGCAGTGTTGGCTCTGCGCTGTCTGTCGTCCACCAGCAGCGCCACACAATGCCGACACAGGCAGAGGGGCGAGAGCGCCAAGACGGCATGTTCATGCCCAAGGCAGCCCTCGCGCACTTCATGGCCTTCATACGGCAAGATGGAACCCGTGTTACATGTCTTGCAGATGCGGATCGTCTTTGAGTCCATAATACCTATTTATTTACTTCAGTATGCCACAGGATCGTCCTGAAGAAAATGGGAGCAGGACGTCCGCCGGCGCACAGTTATATCTGCGGACGTGATTGAGGCCCACGCTGTTGGTGGGCGGGGTTTACAAATTTTTCAGTGCTACGGCTCGAGCCTAGGGAAAACCCAATAGCGATAGCCTTACAAATCGAAGCCTATACGACATAGAACCATGTGCCAAGCAGCCTGCAACTCAATGCTGCGTTCACACCAAAAGACACGTTTGTCACCCGTTCGTGTTGTCGCCCAAGTTTTGTCGCGGGACAAATCATAATCTGTCGCTGTGCAAGTTTTGTCAGGCGAATTTGTCGCGCCACATCTTTTGCCCGCCAACGGTGCTCCATGCCAATTCATTCTCAACCATGGCCGAGATAACCACCATTGCATGTCTTTACCTGTTGTGGAAGAGGGAGAGACGTCGGAGAACCCGACGCAGTCTGTTCATAATATTGTAATGACCACAGAAGAGGCAGTGGATGAAGTATTGATTAAACAGCAATTTATTAGACACCTAATAAACCGTTCGAACACAAGACTGGTAACCATAGCAACGCCAGTCAAAAAACCCTGCAAAGCCCAATCCCTACGAGAGCTCCCCGCGCTACGGCCATCCGGAAGCGCACAGAGCTTTTGGCCGTGATATTATATATTAAATTATATTATATACTATTATATATAGAGCTCCGGGAGTCGCAAACGGCAACAATCACTTTCTCCTCCATGCTGCGGTTCCACACCGGACTGCACTGCAGGGAACGGTTGGCCGGTTGAACGCTGATTGGCTGTTACGTTACGCACGTCACATAGTGGCCACGGTGTTGAACGCTGATTGGCTGTCATCACGCAAATGTCACCGCAAAGTTGAAATATTTCAACTCGACCGAAAGTGTGCCGCGGCGAATCCACGTGAACGCTTGCCCGTGCCGGGCAAAAGTGTTGCGCTGCAAATCAAATCTTGTCGCGGGTTTGCTCTAGCCAGAAATTCGCCTGATTCGCATCACTACATTGACTTTGTATGGAGTCGTGTCGCCCACACGCATTTGGTGTGAACACACCTTCCCCTGCACGGGCGAGCGCGTTCACAAGGATTAGCAGCGCGACACTTTCTCTCGAGTGAAATGAAATATTTGACCATTTTGCCGCGAGATGACAACTAATCAGCGTTCAACAGTGTGGCCACTGAGTGACGTAACGTAACAGCCAATCAGCGAGCAACCGGCCAACCGTTCCCTGCAGTGCAGTCCGGGGTGAACCGCAGGCATGGAGGAGAAGGGGATTGTTGCCGTTTCCGAATCCCGGAGCTCTATATATAATAGTATCTAATATAATATAGTATAATATATAATATCACCGCCAAAAGCTGGTTGAGCCTCCGGATGGCCATAGCGGGGGGAGCTCTCGTGGGGATTGGGCTTTGCGGGGTTTGTTGAAGTTACCGGCGTTGCTGTGGTTACCGGTCTTGTGTGTTCCAAAGGTTTATTAGCGGTGGTATCTAATAAATCGCTGTCTAATCAATACTTCATTCACTGCCTCTTCCGTGGTCATTACAATATAATGAATAGACTGCACAGAGTTCTCCGATGTCTCCCTCGTCCACAACAGGTAAAGACATGCAATGGTGTTTATCTCGGCCATGGTTGAGAATGAATTGGCATGAAGCACCGTTGGCGGGCAAAAGGTGTGGCGCATTCACCGTTGCTAAGCATAAAATGGCGGGGGCGAAGCTTCGCGGCAGTGACCGGTTCTCCTTGAGCATCCCGCAATGTCTTGCGATATTGATATCCCTGCCCCACCCCCTTGCGACAGTTTTAACGGCCCCACCGTCGATAAACTCTCCCAGGCAGGGCCGACGGACTGGGAGGGTAATGGTGTGTTCCTGAATCCTCGGACGCCAGTTGCTTTACATTTGTTGTTTGTGGATTTAAATGATAATTTTTCATGCCAAGAATTTGACAGTTTATTGTGTAATTGTTCAGTTAAAGGCTGTAGAGAAAACACAATGAGAAAGACTGCACGTCTCGTATGTGACGTCATGCTCCCTGCGACTGGCGTGGACAAGACCGACAATCTCTCAATTTGCATAACTGAAAATCGACACATGCCCCGACTTATAATGGTTTTCAACTCTTTCGATGCTGTTATTCTCCCCTTGGAAAAAAGTAGTGAAGTGGAGCAGAGAGATCGCCATGTCTGTATAAGAGTGGTGGTGACGTATATCATTCGCGTTGAGAGAAGCGAAGGGCTGTAGTTTGACCCAACGTCATATCCCGCCCCTTGCAAGCCCACCCCCCTTAACCCCCCTGTTGATTCTACTGATGTCTGAACGACAGCGATCTCCGCATATAAAGCAACAAATGCGGCGAAACTGTGGAAGACATGTCCTTAAAATTATTACGCTTGCTTCATAACAAAAGGAGAAAATGATTACGCTTGCTTCATTGCGTAATAGGGGAACCAAAATGTTATACATTGTAACATTATAGGCAAAATGTTATTTTATTATGCACTCAGAAATTTGTTAAATTATCGACCGGGGTTTTCAAAATGATAGCTATGGTTTAATTACGAATAGTACGAATAATCCTAATAATACGATTCTCCACAGATTCTCTGAAAAATGGTGTAAACATAATTTCTTATAAAGACAAATCTAAAGGTACGGCCACACTGAACGCGTTACGCGCATTAGAGGCGTTGAAAATCAGCATTTTTGCATAGGGAACCATTGGTTTAGGTGCGTAGATGCGTTACACGCGCTAAAGCAGCGCGTTAGACGCTTTTTACGCCCCTAACTAACACGGCCAACCTGACCCGGCCGGACCCGCGGGCCGGGTCTGGCCGAAATTTCCCACCACTATCCTCAGGCCGGGTCGGGCCAGGCCTTTGATCGAGCGTTTGTGTTTTTTTTTTTAATCATTGCTTTACTGGCCTCATCTGAGGAGAAATCTATGCCTTAAACAGAAATATTATAGGCCTTTATTACACGGGTCTTCTCAATGCCGTGGAACGCTCCGTTCACTTGCATGGTGTTAAGTATTTTAAGAATCTGCATTTACCTCACATAGCCACAAGGGGAGCCAGACCTTATTGAAGGCTGCTCCACCACAGAAGGCATCACCTTTAGTTAGGTGAAGAAGCCGAAGCCATTACATCACCCCGGCCACGCCCACTAGGCCATGCCCACTTGACGTCCTCTCTAGCGGGTGATTTCGAACTCCAGGGGCAGAGATCAATAGGTAGACGGCAGAGAGCCACCCCGGGCCTAAGCCCGGGGGGCTTGAAGTAGATCACGGTATTTTCCTCTCACACGCGTAAGATACAATTCCCTCCCTTAAGCTTCAGTTACCATACCGAAACATGCCGACTTTGTAACGAATAAAGTGAGTTAAAAGCAACCCGGGATTGGACAACTTTCTTCAAGAATATGCAACAATGGGTAGTACTCCGGTAACTTGTGAACCCCAGCGTCTTCGGTTGCTAAGCGACGTCAACGTCTTTGGCGGACTATTTCTCTACTAATCAACACTACGAATGCTGGTACCGAATAAATTGTAAAAAGACACACCATGTGAAGTTATTTTTTCGTTTTGGCAAGTAGCCTTGTAATAAGCGGGATAATGGATAGAACATCGCCAATCATTGTCGAAAATAAGCCCCTTCAGGGCGAAGCAAGACACCTCCGCTGGGCGGGATCATCTAGCTGCATAGGTGCTTTAGGCATTTTTGTGACACACAATGATCAAGCGTCAGGTTAGGCGCGTTACGGGCGTAATCTAACGCGCGTAACGTGTTCAGTGTGGCCGCACCTTTAGGGGTTGGATACTCGAAAACAAAGTTCTTCATCTGTGGGTCGTAATTTGTCAAGATCTTAAAGCTTCCATCCCCATTTTTTGTTTGTCCCTATTTATTTTTGGTAAATGTTATATTTTGATTGTGTCGTCTGATACTCATGCATTCAGCGTTGGCTAAAGCGTGGGAACCGTGAGTCTAAAAAATACCCAATTTGGGTTGATTTCAGCTTTAACACACAAAATAATAAACTATGCAATGAAAAACATAAGAAGAAGATATGTATGATCAAAGACACGACTTTACTATACGTTTCTATGATGTCCTCCAGATGTTTGTGATGCCCGACGGCTGTGATTGGCCGAGTAAAGCAGGGATAATATGAGCTTTGGGCGGAGATCTCCCCCCAGAAGAGGCAGCACCATGCGTCTACCAAAGCTCTTTGACCCCAGGCAAAGAGGGCTGGTGTTCGTTTGTTCTTGCTTTACACGACATGAAGAGCAATTATCACCCGAGGAAAATATCACAAGCTGATAAATGACTTAACTGCATTAGTGATGGAAATGATGACCAGGAGGCTGTTGACCTCCGGACTCTGATGGTCGCTTGTCTCTGTCTTTGCAACGGGCTGTGATACGTTAGACAAAAACAATTGTCTCTCATTCTTTAATAATTTCACCTGCAAACTAATTCTGAATTCCAGTCGGTCCTTTAGTGATGAATATATATTTTATATGAGCTGAATATTGATCGATCTTCTCTCTGAAAGCGTCAGTTAGGATCTCAGCTAACAGCTGTCACTATAAAAACAGGTATTTAACACAATCTTTTTGATGGTGAATGCCATCAAAACATCAAATCGAGCAGCTCATGAAAGCCTCTTCAACTTCAGGTCATGCATTAGCATTTCAAGACATGGTTACCTTCTCCAGGGGGATTCTTTTATCCTTGAATATATTCTTTCATGACATCATCAAACTGTTCCAAGGTCATATTTTAATTGATTTGCAAAAAGTTCATGCGAATTGCATTTTCCTAGGGCAAATGGCAGCCTTTTGAGGATGTTGAACTTCAAAGGCTTGTTATGGCGTCACCTGTGGTTAATTCTGGCCATTCCTTTGCTTCCCCTACTCATTTCTCTCTGTTCATATTTAGTCACCCTCTACAGTTGTGGAAAGTTTCATAAAATGCGACACAGCAGTTTTGGCTGCGTAGTTCATTCTGGCAAAATAGTTAAAACACTAACAATTACAATGTGGTGCCTGGCCCCCTAATAATAATCCTAACCAACTAACCCTACACATTTTGTAGGTCCCCTAATAATAATAATTCTCACACTCAAAGCTGTCATTCAAGTAGATGGTCTTTCACTTTTGTCTGCCATTAGCGAGCCAGATGAGTCTTGTAAGCAGCAGAGACGTTGTGGTTTTTGATTGTTCTGATGGGAATGGCAATAGGAGAACAGATACAACAAGGAACAAAGGGCCTCTGAATAGGTTCTGAGTTTAACTTCTCGAAATTTCATTCTTTATTTATCGAGCTGTCTTTTGTACGTGTTTCATTGATTGTATTTCCTGCTAAGTGTAAAAGTTGTTCTAAGGTTGCAGGCAAGAAAAGAAGAAAAGCCAGAGAGGAGATAAAAAAATAAAAAGAGAGTAAAAGAGAGAAGGGGGAAAACAGAAAATGCCTTTCTTAACTTCTCATCACACGGTCGCCATGGAAAGCTACTAACCATATCTCCATCGATGCTAGGAGACCGATTACAGTTTGGACCTCGTGTTGTGTCCTGTGTGACCTCGGTCTGATTTATAGCACACGATGAGACCATAAAAGGAGAATCATGTTGGAACACACAATGACGTACATTATCATCAACGCTGTACTCTTCAATCCTTTTCACCCAAGAGTTGAAATTCCCATGCTGTTGCTGAGAGGCTCTGGAGAAAAGTCTGTTGCTAAATGTAATCCTGCAGACGACCACTTTCAAGGGGCCAATGGGATCTAGCAAAACACATCCAAGCTTTGCTTTACGTTTGTGTGATCTAAAAGAGAAAAGTTTGAATTGTCTAACTTTTCACGAGTGTTATATATCATACATACATCTCCTGCTTCTACTCTCTCTCCTTGCCTCTCTTGGGTTCTCTCTTGTCCCTCACTCTTTCTCTCCCCCCCTGCTGTTCAGCGTCTCTCTGATCTCTGCTGTGTGTGTTCCACTCCAGGTCCTTTCTGTCCTCAGGCTAGCAGGGCTCTGGGCGCTGCATGCATCATTTAGAGCTATTCTCTAACCTAATGGCTTCGGTGAGACACCAACACTTCATCACACCATCCTCATAGTGTGTTTTCATGTCTCTGTTTATGTATGTATTTATGGTGGTTCATGAGTGTGTGGGTACATGCGTTTATTTGTGTGTTTAGAGTTTTCATCTCAGAACATTCACACAAATATGTGTATGGTTAGAAATTTGTGTTTTGGGTTATGTATGGGTGCGTGCGTGTGTCCTACCGTGCGTGGGCAGTGCACGTATCGCGCCAGGCTGATGATCAGGTCATGTGTTATGGGGTCCACCAGGTTCCTGAAGCTGGCATAGCGGTAAAGAACGTCATCCAAAGAGGTGGACTCCATGCCCAGGTCCTGCCCATACACACACACACAAACAACATGGAAAATAAATGACATAGGAAGCTGACATAACACACGTACATTTTTACACTGCCAAATATGCCTGTCTTGTACCCGCCTTTTTTCCGGCATGTTCTGCGAGTTTAGACTGGCCGAGGTAATATATCGGCTTGATTTCACACCACAATTTACCCTCTCAAACCCTACACATATTGGGGCAGTGGCGGCTCGCCTATAGAGGGCGCTTGGGCACCGCCCTCCCACCGACCTGCCTCCCTGTTTTTTTTTAATTTATTTTAATTTATTTGTTTTTTTTCTTCTTTTTTTCTTAATCATCTTTCTCATTTTGAGAAATAATATCTGTTAATTGCATTCAAATAACGCATTTACTTTAGAATATCTTTAGAATCCTCCATAATTATATCTTCATTCACTTTCATGTTCAACTTATCATATTGGTGAAGTATGTGTCTTCCCTGGGGCGCCAGTTCGCTCAGCCCAACAAACCTGAGTATTTAGCCAATGGTTCCCCGGTTGCTAAGCAGAAAAGTACATAAAATCGCCAATCAGCGTCGTCGAATTGTATGGCTTGTGGGCGCTCAAAATATCGCCCCCAACACAGTGCACCGTCCACCGCACGTAACCGCGCATTTGCCATTACCTCAGAGATCAGCAACATGCCGACTTTGAGTACTGCTACCACTGTTTCCCTGTGAGTTCAGCTAGCCCCAAATTCAGTTAAGTCTTTGCTTATGAATCCCTTCGAAAGAAGAACATTTGCAGAAAAATTGCAAGTAAAAGAACTCGGACCAGAAAAGCCAAAAGTGAACAAAACCCAACAAGCAAGAGAAAAGGATAGAGCCTACAAGAGAAGTTTTTCCAGAGTTTGGTTCAAGGCTTGGCTAACTAGCTGTGGATATGCAAATGCAATTTTTTGCTTTCCATGTATACTTTTTAAAACAAGTGCGTGTTATAGTACGTGGACGGACACAGACAGGGTTGACCTGAAACATCTGTCAGAAAGGATAAAAAAAAAGCAGAGCGAGTAAGAGTGCATATGAACTGTGAAGCTAGCCATGCTAGGGGTAAGCAACTTCTATTTATTCCACTAGCCTATATGTATTTGTGTTTGTTTGCACATTTTTGTATCCAGAGTTGTCATTATTAGACATACTATGCATACTGTATATATACTGGAGAATGCAGACAGTCTTTTTTTCCCCACATTTATGCTTTTTAATTATTACTGTAAGCTTTATTAAAAAATTAACTGGTAGGAGTATGATTTTATTGTATTGTTGAACTGGGAGATGTTTTCTGTGGTTATTATTTCATAGGTCTGTGACACCATTATGAGCCATGCCAAGGAGAGGTTTTCTTTCACAAAGCATCTCATCAGTGCTACGCTGTTGCAAGGTGACTTGTTCCCACAACACAGCAGAAAGTTCCCAGATTCAGTGCTGGAAACCACGTTGGATGCCTATCCCATGTTGGACAAAACCAGACTTAAAAAAGAACTGTCCCTGATCTACGAGCATGAGGACTTAAGGGGTGCAGTGGAGAACCAGCTCTATTTCAGGTTCTAATGGGAAATAACCTGCAAGACAGATTCAGCAAAACTGTAGGTCTTCTCAAGATCCTAATCACCACACCAATGTCAACAGCAGAATCCGAGAGATGCTTCTCCACCTTTAAGGAGGATAAACACTCCTTAAGAACACTACGGCACAAGATCGCCTCAATGCTCTGGCTATGCTATCTATAGAGAAAAACTCACACAGGACATTCCAGATTTCAATAAAAGGGTTATTAAGAAAGAAGGACAGACGAGCAAGTTCCTATACAAGTAAGAGTTTTCCAAGAGTTCTCTTACTAGTCTCTCTCACTCGCTCTCTCACCCCCCCTTTAGCTGTCTAGCTGTCTTAGGGTTTGATGAGGGTTAGCTAGTTGAGTTGTTTTCACTCAGGTACACGTTGAGGGACAGGAGGTGAAGGCAAGTACTTGCTCTTGTGCTATCGGGAGGGCCAAGTGTCACCATGTAGCAGCCCTGCTGATTTGGGCTGAAAAGAACCTAACCCGCACGGATGTCGAGTGTGTGTGGAAGAGGGCCCCAGCACCAAAAACAGATGAGGTCACAGCGAAGAGGGTGTCTGTGATAGCACCTTCCACATCTCAAGGTCAGGTTTTCTTTGAATACTAAAAGCTACGCCCTGTCTGGCTTTAGTGTTATAAATGAATGGTGATGCTACTGACAGCAGGTATGTGAGATAGGAGATGGTTTCAAGTGAGAACACTATAATCTATTATTTCAGCTGGAATTAAACGACCTGTCACCCAGGAGGACAGAGAATGGACACTGAACTCCTTGGCACAGCTGGGCCGTTTTACAGGTCTTGGTTGGATTCTGGCACCAGAAACACCTCAGGTTTGACTTCTGTCCTTTGTATTTTTGATTTGTCACGTCCTGCTATATGAGAAACATGACAAGTACACTACATTAAATCAGTTACAAATTAGATATGTTTGATTGAGTTATCCCACCACACTCCATTTCAACTGATGATCAATTCAAGTTTACATACCCATAGATATAAACCATTGTAAATCAGACATCAAACTGTTCACACTTTGAATGTATTTTGTTTGTACTGTGTTGCCAAACAGCATATGTGGTCCATGACTTACTGAACATCATTAACCAACATTTTCTGTCTAATTTCATGATATTTGTCTGTTTTACTTAGACCGTCCCTATCAAGACCTTTGATGGGGTAGTGACCAGCTCAGGTTATGGCCATGCAGAGGACAAAGCTCTGTATGTGCTTTCATCGCTTGCTGTCAGCCCACAAGAGAAAGAAGCCATTGAGAGAGCCACAGTTGGGCAAACTAAGAATGCCTTATGGTGATACATACAAAGATAGTCTCTATTGATTTCAGGTGTTGACGGTATTGACTAGCTTTCCCTCCATTAGTGCTGGAAACATCCCTGTGTGCTACATGGTCAAAATGCACCTGTGTTGCAAGTGGCATGAGGTTAACTGTTATGGTTTTATTTTAACAGGATGGCATATCGCCACAAAAGAATCACAGCCAGCAACTTCGGTTTGGTGTTGGCAGCATTGAAGCGGAACTCTTACCCTCCTTCCTTATTCAAAACCCTGCTTGGCCAATACAACCTCAAACAAGGATCTCATGTAAGTGGTGGGCACTAAGTGTTTTGAATTGAAGCATACTTCCATATTATACATATAATTGTATGCATTTGAAAATACATGAATATATAAATTAATATTAATAATAATACTATGTCAATGTTATGCCTAGAGTATAGGAATGCATACTACGTCCAGTCAAATTTTGTAGGATGCAAAGCCACCACTTTTGTGTCATTTAGAATGCGATACGGAATGCAGGGATAGTCTTCACGATTACACCTTTTTCCTTCCCTGCCCCCAGGCTTGTGATTGGGGAATCCTCCATGAGCCAAAGGCAAAGCAGGAATACATGGAGCGCACTGGTGTGACCATCCAGGAGAGGGGAGTGTTCCTTTCTGACAGCGGCCTGCTCGGTGGCTCTCCAGATGGGACGGTGGCTGATGACTTCATCATTGAGGTGAAATGTCCCTATTCAGCCAGAACCAAGACCAACCTGCAGGCAGCGGAGAGGAAGGACTTTTTTCTAGAACTGGATGAAGTCACTGGCTTACTGAAGCTCAAGCAAACACACAACCACTGGCATCAGATTCAGGGCAATCTGCACCTGACAGGAGCCAACAATTGTCATCTTGTGGTGTGGACTCCTCTTGACCTTGTTATCCTGCTCATCCCTAAAGACCCAGCATGGGCTAGCAACATTAACATTCTGGAAACATTTTATAAGGATTGTTTCCTTCCTCGCATACTTCTGCATTCATGACCTGTTCTAGTGAAGGATTTCTTTCTTCTGCAGCTTGCCAGGCCACCAAGGTATCTATCCTTTTGTTTTGTTGTACATTCTCATCACACAGTACATAACACACTACACATAGTCAGATGCCATTTACACTGATACACCTAGTCTCCTAGTCTCTTTAAAAGGTCCCATGACATGTCATCAGGTGTGGTGTGATTAGCCGTTACAAGCCGTTTTGGAAATCTGCCCCTTATGACATCACAGGTGGGCGTGTCCACCTAGATGTATGACGGATAGATGAGCATCGTTTGCTGCAGTCTACTGTGTTGGCTGGTAGACTGATCTATCCAGCACACATCTAGGTGGACACGCCCACATGTGATGTCATAAGGGGCAGATTTCCAAAACAGCTTGTAAGCTAATCACACAACACCTGGTGCCGTGTCATGGGACCTTTTATGGGTAAGGCCTCATTCATGTTCACTATTCATTCACTATATTATTGTTTTGTTACATTGTTTGTGTTAACAATAAACTGACTGGGAGTGGGAGCAACTGTGTGAAGACTCAAATGTGTCTGCTAGTTCAGCTTGTTTTGCACCTAGCCTGTCAAAGTGTATGTCCAAGTAGTTCCCAACTGATGGTGGCTTGAACTGAATGATTTTGATGTGACAGACATGAGATAGACACGAGTAAAACAATGACATTTATTCATATAGAAATGCAGAGGCTCAGCATATCCAAAAGTGTGAGTTTGGGTGGGGGAAGGTGTTATTTACGGTTCTTTGTAGAATTTAGAAGTAGAGTGGCTTGGGGAACAAAAGAGTGTTTATATCTAGTATCTATATATAGTATATTATATCTATATATTTATATTATATAGTGTTTATTTATAAGGGACCGAAGTCAAATTCCTCGTTTGTTCGCAAACCTGGCCAATAAAGCTGAATCTGAATCTGAATCTGAATCTGAATCTGTTGGTTCTGAGTTTTGGGAGCTTAAAGCGTGATCCGGATGGCAACAACTGAAATTCAGCCTGTAAGGGATGAGAACTATTTGACAGGGTAGATTCAACCTTTTTTAGCATCTGCTTCTGTTATGAATCTTTTTTTATTTTATTTTTTGAATTTTTATTATTGTGTCATGCATTAGCATACCCAGCCCACAAAGGCTTACAAGACACCAATATAAAACAACCTAGACAGACCAAAAACCAAAAGTAGATGCTAAACAACAATATAAACCATCCTGACGTTTCATCCAGGCCTGAGTAACAAAAGAGGCTAACTTATAAACATTAAAGGTAAACAAACATTCCATCCTGACATCATCATTACTCCAAAATATTTCAGGGTTTTGAGCAAACAGTAACAGTTAATTTACAAAAGGTACTCTTATTTCATCATAGAAGGGTCAGTATAAAAGAAAACGAGATTCATTCTCCAATTCGCATGAATCACAAAGTTCACAAAGTCTCTGTTCCTCTGGGATATTTTTAAATCTGCCGACCTCAAGTGCCAATTGGGCAATCTTAATTGGGCAATCAAGGATCTCTGATTTCTTGGTAAATTTGTTTTAACATATAATTCTTTTTCATAATCATGCTTGATTTGGACGTATGTCCGTAATTTCGGTTCCATTTTTCATTGAACCCGACAAGTAACTTTTTTCTATTTTTTTTTACGCTGCATGATAAATTATTTCTAGAAATTCGGCTTCTTCAGCATGAATCTCTGCGGCCCATGGAGAGTTCTGGACTTTACTCCAAAGGAAAACTTTGTAATTGATCCTGTCATCTGACATATTAATAAAATTATTCCAGTCTAATCATATCACACTTTCTCCTTATTGTACCAGGGATCCAACCCATGTCACCCTAAGCAGCCAAAGAGGGAACATATTTAAGAATACCCAGAAAACAACGGATAGCTCTGTTTTGTACTGCATCTGAGATCCTTCTTTCTTTAAATCCCCATACCCCAGCAGCATAATTCACAATGGGAGAAACACATGCATCATACAATTGAGAGTAAGTAGAATAACCGAGGTCTTTACATATTTTTTACTTGTTAACAACGGAACCCAAAGCTCTACCAGCTGAATCAGCCAGGAGTTTAATTCCATTTTCATAATTTATAAATTCATAGAGTGGAAATCCTAAGTATTTAAAAACAGATGTATTTTCTAATGGCATATCAGAAAAAGTTACGATTTTCTCACTTTTTGGGACACCATTTTTTCTGAAATTAATTATCTGTGTTTTACTCTGACCCCTGCAACACCAGGGGTCTCATTTATAAAACGTGGGATCGTTACTAAAAGTGTACGTACGCCCAAAAGCCAAGTTGTGCGTGCGCCAAAAAATATTCAGACTTATAAAACCCTGTGTACGCACACCTCTAAGCAATCTTTGCTTTATAAATCACTGAATGCCTACAAGTGTGCGCAGCTGAATCAGCTTCACGTTCCGCCCTGTACACGCCCTTTTTTAACCATAAATGGTCAATGCAAACGACCTCATGAATGAGATCTGCATATAAAACAGACTCAGATCCAATTATTATGTCTTGTCGGAAACAATGGCAGAAGGAATGAGAAAAGCAAAAAAGCGAAATTTCACGGAGGTTGCAGTGGAGACACTTGTGGGTGAGGTTGAGGCCCGAAAAGTAGTTTTGTCGGGCGGTCATGGGATTGGGATCACTAACAACAAAAAGCTGAGTGAGTGGCAACATTTGCTGCAGCAGTGAACTCTGTCTGTGGCACAGTCCCAGAATTAAAAAAGAATTGGTCTGACATAAAGATACATATTTGTATGTACCAATAAATCGTTATGGTCCCTGAAAACCCTCTCCCTCCGAATCCTGCCATTTGCAGGGTCCTCCAGCAGTGCCTGTGTGACGCCCACAAAAGTGTTATATTTGTTTTTGTGAATCGTAGGCCTATTATACTTTAGTGTTTTTCTGTAATTAACAAGGGTTGCTGAAGTTACATGATTTGTGCATTTCGGAAGGTTGATTTCCTTGGTAATATGGACTTGTTTTACTCGCTCCACACCAGCAGGGGGCTTAGGGTAGCGATTTCCTGTGCGTTATTTGAAAGCTTTCTCATAACCACAGAGACTTCGAACGAATGAAGACGCTGTTACCCTGTTTCATCCTTTTTTCCTGATTTTCAGGTTGGTAATGTGATAAACAACACTCAATAGAATAAAACCATGTGAGAAACTTAACTAACTATTCTGGCCAAGTAGTTGGTGATAAGAATGTGGTTTTGTCTAGGTAAGTTATCCTGATATGGGAATGTTAAAGCCCATGGTGCAGGTTTTTATTTTTTTATTTTCTGGCAATTTTCTTGTTGGTAATAAACATTGCAACAATTATCCATTGTATTTGATGTTGTAGGGCATTGGTTCTCAAACTTTTTACCATGAGTACCACCTTAGAAATGATTTGGCTCTCCAAGTACCACCGGAATTAAAATAGTGCGTAGTCCTATAACTACATAGAGTTTACACAGAAGGCATTAATATTAATAATACAATTTATTATTCACATAACTTTACTTGACTGAAGCAACCAACTGTCTATAACTCATGTATTGTATTTAAACACTTGCAACGGGATAATACTAACAATTGAACAACTGCTTCAATAGGGCTACCCAGCAAATGGGGATATCATCTGGCATATAACATACCAGTCAATCTAGTGAGGTTATTAACAATTATACTGCATTAAAGCATTCACAGCACTGAATATTAATTTTTTACAACTGCAGTCAACCAATAATGTGAGGTAAATTGTACTGCATCAAAACATTCAAAGAATTGAACATGAATATTTAAATACTGGAGTCAAACAATCCTGTTATAAGCAATCATGCAGAGCAAAGAGAAAAAATCATGTGTAGGCCTACTGCGAAAACACTAATCAAACTATCATGAGTAAGAACAAGCGTATCATAGAAAAACAACGTATTCAGTATTAAAAAATACTGCAGTAAGTGCCATAAGGTCAGAATATAAACTATGTTTAGGTTTGAAGGAGAATGTGCAGGCACACATTGAAAATTAGGCCTATCATGCTTAGTGAGAGGGGTGTGATGTCTGGGTCGATTGAGGTTTGCTTTAGCCTCAGACTTGGTTCAGTATCCAACCTGCTTCCAGCACTCGAGTTGAGGGGGGATGGTATCCCCCTTTGGAATTAAAATGATCAAAATCATCCCCCTTCTGAAACAGCCATCCCCCTTCCCATCCCGTTATTTTATCAATTGATGTGGAAATATTAACGCTATTTCATTATAGCGGTTTCCTTTTTCAATTCGGCGCAAGCAACGTTACTTTTCCCAGGGACAGATGCGATACTGCATTCTCGGGCAGTATGCTATTGCGCAAGCAAGCAGGCGTACTTGCGCAATAGTGCCTTCACGAGCTCTCAATCCACACCCTACGAAACAGACACTGGTAGCGTGAAGCAGTCTCTGCATCTCAGACATCGCTTCCGCAGGCAACTCTGTCCCCTTTTCTCCCTTTCATTCCAACCCGTGAGCAACGCTAGTCTCCCTTCTCTTCCGAATGCATTAAAAAAAAAAAAAAGAATAAGAATCATTTTTTAAAATCCTTAAATGTGATGCATGCCTCCGAATCGTGTGATGCGTTCGATCAGCTGCGTTTTTGGGGATAAAATAAGAGCGATGACATGATGACAGTAGTCATCGCTCTTATTTGTGACCATTTACGACCAAGAGAAGCCTGGTCGCAAATGGAATGAGAAAGCGGCAAGCGCACAGCCTTGTCTGAAAGCGCAGGATATTCGCTGCGTCGCTGCATCCAAAAAATAAATATAATAAGGAAAAGTAGGTGATATTTTAGCGGTTAGCAATGATTCTTATTTCTCCCACAATGCATTGCATGACGTCACATGAGGTACTCCGCTTTGGGACGACAGCCGAAGCCGCTAGTGAGAGAGTGACAGTGTGACAGTAAATATATAGATAGAGATAGCCTAGATATATATATATATAAATATATATAGATAGATAGATAGATAGATAGATAGATAGATAGATAGATAGATAGATAGATAGATAGATAGATAGATAGATAGATAGATAGATAGATAGATAGATAGATAGATAGATAGATAGATAGATAGATAGATAGATAGATAGATAGATAGATAGATAGAATAATATAGCATAGATAGGTAGTGAGGGATAGCATAGCATAACATAACAGATAGATAGTGAGGGATAGCATAGCATAACATAGATAGCTGACAGATAGATAGAGAGAGATAGATATATAAATAGATAAAATGGTTTACTACTGTGTTTGTGGAGAAGTTTAGTCAACCACATTCAGGACATCCATGACCATGACCCCCCTGCCTTCTCCAGTTGTGCCCATGGCCCTCTAGACGGAGATCAGCGCAACAAAGAGTGGCTGGAACCAGGTACAGTACTGGTATTATGCACGCTCTACATAGTTTTGTTGTATTTGCTGTCTTTGAGTAATTGTCTGGATGCTTTGACATGTGACCTTTGTGATGAAATTATTTTTTCATTCCCTGGCAATCTCATAACATTCTGTTTACTGTTTGTGTTTGCTATAATTCATATGCAGGACAATTTCATGTGTGTTTCCATTAAAAAAAGCAATTCTGTCTGTCTATCTTCCTGTCTATTTGTACATTTTCCGTCTGTGTGTCTGTCTGCCTACCTGTCTTGGTCTTTGCAGGCTCATTGGCAGCAGTAAAGTTGGAGAACATAATGATGAGGACTGCCTTACTGAAAGATGTTCGACAGCTGTCTCCACAGCACCAGACCTTCTCCCTTGAGGCTTACCACTCCCTCATCTTGCACTTCGCGCCCAAGCACACAGGGTTTTCATACTTTGGGATGTATAGCAGGTTAGTGCTATCCAATGGAATAACACTGCCAATTATTATGCCTTTTATAGTAATAATAGTACCTATTAACATGCCTATTGTAGTATTTTGTCATACATACACCAAGTTTCAAAGGTTTTCTCAAATGTGTTATTTTGTAGGCTTCTCTTAGCGGCGCTGCATTATAATCACAATGCCAATCGCGAGACAGCACGGAGAAGTGACGGGACGGAGAAGTACTGCGTGCGGTATCCGCACTTCAGAAAAGGTGCCCATGTGGTGCGTCCCATGAAAGAGGCAGCCTCATACGGTAAGCAGTGTCATGCAGTTCTAACATATTTTGAGATGGCGCACGAGACATCGGTGATCAGTGACAATGATCTTTATAAAGTAATATTATTATTATTATTATAATTAATATTATTATGTCTGCAGGTCGAACCTCAGATTGAAGAGGAACAATGCGGTTTTCGCCCCGGACGTGGAACTACGGACCAGCTCTTCACTCTCGCAAGGATCCTGGAGGGGGCCTGGGAGTATGCCCATCCGGTCTACATGTGTTTTGTGGATCTGGAGAAGGCGTATGACCGGGTCCCCCGGGAGAAACTGTGGGAGGTGCTGCGGGAGTATGGGGTAAGGGGGTCTATCCTCAGGGCCATCCAATCTTTGTACTCCCAAAGCGAGAGCTGTGTTCGTGTTCTCGGCAGCCAGTCAGTTTCGTTCTCAGTGGGTGCTGGTCTCCGCCAGGGCTGCGCCTTGTCACCAATCCTGTTTGTGATATACATGGACAGGATATCGAGGCGTAGTCGTGGTGGGGAGGGGTTGCAGTTCGGTGGTCTGAGGATCTCGTCACTGCTTTTTGCAGATGATGTGGTCCTCATTGGATCATCGGCCTGTGACCTTCAGCACTCACTGGATCAGCTGGCGGCCGAGTGTGAAGCGGCTGGGATGAGGATCAGCACCGCTAAATCTGAGGCCATGACTCTTAGCAGGAAACCGGTGGATTGCTTACTCCGGGTAGGAAATGAGTCCTTAGCCCAAGTGAAGGAGTTCAAGTACCTCGGGGTCTTGTTCGCGAGTGAGGGTACTATGGAGCGTGAGATTGGCCGGAGAATCGGAGCAGCGGGGGCGGTATTGCGTTCGCTTTACCGCACCGCTGTAACGAAAAGAGAGCTGAGCCGCAAGGCAAAGCTCTCGATCTACCGGTCGATCTTCGTTCCTATCCTCACCTATGGTCATGAGGGCTGGGTGATGACCGAAAGGACGAGATCGCGGGTACAAGCGGCCGAGATGAGTTTTCTCAGAAGGGTGGCTGGCGTCTCCCTTAGGGATAGGGTGAGAAGCTCAGCCATCCGTGAGGAACTCGGATTAGAGCCGCTGCTCCTTTACTTAGAAAGGAGTCAGCTGAGGTGGTTCGGGCATCTGGTAAGGATGCCCACTGGGCGCCTTCCTTGGGAGGTGTTTCAGGCACGTCCAGTGGGGAGGAGACCTCGGGGAAGACCCAGGACTAGGTGGAGAGATTATATCTCAACACTGGCCTGGGAACGCCTCGGGATCCCCCCGTCAGAGCTGGTCAATGTGGCCCGGGAAAGGGAAGTCTGGGGCCCCCTGCTTGAGCTGCTCCCCCCGCGACCCGACCCCGGATAAGCAGATGACGATGAGGATGAGATGAGGATGAGGATGTCTGCAGGTTATGCAACATCATTAATGAAGGCCCTTTGGGAGAGCTATGCCAATTCACCCGCGGTTCTTCGAGAGGTTAGCGCCAATTTGTCCTCCCATGCACCCGACCCCATCGCCAAATCCTTCGAACAGATTCCTAAGGAGGAGGCCGTCAGCCTCTACCTAGCCCGGCAGTCACGCTTCAAGAAAACCTAATTTCACATTATTATTTTTTTCCACAGACATGTCCAATGATTTAGTTGTAAGTATTTATTTTAGTTGTTAGTTATCTTCTAACCTACTGTCCCTGTTGTCATCACATTTGGTGGTGGTTTCCTTCATGCTGCATGTTTTATGTTTTCTATTTTTGTGCTGTTGCTTTGTTTTTTACTTTGCACAAAATCATTACTTTTTTTCGTCAATAAGTGCCAATAATTGTCGCTGTGCCCCATTCAAGGGTTCCTGAATTCTGCATGTCTGCTCCTCTGTCTGTGTGCTTGTTTTTCTTTTGTTGTTGTTATTATTTGCATGAAATTTCTTTGTATGTAATTCAAAATAATTTACCAATCATTATACCTGTGCCTTGTCAACCTCTGTGTACGGTGTTGTCTGGGCTCACCTGGCCAACCTGTGTCATGTTCAGTAACCATTACAAGCAATGCCAATAAACAGTTTTTTTTTTATCCAAAATTCATGTGTTCTGTGTACTTTATGACATTTTAAGGGCAATTGAGCGATCACAACAGGAAAAGCATAACAATTATTTGTATTCATTTTCATCCAAACGAGGCCATTGAAAGCCCTGATAGGTCTGGTCACCACTCTGGAATTGTGGTCTGATGGTTGAAACCACACAAGAGGGTAGAGGCTTCCTTATACTCCTGCCTAAAACGCCATAAGCCCAGCGTATAGCCTGCCTGTACGCAGTGTACCGGTATTGCCAGTGGTTAAATTGGGATTTTCTATGTGGGGGGGCTCTGATCCGGAGGGGCCGCCGCTCCCCATACGCAGAGTACGCAGAGCCAAAATTAAGGTTGCAAAAAAAAAAAATCCATGATAGTCGTTATATTAGTACATTAAAGAAATTAGCATTTTTTATATGTTGCTTAATATGTACACTGTAGATTTTGAGTGTGTTTGATGAGGTCACATTAAGAGCTGATTTTATTTTCACAAAAACAAACAACAAAAACAATATGTCTTTAAGGTACATTGACATGGATGAACACAAACATTTGAACAAATAATGGGCAATGGTAATCCCTTTGTTACTACATTTTCTAGTTACACTGCATCATGTACATCTAATTCATCACCTCCCATATGGTCTGATATGGAGATACCACATCATTACTTTCCCTTTTCCTACAGGCCAAGTGATCAGCTGACCTTCTGGTTGCCACCCACTTTCTGACAAACCTGGTAGGCTTCCAAGATTTGAGAGGAGGGCCAACCAGCTTAAAGGGGACATATTATACCACCAGGTGTGAGTGTGATTAGCCTTACAAGCAGTTTCGGAAATCTGCCCCATATGACATCACTTGTGGGCATGTCCAACAAGATCTGTGCTGGATAGATCAGTCTACCAGCCTACCCAGTGGACTGAAGTAAGCGTTGCTCATCTATCAAGCAGAGATCTAGGTGGACAGGCCCACTAGTGATGTCATCTGGGGCAGATTTTCAAAACGGCTTGTAAGGCTAATCACACTCACACCTGGTGGTATAATATGTCCCCTTTAATGAACATCAAAGCCGACACATTCTCCACATTCAATCTGGATCTCAATGGAGTCACAACATTATTCATCTCTGAAAACCCCCTCTCACACTCTGCACTGCTGACAGAAATGGTATTAACGGCATGTCTAAGTGTGAGAAGGGCCTTTTGCATTGTGTCTGGTTTGTTTTTGTACTCACGGTAAGCTTGTTTCACTCCAGTGAAACCAACTTTTACCTGGTCACAGAGTTCCCTCAACTCACTTTCCCCATACATCACAGGTAGAGGGCTCGGCCATGTTTCGGGATTCAAGATGTTAATCTTGGTGAAGAGAGACTCCTCTTCACTCCTCACCATTCTTTCCTTCATGCTCTGGCATAAGGCCTCATAAAACTTGGTTGGGTTGATGACCTTCTGCCCTCTATCACCATGAAGTGCTATGCCATTGAAAGACCCTTGCTGCACTGCCTCACATGCCTTTCTATAGAAGGGGCCATTTTCTGGATCCTCACTCATGGCGGTAAACACATCAGTCTGTCTTTTAATGAGGTTCACTGCTTGAGACAGTCTAATGTCTCTGGCCTGCAGGGCCTCAGACAGGTCTTTGAGTTCCTCCAGTGCATCCATCATTAGTCCCAGGTTCCTCAGAAATGCATCCAAACTCAATTTAACAGCTAGGGCCGAATACATAGATCTCTCACTTGATGTTCTGTTAACATCTTGACCTGCAGCTGTGAGATGACTGTGGAGTGCAGCATACATCATCCAAATGGCTTTCACTGTTCGGAAAGATGAAGCCACCCACCTTACCCCTAAGACTCTACCGATTCTCCTAAGACACACACCAACCTCAGAAGCTGCAGCATCAAGTTCTCTAAGGTTCTTGGGTGACTGATGGTATAGGCAGTACAACTTGTCAAGGAAAGCAGTAAAGTGGTTGGTCTCAGTGCATGTCTTCACAGCATCTGACACAGACAACTCCAACCTGTGGTTCAGACAGTGCCAACCAATGAGACCTGGGAACTTAGTTTTAAGTTGTGTGTACACTCCATTCTTTTTCCCCACCATTACGGCAGCTCCATCAGAGCAGAAACCCACCAGACATTCTTTTAGAAAATCCTCATGAAGACCATGTTTTAAGAGGCATTTGAGTAAATCACCAGTGATTCCATCTGCTGTTGTACTTTCTAATTCAAGCAAATCTAAGAAGAACGTAAGAGGCTCAGAATCATGGACAGATGTTCTGAGGTACACAATGAGACACGATTTCTTTCTGAATGAGGTGCTTTCATCCACAATAACTGTGAGCTTTGGCTGAGTCTGTTTAATACTATTCAGTAATGCCTGTCTCATCTCTACAGATATGAAATGCACTATGTCTGCACATGTGACGTTGGAATGGAGTACACGGCCAACATTTGCACCATTCATCCTCTGTAGCTCTACTAGGTTAGGATGATCAGAGTAAGGCCTGTTGCCCTTTGCCAGGGAGTACGCTGTCCTAAAGACATTGTGAGTTGATGCTAAAATTTCACCTTGTGTTTTCAAAAAACTTGACTCAAGAGCTTGCTCACCTTGTTTTTTCAGTATATCTTCTGCAATTTTGTGACTTTGGGAGGCACTATGTTCATTTATTTTTTTTCTTAAAGATTTCATTTGCTTCTCTGTACTACTGCCATATGGACCTACTCTGCAGTTTTGCCATTCACTGGAAAATGTGTATCTGAGTTTACCTGTTCTCTCTGCCCCAAGTGATGATGCCGCACTACATGTTTCACATCCCAATTTTTTATTTTTTGCCACAAGAAATGGGTAGGTTTTTTTAAAATAATCATATTGCTGTCTCTTCCAGCAGTCAGGGAAGTTGTCAGTTGCACCTACATGCTCATCTGCACCTGTCCCTCCCGGTCCATCCTCAGCTCCTCTGCCCTCAGTGTCCTCATCTCTGCCCTGTCCATCCTCAGCTCCTCTGCCCTGTCCCGCCTCACCTCCTCTGCCCTCAGTGTCCTCATCTCTGCCCTGTCCATCCTCAGCTCCTCTGCCCGGTCCATCCTCAGCTCCTCTGCCCTGTCCCGCCTCACCTCCTCTGCCCTGTCCCGCCTCACCTCCTCTGCCCTCAGTGTCCTCATCTCTGCCCTGTCCATCCTCAGCTCCTCTGCCCTGTCCATCCTCAGCTCCTCTGCCCGGTCCATCCTCAGCTCCTCTGCCCTGTCCAGCCTCATCTCCTCTGCCCTCAGCTCCATCCTCATCCCTGTTCTGTTCAACTCTGCATTTTTAGTTTAGTGGAGGAAGAGACAGCACTTAAGACATGACAGACACACTATCAGGATGAAAAGATCTAGCAACAAATCACAGCTTGGTTACAGTGACTTCTGCACACGGGCCTAGCTTAATTATTTCAAAATTATGTCTTGGATAGCAGCTGCCCACCTTTTGAAGAAATCTGTAAGCTTCCTCCTTTTTGTTCCACTCATGTTTACCTTTTATCTCTGAAATGTTCACTTGTTGACTTTCACCCTAAGTTAAGAAGTAGATAGAATGTCTTTTAAAATGGTTCATATTATATAATGATGTAATCAAACGTTCTTTAAATAAAACACTTTTGAATGAATGAATGAATGAAGCTATATTTTTCTTAAAGGCTAGCCGATAGGCTACGTCACCATCATGTTAACGCAGGCTTTTAAATCTAACCTGCTGTGTAGCCTATATGCAAACATTAAATCACAGGACCTACTGTACTCACAAATAAATAGCCTAGGCAATGCACTGCAATTCATAGATACAAATAAGTTTGAAATTCATCCAGCTAGGAATGAGAAATGTGATTCGGAGATTGCATAGACTACTTGCTAAATCATTTAGAATTAGCAGCATTGTTCTTTTTAACTAGCGCTTGCCATTTGACATACCAGTAGCAGGCTATCCCTGCATGTCTAAGGTTAATTTTTCCTGCTTAATGAAAATGCAAGCCCATATCTAATGATATTAGCCTATTGGTGATGATCGACCTCTTTCAAAATACCGTGCACCTTTAATTTAGTTTCTCTTACCTCGCCATTCACCTGTCTACTACGATAATTATGTCTGATGATGACCGTTAGAATGATTTGACGTTGTGTTGTCTGATCTGGGGGGAGGAGGAGCTGCTGCGCAAGTTTCGTGCGCGATATGCCTACTTCTCAAACTTGCTCCAGATGTCTAGGCCAGCCTATCCCTACTCCATTATTTAGAATTGTGTTTTAAAACAACATAGATTTGCAATGGAAAAGTTGTAAATGAGTAGGACAACATTGCTCGTGATGGACTAGGCAGACTGCCAAAATCGGCTGGAGCTGATCTGCTGCGCAGAACTCCAGACCCGGCCGCTTATGTGCCGGGGCTCCGCCCCGGACAGCCCCGGCCCAATTTAACCTCTGGGTATTGCCTAGGGGAAGTAGGAAAGATTCTTAAGTTCAAAACTCTGTAAGTAGGTTGGAAACGTCATTTTAAGCCTGTTTCTTATGCATGTTTATTGTGTAAGCAACACATCTCCTGTCACCTATAACTGTTGGTTCAAAGGACTAGGTGTAAAAAGATTGGTGAAGTAAACATAAACCATGAACATACCCGTGCGTGCTGGCTTGAAGGGGACCATGATCCTGCCTGAAGTGTGAGTATGCTATGTGTAGCACAAACGGATTCAGGCAGCATGCCTCAAATCCAGGATGCTGCGTTAGGCACGTTACATCTGCTAGCCGCGGGGTGAGCTCCTCGACCAGCGACCAAAACGCGCTCACCTCCCTAGTAGTCCCTACAACACAAGCTCTCCACCACAGTTTCCATGGGACGACACCGCCCACACAGTCACCTGACAAACACAGTGACACAGACACGCTTACTACTCTCTCCCTCTCCCGGTAAGCGGTACCCTGACGGTTTCAATGACAATCAATCACGAGGAAAAGAAGTTAGCACCATCAAAAATAATCACTCTGAAGACATGACCAGCCTACTCGGCGTCGGCTATGTTTGCAAAGAACATTTTCACCGGAGAAAGAGGTACAAGCTTAGAAATAAACAGTAGGGGTTCACAGATGGGACTGTCAAGCTAGCCCATATTTAGAAGAAATAGAAGGCATAGAAGGCATAATATGGCTTCTATTTCTAGATCTTCTGACTAAGTTTAGGGTACTTATCTGAGCCAACGACATAATCAATGTCACTAGATATAAAGAAAACGTTGACTTTCCCTCAATGCTATTCACTGACAGTAAAAAAAAAAGAAGTTGTTATTGTATGCACTGCCGTTCATAGACTACTAGCTCCAGCGCTCCTTGCTGCGTTTCTAATTGGTAGCAACTCACCAGGACACTTTACCAACTCTCCAGTCATTCTCCTCTGACCATGCATTTATTTGTCTTTGACGGCCATCGGCTCTCGGTATTTCCTCATTTGCCCTCTCACGTCTAACCGGTTCGAAATTATATGGCTGTGGGCCATCATAAATGTTGACTGTGGGTCTTGCCACCTCTTCCTCATCCCAGTTAGATGCCATAGTGCTAGTTCTAGTATGCGTCTACCTCATGTGACGTCATCGCCGAATTGCGTAAAAAATAACCATACTAACCAAAAACTACAAAAACTGGACTTTAACACCATTTTGGAGACATTTCTAACTTTATATACATATTTTGAGTGCTTTATGTACCCATTAATCGAAACTTACGGTTAACCTGCACCATGGGCTTTAAGCGCTGTCGTGGTGCACACGTGTTCGCCCGCTTTGTTCGTATATATTTGCATAGACATGTTAATGTTAGCGCGGTTCATGCATAAAACCCTTTAAGTTAATACAAAGATGTGTTGTACCGTATGTGTTTATTGTAGTGTTAATGGATTTATAGGACACAGGATGTGATGTTGCCCCCTGGTGGTTAGGCGGGGGAGGTTGTAAACAAGGACTGGAATAAAGTCATGCTTCAAGAGCACACGCTGGAAACCTCTCTCCCCACTTATTTCCGAGTTACAACTACCTAACCCTACATGGTGTCAGAAGACTTCAGTTACTCAGTTCGGGTGAACATGGGATTTGGTTTAGCCAAACTAACTGGAGAGAACTCATGTCCGTTTAGTCAGTTTTGAGTTTTTTTAAGTTTTCAGCATAGCTAACGTTTGCGGCAGTTGGGAAACTAAAATGGAGCGATTCCAGATTCTTCCGCCACCCAAGTTTGACTTCACGAAGCCAGAATTTGCCCAAGTGAATTTGGAGGTTTGAGAGATTTCGGATTGCATCGGGTCTGGAGCTTCAATCGGAGGAGAACCAGGTGAACACTTTAATCTATACTATGGGGGATGACGCGGAAGACATTGTCACTTCACTTCATATGACGGGAAAAGAAGCAAGCGACTACATCACTGTGAAGCAGAAGCTAGAGGGACATTTCGTGGTGAGGAGAAATGTTATTTTTGAGCTTGCCAAATTCAACCAGAGACAGCAGGAACAAGGGGAGACGGTGGACAGTTTTATCCCTTCACTCCACTGCTTTGTCAGAGCACTGCGGCTATGGGCAGCTGCATGACGAAATGATTCGGGACAGACTGGTTGTAGGCCTGTGTGATAAAAATCAGTCGGAAAAACTTCAGTTGGACTCAGAGTTGACGCTGGAGAGAGCGGTGACGCGCACGCGTCAGAGCGACAGTGTGAAAAAGCAACAGGACCTGTTGAAGAGTAACTTCAAGGCAGAGACCACAGACGTGGACAGTGTTCAAACAAAACACAAGTTCAACATATGCAGAGGGAGTCAGCAGAAAATGCAGGTTAGAACATATGACAAAAGCAGTTATCACGCACAGCCAGGTAACCAGACATGGTGCATGTGGTGTGGTAGAACGCCAGCACACAGCAAAAACCAGTGCCCAGCTAGAGATGTAGCATGTAACCAGTGCCAGAAAAAGGGTCACTATGCAAAGGTGTGCAGATCAGGGGTTCTCAACAAAGTTAACACAGCTGAGTCAGATGAGGAGGGAATCGCTTTCCTTGGCACAGTCAGCTCAGAGGGTGAACCCTGGCTGATTTTTTTATTTTACTAACCCTAACCTTAATGTGAATGAGCACACAGCAGTATTCTAGATAGATGCGGGGCCTGATGTGACAGTGTTATCTGAAGATGAATTTAAGAAGGGGCAGTTTCCAGAGCTAGAGAGAGCAAAGAAAGTGCTGCAAGGTCCAGGTCAGACGCCCATCACGGTGAGGGGAAAATTCACAGCTAACATAGGAACTGACAGTAAAAACACTACACAGGAAGTGTATGTAGTCCCAGGTCTGAAGTTTAGCCTGCTGGGACGTCCAGCTATTCAGGCACTTGGGCTAGTGGCTAGAGTAGACACAGTGGCACTGGATTCAGTCGAGAGAGTCAAGGAGCCGTTCCCCAAACTGTTCAAAGGGCTAGGCAAGATGGAGGGGGAATACAAGATAGAGCTTAAAGCACAAACGGATTCAGGCAGCATGCCTCAAATCCAGGATGCTGCGTTAGGCACGTTACATCTGCTAGCCGCGGGGTGAGCTCCTCGACCAGCGACCAAAACGCGCTCACCTCCCTAGTAGTCCCTACAACACAAGCTCTCCACCACAGTTTCCATGGGACGACACCGCCCACACAGTCACCTGACAAACACAGTGACACAGACACGCTTACTACTCTCTCCCTCTCCCGGTAAGCGGTACCCTGACGGTTTCAATGACAATCAATCACGAGGAAAAGAAGTTAGCACCATCAAAAATAATCACTCTGAAGACATGACCAGCCTACTCGGCGTCGGCTATGTTTGCAAAGAACATTTTCACCGGAGAAAGAGGTACAAGCTTAGAAATAAACAGTAGGGGTTCACAGATGGGACTGTCAAGCTAGCCCATATTTAGAAGAAATAGAAGGCATAGAAGGCATAATATGGCTTCTATTTCTAGATCTTCTGACTAAGTTTAGGGTACTTATCTGAGCCAACGACATAATCAATGTCACTAGATATAAAGAAAACGTTGACTTTCCCTCGATGCTATTCACTGACAGTAAAAAAAAAAAGAAGTTGTTATTGTATGCACTGCCGTTCATAGACTACTAGCTCCAGAGACGGTGGACAGTTTTATCCCTTCACTCCACTGCTTTGTCAGAGCACTGCGGCTATGGGCAGCTGCATGACGAAATGATTCGGGACAGACTGGTTGTAGGCCTGTGTGATAAAAATCAGTCGGAAAAACTTCAGTTGGACTCAGAGTTGACGCTGGAGAGAGCGGTGACGCGCACGCGTCAGAGCGACAGTGTGAAAAAGCAACAGGACCTGTTGAAGAGTAACTTCAAGGCAGAGACCACAGACGTGGACAGTGTTCAAACAAAACACAAGTTCAACATATGCAGAGGGAGTCAGCAGAAAATGCAGGTTAGAACATATGACAAAAGCAGTTATCACGCACAGCCAGGTAACCAGACATGGTGCATGTGGTGTGGTAGAACGCCAGCACACAGCAAAAACCAGTGCCCAGCTAGAGATGTAGCATGTAACCAGTGCCAGAAAAAGGGTCACTATGCAAAGGTGTGCAGATCAGGGGTTCTCAACAAAGTTAACACAGCTGAGTCAGATGAGGAGGGAATCGCTTTCCTTGGCACAGTCAGCTCAGAGGGTGAACCCTGGCTGATTTTTTTATTTTACTAACCCTAACCTTAATGTGAATGAGCACACAGCAGTATTCTAGATAGATGCGGGGCCTGATGTGACAGTGTTATCTGAAGATGAATTTAAGAAGGGGCAGTTTCCAGAGCTAGAGAGCGCAAAGAAAGTGCTGCAAGGTCCAGGTCAGACGCCCATCACGGTGAGGGGAAAATTCACAGCTAACATAGGAACTGACAGTAAAAACACTACACAGGAAGTGTATGTAGTCCCAGGTCTGAAGTTTAGCCTGCTGGGACGTCCAGCTATTCAGGCACTTGGGCTAGTGGCTAGAGTAGACACAGTGGCACTGGATTCAGTCGAGAGAGTCAAGGAGCCGTTCCCCAAACTGTTCAAAGGGCTAGGCAAGATGGAGGGGGAATACAAGATAGAGCTTAAAGCAGACGCCAAACCATTCTCCATATCAACCTTACGTCGAATCCCGCTGCCTCTCATGTCTAAGGTGAAGATGGAACGTATGGAAGAGATAGGGGTGATATCAAGGGTTGAACAACCCACAGACTGGTGCGCTGGAATGGTCACTGTGCCGAAGCCAGGCAAGGATGAGGTGCGCATCTGGGTTGATCTGACGAAATTGAATGAGTCTGTCAAGAGGGAGAGACACATGCTCCCGTCAGTCGAACACACACTTGGACAGCTAGAGGGCGCCAAAGTATTTAAAAAAATAGATGCTAACTCAGGGTTTTGGCAAATTCCCCTTGCCAAGGAGTCCGCCCTCCTCACAACATTCCTCACTCCCTTTGGGAGGTTTTGCTTTAATCGCCTCTGCTTTGGCATATCCTCTGCACCTGAACATTACCAGAAAAGAATGTCCCAGATACTGGAGGGACTTGACGGCGTCCTGTGCCAAATGGACGACGTGCTTGTGTACGGAGACACACAGGCCCAGCACGACACACGACTGCTGGCGGTGTTGGGGAGGCTGCAGGAGGCAGGCGTCACACTGAGAGGTGAGAAATGTGAATTCTCAAAAAGCCAACTTAAATTTCTCGGGCAGATCATAGATGCAGCCGGCGTGAGAGCAGATCCTAACAAAGTGAGAGCAGTGACAGACATGGAGGAGCCGGACGACGTGAGACGGTTCCTCGGAATGGTGAATCACCTGGGGAAGTACTTACCTCATCTAGCAGAGAAGACACAGCCACTCCGGGACCTGTTGAAGAAGCAGAACATGTTTCGGTGGGGGCATGATCAACAAAGAGCATTCAATAACATCAAAGAGGAGCTGAGCTCACCACAAGGGCTGCCGGTCTACAACGCAAAGGTGGAGACGGTCGTCTCAGCTGACGCGTCATCGTTTCGACTAGGAGCTGTGCTACTCCAGAGACAGGAGGAGGGCCACCTCAAGCCAGTCGCATATAGCTCCAGATCACTCACAGACACTGAGAAAAAGTACGCCCAGATTGAGAAAGAGGCCTTAGCAATCACATGGGCGTGCAAGCGTTTCTCAGACTTTCTGGTGGGCATCAGGTTCCATGTGGAAACGGACCACAAGCCTCTGGTTCCGTTACTAGGTTCAAAGAGCCTGGATGAGCTCCCCCCACGCATTCAAAGACTCAGAATGAGGCTGATGGCTTTCTGCTACTCCATCTCCCATGTGGCCGGCAAGAAGTTGGCCACGGCAGATGTGCTGTAAAGGGCTCCGTTGAGCGACAGAGGGCAGCCGGAGCAGGAGAAGGAAGTCAACATGGTCATGTCAACCCTCCCGGCTACAGAAAAGAGTCTACAAGAAATAAGGGAACACCAAGAACGTGATGAAATACCGAGCCAGGTGAAAGGGTACTGTAGTGAGGGCTGGCCAGACAAATCCACAATAGACAGAGCTTACCTACCATACACACAGGTCCAGGAGGAACTATCAGTGGAGAACGGCTTACTACTAAAAGGAAGTAGGCTAGTTATTCCCAAGCCACTACAGACAGACATACTTCAGAAACTGCACGCAGGACACCAAGGCATAGTAAAGTGTCGTGAAAGAGCCAAACAATCTGTCTGGTGGCCGGGACTGTGTACGCAGCTTCAGAAAGTGGTCGAGGGCTGCGACACATGTGCAAAGGAAAGAGTCAACCCCAGAGAGCCACTGCTTTCTACAAAGTTCCCTGACAGACCATGGGAAAAGGTGGGTGCTGACTTGTTTCAGTGGAATGATAACCAGTACCTATTGGTGATAGATAATTTTTCCCGTTTCATTGAAGTAGCTAAACTGACATCAACAACCACAGTAGCAGTAGTGGAACATTGCAAGTCCATCTTCGCCAGGCATGGCATACCGTCTGAGGTCATGACAGACAATGGACCCCAGTTTGCGTCTGAATACTTCACTAAGTTTGCTACACAGTGGGGGTTCACACACACAACGTCCAGCCCAAGATACGCTCAGAGCAATGGAGAGGCGGAACACGCTGTGCGTACAGTTAAAGACCTCCTCCAGAAGGAAAAATACCCTTATCTAGCCCTCATGGCTTACAGAGCCACCCCACTCGCCAATGGATACAGTCCAGCACAGCTGTCAATGGGCTGGCAGCTCAGAAAAACAGTTCCGGTCACTCTGTCATCTCTGAACCCTGGCTGGACTGACATAACCAAACTCAAAAAGGAGGAGCAGAAGAAGCGACAGAGATTGAGTTGGAACTTTAACAAAAGACACTCAACATCTCACAAGTCTGACACCAGGGGACCATGTCTGGATAAAGGATACGAAGGAGAAGGGGACAGTGATAAGACAGGCGGAAGCACCAAGGTCATACGTCATAGACAGTCCCAGTGGCGCCAGCAGCGCAGACCATCCTACCAGAGCCGGAGCAACCCACTGGTCAGCCAGTGACTCCAGATCAAACAGAGCGGGGCCCAGTTCAGCCAGGCAGTCCTGAGCGTCCGGCACGCTACCCTGCAAGAGAGAGACAAACCCCAGGGTACCTGAAGGACTTTGTGGTTAAATAGCAGGTACCCCGGGTAAGACTGGGTGGTTTCTACGGGGCAGAATAAACCCCAACACTCAGTAGGAGGTTTGGGCAGTCTACCCCACCTTCTTAGTTCAGTTTTGCCAATAAATGTTCATATGCTTATTGTTCATGAAACATAGTCTGTTTAATAACTTTACAGGAATGTTCGAGACTGGGAACAGTTAACCTTTTCAATATAGTCTGTTACAGTTAAGTGTTGTTAGTCAGATATCAGCACAACTGATCTTAGAAAGGGGGATGTAGTGTTAATGGATTTATAGGACACAGGATGTGATGTTGCCCCCTGGTGGTTATGCGGGGGAGGTTGTAAACAAGAACTGGAATAAAGTCATGCTTCAAGAGCACACGCAGGAAACCTCTCTCCCCACTTATTTCCGAGTTACAACTACCTAACTCTACATTTATGTTAAAGGTCCCATGACATGCTATTTTATGTACTCTTCGCCATAATCCCTTTCTCTTCCATGTCGTGGTTCGTGTTCTTGAGGGAGTCAAAGCCAAAGTTCCTTCCCCCCAATTCATTCTCAACCTTGGCTGAGATAACACCCACTACGAGTCTCGTTCTAGAAATACCAGAGACGAGAGTCCGACGTGTTATGCGCCATAACACCAAAAGCAGAACGGTTATCCAAATAACAAGGAAGTGTACAACACTTGCGTTACAGTCCTGGAGCTCTATATCTAAATAATATCATATGATGAATAGATATCTATATCATATAATACATATTATCACGGCCAAAAGCTGTGTGCGCCTCCAGACGATATTATGAATCACAAACGACTTTGTTGGGTTCTGCGACGTCTCTGGTTCTTCCACTTTCACATCAATCTGAAGTAGACTAAACCGCGCGCTGCCTGCTGCCGGCTGCCCGCTGCCGGCTGCCCGCTGCCGGGCGGTGGTGCTTCGCGGCGATGGTGCCTCGCGGCAACCGGGCGGCATGTCGCAGTTCATGTACTTCAGCGAGTCAAAGCCAAAGTTCCTTTCCCCCAATTCCTTCTCAACCATGGCTCAGATAAGCCCCACTACAGTCTCGTTGTGGAAATACAAGAGACATCAAAGAACCGACAAGAAACACTTGCGTTACAGTGTGTGTATTCATGTGGCACTCGCAAGGTCGTGTCTCATTGGCGGGCCAACATCTCTGGGCGGGCCAGGCAGAGTAAGGGGAGGAGCTTAGATGCTTTGTGACGACATACCTAAAGACATTCCAAATCAGCGCACTTGAGCCTCTGTTTTTTCAAAGGCGAGCAGAACAGCTAGTGCTCGTTTCACACCAAACGCAAGTTTTAGCCACTGGGGGACCATAGGCAGGCTAGGGGAACTCATACTTATGTTAGAAAACCTCCTAAAGTGAGATTTTCATGTCATGGGACCTTTAAGAATGGTTAATGTTTCATATGCATAAGTAATAGTAGAGATGAGCATTTGATACAGTAAAGTGGTAAATTAGTGCTGATTATAAAGACATGTAATGTCACATCTTGGTCTTAAAAGACAATGTATTCAGATTTGCTATTTAATTAATTAGACTATGATTTATGTGTTAATTCTGTATAAAAAACATTGCTTTGGGTTTTGTATGAAAATTGTAATTGGAACTCATTCTAACGTGAATATATATATTTTACGTTTAACCTAAAGATGGTTTATAAAACAAATGCAATTCCTGAAAGAAAATGTGAAATAAAAATAACCACAGAGACTTCGAACGAATGAAGACGCTGTTGCCCTGTTTCATCCTTTTTTCCTGATTTTCAGGAGTATTATCTGTTAGCACGGTGCCATTTGCCATCTGGTTGCGGTACCTGTTACACCAGCAGTGCCATGGTGCAGCATTACGCACGGGGCTCACCGCTGTATTTATAGGGTTACGGTATTAAGACTGACCGAGAACACCTTGGATAATCAGTTTGTAATCACCCACGTAAAATGTTCTTGAACATAACCCCCTTTTAATGAAAAGCATCAAGAGGAACGGACAATAATATAACGATTGTGATGAGGAGTATGTGGCTTGGTTTTCCACACTTGGGATTTAATTGACATTTGATTATGTGTTTACAGTGTCACATAAAAATATTATGTTATTGACACATGTTGGACAGATGCTTTATTCCATGCAGTCGCGCCGTCAGTGGACAGTATGGAGGGGACGGGGGACGGGATTAAATATAGAGAATTTTGATTTTGAATTTTGATTTAGATTCTAAGGAGATGTTTCTGGATTTATAACTGAGAAATAACGCAGTTGACTTAAATTATTCTGATTACATAGATTTAACGCATGATACGGGTTGAAATTAAATTTATGAAGGGCGATGATGAAACATAATCGTTCTTCTCACTCTACATTTCTTCAGTCTGACTTCAGTTCACCACCGTCTGTGTCGCCAATTCTCCTTTTCCCCCAAACCATGCGTACGCATGGGTCAGAGTTTGCTTAGGGCTGCGCACATCCTCCCGTCAAGTTCGTTTTTTATAGATCACAACCTGAGAGGGGTCTGGCTGCATACATCCACCCACACGCTTCAGACATCCACCCACACGAATTTCCGCTGCAGACATCCACCCACAGAAACATCCACCAGCACACCGGAAATTGACGTTTTGCACTGCGCAAGCGCGAGTTGTAAATTATATTGCCAACGTGGGAAAGGGACGGGACTGCACGAAGCTATTGCTGGGTTTTAATATCCATCCGTCTCGGAGGTCCGAGGACGTTGCCTAGCGACACGCACAAACACTCCCCTTTTCCTCGGACGGCGAACTCGCCATCTCGGTTGAACTCGGTGAGCAACTCGAGCAAAATTCGAGCAAAATTCTGAGACAGAATTCAAGATGGCTGCTCCCATTGTGAACTGTTTTCATTGTGCTTGGACCACTTTGGTGGTTTAAATACTGCGTCCGTATCTCTGCTTATGGCATATAGCCTACTTATTTTGGAGCGCCTGGTCCTCTGCCAATGCTACCGCGACAACAGCTTTCCGGGTGGCGTCCATGTTTTCCTCCAACGACCGAGCGAAATAATTAAACGCTTGAAGTGTGGGCGTGGCGTCAGATCCGAGATCCGAGTCGGTTCGCAGAGAATACTCGAACGCAGCAATATAGTGGCACTCCGTCTCACTCCTACTCGTCCTCTGTACCACTTGTTGGAGTCAGCTAACAGCGTTTGCCACGCGGGCGAAAAGACAAGACAATGTTTCTTTGTTTGTAAATGTTTACTTGAAAGTCTTCAAACAAAATACACGTCTTCAACGATATAAACTACGGTCTTACGCACGGTCAAAAAACTGTGTAGCTTCCATCAATGTCAGACTCCAAACTGAATTACGTTACTGCCGTTACCGTTATAACTATACAGTGACGTCATTACGTAAAAATCCCAAAACATTGAGAATAACATATTTACCATTTATACATCACTAAATTATGCATTCTAACAGTTTTACACATTATGAATTATTATAAAATTACTATTAGCATTTTTAATCATTTTAAACTAAATATTTATTATGAATCAATTATCGGCATATTGGCTCTTACACTACGTGACACGTTCGGTTCAGCTGCACTTGGAGGTTATGGTAGTTGAGTATTCAAAACAGCGATACAATTATAAATGCACGAGACTTGCATTTCTTTACCGATCTATTAGTTTCATTAAGTTTAGATTTTTTCATCAAACAAATAACCGAACGTTACACCAACATGAAGCATTTGTTGTTTTAATCCACACTGACCTGGATAACGCTAGCTAGGTTTCATCTTTGCAAGATAGGCAAATGTTTTTTGTATACGTTGTGTAGCCTATAGTCAGTCTTATTAAACGATTTTACAGATTTGTAGTGTTGCGAGTGTAAACGTTTTTAAGATGTTGACTTTTGACAGTCATCTGTAGACCAAAACAGAGTTAAATTATGATAAAATAATGAGCACGAATTGAATTGACGCAGCTCGTTCCGCTTTAACTAGAGTTGCACCTATCAGCTGTTCATCTCCGCTGCGGTGGCTGAGAAGTGTGATATCATTCAATAGACAAAATCGATCTTTAAATATTCGATCTTCCTGTTTAGTTCATACAATCTGTTTATAACTAAGAGATCATAACACTTGGTTCCGTTAAAAGGGGTAAAAAATAAGAAAAATGTGATAAAAAGGATAAAAGTTAATTAATTACTGTTATAGCCTACTATCCTGTCTCAGAAAGGTTCAATGTCCCCCAGTCAATAGGGTGCTGGGGCTCGGACAGTTCATAAAACATATGACAGAGAGAAACAGATGTAAAGTACAGTATGAGGTAGAAATATATCTTATTATTAATTATATGCCAATAATAGATAAAGTTGATGCTCTGAAGGGACAATAATTGCTGCACCCCCCTAATAAATATTACGTTTTTCAATTTTTCAGCCTGTTTTGTGTAGACTACCACTACTGAATTACCGGCCTTTATATAGTTTGCTGTGCTGTGAGCATTTATCATCTTTATCGTCTGAGGAGGATCTTCAAGTCAACACCATGTTCCTGGGTCGCTGGGTGGACACTCATTGACATTGCTGTGTGTGTGTGTGTGTGTGTGTGTGTGTGTGTGTGTGTGTGTGTGTGTGTGTGTGTGTGTGTGTGTGTGTGTGTGTGTGTTCAGGTTCTGAGTTTGGTTATCTGTTGAGTGTATGACGCGCTTCTGAATAAAGTGTTAAACGTTTACAATGTTTTGATATTTTTATGACTTTACTTATTCACTTTGGTTACACACAGAGATGATATGATAAATATGTTGGAGTGCAGTCGAACCTTATGATATTAAGACAGCAGAATGTAACATAACTAGACCTTATATAAATATGTCAGGAAAGGAGATGCTATAGCGGAATTGTTCTAACTATTCCTGTCCACTTAGTTGCTGTATTTAAAATAATTATTAGCCTCAATCTCTAATGCCCTTCAGCTTTACAATACGAGTATTAGTTTGTGTCATATCAAATATTAAATTGAGATGATTGCAGTAAACACAGAAGGAATTCTTAATTAAGAATTCTGAAAAAGGTGTGTGTATTTACAGAGGGAAGAGCCATGAGCTCCAGCTTAAAGTCAACAGCGAGTGTCAAGTCTTCTGTCCAAAACCGGAAGCGTTTATCCGATTTTATACCGTAATTTATTACGTTCATTTATGTAAACACATTACGTAACGCCCGATTTTTATTTTATTTTCCGATTTCGCCCGTTCATTTATGTAAACACATTATGTAACGCCCGATTATTATTATTTTTTTTAATTTCGCCCGTTCATTTATGTAAACACATTACGTAACGCCCGATTATTATTATTTTTTTCTGATTTTTCCCGTTCATTTATGTAAACACATATAACGCCAGAATTGTACTTTATTTTCCGATTTTTATTTTTTATTTTCCGATTTCCGGTGTGCTGGTGGATGTTTCTGTGCGTGGATGTCTGCAGCGGAAGTTCGTGTGGGTGGATGTCTGAAGCGTGTGGGTGGATGTCTGCAGCCAGACTCTCTTGGAGAATCTTGGCGTGGAAAGTCACGTACGCCACTTTTAGCCCCGTTTTGTGCGTACGCAATGGTTATAAATGAGACCCCAGGCCTGTATTAAGTTTAACATATTCTGTAAATCATCCTCCGATTCAGCCAGCAGAACAATATCATCCGCGTACGACAAAGTACCCACAGTTAAATCATTCAAATGTATACCTAAAATGGCATTCTTGATTTCAAAAGCCAGGTCATTTATACAAAGAGAAAACAAACTAGGGGACAGGACATCACCCTGTTTAATACCAAAGGGGGTTTTAAACCAGTTAGTTTGAAAATCATTTACCTGAACACATGCAATTGAGGAACTTTACAGTGACTTTAGTGCTTGATAGAATTTACCATCCACACCTGCTTTTAAAAGTTTTAAGGCAAGCAGATCTCTATTTACCCAATCAAAAGCCTTTTGGAAATCCACAAAACATACAAAAGTAGATTTATTTTCTGCAATTCTTGTCCTGACAATTGTTGAAATTGTATGAATATGATCAATGCAGGCTTGATTCCTCCTGAAACCATTCTGTTCATCAACTAAATATTCCTCTGATACTTTTTTTCAGATACTCGGTCAGCCTAGCATTCAAAATACTACTATACAATTTATACACTGTGCTAAGAAGGCTGATTCCCCTGTAATTAAGTGGTATCCTAGTAGGGATGGGAATCGAGAACCAGTTCTTGTTCAGAACCGGTGCCGAGTCAACCGATTCCTTGGCATCAATAGCAAACCTGCTTAACGATTCCGCTTATCGGTTCCGGTCGCGGCAAATGCGTCATGACGTCACACAAACGCTGCTTTGTTTTGGTTCCAGGGTTTCCCCAGGTTTGATCAACCCAAATTTAAGACTTTTTTTAGACTTTTTTAAGACCACTTAAATGAAAATTAAGACCTACATCGCACCCATTAAGCAGTCGTAAAACGCGGTCGTGCATATGTTATTCATGTTTTTTTGGAACATATGAAACATTCATGTCAATACATTAATGAATGTGCCAAAGGATAAGTGTGCACTCACCAATCAAAGAGCCAAACTGAGGGCCTAACTCAAAGTCTAGAGGCCTGATGTCTCTTAAGACCATGTACCCAGAAATGATAATAAAAGATTAAAAAAACAATACACAAAGTGATGGTGTGAAAGTGTAGCTGTATTTTTGGTTTAAATATCAAACTTTCAACACACAATATAAAATATAAACAAACAAACTCTTTTCAAATTGCTGTAGTTTCTCAGCATTCAAATTTCCTCAACCATTTCAATGAATCCACCACTTGCCTCGTTGACCTCTTTTACTAACTCCTTCGTAATGTATGGAGCCAGCCCGAACCCTAAACCTAACCCTAACCCGTCCACAGACATGGTGACTAATGTATGATAATAAGCATTATTGGCCCTTAACACTAATATTTGGAAACAACACTGCCTCAAAAGGATATTGGCCTAAGCAACACCAGTAGAGGCTATACTTTTCCCTGAACTTTTAAACGTTGCAAACGTGCAAAAACATAATTATATATTTATGTGGCATTCAGTCCAATGCTTAAAATATATCTGTGGCATTCAGTAGGCCAATGCTGTGGTAAAGTGTGTAAAGTATGACCAAGTGTTTCTTTCTGTTCAATAGATAGAACTTTATCAATCCCCTGTAGGAGAAATTTGTTAATGTTTGTCCCTATAAAACAATAATGGCAACAAAAAAAAAATTACAAAACATGACGGTAACTCTAAAGTCAAACCGTCCAATCTGAAGGCTCTACTTAACCACTCCCCCTACTCACTTCCAGCAATGCAAAGCGAACAGAACTGAGGTGGGGAGGGCGTAGCTTAAGTAGTTTGTGACCGACTCAGAGGAACGCAACGCAAATTCAATGTGAACATGTATGAGGCTTTAATAAAATCCCGGACGATTTTGAAATTCCGCCCGGACACATTTATTTTTATAAGTGTCTCAAAAAGAGGGCATGTCTGGGCAAAAGAGGACGTCTGGTCACCCTTCGTAAGGGGAACCCATTTGATTCCTACCTGTTCCACTGTGGCGCAAGTTGGTGGGCGCTATCCTGGTAATTTCTCTGCGTGAGAAATACGAAGTGTGGCGTGTGAGCGTGTGCATGGGTCGAATTGCGTGTCTCACGCCGAATGCGTGAGACTTGAGAGCCCTGCTTCCCCATGATGTGGCGTCTCCTCTCGACTGATTAAGTTTGTTGAGATTGCCGGCGCGAAAACCCAAAGTATTGTTCGCGCATACTCCAATAAATGAGACGTTCTCTGACGTTACGCAAAACCCCGATATGCAAAACGCCCCCTATTTTCCCCTTGCGTTACAGTCCGGTTGACTACGAAAACATATCCTAGTAGGAAATTTAAGACCATCTTTAAAAAATTAAGACTTGGGTAACGCAATTTAAGACTTTTTAAGGCCTTAATTTAGGAACATGAAATTTAAGACATTTTTTAGACTTTTAAGACCCCGCGGCTACCCTGGGTTCAGAACACAGCAAACATGGCGCCGCCGAGGAAGAAGCGCATTGTGCGTTCACACCAAACGCGACGGGGCGACAAGATCCCATACAAAGTGAACGTAGTGACGCATATCGGGCGGATTTTTCGCGAGAGAAAACCAGAGAAAACCGGCGACAAGTTTTTGTCGTGATGACAGCCAATCAGCGTTCAACAGCGTGACAACTGATTGACATGTGTAACGTAACAGCCAATCAGCGTTCAACCATCAAACTCAGTGCAGTGCAGTCCGGGGTGAACTGCAGCATGGAGGAGAAAGTGATTGTTGCAGTTTGCGACTCCCGGAGCTCTATATATAATAGTATATCATATAATATAATTGTACATATAATATCCCGGCCAACAGCTCTGTGCGCCTCCGGATGGCCAAAATCAAAATCTTTCCTGCATTCCAGGACACCATTACTTAGGACAACCTCCATAGGTATTTTCTGTATTCTCCTCAGTGTTGGGAACGTTACTTTAAAAAAGTAATTAGTTATAGTTACTCACTACTTGTTCCAAAAAGTAACTGAGTTAGTAACTGAATTACTCTATAATAAAAGTAACTATGAGGTACTAAATGAGGATCTCTCTGTACATTGTACTAATTTATCTCCAGAAACAACTCGACATATTGAGTCAAACATATTCGTTGCTCCAACGCCGGAGGCGAGCGCTGTACTTAATGTTCTTAAGTGATGGTAAAAAACACCGAAAGACGACAGTTCAAACCGTCGCCTACTTCGAGCGGCGTTTCTGGACAAGACCAGGTCAAAAATGATTAACCAGCTGATCAACTGTAAATAATATAATCTGATCGCGCGCCTGTAATCTAAACAGAGAGGCGTGGCGGAGTAACGTAACCATGACAACAACTGTTTATCAAAATAATTGGACGGAGATCATTTTCATTGCGCATATGCGTTTTTACTTTTACCCGGGTTAGTGTGGATGGGGCCTGGATTTCAATTTGCTTGGTTGCAAAGGCTGTGGAACATCTGCAAGATACTACAGAAAATGCCAACTTTTCATCGGATTGCTTCGGACTCGCCATTTCTGCTGCTTCATCGAATCGGTTTGGTGTGTGCGTTTGCGTGTGTGTGGCGCGCTTGTGTGTAAAAATACTGGCCCGATTGGCTACCATGAAACATGACTCTGCCTCAACCAGTGCCGCCGCTCCCATAACGTGCACTACGCGCTGCGCGTAGGGCCTCAAGTCCTGAGGGGGGCCCCAAAAATAGGCAACTTTAAAAAAAAATCATCATAGTTATAATAATAATGCCGATATTATTTCAGTATAGAAATATAAGGCACCTTTTAGCCATGCATATCACAAAACAGGCAGAACAAGAGATATATTTAATTGCTCAAAAAAAAGTTACGATGGTCCCCCCCCCCCCCCCCCCCACAAATACACATGCAACATCCCAAGCTCGCGCTGGTTGCCCTGTCTAAAGTGGCCAGGCGAACTTGACAGCGAACTTGACAGGAGGCTACGTCAACTTTTCGGAATGGCCTCGAAAAGATCGCATGAGTCAGGGGCAGAAAAAAGAAAGAAGAGGAAATGGCGAGATGAATCCTTTGCATCACTATCAGGTAAGTCCATGTTTAATCATTGTAAAATACAAGAAATGTGCTGCTAATTGAATGGTTAGCCTATGCATACACCTCGAACTAGCTAACGTTATTGCTAATGTTAGCACACTCAAATATGTTATAACTTAGGTGCAAGAAGGGTTGCCAACTGTCCCGAATTGTCCGGGACATCCCGAATTATGATTTTGATTTGTCCCGTCAGCGTCAGGGACAGCTGCAGTCCCGTATTACAATCACAGCCTTTTTTATTTGTATCCGTGAAAAGAGAAAAATGTAACAGTTTAGTGTCTGTGCCCTGGAGACAAGCGGCTCTCAGCTGCACTCCTCTCCACAACAAGCATTTGTAACGCCAGCACGAAAAGGTGAAACTTTTAGCGATCTAAGTATCTTAAATCACGATTAAATTGGAAGCTTGCACATTGTTGTTTTCATATTTCATATCAGAATTCTTTAGACATGATGAACTGGTGTTTATATGTGTGAATATAATAATAATAATAATACATTTAACTCATGAACATGAACTTGTTCATACGACGTTTCTCAAGCACCCATTATAATTGTAGAAATTAAATCGAGGAGACTATAACATTAGCTAGATAACTAGCTATAATTTCATGCAAACGGAAATCTTACATTTAGATCGTTAAAGGGTATTAAAAGTTCCCTTAGCTAGCTAGCATAGCACCTAGATAACCATAGCAACCAGGAGTCTATGCTAAACAGGTCTAATGCTATTTCAACGAAAACAACATGAAATTTGAGAGAAACTTGTAATGATTGTCTTGACTATTATTATGAACAATACATCCAAGCAAGTACAGTAGCTGTTTTGCCAAAATAACACTGAATTTAATAGGTCCATGGTATGGCTAATGAAACCTTGCAATTTCCATTATTGTTGGTCAGCTGTTGGCGCGTGTGCGCACCTGGAAGAAAGTGTCCCTCATTTGGGGTTTAGGAAGTTGGCAACCCTAGGTGCAAGCTAAATTGAGATTTTACTGTTAAACATTATGCATTTTACAAGTAGGCCTAACTAGCCTATGTTCAGTATAGCTCTAGCAGATAGTGAAAGACATGTAGGTACGTATGTGTATCTGTTTAGTGCGTGTATTTATGTTTAGTATCTATATTGCATATTGTGCAATATGTTTATCTAGTAGGTCTACTATTATTTGTCTTTCATAGGTATATCGTTTGTTAAGTTATGTTGTTATATCACGTGGAGTACTTATATGTTATCTTATGTCTTGTAATGTTATGGTAGTGTGGTACGGTGTCCTGTCCTAAGAATTTCAGTGCCCAGTCTGACTCTGTTGTTCTGTGCATCTGACAATAAAAGACTTGAATGGACTTGAACTGACGCCAGCTAAATGTTACTTTACTTTACATTCTATTATGCTATTTATTTAGATTACATTTATCAAATAGTTGATCAATAAAGGGGGAGAGCACCTTAGTTTTAAATGTTTATAATTCTTAATTCTTATAATTCTTAAAGGTCCCATGACATGCTATTTTATGTATTCTTTAATATAGGTATTAGTGGGCAACTAACACAGTATTCAAAGACGTTCCCTAAATTCAGCCGTGGTGCAGAGTTACAGCCACTCCGAGCCAGTCCCACATTGAGCTTCCCCCAAATGCGCTGTTTCGGTGGGCGTGTCAAGGAGGAGGGTGGGGGTGTGGCCCTGAGCAGCTTGCAGCCACCATGCGCTCTGTTTACAGTGGATGTATCGCAATGGCCTTTAGCCGTGTTCTGTAAATATTCTAGAACACACGGGAGTCCTGGAGCTCTATATCTAAATATTATCATATAGCCTACACATATCTATATCATATAATATATATTATCACGGCCAAAAGCTGTGTGAGCCGATATTATGAATCTCAAACGACCGCGTTGGGTTCTCCGACGTTCCTGGTTCTTCAACGTCCACATCAATGTGAATACACACACTGTAACGTGGCGCTCACACTGAGCGCCACATGTGTGTGTGTGTGAATACACACACTGTAACGCAAGTGTTTCTTGTCGGTTCTTTGACGTGTCTTGTATTTCCACAACGAGACTGTCGTGGGGGTTATCTGAGCCATGGTTGAGAATGAATTGGGGCGAAGGAACTTTGGCTTTGACTCCCTCAAGAACATGAACCACGACATGGAGGAGAAAGGGATTGTTGGCGGCGAATGTCTCCCGCTTGAGCCCCGCTGAGGGACCACCGCCGGAGGCGGAGGTGCATAAGCGCTGCCCGGCAAAGATCCCTTTCTCCTCCTTGTCGTGGTTCATGTTCTTGAGGGAGTCAAAGCCAAAGTTCCTTCCCCCCAATTCATTCTCAACCTTGGCTGAGATAACCCCCAATACGAGTCTCGTTGTAGAAATACCAGAGACGAGAGTCCGACGTGTTATGAGCCATCACACCAACAGCAGAACGGTTATCCAAATAACAAGGAAGTGTACAACACTTGCGTTACAGTCCTGGAGCTCTATATCTAAATAATATCATATAATACATAGATATCTATATCATATAACATATTGTGTGCGCCTCCAGACGATATTATGAATCACAAACGACTTTGTCGGGTTCTGCGACGTCTGCGACGTCTCTGGTTCTTCCACTTTCACATCAACCTGAAGTCGACTGAACCGCGCGCTGCCTGCGGCCGGCTGCCCGCTGCCGGGCGATGGTGCCTCGCGGCAACCGGCGGCATGTCGCAGTTCATGTACTTCAGCGAGTCAAACCAAAGTTCCTTTCCCCCAATTCCTTCTCAACCATGGCTTAGATAACCCCCACGACAGTCTCGTTGTGGAAATACAAGACACGTCAAAGAACCGACAAGAAACACTTGCGTTACAGTGTGTGTATTCACACACACACATGTGGCGCTCGCACGGTCGAGTCTCATTGGCGGGCCAACGTCTCTGGGCGGGCCAGGCAGAGGAGGGCCAGTAAGGGGAGGAGCTGAGATTCCTCATGACGTCATGAGCACAGATTTCCAAATCAGCGCGCTTGAGCCTCCGTTTTTTCAAAGGCGAGCAGAACAGCTAGTGCTCGTTTTACACCAAACGCAAGTTTTAGCCACTGGGGGATCATAGGCAGGCTAGGGGAACTCATATTTATGTTAGAAAACCTCATAAATTGAGATTTTCATGTCATGGGACCTTTAAGATTCTTTGTTTGAATATTTTTGTCTCTTTCTATACTGATCCTTTTTCGTTGTATTTCTAAATTATTGCAGGGTCTATGCTGAAATTTGTTCAAGTGGGAGCACGTGACCAAGACGAAGATGCAGAGGAGGAGCAACCGTCTTGCAGGTCTGTAGACATCACCACCGCACCAAGCCAGGATGATCAACAACCCTCAACCAGCAGTTTAGGAACAGATCCGCAGAGAACCACCACCTCTGAAAGCACAAGTGTCATTGAGAGTCCATCAGTCTGTGACAATGTAGAGACCTGTGTGCCCCCTCAAACTGATCCTGCTCTTTGGCCGCCACATGTTTTAGATGCGGATCGCGTTGAAATGGTACGAAGAGGTCCATTTAAAATCCCATCAGATTTAAATTTTCCAAGGGGACTAGATGGCAGGGCATTTCATAGTAGCCTTCAATTCAAAACACTCACAAATGGAGAGAAAGTCAAAAGAAGTTGGCTTGTTTACTCGCAACAAGCAAATGCCGTGTTCTGTTTTGCATGTAAGCTTTTCAGCTTGGAACCCATTAAGCTGACTGCAGATGAGGGCTACAGTGACTGGTCCAACATTAACAGTAGACTAAAGAGTCATGAATGCAGCTCAGACCATGCCCAGTGCATGTTTAAATGGAGAGAACTGGACATGCGTTTACAAAAAAAATTAACAATAGACCACCAGGAACTGACATTGCTGGAGGCAGAAAAAAGAAAGTGGCGAGATGTTCTCAAACGCCTACTTGCAATAACCCTATCTCTTGCCTCAAGGAATTTTTCATTCAGAGGCTCTTCACAGTGTCTGTATGAGCCAGACAATGGCAACTTCTTGAAGGAAGTGGAGCTTTTAGCCAGCTTTGATCCTGTGATGGAGAACCACCTGACCAGGATAACTGATGAAAGCTCCCGAACACATTATCTTGGACAACAGACACAAAATGAATTTATCCAGATCATCTCTTCCAAAGTATTACAAACCATCCAGACACAGATTCAGGAAGCAAAATATTTTTCAATTATTCTTGACTGTACACCTGATGTTAGCCACAAGGAACAAATGTCTCTCATCGTGCGCATTGTGGATTTGGTGCCAAAGCCAAATATCAAGGAGTATTTCCTTGGGTATATGGAGGTTGTTGAAACAACTGGCCTGAACCTGTCTACTGTCCTTCTAGACAAGTTGAAGGAACTCAACATTCCATTTGATGATTGCCGTGGTCAGTCCTATGACAATGGAGCAAACATGAAGGGGAAGAAGCAAGGAGTTCAAGCCCGACTGCTACAATTTAATTCGAGGGCGTTGTTTGTTCCTTGCGCAGCTCATTCCATGAATCTGGTCATAGCTGATGCTGCCAAGTCGTCCAGGGATGCCACTGGCTTTTTTGGATATTTGCAGAAGCTATTTTGTTTCTTCTCAGGAGCTACACAGCGATGGAGCATCTTGACAAAACACGTCAACCTGACTGTCAAATCATGGAGTGATGTGAGGTGGGAGAGCAGGCTTAAGAGTGTCACAGCTGCCAGAAGCCAAATTAAAGAAATTAGAAATGCGCTCATCGAGGCTAGGGAAACAGTCAATGACCCAGTCGCAAAAATAGAGGCTCAAGCCCTAGCAGAAGAGGTGGCCTCTTTTAGATTTCTGATCTGTTCTGTTGTCTGGTGTGAAATTCTTACGTCCACTAACCAAGTGAACAAACTTCTGCAGAGTAGTTCAATGCAGCTTGACATTGCTGTCAGGCTCATTGACAATGCCAAAACCTCCCTCACCAGATGCAGGCACTCTGGGTTTGCTGAGGCAGTGTCCACTGCCAAGGACCTTTGCGAGGCCATGAACATAGAGCCAGAGCTTAAGGAGAAAAGGCTCAGGAACACAAAAAGGTAGTTTGCATATGAGGCTGCTGACGAGGCCTTCAGTGATGCCCTCAAAAGGCTTGAGGTAACATTTTTTAATAGTGTTGTGGACTCAGCTTTGATGTCACTGCAGGAGCGTTTTGAGACCATGTCCCAGGTCAGAGACAAATTTGGAGTGCTGCTTGATTTCAGCAGAGTTGACGGAATGTCAAAGGAGGACTTACAAAGAAACTGCAGTGAAATGCAGAAGACACTGACTGAGAAAGGAAGTTCTGATATTGATGGACTTGAGATGTTTCAGGAAATGATCAACCTTCCACAACTGCCACCACAGACAACTGCCTTGGAGTTGCTCACATTTCTCAATGAGAAAAGCCTTCAAGAGGTGTTTCCAAATCTCTTGGTTGCTCTTCGAATCGCATTAACTCTCCCTGTTACAGTTGCGTCTGCTGAGCGAAGTTTTTCAAAACTGAAGCTCATTAAAACATACTTACGTTCTACAATGGGGCAGGAACGTCTAAGTGGTCTTACTGTCATCAGCATCAAGTGGCTCAGAAGCTGTCATATGATGACCTAATCTGTGATTTTGCAGCCAAGAAATGCAGACGTGTGCCTCTATAGAGCCTCCCAAAACTGGTGGAAATGTTTGATCCATACAGTATTATGGCTCTCTCAAAAATGATGTCTTTGGTTTATTTTGATAACGAAGATTTTTCGTTTCAAAAAAGATTTTGCACTTTACTTGAATGTGTGTTTTAGCTGTTCTACATAGCCTACTGTGTTTACAAAGTAAGTAAAGTTTTGACTTTCAATCCTCTAAATCTTAGTTTTTTTAAGAAGATTGACTGTTCTTGTTTGTACTTATTGTGTGTGTTCTGGCTGCTATATAGTGTGTTTACAAAGTAAAGTGTGTAAATATTTGTGTAAATAGTTTCTGCTTGTAAATCTTTGCTTCATAGAAGAATTTTTCTTACTTGTATACTTCTGGTTTTAAGTTTGTATTTATGGATAACTATTTAATTTAAAAGATTTTGGACATTCCAATACTTGTGTGTACTGTATGTATGTTTTGGCTGTTCTGTGAACTGTGTTTACAAAGTAGATTTAACTTTTGCGTTTTAATAAAATGTTAAACTGGCAGAAACCAAGGGGGGGGGGACCATAAAGGAGTTATGCTTAGGGCCCCAAAATAGCTAGCAGCGGCACTGGCCTCAACCAATCATAATCGCTTATCTCGTTGTTTATCACCCGGTCTCCTCACTAGCAGTTTGTGTTAGGAGCAAGGGGTGCGTTCGGATTACGCAGTTTATTCAATCAATTCATAGTAACGCACTGCATTTTTCGTACGGTAACGGCGTTGTAACGACGGAAATAGTAATTAGTTAGATTACTCCGTTACTGAAAAAATAACGGCGTTACGTAACGCCATTCTTTTAAACTGCGTTATTACCAACACTGATTCTCCTTGGGCCTAATTTATTAATTCCCCTCCAAAATAGTTGTGGATTATTGGTTTGTAAATAATATAATCTCAAGGACTGCCCTCTACTAAACTCCCTTTTGTGGAACCTTATTTTTTATTCATCAAATGTAAACTGTGTTTGCCTGTCATTTTCTCTCAGTTGTTTCCTCGCTGGATCATTACATCGTAGAAAGTTCTTTTCAGCTATTTTCCGTTCATTCCACAGTTTTTGGGGCTCAGAATTCCAGAAAGGTTTAGAGCATCTTGCTAATTGCTTACATTTGTATTTATTTAAATGTTTGGGTTGACATTTATCCATTTCTAAAATCATCATATCACAGAACTCATTGTACCTCTGATCAACACTATTTTGTTTACTTTGACAGGATTCAAGTTGTTTTATTAACTCTAACAATGCAAAGCGACACATGTCAGAGGACAAAAAGTTTTCAGGAAAAGTTCTGCATCGCTTTTTTGATTGTGAAACTCATTCATTTTCTTCTGTTATTTGAACTCCAACTTTAAATGTTAACAATAAAAGTGAGTGATCGGTAAATTACATCTTTCTCCAATAAGGTTCATACAGGTTGCAGCATTTTGTTCTATAAGGTCTGTAGCAGTAATTACTTTAAAGGCAAGACAAGACTCAAGGCAATTATGCAGTGTGACTATATAGTCCACCACAGGTTTTCCTCTTTCTGATAAGGAAGTAAAATTATCATAATTTCGATTTTTCCTGCCATTTAAAACACAGCATTTAGAGTCCGAAAGAAATTCAAGGAAGGATTCACCTTGGCTATTTAGTGAGCGATCTAAGGCCACTCTCGGTGGAATATTGTCTAAATCCCCAATACAGTCCTTTTTATCCGATATACGACTATTAAAGTCGCCACAAATATAAATTGTGGCTGTATCCAAAGAATAAACTTGAGTTAGTAAACAACTCAAAAACGTGTTACGCGGGGATTCTACCGGACGCGTTACGGCAGCGGCACGGAACGGCTGCGACTCTGCCCTGCTTGCATTTCCACCGGGCACGTTACGGCAGCGCAATGCTGCCTTGCAAGCCAGCCGTATTCATGCGAGATCACAAGATCACACGATAATCCTAAACCTAATGTACTCAACTCCCACTCCCAAAACGAATGCAATTAAATGCCACGCTTTGTCCTTCCGGCCATTGCCCTAATAAAAAGGATGATTTGGTACATAAATTACTACATGTTGCTGAACTTCGACAATGAGTCTCTCGTCGTCCATGTTGCCGACCCTCTGAGACCCTTTGATTGATTGACTGCTGACCTGGTGCAACCGGTCATGACATAATAATGTTGATGTGAAGTTCTGATAGGCTACATGAGCTGAGTATTGTGTTTTATTTTGAAAATTGACCGGATGCTCTATGGCTTTTACTTTTTCACTTCCTGCCCTGCTCGATCTGCTCTGTGGAAATTGACGCGGTTCAGCAACGGCTTGCGGCAAAAATAGAAATGCTACGGAATGAAAGCGCTGCGGGCCGCTCCTGGGACGCTGCTGAGACGTTCCGCAGCCGCGCCCGGTGGAAATGGTCTCATTGATTAGAGTGGAACCTATCTGCTGCGGTGACCGTGGCCAAGACGTGCCGCAGCCGTAACGCTGCCGTAACGCGTCCGGTGGAATTAGGCCTTTACAGTCTCTTCCCCTTACAGATCCTTCTGGGGACAAATAACAGGAGAAAATCACGAAACTATACTGCAGCTCTCGATGTTCAAACCGTACTCCAATTATGTCGTCCACAGATTTATCCACAACATTTATTTTAAAGCATTCAAAAAGTAAATTTTTAACTAAGAGTCTGACTCCTCCTGAACCCTTTGGGGCAAGTATATGTTTGTTTCTGTTGTTTCCAAACCACGTGTAGTCAGTTAACTCAATAACACCATCACCGGATAAATGTGTCTCATTAAGGGAAATAATGTCTGGATTTTGCGATTGTAATAATAAACTTCGGAGGCCGCAGTTTGTAGAGGTCCATCCATTTATATTCCAGTGCACAAGAGACAAACAGGATGAGTCATTCCTTACGGGTCGGGCAGCAGCTCCTCAGCGTCTCCATGCTCCGGTGCTCTGCTGGCCTGTTGCAGGTGTTGCTGCCTCAGGTGCGACTCGTTTGATGAGCCTCCCGTTTCCCGACACGTACAAATCCTTTCCAACTGGTAGATCCCGCAGAAGCATTTTAAACTTTGATTCCATGATCCGATCCGTGTGTGACTTAGCAGATTGGACGAACACTCTTTTGAACATCGGGTTGGATTTCAGGTTTTGTCCAGCGACGCGTAGAGCCCATCTACCTTGCTGTTTAGCTGTTTTTCAATATTATCCACTTTCACCGGGATCACTTTCATCTCTTTTAGCAGCAGGTTAGTCTCTTCCTCGTCCTTAACCTGCGCTCGGTTGCGCGTTTGCTTCACTTTTTCAGCCATCTCAGATACAGTTTTAAAGTTAGATGGTAGAGTGTAGTGTATCTCCAATAAATCACTGGTTCGTTTTGCAAAATAATTCATTTTTAACGCAGAAAGCCTCGAATAAACAGAAAATGTTTGTCAGAGGCACATGCACCACATCTGGCCTGGTCGGTTGTCACTTCCGGTCCCGTATATAGATATAGTTCCTCCAGGCCTTTCTGCTAAGAACCTGTGATTATTCTAAAGACGTCTCAGTGCGTATCCCTCCTGCTCCAATGAACCAAGAAAGCCGGCTCTGTGACGAAGGGGAAATATACCCCCTAAGTTTTATACAGGCTAGACAGTGAAATTGCAGGGTGTGCCAAGCTGCGACCGTACCGGCTTGGCAGTGTGAAAATGCCTAATGAGTCCATGAAATTAAAACTCATGAGTCGCAGGGTGGGAAATTGCAAAGGAGCAAATGAAATGCAACACAAACTGGCAGGGGGGCCATTGAACACCCTCCCACACATTGTAAACACAAGCAAAAAAAAACCATTTAAAATGTGGTCATCATCTGAGAGCCAACGGCCGAGAGAGAGAGAGAGAGAGAGAGAGAGAGAGAGAGAGAGAGAGAGAGAGAGAGAGAGAGAGAGAGAGAGAGAGAGAGAGAGAGAGAGAGAGACTTAAGAATAGGGATGACTCACTCTGGCTTCGAGGGGAGGATGCATGAGGGGTGGATGCATGAGAGAAGCCCTCAGGCTGATGCACATACGCACTCACGCATACACACACACAGTTAACATTTAATGTTGTATTACCATGCATTTGTAAGCCCCTTTTACCGTAAACATCTAAATTCTATATTTCCTTGAGTACACCTGTTCGCAAACTGTGATGTGTTCCCACCAATATCGACCTTTGGTTTTGTATACTGGTTTTTATTTCTCTTCACAATAGATTGGTTTATATACAGATGATTAAGGAAAGGAACTTCAACTTGGTTGCACTACGGCGTTGTAAGGTTTGGTTGTCATTCGATGCGCATGGCTGAAGCAATGCGCAAGGAGGGATGTAGTGTGAAATTAAATCAAAGTAGATACTGTAAAACAATTAAAATTAGAATTAAAGGAAATATGCTTTTGAACAACTAACTGCTGTACATGAGTTTGTATTTCTACAAACTCAGAAACAAAAAGTTCCAGAACCAGATGCAGACACACCCGGAGCCTACAAACTACGTCCGCCGAGCAAGGTGTAAGTCACATGAGGAAATCAAATAACGGCAGGATTTGAATCGGTTCTGTTTTGGTTGTCCACCATTAGAAAAAATATTGTTTGGATAAATTACATATATCATAATCAGCAACAGTTTGTACAGTTTTCCACAAATAAGGTTAAAGGAATATATAAGGTATGGATATGTTATTGACAGAGCAAGGAGGGGTGTATGCGATGATAGGCACAACATGAACATGTTGTACTTTTATCCCCAATAACACAGCTCCGGGTGGGTTGGTGACCAGGGTGCTGGCATGATTACAATCCCTCAGGTTCGAATTGGCAGAGAACTCCGGCATTAATGACCCTTTCACAGGATGGATGGAGAATATGTTTGGGAGGTGGAAAGGCATGATCCAGTAAATGCCCGTCGCGGGTATAATGGCAGAGACCGTGTTAATTGTCACCGGCTGCCGTTGTATTCCCTGCGCACGAGGGCTACTGCATCTGCTGATCACCACAGCAGTGAGCGCTACAGAAGCGCCAAGTGCCATTCAGGCTTACATGGGGATCAGATATGATCCGATGAAAGTGGATGAGACATCACCTGAGGGGGCCGACCCTATCCAGCTGAAATATGTAGAATAGTCAACACCTATACTATTCTAGTAGTAGCGCCTGTCTATAAGATAATCAATATCCCGGATTTACTCGAATAACAAATTTTTAAACAACCATACCAGGCTATGTTTGTTATTGTGTGGTGTTGCTTGGTTGCGAGTGCAACCCGTTATTTCTGTATCACTGCATTGATAATGGGGCGGTTGATCTTCTTTGAGACAGTTGTTTACAGGTTTCCTGTTACTGACACAACGATGATTGAACGCCTGAAGGAGGCTCCCATGATGTGAAAGTAACCTCTCTGTGAGCTGAGCCCTTGACAAGGAGGGACGAGTCTTGGGTTCATGAATTACAGGCCCAGACGGCGACAGAAGAAACAATGGCTGCGATAATAACAATGTCCAAAACCACCCACATGCAACAGCGCACCAATACACGAAGATCACCTGAACCACCCAAATCCATGCTAGCCTATCAATAATCTTGAATTTTTAAAAATTTTATTATGACTACTAATTTTGTACTTTACTTTTGCACATGTTGAAAATGTAATGACCTTGTTGCACATAACCAAAAAGTATTAGCTTAGGATTTCTATGGATACTTTTGTTTGTGTGCTGTTTGACCATATGATTGTATGATAACCAGGATATATGTTCATTGTTGTATTGATAATATGACTTCACTTGTATTACCTATGAGACCCATCAAGGCAAATGCCGTTTCAGTGTTATGGTAATCCGTGGTGGTTTTATCTCTATTATGGAGTTTTCCCACTCGGTTGGTGTTGATGATTTATCCTACTTTGACTATGTTTTCGGTGTGGTAAATGGTGTTTATGATGTAAAATATTATTGTATGGTCATCTGAGATGACCAAGGAGGGATTGTTACGTATTTTAAGAACCTGAGCTGCCTCAACATAGCCTCTAGGAAGCAGATTCAAACGCACAAGCTGTATTACCCTCACTTAACCACTAGGAAGCAGGACCAAACATATAAGCCGTAAATACTATACATAGCCACAAGGGGAGCAAGACCTTATTGAAGGCTGCTCCATCCACAGAAGGCAGCACCTTTAGATAGGTGAAGAAGCTGAAGCCATTACGTCACCCCGGCCACGCCCACTGCATAGGCCACGCCCACTTGACGTCCTCTAGCGGGTGATTCGAAGTGAAGAGGCCAGAGATCAATAGGTAGATGGCAGAGAGCCACCGGGCCTAAGCCCGGGGGCTTGAAGTAGATCACGGTATTTTCCTCTCCACGCGTTAGATACAATTCCCTCCCTTAAGCTTCATAGTTACCATACCGAAACATGCCTACTTTAACAAATAAAGTCAGTTAAAAGCAATCCGGGATTGGACAACTTTCTTCAAGAATGCTGCAACAGCATTGTTAACTGAATTTTTAATAATAAACATTATTCCCAGGTAATCCTCGTATGTCTCTGAAGAATGAGGCAATAACACCTTCTCTGAGCGAGACACACACACACACTCCATAGTATCACATCCAAAGTTTAATTACAGCTTTAATTTCAACTCTACTCTCTCCTCTCACTTGGTTCCCTGTTCTCACTCGCACACGAGGTACAGCCTTCTTCATGAAATTGTGGAGCCTTCCAATTAAACGCCATTGACTTATTTCTACCCTGTAACAATAGAAGAGAAGGAACTTGTAATTGCCCCACTCAATTAATTAAGTATGCTTATCAATTAGATATATTCAATTATTTCACGATAAAATGATGAAAGCGATAAAATGTTGAATGCGAACCACACCTTTGGTGTGGTTCTTGTCAGGAATAAGGCCCCTCATCAGTGAGCAGTACGTCTCTGAATAATTAATTTGAGCAACAGTAGGCAGAGTACATTTTAGCATCTCTGAAAAAAAATTGTCTGTGTGTTGCACAAGCATGGATGTGTATTTGCTTGTGTGCGTGCCTGCATGTCTGTGACGATTGGTGATCGACACACAATAGGGTGAATCAGATGAGCGAGCAATGTGACTTCAGCAGGCACGATAACGATTTGGAGCTGCAACAATGCAAATACATCAGCCCTACACAGAAATGAATCCTCCAGTTCACTCTTATCTGCTCCCAATGACAGAGTGGCTTAGGGACCTGCAATGAACACACGCACCACAGGGCACTGGGATTACAGTGGGTTTGGTTTTTTGTGAGTGAACCATAGCGCAATGTTCTAACTTGGTACTCGTGACATGCTGATCTTTTTTAGAACTGGCCAGCTATAAAATATGCATGATTAAAACAAATAAACATAAACTCTGACCTCTAAGCTCTGTAAGAATCCATTCCCATGCTAAACAATCCCTTCCATGTCCCTTCAGGTCAGAGAACACATTGAAGGCCGACTAAATAACCATGGATTGTCCATCTGGAGTGCAGCATATACTGTATCTCGTCGTCTTTGTCGCATATCAAATCCTACGAATAAAGTGGACCACAATAAGAGTGAAGGACGAACTGACCAGCTTCACACGCTGCTTTGAAAACCATCTTCCCTCCAACAAATGTTGCTGTGGCCTGGGATTGATGACTAATGCTACCGAGGATGGAATGGCCAGCATGAAGCTGTCGTTGTTAAAGCTACCAAGGGTGGATTGGCCAGCATGAAGCTGTCGTCGTTAATGCTACTCCGGATTGGGACGGTGCTTGGAATGGGAGGGACCCTGAGGAGAATCCACTGAAGAGGGAGACCCTCTCATCTATTTGGTGTTGAGTTTATTGAACCGAAGTACAGAAGATGCAGACTCACCTCATTAGCTTTTAACTCAGCTCCTGCTTTATCAATCAATGTCTGTTTATCCGCAGCGCGCTGCCATGGCGATTGTTTCCGGGCAACAAGGAGTCCTACTTAGTAATGGGCAAGGCGACAGCGGCGCATCCGCCCCGGCTCAGAGAGACCTTGACATCTCTAACATATGGCGCTTCTTCTTTTATCACATCGTATTGTTTTATTTCCTCTTACGTGCATTGTCTTTGGTACACTCTCGTTATTGCCCTTTTTTCAGGCTGGTTGTTATCCGTCTGTTTTTTGTCGCCCTTACCAGTTCTATTTTTCTCCCCACTGTTTCCTTCCCCCCTCCACAATGACTTACTGACTTGTCAACCACTGAAACACAAGATAAAAAATACAACACCAAATAAATACTAGAAAATGCATTTCCTGCAGAAAATGCGGTGAGTGCTGTAGTACAAAGTGAGGTTGAAAATATTTTTTAATAAGGCCACATAGATTAAGACATAAAGAAACGTTAAATGGCTTAAATCAAGTGAAGGGATTTGAACAAAAGTTCAAAAGTCTAAATGGAGTAAACAATGTAAACATGCACACCATTTAAGCACTTTGGCCACTGAAAACTGTTTTTAAATGTGCCTTATAAATACATTTTACTTACTTACTTAAGAAAATGTAAATGGTTGGAAACAAATAGAGTGACAGCTGAATGAATAGCGCAAAGCATTGCTAAAAATGTAAAATGAATTGAACTAAAGAATCTGAAAGGTCAAATGTATTGCCCTGCACTGCTGGTGTGTGTGTGTGTGTGTGTGTGTGTGTGTGTGTGTGTGTGTGTGTGTGTGTGTGTGTGTGTGTGTGTGTGTGTGTGTGTGTGTGTGTGTGTGTGTGTTAAAGAGAATAGCGAGCCGGTGCGTGATTAAAAGTAGCCCAATAGAGCAGGAAAAACAGCCCAATCTGGCAACACTGCCTGAACGTCCTCCAAAAGTAGCCCATTCTGGCGGGAAAATCCACCCAATCTGGCAACACTGCTGAACGTCCTCACTAGGGGTGTGACCGGGTACACGTGTACACGTGTAACCGGTTAGTAAATCATAACCGTTTAGGAAACGAAAACCCCAAAAAAAAACAGTAAACGAAAACCCCCCCAAAAAAAAAAGAAATCAAAAATAACACATACTATTTATTTAGCGATTAATAAAGCTACAAATGTTCCACTTGGACAACATTAAGGAGCTAATAAATGCACACGATAAATTTTGGGGAACACCGGGCATTAGGCTACGTCATGTAACGTGAAAAAAAACATGCAAAGTGAACGTAGAGACGCGGGCGAAAGTTTTGATTTGTCGCGCCACACTTTTGCCGTGCACAGGCGAGCGCGTTCACGAGAATTTGTTGCGCGAAAAATTCGCTCAAGTTGAAATATTTGAGCTTTGACGCGAATTTCGCGTGATGACAGCCAATCAGCGTTCAACAGCATGGCCACTGAGTTACATGTGTAGCGGATCAGCCAATCAGCGTTCAGCCGTCAAACTCAGTGCAGTGCAGTACGGGGTGAACTGCAGCATGGAGGAGAAAGTGAATGTTGCCGTTTGCGACTCCCGGAGCTCTATATATAATATAATAGTATATAATATAATAATTGTATATATAATATCACGGCCAAAAGCTCTGTGCACCTCCGGATGGCCGTAGCGCGGGGAGCTCTCATAGGGATTGGGCTTCTCGGGGTTTGTTTACCGGCGTTGCTATGTTTCCGGTCATGTGTGTGTTCCAACGGTTTATTAGGTAGGCCTATCTAATAAATCTCTGTCTATTCAATAATTCATTCACTGCCTCTTCCGTGGCCATTAAAATATTTTGAATATACTGCGACGTCCTCCGACGTCCCTCCCTCTTCCACAAAAGGTAAAGACATGCAATGGTGGTTATCTTGTTGTTGCGCGACAAATTCGAAATTAGGCCTACCTAATAAACCGTTTGTGTTTTTTTTTAATCATTGCTTTATTGGCCTAATCTGAGGAGAAATCTATGCCATACACAGAAATGTTATGGGCCTTTATTACACGGGTCTTCTCAATGGCGTGGAAGGCTCCGTTCACTTGCATGGGTAGTAGTCCGGTAACTTGTCAACCCCAGCGTCTTTGGTTGCTAAGCAACCAAAGACGTTCGGCGGACTATTTCTCTGCTGATCAACACTACGAATCCTGGTAACGAATTATAAATTGTAAAAACACACCAGTGGCGTCTTTGCATTAGGGGCCAGTGGGGCATGGCCCCACCAGAGGGTGCTGCCGTGCAGGGCACGATTATACTTTTCTTTTTTTTTTCAAAAATGTCATTGAGCATAAATTAATAATACATTAATTGTTAATAATTAATTACATGTCCGCAGTTTTAATTTGATGAACGCAATTGTCTTACTTTTTGTAGTGTAGTAGAGTGTGGAATAGTTCGTTGCTCCGTCTCGTCTGTTCCGGTCGGTGGGGCCCAGCCGAGATGGCCCTGTCTGCTGCAGTGTAGAAAACTGTGGAGCTGTTGCGCGAGCAAGCGCGTGCGCAGCGCCCGCTTCTGTTTCGGCTGTGGGGCCAGAAGTTTAGGGCCCCAAAGCTCTTCTCATTGGCTGATTTGTAGAAAGGGCGGGGTTTACGGCGGGAGCCGATCAGATCTTGCTAGCTAGCTAACGTAGTTACTGTTACAGTTACAGTTACTGTTACAGTAAATAACAACAAATGGACGTTTCATTCATTAAATGATGAATCTTGTTGAGTATCTGTCTCATGTGAGATTTAGCACTTTACCACTTGAACAGAAGTTGGAGATAAAACGTTTGGGACCACATCGCCCGACGGATTTAATCATTATTCGAGAGGGAAAGGACAAGAATAGATCGTTCAACCAGGAGTGGTTCAAGCGGAAAACTTGGCTTACCGGGAGCTCGTCAAAAAAGGCGCTCTACTGCTTTCCATGTCCGCTCTTTGGAGGGGAAACCGTCTGGACAACCACTGGATTTAAAGATTTAAAACATCTGTCAGAAAGGCTGGTAAAACACGAAAGCTGTGCCTCTCATGTGGATAATGCCATCAAGCTAGGTCTTTTGGGGAGAGCAAATGTTGCATCTCAGCTTGACAGTGCATACCGACGTGGCATTGAACAGCACAACCGGCAGAAGAAGAAAACAGGAATGTTCTTGAGAGGATTATAACCTGTATAAAACTGTAATATGTGGTATTTCTGGATTGCGTTATAATATTTTCCTGCATGGGCCCCACCAGAGTTTCCAAACCAAAATCGCCACTGAAAGACACACCATGTGAAGTTATTTTTTCGTTTTGGCAAGTAGCCGCGTAATAAGCGGGATAATGTAGCCTATAGAACGTCGCCAGTCATTATCGAAAATAAGCCCCTTCAGGGCGAAGCAAGACACCTCCGCTGTGCGTCGGTGTCCTGTTCGCCCTGTCGGTGCTTCTTTTCCCGATAATGACCGGCGTTCTACACGTTATCCCTTAGCCTACATATATATTTAGCAGAGTAGGCCTAAGTAACAAATGTGTACAAAGTTACACATGAAACCGGGCTCGGGCTCATAATTACAGTTAATGTGTCGGGCCGGGCTCAGACAGAACGTGCACGGTCTCGGGCCGGGTTGGGCTTGATTTTCTGGGCCCGATCTAAGCTCTACCCTCCATTTGTCGTTTTTTAAGTGGAGTGCGGTCCACTTAAAAAAAAAAACGTGCACACGAAAAAAAAGGGGTTGTGTATCCGTTTACAATTTTTTGTAACCGTTCACACCCCTAGTTCTCACGCTTCAGTGTCAACGTAAATCAATGAGACCAACTGAAAACGAAGCCGGTATGAAACTAAAACTGTGATTCTGAGTAAAGTTTAAATCATATCGAAATTCCATTTGGATATTATTGAAGATACACGTGTGTATATTTCTGAAATGGTTTGAACGAAGGTAAACGGTTGAAAAAGGATTGGGTTACGATGTCTTAAAGGTCCCATGGCATCATGGATGCTTTAAGGTCCCCTACTTTATGGATGCTTAAATATAGATATTAGTAGGCCCCAAAAACAGTATTTGAAGACGTTCTCGAAATTCAGCTGTGGTGCAGAATTACAGCCACTACGAGCCAGTCGCACATTGAGCTTTCCCCAAATGCACCCTTTCGGTGTCTGTAGCTTTAATGCAAATGAGGTGGAGGCTGGTCATGGAGGAGGGTGGGGGTGTGGCCCTGAGCAGCCTGCAGCCACGGTACCATGCGCTCTGCAGTGTTGCCAACTTAGCGATTTTGTCGCTATATTTAGCGACTTTTCAGCCCCCTTTGGCGACTTTTTTTTAAAAAAGCGACAAGCGACAAATCTAGCTTGTTTTTCTGGTGTTAGTGACTTTTGGCGAATTTTTGAGGTGAAAGCACGTATCGCTATTATCTCTTCACAACGAGCAACGGTTGCCTGCGCGGCCCCTCCCCCTCTCAAAGCACTTACAGGCGGCCCAGTCCTCGCGCAGCAGTCCCTCCCAGCTGCTCTGTTAGCAGGAGCTAACAGGAGACGTTCACGCCTCGGCATACGGGCTGCATATGAATCCGCGTCCCGGCCAGCAAGCTGCCGCCGACTGATCCCGCTCCCTGACGTACAGTCTGGGCAGGATAATGTCATATTTTCTTTGTTTAAATAAAATAATAAATCACTGCACTAAATAAATCACTGTGTTACAGTTTGACTCACACTGCCTCAGGCTCAGTCACTTACTCACCTCATCTCGTCCACTGTGCGTGTGTGCCTTTCTGTGACAAATAGGCTACACAAACTGTCTTTACCATGTCGCAGTCAAAACTGTACCAACACAAATATAGAAAAGAGTGGGAAGCAAACACTGCTTTTAAGGGCTGGTTAAAGCCGTTTATTGGAGACGATACACGAGCATACTGTCACTATTGCAAGGTAGATTTCTGTGCCATAAACTATGTTTTTCTTAAAACGAGGTTGATGCCATGCAAACTGTGTCATGTACAGGGCCTTATATCAAGTCTTATAAGTCTCAATTGGATGGTGATGAAATTAGGGCTAATAATGTTTTATAATGGCTATGCTATGGAGAAAATGAATGGAATTTTTACTTCTGGTTATGCAAATTATGCGATGACGTCATCTAGCGACTTTTAGGAGAGCCAATAGCTATTTTTCTTACTGAAGAGTTGGCAACACTGGCGCTCTGTTTACAGTGGATGTATCGCAATGGCGAGGCGCACACAGCCTTTAGCCGTGTTCGGTAAATATTCTAGAACACACAGGAGTCCTGGAACTCTATATCTAAATAATATCATATCATGCATAGATATCTATATCATATAATATATATTATCACGGCCAAAAGCTGTCTGAGCCTCCAGACGATATGAATCTCAAACGACCGCATCGGGTTCTCCGACGTCTCTGGTTCATGTCCACATCTATCTGAAGTAGACTGAACCACGACATGGAGGAGAAAGGGATTGTTGCCCGTGGTTATCTCCCGCCAGAGCCTCACCGCCTCGGCAGTGGTCAGCGCTTAATCACCACCGCCTCCTGTAGCGTCGAGGCGGTGGTCCTTCGGCAGCGGGAAGCGGGGCTCAGGCGGGAGACATTCGCGGCCAACAATCCCTTTCTCCTCCATTTCGTGGTTCATGTACTTCAGGGAGTCAAAGCCAATGTTCCGTTTCCCCAATTCATTCTCGAACATGGCTAGGATAACCCCCACTACGAGTCTCGTTGTGGAAATATCAGAGGCGAGAGTCGGACGGGTTATGCGCCATAACACCAACAGCAGAATGGTTATCGAAGTGTACAACACTTGCGTTACAGTTCTGGAGCTCTATATCTAAATATTATCTATATCATATGATACATATTATCACGGCCAAAAGCTGTGTGCGCCTCCAGACGATATTATGAATCACAAACGCCTTTGTCTGGCTCTCCGACGTCTCTGGTTCTTCCACTTCCACATCAATCTGAACCGCGCTCTGCCTGCTGCTGGCTGCCCGCGTTGGTGCTTCACAGCGGTGGTGCCTCGCGGCAATCAGCGGCAGGCAGCATGTCGCAGTTCATGTACTTCAGGGAGTCAAAGCCAAAGTTCCTTTTCCCCAATTCTTTCTCAACCATGGCTGAGATAACCCCAACTACAGTCTCGTTGTGGAAATTAGGGCTGGGCGATATATCGAATATATGCGATGTATCGCGAGATGTTCTCCAGGGGATGTATAAAATGCCCCTGTCGCGAACATCGAATACAAATTGGCACGCAATGTTTCTTTTTGCCGCCGCCGGCATACTCGTTGTGCTTTCACGCGACGGGGCGACAAGATCTCATACAAAGTGAACGTAGGGACGCGTATCGGGCGAAATTTTTATTCGCGTCACACTTTCACCGTGCACAGGCGAGCGTGTTCATGAGGATTTGTGGCGTGACAAATTCGCTCGAGTTGAAATATTTCCACTTTGATGCGAATTTCGCGTGATGACAGCCAATCAGCGTTCAACAGCGTGGCCACTGAGTGACATGTGTAACGTAACAGCCAACCAGCGTTCAACCGTCAAACTCGGTGCAGTGCAGTCCGGGGTGAACTGCAGCATGGAGGAGAAAGTGATTGTTGCCGTTTGCGACTCCCGGAGCTCTATATATAATAATATATAATATAATATAATTGTTTATATAATATCACGGCCAAAAGCTATGTGCGCCTCCGGATGGCCGTAGCGTGGGGAGCTCATAGGGTTTGGGCTTCTCAGGGTTTTGTTTAACGTGTTCCCTTCTCTCGCTCTTTCCTGTGGCTCTCTAAACACACTCCCTCCCCCCGCCCATTGCGAGTCCATGAGATTCTCATGGACTCGCGTGTGTGACGTAGTCTGGAAGGTGCGCTGCTGTAGGTGTGTGTACCTCCGACCAGTGAGTGAGAACAGCCAGAGAGAGAAAAAAGGATGGAAACTGAGGATTTGGTTTCGAAAAGGAATAGCACTGGATCCTTCGTCTGGCAGTGTATATATAATAATTATTATTCAAACTGTTAATAAATAATTAACGGTTTGAATAAATGCTGTGTTGGTAAATCTAACTTGCTGTGATTTTCCTTTTCTTATGTGCAAGTTCTAAATTGTTCCAATAGAAAGCACTAATGAGTTTAAACAATATGTCGTTTCATGTAATCTACATGCAGACTTATGTTTCAGTAATACTAGAATTATTACTGACGTAACATTATGCCAGACATGGTTGAATCGAGCATTTATGATGTGCTCTAGAGGAGATTCAAAATATATCGAGATATATATCGTGTATCGAGATATAGTAAAAAAAATATCGAGATATTCATTTTGGCCCATATCGCCCAGCCCTAGTGGAAATACAAGAGGCGTCAAAGAACCGATGTGTTATGCGCCATAAAACCAACAGCAAACACTTGCGTTACAGTGTGTGTAAACACACACACGTGGCGCTTGCAAGGTCGTGTCTCATTGGCGGGCCAAATTCTCTGGGCGGGCAAGGCAGAAAAAGGGGAGGAGCTTAGAACCCTTATGACGACATATGGGACCACATTCCAAATCAGCGCGCTTGAGCCTCAGTTTTTTCAAAGGCGTGTAGAACACCTAATGCTCGTTTTACACCGAACGCAAGTTATAGCCACTGGGGGACCATAAGGCAGGCTAGGGGAACTCATATTTGTGTTCGAAAACCTCATAAAGTGAGATTTTCATGCCATGGGACCTTTAAGAAGTAGGAGTGTCAGAATGGGCAGACGTCTTCAATGAAAACAGCTGAAAACAAAGCCGGTATGAAACTAAAACTGTGATTCTGAAGAAATTTTTAATGATATCGAAATACAGTTTAGATATATGTTGCTTTGTTTAATGGTTTGGACGAAGATAAACGGTTGAAAATGTAATTAGTTACGACTTAAACTGTTGAAGTGCCAGAGGACGTCCAATTGACTCCAATGTTAAAAAAATATAGTATTTTAAAAGTAGAATATCTTAAAAAGTGTAAAATATTAAAAAAATCTGAAAAGAAGCACGCGATTCCAAGCTATTCTGAACATTTTAAAATTTGAATGGAGTCTCTAGGAGAAAAACTTAGGAAGGAGATAGGTCCCAAAGTTTGTAGAGAATAATAAAGAGGAAAGAAAGAAAGAAAGAAAGAAAGAAAGAAAGAAAGAAAGAAAGAAAGAAAGAAAGAAAGAAAGAAAGAAAGAAAGAAAGAATGAATAAAAGAACATAGTTGAGTGCTGCATGCAGCAATCACCTGATTAAAATGGTTTCTTTGATGGCTTCTGTCCATCATCAAACTCGAGACAATTCGATGTGGGTTAATGAATTGAAACATGTTTTGTTGTAAAACAACACTATATGTGAAGAGAATAGATAATGTTGATCGCTTAGGAACTTGATACTGCTGCTATTGTAATCCGTTGTGCGTTGGCTCTCTACTAGCGCGGTGGTATTTGAGACACATGTCAACCCGCTATGAAGGATGGATCTAAACCTATTGGCTGCCTGGTGCAGTACACGCAGTATACATGACCCTTTATAGCTGTTGAATTCTCCCATGTGTAGGACAGATGGGATATGAAGAGTAACAAAAAGCATAGCATATATTTGTAAATCTATCTATAATAATAATATGTTCCATCTAAATGAAGTGCTTATTTTTGAGTCCATTCAAATAAAGACGTCGCGAGATTAGATCGTTTTCTATTTTCCCTTTTAAACCAAACCACAACACATTTCTGCTTTCAACAACGGTCTTAAATATAGTTTTTTAATTTCAAGAATTTTACTCTGAGCATATTACTCAGAGCATTCATCTTAAATAGGAGTACATGAAGAAATTATGCTTTCTGAAACTTTTACATGTTGGTAATGTCTGCATGATGGGGAGCAGCCTACCTGTCTGTCTGACAGGATAAAGCCCTGTGTCAGTTTGACAGAGAGCAGCCTACCTGTCTGTCTAATAGGGGTCAAGACCTGTCTGAGGGGGTAAGGACCTGTCTGACTGAGGGGTTAAAGACCTGTCTGTCTGTCTGATGGGGTAAAGACCTCTCTGTCTGATGGGGTAAAGACCTGTCTGTCTGAGGGGGTAAAAACCTGTCTGTCCGACTGTGTAAATCCTAGCTGTCTGTCTGACTGGGTAAAACTCTACCTGTCTGTCTGAGGGTGTAAAGCCTACCTGTATGATGGGGTAAAGCCTAACTGTCTGTCTGAGGGGGTAAAGCCTACCTGTATGATGGGGTAAAGCCTACCTGTCTGTCTGAGGGGGTAAAGCCTACCTGTCTGAGGCTCTTCAGCACCTCGGTGGCCTGGTCATGTCGGCCCTGCTTGGCCATGCCCATCATCTCCTGGATCATGCCGATGCGTCTCTGGTAGGGCGGGGGGGGCGGCCCCCGGTTCAGCCTCTCCCCCGACCGCAGCAGGGCCAGGATGTCCCCTCCCCCGCCACGCTCCTTGGTTGGGGTCCGCCTCCAGCTGTGCTGAGGGCTGCCCCCCCCTTCCTTGGGGACTTTTGAGTGCTTGGCTCCCATGGTTTCACTAGGGTGGTGTCAGCGTACAGTACTGGTCCTACCAGAGATCATATGGTGGTGGTGACAACAGTACTGGTCCTGCCAGTGATCCTGTGGTGGTGGGGGTGGTGACAACAGTACTGGTCGTAACAGCCGTCCTGTGGTGGTGGTGGTGTTGGTGACGACAGTATTGGTCCTACGAGCCGTCCTGTGGTGTTGGTGGTAGTGACAACAGTACTGTTCATCCCAGTTGTCCTGTGGTGGTGGTGGTGGTGGTAGTGACAACAGTACTGTTCCTCCCAGCCGTCCTGTGGTGGTGGTCGGTGACAGTGCCGAGGGCGGCCATGAACCACCACATTTGAGTAAAGCCTACAAGCCAATCTTAAGAGCCCAGTGAGACAGTAGTGAAACAAGGCAGGTGTTCACATCTTCTTGAAGGCCTCAGGATGAGTGAGGGTCTGGAGGAGGAGGAGCCTACAGAACTGTCTGATCATGTCGTAGGTCTCGATCCGAACTTGACAAGATGTGTTGGCTGTTCATACCACTACCAACCTCGTGGAGCGAGTCAACCATTCTGGGGTGATACCCTCCCACACACACACTCATAGGTGAGCTTCGATCAACATCACTTTTTTAGTGCAAAAGAAAACTGGACCCACCTCGGATCGTCTCGTCAGGTAGAGAAAGCCTTCAGCCCGACCTGATGGATAATCCAGCAGACCCTAGGTTTGCTTACGGTCGACACCGGGGCCCGGTCTCTGATCCCGGGATGTGATACGGTCCACACCTTACGGTCAACACCGGGATGTTTTGCAGTCCACACCGGGGGATGTGTTACGGTCCAGTTTACGGTACACACTTCTGCCCGCCGCAGTCACTTACTTACCACTACATCCAGACGGAGTCATCGCACAATCCCGGAGAAGAATATCCGTGCAACGTGCATTTCTACCTTGAACCCTCTTCTTTTCATCACCTACCACATGTCTTACTCCTGGTGCATCCTTCCAGAGCTAGATAGAGACGAGGCGGGCGTGTTGAGTGTGAAGCATGACCAGGCAGGTCAGTGTTTACGTCTATCTGCTGGGAGGGAGGGCTCTCGATGTAGTCTGCCCCGCCTTCTGCCATTCACGTTTCATCCGCATGGAAACATCTCACGGTTCTTCTGCCAACCTGGACCGCGTCACGTTAACGTTGCATCCTCCGAGTCGATACGACGGATACCGAAAGGCGATGCATCACCTCACACATAAGAGGGAGGTGGTCGGACTTGGAGGTCTCCAGTCTGAATTATGGATCAGACTTCTTTCACTGGATGAGCGCAGGTCTTCCCAAACAAGGCCATCAGAGGGAGGCAGTGATGGCAGGGAGATATGAGGTATGTTATTTACTTAACTGATGGACTTTAATGGATTGATGGATTAAATCGAGGCCAATAAATAACTTGCTACTTTCGACCACGTGATACAGATGTGATCGAAGATTGAACTTTGCAGACATCTGGTGGCTGCAATCGTAATGCAGAGATAGAGTAAATGACCCTTAGCTAATACTTACATAAATGTGTTTCGACATTAATCTTCAAGAATGATTTAGTTGAATACCTATAAATATGGCCTAGAAACAAGAAATTAAATTGAGGTGATCATCACCGGCCCAACTCAGCCACAGAATAATTAGAGCTGACCTTTAACGATATACAGGGCATGCGTATACGATGCAGTTTTAAAGTATATTGTCATGGCCTGTGGCCACCCTACCCCTACTGTTAAGGTTGCAAAGTTGGACTGTAAGCCATTACCTGGTGGTTGGGCGTCAAACTCTCTACTTGTGTGTACTGACTTGAAACCCTGCAAACACCCAATTCCATTGACAAAATCCCAATACTTCATAGTCTGCACCAATACAAAATTACAAATATGAAAAAGCTAAGGAGACAAATGTTTTTTGAAATGTATATTTATGGTTTGCCTTTAATACATGTCTATTTACAGTAGTACGTCATCAACCATTGTTTTCAATAACTAAATGTTAGTTTATTTTCTCCACGTGGGAGAAGAGTTCAGGATCAACATCACACATTTTAAAAACAAAACCTAATCTGCACCAAACCTACATGAAGTATTGTGAATGTCGAGCACAGCTGCCGGTGGCTTTGTTTTTTTTACTTGATGGTGTCCTGGTGGTGAAACACCTCCTACTCCCTGACCTCCTCCCTGGCCACCTAAGAGCCACCAGTGGAGGCCTCCCTCATCTCCTCCCAGTGTCTGAGGTCTTTCAAAACTGACGTGGTTGGTTCTGAGAACTCATTTCAGAACTCGCATTTAAAAAGATACTCAACATTGACAGATTAAAACCAACTCAAAAGGTACTATGGATTTGATCGTAGGGCCCTGGGATGAGGACTCTTTGTGGCTCATCGTCATGACCGCCAGACTTTTCTTCACAAGTGCAATGCTGAAATGGACTGCCTCATGGGGAGCCTCATCTCCGCCACTGCTTTCTACTCTTCGTCACTGCACTGTTTTCTGCTTAATTGGCAACACCATAAGTTAGACATGAACTTTAACAGGGCTTCAAACAGCAAATTATGTTCCTGCACTACAAAGAAAACCTATGGGGCATTGCATTAACAACAGGACAGGATTGGACCTGTGATCGGGTTATTTGGAATATCAAACAAAACATAAGAGGGATAATTGATTCCAAATTACTCCTGGGCTACATGTATTGTGAACACAGAAACAGTGGTACAGGAAAACAAGAGGGGAGGGGGGGGGGGGGGGGGAGACAGGGGTCCCTACAGATGACTCCCAGGAGGGCTACACCCTGAAGACCTCAACCTCGCATTCAGAAGGTGTAACCTGCAGGGGGAGCCTTGTCATCCTTGTTGCTCTCCAAGGAGAATGGAGGAATGCGGACATCAAAGTGGGAGCCGTCTGTCCTCTCGATGCGGAACGTGCCCCTGTGGAGACACGGGGGGAGGGGGGGGGGGGGGAGATAAGCACATGGAGAAGCTAATACAAGCTGACGACGGATGGGCTGAGAGGACTCACCACATGTGACCGCTGGGGGCCTGGAGGGACACGTGGCTACTGTACTGGAAGGCAGGCTGTTCTTTAGACAACACGGGCTCCTGGGTGACAGGGATGTCAAAGGGCGTAAGACGCAAGGAGGAAGGCATGGATAGGTCAGACTTACCAAGTCATGGCTGTAAATTACCTTTGAGGCAGGAGCTTATCCAAATCACATTATCACATTTGTGGTAGTACAAACAGTTTCAGAAGATATCATTTAAAGTGCTAGAAGTAAATGTAGCTTAATTGAAGGAGCTTTAAAGCCCACTATTCACTTTTTGGCATGGTTTCTTCATTCAGTTTGTTTGTTTGTTTGTGAGGCAGTGTGTACTGACCCGGCCCACCACACCACGGCCTCGCACTGTCTCCAGGGTGCCGGAGAGGCTGAAGATCCTCCAGTGTCTCTCCCTCAGCTGGACCACCTCACTGCCCATGTTCTCTAGACGGATGCAGTACCTCCACTGCACAACCCAAACACAATGCCATTACTGAGTGAAAGGAGGAGGATGTGACCAAATCCTGTGCCCCTCGTAAAACATAAGGTACACACCCAGTAGACGTGGGAGTTCTGGGCCTCCTGGGAACAGAGAAAATGATTACAAACTAGAACTGCTAGCCGTCATGAAATGTATTCCCAAATAGGGGTGTCAACGGTTACAAAAAATTGTAAACGGGTACACAACCCCTTTTTTTTCGTGTACACGGTTAACTGTTTTTAAATTAATTAATGATTTTTTTATTTATTTTTTAAAGTGGACCACAGTCGCGCTATAGGGGGATTATTTGTTTATCAACACGGCGGATGCGCAAGCAGAATGATCGCAAAAAAGAACATTTGTTTGACCGGTTTCCATGGTTATCTCTGTGTGGTTAAATTGCAGTTGCGGTGTTAATTAGGATGTTGTCAGCTTACTGTTACATTAAACTGTAATCAGAAAATGTGGTTATATGCTATAGACCCTATAGTATCTGTGGTATAAAGGCCGGGACGAACTTGAAATTATAAATATGTACACTTTATGTTGAAAGTATGGACCGTCGCGATTCCCATTGAAACAATGGCGCGGTGATTTTATTTATTTTCTATTATGGTTTTCGTTTACTGATTTTTCCTAAACGGTTATGATTTACTAACCGGTTACACATGTACCCGTGCACACCCCTATTCCCAAGCACACACCACCGACTGCACATCTCAAGCCAACAGGGCCTATTTTGTTTACAGGAGGTGCCATTTCCTCACCCTCATGCCCATGTAGAAGGGGATGACGGTAACACGGATGTTCTCGGTGGTCTCGCGGTGAACATCCGACAGCTCCAGCCAGGGGTGGTTCTTCTCCTGCCACGCCTTCAGCGTGTCTCTGGCTGTAAAAGGAGGAGCTACACACACACGCACACATTTAATTCTTTATTCGAATCCACCAATCACATTACAAGAGACAAGATTCAAATATTTCAGAGATAAGATAAGTCATTGTTCAAGGTTACGAAAAACATCTCCTGCGCCACACGGCCAGACTGCCTATCACTGCTGATATGGAGCAGAACTTTGCTAATTGTTTAGATTTTCTGCTGGAGAGCCCCGCCAGCCTTAACCCACTGAAAACACGGTTGTGGACATGCCCCAAGCTTCCAAAAATAAACACTATTAGCTTGCATTGGTAGCCTAGGTCCCTTAGTATTTCCAGAATGGGCTGGTATTTAATGATTTTATCGTTGAAAGCAATTTCCATGTACAGATCAAACACACAGCCTATCTCAAGTAAGAGCACTTCCCTTCTGTCTCTTTTTAAAAACACAACATCAGGGGTATTTGGGATGTTACACATGACATCAATAGAGCTGTTAAACCATTCCGGCATGATGCGTGAATGTTTACACACACACACACACACACACACACACACACACACACACACACACACACACACACACACACACACACACACACACACACACACACACACACACACACACACGGTTAAGTGGTGATATCCAGCTTTTTTTACTTTTCACTTCTCAGGGTTGTGAATTTGCCGCCACACTCGCAAAGCGTTTGACCGATAACAACAGAGTGGGCATCCTGACAAATCACAGTAGACTGGGCTACTCGGGAGGGGAGCCTTAAAGTGACATGATATTAAACAGCCCGTTTTTGAAAGCCACTGAAATTGGTATTGCAGAAATGAACACTGAGAATAATAAGGGATATTTCTAAAATACAGCCATGTAACCCTATTCTAACCGCAAATGCAATTATTAACCCTAAAAAAGCATGATATGGGATCTTTAAAACAAGTCTGAGTGATGGATACAGGGATTAAAGTGAAAAAAAAATCTTCTGACTGAAATTTTATTCGCGCTACAGCCAAGTCACGTGCCGTGTGTGAAACATGTTCCAGGTTAGGTTACTTGACACCTGCTTAAGAAATACAAATGTATAAGACGTCAGCACCAAATGCAGCCATCACGTTTAAATGCTCGACCAATACTGTTTTACAGGAGGAGGATTTTAAACAGCTGTTCTTTTGCATCTATTGCAATTTTTTTGTTGTCTTTTCAATTAGACTCTAAGATTTTATTTTTGCAAAGCTTGTCTCATATTTTTTTGCACCATGAACCGTAAGGCTTGCCATCGTTCCCCGTTTCCGTCAGCCATGCCCATCTCCATTTATTTTTTTGTGTTTTATCAATATCCGATACATCAGAGCCGTCAATCATTATAAGGGAGTTCATACTAGCTTAACTTTCGCTCTGACACTCAACACTAACACAACAAAGAGACGTAAGATGTGGCGCGAAAATGGTGTGTATATATATACATTTGTATATAATATATTTAATATATATTTAATATATAATCGGGATGTACATTAAAATGCTTGTGTTTTCAGTCAATTTTAACGGTAGACCTTTTAAATACTCACTATATAATTTGACAATTTTACCGGCGTTGACGTATGACGACATAATACACGCGTGTATTATGTCCATGTTCGAAACTGCACACTACCGTACTGCCGACTACATACTGCGCAGTATGTACTGTATACTGCATACTGAATGTGGGATTCAGTATGCAGTATACACTACATACTGCGCAGTATGTACTGTATACTGCATACTGAATCCCACATTCAGTATGCAGTATACAGCAGACCGACTGCACCGCAGTATACAGTATGCAAGTTTCCCAGAATGCATTTCGCGGCAGCGGTAGCGGTAAAGCTGCTAAAAGCTGTTTTAATTCTCGCTTCAGTGCTGTTAATACATCACTTTCTTAAGTTTTAATATTTTTTTATGCGAGAAAGTACCTATTTAGATCCTTAATATGCGATTAGTTTATCCAAATGACGCCTGTTTGTAAATTTGTCCCGACGTTATCGGAGATGTGAAGTGGCCTCTGTGAACTCCAAATGACGGAAATCCGTCGTAGCGACGGAGAACTTTAATCCATGGATGGATATATTCATTCAGTATGATGGACTGAGTGTTTACCTTTGGCGGGGTTGAACAGCAGGAAGCGCTCAAACAGCTCATGCTGGATGGGGACCTGCTCTGTGGAGTTGTAGGGCAGGATGTCTTCGTGGCTCACGTAGTCCAGACCTGGACCACAACACCGGTCAGAGGTATGGACACACACACAGAGGGTGAGGAGGATCAAATGAAATGTTCTGAATGACGGACAGGTGTGCCACTCTAAACAAAAGGCCATACACAGGGCTCCAGAGCACTCTGTTTGCCTCTCTATGTTTGCCTGATTTGTTGTCACCAATAAGAGACAGAGCTCAGGGCGTTTCTTTGCCTCTGATTGGTCGTCTTTTTCACTGCTCTAAGTGTGAGTTAAAAAAATGCGATCGACCTGAGCAGGCTGAGCGCCAGAGTTGCCTAAATGAAACAAAAGAAAATAAACATGAAAAAACGAGTGAAAATGAAGAGAGGTAAAAACATTGAAAGCTTTTTCATTAAGAAATCCAGCCAAGACACGGAGACCTCGGCGACGGTCCCTGGGAAGATGCCAACTGGCCGCGGTCCTTCGGCGATAACATTAGATTCGGAACCAGAGGAGACAACCGAGTCCGAGATTGAGCCCGGCCCCGAGACTCAAATTAAAAAGCCCAAAATGTACTCTTTCAGACATGACTGGTTGACACAATTTCCCTGGCTGAGATACGACAAAGGACGGAATGCAATGCATTGCATTTACTGTCGGGAGTGCGGTCAGAATATGGCCGGTAATAGTGCATTCGTAGGCGAGGCAACAGCGTTTCATATCGAAACGTTAAAAATACACATCATGTCCAAAAAGCATACAATATGCCGTGACAAATGTGCAGATAAAGTGGCCCCTCCCCCAGCTGCATTTCAGAGGCAGGCAGTAGTAATCAGGTCCTCGGAGGAAACCGAAATTATCATAAAATTTAATGTTGCATACAACATTGCAAAGGAGGAAATGCCGTTCACCAAATTTAAGTCAGAGATTATTTTGATGAAGAAAAATGGATTAAACGTCAACCCGACCTACAGCAATGATACGGCATGTGCCCAATTTATTGGTGTAATAGGAGATACATTAAAGAAGAAGACAGCTGCGGACGTTGCGAAACTGCGTTCAAGTGAGCCGCCATTGGTTCATCCGCGGTTACGCCAGCCGTCACACAAAATCTTTGTGCGCCTTTACTCTAAACAGCCCTTGGGTGGTATCTCCCAACGTTTTCAAAATAAAACCCTTCACCTACGTGTGTAGGTATATAGAACATTAGATGTCTTACGGCGGCGTCTAGAACGGCCGCACTTGCGGCCATCTTGCCAGTCAGCTGCTCACCCATAACATAGTGCTGGTAGTGGTACATGTACTTTTTAAATAACCATAACTTGCTAGAATCTAACATAATTATTCATCAGTATCAAGTATGCAGTGCCGTAACTACATCTGACGTTTATAACAAAACAAACCGTTTCAAAATAGCAAGTTATGGTTATTTAAAAAGTACATGTACCACTACCAACACTGTTATGGGTGAGCAGCTGGTGGCAAGTTGGCCGCCAGTGCGGACGTTCGACTCCATTGGCCAGCAGAATATGCAAATGTGAGTTTTTCAAATGACATTTTCTCAAAATCTATACAGTAAAATCACATGGTTCCTTGTGTAAAAGTAGTCAGTACAACAGTTAGTATGGTCCTATCAGTCAGTCAGTGGCGAAAATATGCATATATGCATATGTTTTTTTATTGGGCTTAAAATAAAGTATTTCTCTACACCTTATTGTTGTTAGGTGACCTTTTGGCGTTAAAGGCGACACAATGAAAAATTTGGGTGCACCTCAATTTTCTGCTGGTGCACCTAAAAAAATAAGTTAGGCGCACCAGTGCAACCAATGCAAAATGTTAGTCTGGAGCCCCGATACAGGAGAACAGATTGAGAACAGAAGATTTGATGCTCGTTTGTGTCGTCAATACGTGATGTATACCTCTATAAACCCCAACCATGAAACCTTTGGCATGGTTTTTTACATAAGCATTTACAGCATGTTAAAAAAAATAAAGTTGCCAATACCGTGTTCTCTACAATAATCATCTAACAATGTAGAGTTCTATAGAGCAGTGTTTTTTGAACTCTCTGGGTTAAACGTACACCAAATATCAAACCAAACCCTCAAAGCACACTAACTTAAATTCTTGGTAATAGATTAGGAAGAATGTCACAACTGGTGGAAATGTTTCACTGCATTTCCCACATGTGCGCAAATAGCTCACGGCAGGTGGGCAGCATACCTGGGATGGCGTACAGGGCTCTGCTGTCGTCATGGTTGGCCAGAAACGTCACAGCCTCTGTCTGGGACCTCTGGGACTGTCAACAACAGCATACAACAATTAGCAGTCAGAAGAAGGACTTCAAGTCTTTTTCGTTCAAGGGGACATATTGTACCACCAGGTGTGAGTGTAATCAGCCCTTACAAGCCTTTTCGAAAATCTGCTCAGTCTGACATCACTAGTGGGCGTGTCCGCCTAGATCTGTGCTGAATAGATGAGCAACGTTTACTTCAGTCCACTGGGTAGGCTGGTAGACTGATCTATCCAGCACACATCTAGGTGGAAACGCCCACTTGTGATGTCATAAGGGAGAGATTTTCGAAACGGTTTGTAAGTGCGAATCACACTCGCACCTGGTGGTATACAATGTGTCCCCTTTAACATTGATCAGTGCTTCACACACGGAGCAATAAATACATTTAATTGAATTAATTCATAATTAAGACTTTAATTGTTACACAAGTACAAATGCCTTTAAAGGAGAAGTATAATAAGGAATACCTAGCACAGGAGGATGCAACGCTAAGAGCCCAAATGGCTAATATTGCATTGTCTAGGACCATAGTGAACGCTTCCAAATCAGCATTTTTTAACCACTAATATTGCTAAAAATAGCACCAAACCTCTGCAGTAGCATGACTAAGGTCCCTACACATAAAACGAAGCATCAAGCATCGGGAGTTTTTAATAAACTCCCGGTACGCCAGTTAAGTTGTTGATGCTTTGTTTTATGTGTAGGGACCTTAGTCATGCTACTGCAGAGGTTTGGTGCTATTTTTAGCAATATTAGTGGTTAAAAAAAAATATGCAGATTTGGAAGCGTTCACAATGACCCTAGCCAATGCAGTGTAAACCATTCGGGCTGTTAGCGTCGCTCTGGGCATTTCTATACTCGTTGATCAATGGAAAAAAAGGGTCTGGAGGCCTTATTTTATGTGTTTTCATGCCGAAAAGACACTGGGTTCAATTTTCCCCGTAATTATACTTTAAGTGGACCAGATCATAGTAGCTGAATGCATGTCACCGAGACCCAGCACATACAACAGAGAGCAGAAAGCCTGTGGTGACTCACTATGTGAGGACAGTCCCTGGTATCGATCAGGACCTGGTAGTAGGTGTGAGTCTTCCCCTTAACCTCCTTGGAACCATGGGCACCGCCAGGGGGCTCGGGTTTACTGGAGGAAGGGAGGGGAGTTATACTAAGTGTCCAATAATCTTAATCCTCTCTCGGACATGGACATCAAAATACACACATGCGAGTGGAGACTTTGGCTGAAAATGATCTCCCAATATCATATTATTCAGTAGCTCTCCTGGATAATTAGCAGAATGACAGGGTGTGTATGGGGGTTTGTGGAGGGGCCTTACCTGTCGGAAACAGGCAGAGTGACGTCTCTGTCGTAGAGGCGGGCGTGCCATGGGAACAGAACGATGCCCCTGTATCCGAACACGCTGTGGAGGAACAACTGACAACACATGGTGAAACTAAACACCTCCCTGTACGATGTGAATGTGTGTTTGCAATGTACGAAGAATCGTGCTGAAAGGAACATTTCACCAGTGGAGACATGAATCTGTATTGAAAGTGGGTCATATATGTAGTCGAATAGTAACATAAATTTCTAATTTAGTGCCTTCTTGACAGAGAAAAAGCAGACATTAACTTTTTGGCGCTTGTGGATTGAAGACAACAACTCTCACAAAATCAGTGTTTACTCCCTGAGGGACATAACATAACAGCCGATCAGCGTTCACTGCCTGCAGTCCAGGGTGAATCGCAGCAGGAAGAGAAATTTATTGTAGCCGTTTGTGGACTCCCGGAGCTCTATATCTAAATAATATAATATATTATATCAGGCATCTATATAATATATTATACAACGGGTGGCTTGAATCCAGCGATCTGATTGGTTCCCAACTGTTGTATAATGAGCGTATACATAACTGCTGTGACGCCCAATCATTTTGTGAAAGTTTGCATATCACTCCGCGCCTGGAAGTAGAAACAGTTACAAAGTAAAAAATATGTTGAATGATGGAGAGGGTGTAAATGTTGTTACTCCAGGAGTGAGCAAGGCGATGGAGAGACTAACGAAAGCTTAGGCACACGGCGAGTGAACTGCTCCATAGGATAAATTGCCGGCGAACCGCTCTAGCGGAGCCTTCTCTCGGATGGACGCTCAAGGGCGTCAGTTTGTTTTTAGAAGTGGTGGGGACAATAACCATAAGCTTGAGTGTGGTCTGAAAAGTGCTGGGTACCCTTATGTAAGCTATTCATCCATTCAACGCTGCATTACAATATACTGTACAGTGTATTGTCAGGTGTTGAAATTATTCGAATACTGGTTCGGAAAATTAGTATTTGAAGCTTAAATCAGTATTCAGAGCTTCGTCATTTTTTTTTTTTTCACGAATGTGACTTTACCAGAGCGAGGGAGGGAGGCAAACTATAAGCGTCAGCGACACCAAGCAGAGAAGCGAGAGAGGTGGAGGAAGAATAGATATCTTGTTTCCCTTTACTTTATAACACAACATTAGCGGGATCTCTGGAGGAAAAGTAATACTTAAAACCTTAGCTTAGTTGTTTGTTTACGTTCGCTGTACAGCGCCGCGCCAATCAACTGTGACTGGCTTGCTGCAGAGCGTGAGCGTCTTGGGAATACCCGGTCAATATAATGGATATAATATGGACACATAAGACAATCAATATTCTGTTTTTTGTTATGGATTTATTGTACAAATTCCCTGAAAAGATGCACGTTCCAGGATGAATTGAAAAGCTCCCGTAAGGGCTGAGATAGCAGAGAACAGATTTGGAACGGAGCAACAGCTGTTCGCTTTCACGGGGAAAAACGAAGGAACTTCAACCTACTTAGGCCTACTAATTAACGTTCAAAAGCCATTAAATCTTCAACAAAATATGCAGATACTGTCAAAATCGGTTCCAGGGAGTATATAAGGATTATTAATGTTGTTTTTGATGGTGTTTATTTCTGGAACGAGTATTCGAATATTCGCTCGTAAAAACCAACGCGTATTCGAAGCCTGAAAAATGGCATTCGGCCAGCCCTATGAAGATCCTATTCGAACAATAAAAGTTGAAAACCAGTTTGTGGTTTGGCTTGTTTTGCAAAACGGCGTTGGAAACACCAGGGTATTGGCTCGGGATATGTAGGCCTAATACTAATACACACAGGACAAAGAACAGTGTTTAACACAATTTAACACTTATCTTGACATCAACAAAGTTTACCAGACAAACAATGCTAGACTGTAAAGGGGGTACGAAATGAAACGAGGTACTGAGCATCAGCCTTTTGAAGACGAGCAAGGGCTGCTGGTAGCATATGTTATGCTGCATTAAAAAAAGAAGAAAAATACAAGCACCCAGAGGAGAATTGCATCTGCCAAATCCTGACCACCAGTAAACACTTGCGAAGGACCAATGTAGACTTCACTCGTTACATCATAAGAAAATTGTCCGCAAATAAAATCCCCTTCAGTTTAGGATAGTCACACAGGTTATGCGAGAACATATTTATGTCAGTATAGGCCTACCGGGCTCCAAGTTGTCACATATCTCAATCAGACAAAACCAACTATAACCACATTGGCATAGCAATCGCACCGTGTGTAGCTGCTACTAGCTGCAATCTATATATACAATGCATACTAACTGGAGCACCAACCAGAATCAGATCACAATCGCTTAGGACCGTGGGTAACCTTTGGCCTGGTCATCACGATTCACGAGCAAACAGAACCAGCAGCAAAGTTTACGTAAACCAATTTCTTACCTTATGTGGCCCACATGCAGGCTAGATGACGTATCCATATCCAGTGTCACAAACATGCTTTTTATAGGAAGCAAAAGGACCGGCTATTTTCTGAATAAAAATGTCAATTTTGGCTGTCTGTCTTGAAACTTCTCCAGTGCGTTCACACTAGAGATGCGCGGTTGGCGGTTGCAACCGCGGACTCCGCGGTTAAACCGCGGATCGGGCGGGTGACGTGACAAAAAATTATATTTTAATTAAATTCGGGCGGTTGGCGGTTTAACCAACGAAATTCAAAAATCTATACACATTGTTCAATGTCGTTACCTACTTCCAAGCACATTTTGAAATAATCCAATTCTCATCAGGCAGTAAATTGGCCTAGTTCCATGTATGCATACAGCGTTTATCTGAGAAGATGGCAGCGCAGGCGAAGGTAGTTAGGGAAAAGATAAAAAAGGGAGAACTAAAAACAAAGGAAAGAGAAGGTCGGAAAAGTGCTGTCTGGAACAATTTTTATGAAGTGGTGAATCCAGATGACACCAGTGCAGGCTATGTCATTTGCAAAAGCTGCGAAGGTGTCTATGTCCATGACAGTCACAAGACGGGTACGTCTAACATGGTGCATCACAAGTGTGCTAAAGCTCAAACCTCCACAAGCCTTATGACAAGTTTCGTCCGTCGAGATCCCAATAGAGTACCACAGGATGTCAAATCAAAGCTGACAGATTCATGTGTGGACCTGTGCTCTCTTGATATGCGCCCGTTCGATATAGTGTCTGGTAAAGGATTTCACAAAGTGGCCCAGACGTTAATTGACATAGGTTTCCTTAAAAGGCTATCTTTCATTTTGCAAAAAAATGAACACAGTAGGCTATATTACCATATTAAAATGGTGTACCAAATTGCGTTTTATTATGATAAAAAAAGTAGCCTATGGTAAGGTCAGGTTTGCCGATGTGCTTGGCTATTTTAAAGTTTCTCCCTGTGCATCGATCGGAGACAGACGTCACTTCACTGATAATATTCTGGGGATAGGCTACAACATAGCCAATAGGCTTTCATACTAGGGACTTTATCCTTTAAATATCTTTGCAGCATTGGATCAGTCTCCTTTCAAGAACAGGCAAGAACTTTCTAGCCTTGCGTCAGCAGCGCATATACCTAAAAACAACAGGCGGATGGCGGGCGGGTGCGGTTTTGAAAATTGGTCAAAAAAATTGTTGCGGATGGATGGCGGGCGGATCAAGTGTTTTGTGATGCGGTTGCGGATGAAATAATAGCCCATCCGCGCATCTCTAGTTCACACCAAACGCAACGGGACGACAAGATCCCATACAAAGTGAACGTATAGACGCGCATCGGGAAAATTTTTTGGATTTGTCGCGCCACACTTTCGCCGTGCACAGGCGAGCGCGTTCACGAGGATTTGTGGCGCGACAAATTTAAACTTTGACACGAATTTCGTGTGATGACAGCCAATCAGCGTTCAACAGCGTGGCCACTGAGTGACATGTGTAACGTAACAGCCAATCAGCGTTCAACCGTCAAACTCAGCGCAGTGCAGTCCGGGGTGTACTGCAGCATGGAGGAGAAAGTGATTGTTGCCGTTTGCGACTCTCGGAGCTCTATATATATAATAGTATATATTTGTATATATAATATCACGGCCAAAAGCTCTGTGTGCCTCCGGATGGCCGTAGCGCGGGGAGCTCATAGGGATTGGGCTTCTCAGGAGTCGGGGTTTGTTTACCGGCGTTGCTATGGGTTCCGGTCATGTGTGTTCCAACGGTTTATTGGGTAGGCCTATCTAATAAATGATGTCTTCGAGCGCGCCTGTATGTGGGGATTTTTTCAGTCGCAATTGGTTTGCACATTTTTAAAACTGGTGGGGACAAAATTCGTATTTCAAATAGTGGGGGGGACATGTCCCCCCCGTAATCGACGCCTATGGGGACGCTAAAGTGTGTTGCATAGCGACCGTCGTACATTTTGAAGGCAGCCAGGAGGGACTACTTTTTTGTATTCTTTAATAAAACAGCTACATTGACTTTGTTTTGTTTTTTTAAATGTAGTGTGTCTATGACTTTCGTTTTGCCATAATAGTAACCGTTGTATAAAAGCAATAGATCACTTCAGTCAGTGGTATGTGCTAGGGCTGTAACGATACGCGTATCAAACCGAAAATCGCGATACTCAAAGCCACGAACCTGTCTCGCGGTGTGAGAAGGCAGAAGCGCGATATGCCCTTTCTAACTCTTCGGTCAAATTGTCCGATTGAAATTTGCTAATAATTTGTCTAAATAATAGTCTGCTGACAGCGCCCCCTCCTATCGATGCCGTAAATATGTGACGAGATGCCCTCTCTGTGATCACAGCTCTCCGTGGCTACGGAGGATTGCATTTCTCCACAGCCGTCGAAGTCCTCATATGCGATATGAACGACATTTATCCAGAGTGGGCCAAGCGCGAAAAAAATTGCCTGTGTGATCCTGTCTCTATTGTTTTGTGTGATTTGACTGGCAGTTTGTCTGCTTATAGGTCGGAATAAAGCGGCCACCGATTATTGACAGGATGGATACTTTATTCTACCGGACTCATTCGCTTCTTCACTAGACACATGCGCAACCGCTCGCTCTCCTCGCTCGTCCACTCACTCGCTGACGTCACTCACACACGCATACTGCCATTCTCCCGCACACACATATGCTACTCGTAACACTATGCCTCGTTATTGCGACGTTCATGTTTTTCCTCATTTATTGAAAGTTAGGCTATTAAACATGTTGCATTCTATACGGCCTGATTATGTCATTATTTAAGTTACATAGCCTAATAAGAAGCGCTAATAAGGATATTTGAATAAACCAACCAAACAGTTAAAGGGGCCCTAGGTTATTGCTCCAACGTCCCGGAACTATTAAAAGTAATATTAAATAATAAAACAATTAAAAAAACATAACTGGGATAACACAAAGAAAAAACATACAATGTATGATATACTTTTATATGTATATAAGGAATGTCCATGGTTAACCGGTCAAACTTATTGATACCATTTTTGAGACTCCTTGAAATAGAACTTGTATAATTGCTTTAATTGCTGATAAGATGATGATAGTTCAAGATAGGACATTAAACAGGTCATAATTCTATTTTTACTATCTATTTTATATTACTGGGAAAACAAGTTTTCACCAAAATCTCAACTATTATTTATTTTTTTCTGTTGCATTTGAACGCATCAACCATATTACTGAGCCGACCTGAACACATCACATTTAACACTGTGACCATTGGTCCGTTTTTTTTTTTTAAGCTAACTAGCTCTATATCCTGCCAATTTTAACATGGATTATGTGATTACTACCGCTGCTTTGAATGACTGTTGATGCACGCGGTGCCGACTCCAAGCCCGTATGCACAACGTCTGCAGCAGCAGCAGCTGACAGTTTTCGGTTGGACTACTAGACGGATACTGAGTTGAAGGAGTTTTTTAACCCAAAGACAGTGAAGGTACAACACTTTTATGTAGGCCTACAGTCCAGTGTTAACATATGACCAAAATACAAGCTGTGTTCGCTCACACTAAAGCTCGATGTGGGCGTGCATGAACCATGATCCAACATGTCGGCGGCTGGCTATAAAGGGAGCGTGTCTTAGTTCCCCGGGTCCTATGTTCCCCTCTTTGTATGAGACTGGGGCACATAGGACCCTTTTTTTAAAAAAGGGTCCCATGTTCCCCGCTTTTCCCAAAAAGGGTCCTATGTTCCCCGATATGTATGTGACCGGGGAACATAGGACCCTTTTTAAAAAAAAGGGTTCTATGTTCCCCGGTCTGTTACTTTTTCCACCATTACTGCCAAATTCCGGCAGAGATAACTACCATTTACCTTTTGTGGAAGAGGGAGAGACGTCGGAGAACCTGACGCCGTCTATTCATACACCGGTAAACAAACCCCGAGAAGCCCAAGCCCTAAGAGAGCTCCCGTGGTATTATTGGCCGTGATATTATTATACAATTATATTATATACTATTATATATAGAGCTCCGGGAGTCGCAAACGGCAACAATCACTTTCTCCTCCATGCTGCAGTTCACCCCGGACTGCGCTGCACTGAGTTGGCCGGTTGAACGCTGATTGGCTGTTACGTTACACATGTCACTCAGTGGCCACGCTGTTGAACGCCGATTGGCTGTCATCACGCGAATGTCGCGTCAAAGTTTAAATATTTTTAAAGATTGATTGATTATCCCAAAAAGGGTCCTATGCTCCCCGGTATGTATGGCTACAGTGGAACATAGGACCCTTTTTGGGAAAAACGGGGAACATAGAACCCGGGGAACATAGGACCCGGGGAACATAGGACCCGGGGAACATAGGACCCGGGGAACATAGGACCCGGGGAACATAGGGATGACCCTGCTGTAAACAGTGCTGCGCCTACGAGTAACTTATTAATCGCGCGACACAACGAATCGACGACCAAATTCGTTGCCAACGCATTTAGTAATCGATTTTATCGATTCGTTGTTGCAGCCCTAGGCCCTATTATGCCTACCAGCAAAAAGCATCCTCCAACTGCAATCTTTGGTTATTTCTTTATTAATTTAGCTATACTTTAATAGTATTCTTTCGGTTCAAATCTGTTCAGTGTTCCAAATTTTGTTATTAAATGTTACATTAAGATAATTGGTATTTAAGTGTTGTTTAAATAAAATGCTTTTTAAATTTAAAAGAATCGTGGGATGTATCGAACCGTGGGTCAAAAATCGTGATACAAACCGAATCGTGAATTTGTGTATCGTTACAGCCCTAGTATGTGCTCATTATACCACTGTGAAGGGGGTCGCCGGCCCTCCGCTGCGCGTCGGGGCCGGACAACGCCCCTTAACAGTGGTATAATGAGCACATACCACAGCCCGTCGTGATCTATTGCTTAAATATAATATATACAGTGTTTCCCACAGACCAGGTAGCAATCTGTGTGTGTGTGTGTGTGTTGGGGGGGGGGGGGGGGGGGTTAAGGGCAGATTAGACGTGGAGTCCTAACAGAGGGGGGGGGGGTTGGACAAGGAGTCCAGCCGGGGAGGGGGGGCATTTTGCGATTGCTCATTCGCGTAATCGAGCAATCGCAAACAAATTACGTTTCAAAGTGGACCGGACATTTTTCTGTTGTTAAAATCGCTGGCAGAACGGCCTGGGGATCTAACACCGTAATATATATAAACTATAACCGCATTTCACATTAATAGCAATTATTACACGGGTCTTCTCAATGCCATGGAATGTTTCATTCACTTGCATGGGCCCTTCACAACTTCCGGCGGTGAATTATATTTGATAATTCACCGTTGCAAGTATAATCATGAGTATAATTGACCGGTGTCAAGGAAAACAAAGGATTTTCTGCCTCCGATGACGTCTTTGGTATCACTCCGCAAGTACCGGTAACCTGTCTACCCCAGCGTCTTCTGTTGCTAAGCGATGTCAACGTCTTTGGCAGACTATTTCTCTGCTGACCAACACTACGAATGCTGGTAACAAATAGATTGTAAAAAGACACAGCATGTGGAGGAGGAGGAGGAGCGGGCGAATCCGCTGTCAGTGCGTGTGCATACTGATACGTGGGTTTATCCAATAAGTGGTGGTGTACCCGCGCACCATTGGCATGTATCAGGGCTGTACAGTGCGACAGTTTTGATCGCATTTGCAATTAAAATATTTAACGTGCGAAGATAAATACAAGTCCACTCGCGCCGGTGCGAAAGGGTGAGAAGGACCCGTTCTGTACGACTTTCAATGGCACTGCTAAGCGTGAGTGTGTGGGAGCATGATGGGAGCGATGCATGTAGGGAAATGTATTTTGAATTATAGGCTCGCCAGTTCCGCTGAACTACTAAAAAACTACATTTCCCGAACATTCACACGTTGAGGAAGAGGCTTTGTAACGGTCGCGTGAAATTCACTTTTTAAGCAAAACAGAAAAATTAAAAGGTATTTCTCTGTATTCGGAAGTTCTTCTTCATCAAATAAAGATGGAAACTTGGGAAAAAAAATTCACGTATTGGAAGAGATTGACTCGGCGACCACAAGCACGGAACCGGCACCTTCGGACGAAGCCGACTCCACCCATGACTCCGTCTCGGCCAACGGGAAAACGTACAGGTTTAACCCCCAGTGGTTAAAAACGTTCAATTGGCTGGTCTACGACCAATCCAAGAAGTCTATATTGTCTAATTTGTAATAATTACTTAATTTTGTTGAATGTGTTCACCACTTCTGGCTGCTGATGTTTTAAAAGAGGCTCTCATAGTCACTTTACTATTTAATATGTTCATTGTCACTTTACTGTTGTTAAATTTGTTCATATTGTGTTACTTTTGTAAATACACGTCCTATTCTGTTCATATAGTTATATCTGAATAATTTTTATTTTTTTACTATAGTATGTGTGCTACCAAAATAATTTTTGTGCTACTGAATTTTTTTGCTTGCTAGCACCAGTGCTACCATTTAAGTAGTAAGTAAGCGTACAGCCCTGCATGTATGCGCGCTTGTCTCTGTGTGCGTGTGTGAATGAGAATGACAGGGAGAAAGAGTGCTATGCGGAGAAGAATGAACGGGATGATATTTACGTATATTTAAAAATCACACATTGGCCTATGTATGGGAAACAATGATATAATATCACGGCCAAAAGCTGTATGCGCCTCCGGATGATATTGTAGCGACCCTGGGACTCTTAAGAAGTTTGTGTGTTATGCGTTTGCAATGTATTTCGTTGGCCAGTTGTTCCATGTGCATGTATTGGAGTGTTCTACCGGTCAATCAGTGTGGGGGGCGAATCGCCAGGTCAGCTGGGGGAGGGGCTTGGGGAACAGGGGCATGCGCGTTGAAGGTGTTCTGCAGTGTGTGTGTTTCGGTGAATCAATTGTTGTTGGTGTGTATTTTGGAGTGTAAATGTGTGCATGGGTATACAGCAGCAGCAGAGTCCATTCTTACCTGACCCGTTTCATATTTGCCGTGCTGTTTGACTGCCTCAAACACACCAACTGCTTCCAAAACCTTCTCCTCAGGCCTGCTCCTGCCAAACACAGGCAACTCTATTACCATTGGACAAGTCTTCATAAGGAGGGTCGTGAGTGGAGGAGAGGCCAAAATACGGGAGCAACCATTTGCCTTTTTCAAATGGTTGGAATAGATGGCCAAGTGGACACGTGGTAAAGAAAAGGAACACGTAATTGGGCTATGGCCACACCTACGAAAACGATATCCCCCCCTCCCCCCCAATTTTACTTGGCAGCGTGGCAGGAATTTCTCTGTAATGATGGACTCAATGGATAGACGCAACTAGCTGTAGAAACGCTGTAGTACACATAACAGGCCTATATGAGGCGCTGTTTCTGCTACAGAACTCCCGCCACCAAATAAAGAAGAAAAGGCAGAGTATGGGTATAGACTGCGCGCTGTTTACAAACATACAGTTGACGAAGAAACTAAGAACCGTAACCTAAGGAACAGCAGCCATTTAAAACCTAATATTACCCCAACCTGATACTGGTGAAACACAACACTGCCAACGTTTAATACAACGAGCCATGTGTAAGACGGGTCATTTTCAGGGACGTATTGACTTCAAGACATGGGTAGGAATGCTTATTGACTATCAGGTAATTTAATCACAGGCTGGAGCCGTCAAATATCAATTGCAACACTAGCTCTGGGTCCACTGGTGGATCTAATGCCATTCTTTACGGCTGTCATCGCTCGACATGAAATCTGGCCCAATCTGGCAACCGTGCCCAGAGCTAACTGTTGGCTAAAGTCCTTACCATGGTTATCAGCGCTAGCCCAGGAGGACAGCAGACCTTACCGTGAGGACATAAACCGCTTCTGCTGGGTCTTGTTGGGCAGTCCACAGGCTAGACATTGGAGCCTAGGTCTGGTCACCTCGAACCCGTAGCTGTTGTCAACAATACTCAGTATTCTGTGAGCTTGTCTCTTGTTTAAAGTGTTAACAGTGGCTAATAAACCTCGACGTAGTGCGCAGGCGGCCATCTTTATCCTGTCTTCTCCACCGTGCACGGTCTGCTGTTCATGTCCTCCACGCGCAGGAACGCACACGGAGACGCGCGCACTGGAACCGCGCGGTCACGCGCATGACGCAGCGAGAAACACAAACGCGAATGTATGAGTAATGTTTTTTATTGAGTTTAATTACATTTAATGTTTTATATTTTGTACCCATTCTCTAGGGTCTGAAAATGAATCATTTACACAAAAACTACAACGTCTAAGTAAGACATTGAAGACCCGTTTGGTGTGAGGTCCGAAATAAAATAAAAACAGCTTCATCATAGTTTACTAAAGTGAGAATAACAGCTTTATCATGGTTTACTTAATAGAGAATAACAGCTTTATCATGGTTTATTAAAGTGAGAATAACAGCTTCATCATGGTTTACTAATGTGAGTAGTATGTCCCGGTTATATTAATGCGTAATCTATGTATTCAAAGTAGAATTTGTGCTCATGTGGCCGATTTGTTTGGAAATTGTATTTGTTCATTTTAAACCCATCATAAAATATATTGGTAATTTATTTGATAACCGGTGGACATAATTCTTTATTCATTGTTAGATCTCCCACTGCACCTTTTCGAGAAAAATGCCAGTGAACTCAGCAAAGAACAGAGGGAGTTTGCCATCACATTGCACCTGCATGGACCCAAGGCATACCGCTACCTCAGATGCACGCTGCAACTTCCTCTCCCTCATCCACGCTCATTGCAAAGGTATCGTATGTTTTCTTCGAGAATGAAATAAAACCAACCTCTATCAGTTCTAAACAACAATTGTATATGGTCCGGGCTAGAGAGGTTAAAATGAATTGCCAAGTAGTCAAAATGTACAATCATAATGAATTGCTTGAGGAAAATTGGTGATGATTCCCTGGCCTGATAATATGATAGGTACTTTACTTTTTAATTTTTTTAAAGGTCCCATGACATGCTATTTAATGTATTCTTTAATATAGGTATTAGTGGGCAACTAACACAGTATTCAAAGTTGTTCCCGAAATTCAGCCGTGGTGCAGAGTTACAGCTACTCCGAGCCAGTCCCACATTGAGCTTACCCCAAATGCGCTGTTTTGGTGTCTGTAGCTATAATGCAAATGAGGAAGAGCGAGGCGGGTCAAGGAGGAGGGTGGGGGTGTGGCCCTGAGCAGCTTGCAGCCACGGTACCATGCGCTCTGTTTACAGTGGATGTATCGCAATGGCGAGACGCACACAGCCTTTAGCCGTGTTCTGTAAATATTCTAGAACACACGGGAGTCCTGGAGCTCTATATCTAAATATTATCATATAGCCTACATAGATATCTATATCGTATAATATATATTATCACGGCCAAAAGCTGTGTGAGCCGATATTATGAATCTCAAATGACCGCGTTGGGTTCTCCGACGTTCCTGGTTCTTCAACGTCCACATCAATGTGAAGTAGACTGAACCGCGACAAGGAGGAGAAAGGGATCGTTGCCGGGCAGCGCTTAGGCACCTCCGCCTCCGGCGGTGGTCCCTCAGCGGGGCTCAAGCGGGAGACAATCTCCGCCAACAATCCCTTTCTCCTCCATGTCGTGGTTCATGTTCTTGAGGGAGTCAAAGCCAAAGTTCCTTCCCCCCAATTCATTCTCAACCTTGGCTGAGATAACCCCCAATACGAGTCTCGTTGTAGAAATACCAGAGACGAGAGTCCGACGTGTTATGCGCCATAACACCAAAAGCAGAACGGTTATCCAAATAACAATGAAGTGTACAACACTTGCGTTACAGTCCTGGAGCTCTATATCTAAATAATATCATATAATACATAGATATCTATATCATATAATACATATTATCACGGCAAAAAGCTGTGTGCGCCTCCAGACGATATTATGAATCACAAACGACTTTGTCGGGTTCTGCGACGTCTCTGGTTCTTCCACTTTCACAACCTGAAGTCGACTGAACCGCGAGCTGCCTGCTGCCGGCTGCCCGCTGCCGGGCGATGGTGCCTCGCGGCAACCGGCGGCATGTCACAGTTCATGTACTTCAGCGAGTCAAAGCCAAAGTTCCTTTCCCCCAATTCCTTCTCAACCATGGCTCAGATAACCCCCACAACAGTCTCGTTGTGGAAATACAAGACACGTCAAAGAACCGACAAGAAACACTTGCGTTACAGTGTGTGTATTCACACACACACATGTGGCGCTCGCACGGTCGAGTCTCATTGGCGGGCCAACGTCTCTGGGCGGGCCAGGCAGAGTAAGGGGAGGAGCATGATGACGTTTAGGACGTCATCATGCTTGATGATGTCCTAAACACAGACATTCCAAATCAGCGCACTTGAGCCTCCGTTTTTTCAAAGGCGAGCAGAACAGCTAGTGCTCGTTTAACACCAAACGCAAGTTTTAGCCACTGGGGGACCATAGGCAGGCTAGGGGAACTCAAATTTATGTTAGAAAACCTCATAAAGTGAGATTTTCATGTCATGGGACCTTTAAAGGTGGTTGTCATCATTGGATGAGAGGCCGGGCCTGAATACAATGATGCTAAACATGTTGGGGCGTAAATTTGAAGAAGACCCTGACAAGCATGGCCATGTGACATTGATGCTGGATGCCATGTCCATAAAGAAGCATCTGCAGTACAATCCTCGGACTAATCGAATATCAGGATATGTGGACCTAGGCAATGGCTGTAATGAAACGGATCCCGCCACAGAGGCTCTAGTGTTGATGGTTGTTGGCCTTAAAGGCCATTGGAAGGCACCGATAGGCTACTTCTTTACTTCAACACTCACAGCAGACACACAAAAAGAGCTTGTTGTCCAAGCTTTGGAGGCACTACCTGACCGTTCCATCAAAGTAGTGAATATTACCATGGATGGACATGCCACCAACCTGGGTATGTGCAACTTGCTTGGAACTAATCTTAAGGGAAACCCGAAAGACCCCCTGAAGACCAGCTTTACTCATCCCTCTTTAGGTGATGAGGTATTTGTCATAATGGATGCGTGCCACATGCTCTAGCTCGCACGCAATATGCTTGAGGTAATACATTTCTCTTGGTATTTGTGGTGGTCTTTATATTCCCATCCTCTGTATGCACTATCATCATATATCATATACTATTCTTTCGCATATCTTCATGCAGTTGCTGATGGGCGTATCCCTCTGTAGCTGCCAAAACCATGTTTACATCGTGGTTGTACTCGTGCGACTAATGACAAATAATAATTCTGATTCAATTTCTGTAGTCATACCGGACTATCAACAGTGGCAGTGGCAGGATCGAGTGGAAGCACATTGTTGAGCTCAACAATGTGCAAAAAAAGGCAGGGCTGCATGCAGCCAACAAACTGACAGATACTCATGTCAGTTTCAACAACCAAAAAATTAAGGTTTGTTTGTGTTTGTGTTTGTGTGTGTGTTGGGGGGGGGGGGGGGGGGGTAATACACTGAGATTTGTTTTAAATGTAATATGCAATACAAATGCTACCGTGACAGTTTTGGGCCGCCCTGGCGATTGCTCCCGCGCCCCCTCCCTTCTCCGTTCGCGTCGTATATTTTAATTTACTGATTAAGCGACAAACGCATTTGTCGCCCTAGGCAGTCGCCTAGCTCGCCTATGCCGAGCGCCGGCCCTGCTGATACCTATGGATCATCTGATTTTTCCCTCTAGTTGCTAAAGCTCTATCGAATAACTTGTTACAGTGATTAAGATATATGAATAAACCCAAACATTTCTTTAGATGATTGACAGGCTCTTTGACATATTGAATAGCCGAAACCCTCATGCTAGAGGATACAAAGCACCTATTGGGAACCTCCATTGGTGTTACAAGTTTGAGTTCCTGTCAAAGGCTAGGAAGTACTTGCTAGCAGTCAAAGAGGTTACTTTTTAAATACTTATTGCATGTTGTTCTGAATAGAGTTCATGATATGCTATTATGCACAGAGTTCACAATGTGTTGTTTTGCACGGAGTTCATGATATGCTGTTCTGCATCAGGTTTAAAAGAAGTTCTGTATTTTTGTAGGTGGAGTTGGTAATATAATGAGCAATGTTGATAATTTAAAGTTAATGTAGTCTATAGCATGTCTGCTATGATCAGTTCTACAAAACATTTTGGAAATTTAAGGTACCTGTCTGTCATGGGGTTCGTTATAAACATTGACACTCTGATGGGAATGATTCCTCAACTCCTGGAAGAGCAACAATATGTCCTGAACTACCGCTTCAGCCAGGATCATTTGGAGCTTCTCTTCAATTCTATCAGAGCATCAGGTTTGATATATAAGATAAGATAAGACAATATATTATTTTATTCATCCCAGCAGGGAAATGTAGGTGTTCCAACAGCTAGCATACATACATACATACATACATACATACATACACACAACACAACACATTCACTCGTACAGCGGTTAAATTTCTTGTTATCTCTTATAACTTATCAGCCAATCACATGGAAGCAATGCATTTAGGCATGTAGACCTGGACAGGACAACTTATTGAAGTTAAATCCGAGCAACAGAATGGGGTTTGAAAGGGGGTTTAAGTGACTTTGAACATGGCATGGTTCATGGTGCCAGAAGGGCTGGTCTAAGTATTTCAGAAACTGCTGATCTACTGGGATTTTCACTCACAGCCATCTCTAGGGTTTACAGAGAATGGTAAAATCAAAATATTGAAAAAATAAAAGGGAGCAAGACGATAGGTCATATCCCTTTGTGGCGTTTTTGTGTGTGGTTTACTATAACTATGGAATAAGTTAATTGCCTCAATGTTAAGTAGCCCTGTGTTGGGTTTGATATCCTTCCTACTCTACCACTCATGTCTCCTAAGGAAAACAGGAAAACATGTCTCTATAAGGAAAACAGGAATGGTTGAAATATCTTAAAGGGTTGTATGTTGCTGTTTGTTTCTCTTTAAGGAGGCTGGAATAACAACCCAACTGCTGGACAGTTCCAGGGTATCTTCCACAAGCTCATCATGTATAGATGTGGTGTCAAGCCGGTGGATTCTGGCAACGTGAGAGGACAGGATGCCACTGTCACCCTGTCAGCTGAGCACTACACCAGAGTCTCCCTTTCCGCTGCTGAGATGTCCTCTGCAGATGCCGCCACTGCTGAAGAGCTGGTTTCTCCATTCCTGAACATTTCTGCCCTTGTAGGGAACCACAGCTACCTCCCGACTCGCTTCGGTGCTCTAGTAGACAACGCACTGGTCTACATTGCTGGGTTCGTTGTCCGGTGTATTTTTCGCAGCCTGTCCTGTGTTGTGTGCCGTGCCAGCCTGGTGACAGATGCTGTAGCTGTCCCATTTGACCAGAGCTACCATCTGCTGGAACTTCGTAATAACGGTGGGCTGATGATTCCTTCAAAGGGAACTGTAAAGGTCAGTAAAAACATCCATAAGCTCCTCTGTATACACAGCTAGCATGCTGCCAAACAATGACCAACAGCCCAACCCATCCTCATACAGTCACAGCTTTAACATTTTCTAAATCTCTTTTTGAAGGTGGTGAGAGCTGCGGAGAGGGCAATACGTCAACACTCTTCAGGGAAAGCCCCTGATGAGGTTGTTGTAGCCCACTTTGTCAGAGAGGAAATCGGGACAGAGGATGTCTTTGCACTGGGGAGCCATGTCCAAGAAAGCCAGTTTGGCATTGACAATCACCTGTCCCTCCTCCTGTCGCTGGTTGTCTGTCTTTATGCGAATACGGCTGCATCATATCGCCAAATTAACCTCGCTTACCGGGCAGAGAGGAAATTCCCGAAAAGAACTTGAAAAAACCATCCTGTTTCAAGGATTTTCAAAACGACAGATATAGTTACATATATATATATATATATATATATATATATATATACATATATAGTATTAAATGTATAATTGTAAACATACTGTACCAAACTACATTAGGATTATAAATCAATAAAAATTATATATAAAGTGTAAATATAGTACATCAAATTATAAAAACTATTATAGACCTGTGTATATATATGTACATATATGGATTGTATAAATATATAAATTATAAAATATATAGTATTTTAAGTTGCATATGTATGGATTGTAAATATCAAATATAGTGTCATAAATAAAGAAAATTGTATATAGATAGATATATAAAAAGATGAGGAACACAGGAAGTTAATTTATTAAATATTTATTGTGCTTTTCTTTGTTTTGTATTTTTCACATGTTTAATTTGTATTTGAATGTCTGAAATAAATTCAATCAATAGTTCCAGTTGTATCTCAGTCTGGAGGGTTGCTGGTTCTAGTCCAGTGTGATGTAGTGTTAGAGTGGTTTGAGAGTTATAAGTTAAATGGATAAGATATTTACTTTTTGAGAAATAAAATGTTCAGCAGAAACATTTCTGATAGTAGATATAATCAGTGGCAAGTTAAATGTCATGTGTTAAAAAGGTGGACGGCGACCAGTGTCCGCCTGACGACCGTGATGGGACAGGACACCGGAATGAGGGGGAGGAAGCGGCTGGCCGTCCAGTTGGGTGACCGGGAGGTGATGCATGAGTTTTGGCTCGTCAACATCCGGGACTCATGCATCATCGGACTGGACCTGCTAACCCGCTGGGGTGCCAGGGTTGACATGGCTGGAGCAGCCATCACCGTGGGAACAGAGACTGTGGCGCTCCAGTCCGGACGGGGAGGGGACTCTGGCGGCCGGCGGAGTAGTCGCCGGGCTATGGCCCGGAGGCCTCTGCCTCTGCCCGTTCCTTGCGTTCCCCGCAGGCCTGTGTTTGCCGCCTTTCCTTCCCCCGAGACTGCCGAAGCCGTTAATGCGCTTTGGCTGCGCAGTGGAGTTGGGCTCGACGTGCAGCAGAGTCAGCAGCTGAGGCTGTTACTCGAGGAGTATGGGGACATTTTCGCGGCTCGGGATGAGGATTGCAGGCGGACAGGGCTAGTGCAGCATGCCATCGACACCGGCTCTGCTCAGCCCATCCACCTGCGGCCCCACCGATTAGCACTGGCCAAACGCCAGGCGGCAGAGGTCAAGGTCCGCGAGATGGCTGCCGGGGGGGTAATGAGCCCTCGTCCAGTCCATGGGCGGCTCCGGCCGTCCTGGTGAGGAAGAAGGATGGTAGCTGGAGGTTCTGCTTGGACTACCGGCGCCTCAACAGGGTTACGCGGAAGGACTCATACCCGCTGCCACGGATCGACGACGCCCTGGACTACATCGGGGGTTCTAGCTGGTTCAGCTCCCTGGACCTGCGTAGCGGTTACTGGCAAGTGGAGTTGGCGCCCGAGGCCAGACATAAGACTGCGTTCACCATCGGGCAGGGGTTGTGGCAGTTTCGGGACATGCCGTTCGGGTTATGCAACGCACCGGCGACGTTCGAGCGGATGATGGAGAGGGTGCTGGCGGGCGTCCCCCAGAGCCATTGTGTCGTGTACCTGGATGACTTGTTGGTGCACGCCCGCGATTTCGGCGGGGCACTGGCGAACCTGCGGGAGGTTCTTGAGGCGATCCGCCTGGCCGGGTTGCGGCCGAACCCTGCCAAATGTTCCCTGTTGGCCAGGGAAACGTTGTTCTTGGGGCACGTGGTGAACGAACATGGCGTAGCCACTAACCCGGACAAGGCGGCAGCGGTCCGGGCCTGGCGGGGTACTACCGCCGGTTCGTCCAGGACTTTGCCACAGTTGCCAGCCCCCTCCACCGCCTAACCGAGGCGGGCCGGCCGTATGTCTGGGACGACGCCTGCGCCACGGCCTTCGCCCGACTCAAGGTGGTCCTCACCGAGGCTCCAGTCCTGGTTTACCCCGACGCTGGTCTCCCTTTTGTCATTGACACCGATGCCAGTAATGTGGGGGTCGGTGCGGTCCTTTCCCAGGGGGTGGGGGAAGAGGAACGTGCCGTGGCCTACTTCAGCCGCACTCTCAGTCGGGCGGAGCGCAATTACTGTGTGACCCGGGGGGAGTTGTTGGCTGTGGTTCTGGCCGTGAGGCATTTCAAGCCATACCTGCATGGCAAGCGCTACCTGATCCGCACCGACCATGCGTCTCTCACGTGGCTCCTCAGTTTTAAGAACCCTGAGGGCCAGGTGGCTCGATGGTTGGAGGTTTTACAAGAGTATGACTTCGAGATCCAGCATCGGGCGGGGCGGCTCCACAGCAACGCCGACGCACTCTCCCGACGGCCCTGTGCAGTCCTGGTGTGCCTCTACTGCCTGCGCCAGGAGGAGCGGGCCAACGAGTGGTGGCGCTGGTGAGGGACTGGCTGGAAGCGGGGCAGCGCCCCAATTGGCCGGAGGTGTCGGCACGAGGACCGGAGGTAAAGGCCTACCACTCCCAGTGGGGATGCTTCCAGCTCCATGATGGGGTGGTCTACAGCAGGTGGCATGACCCTAGGGGTAAGGGTGACATTCTGCAGCTGTTGGTGCCCTGTGTGCTTCGTCCCCAGGTGCTGCAGCTAGTCCACGGCTCGGTGGGAGCGGGGCACTACGGGAACGCTAAGACCCTGCCTCGCCTGCGGGGGCGGTTCTACTGGCCGGATTGTCGACGGGACATCGAGCTGCACGTCCACTGTTGTGACACCTGCACAGCACAGAAGCGCTCCCACGCCCCGCTCCAGCAGTACCTAGTGGGAGCACCGATGGAGCGGGTGGGGGTCGACGTCCTGGGGCCATTCCCAGTCACCGACTCCGGCAACCACTATGTCCTCGTGGCCATGGACTACTTCACCAAATGGCCTGAGGCGTATGCGGTGCCGGACCAGACTGTGCCACCACCGTAGAGAGGCTGCTGGAGGAGATGTTTGCCCATTTCGGGGTCCCTGCTGAGCTCCACTGCGACCAGGGGCGGAACTTTGAATCCCAGGTCTTTGGAGAGGTCTGCCGGCGGGGTGCACAAGACGAGGACGACGCCACTCCATCCCCAGAGTGACGGTTTGGTGGAGCGGTTTAACCACACCCTGGCCACCCAGCTCGCCATCCTCACCAGCCAGCACCAGCGGGACTGGGACGGCCACCTTCCCCTGGTCCTGTGGTCCTATCGGACTGCAGTACAGGAGTCCAGTCACTGCACGCCAGCTGCCCTCATGTTCGGGCGGGAGCTCCGGACACCGGTGGACTTGGTGTTCGGGTCTCCGCCCGAGCCTTAGATCGCTGGGGGTGCGGCTATGGACTATTCCACAGGCTGAGGGATCACCTGCTCGTGGTCCATGACTACACCCGGCAGGCTCAGGCTGCCTCAGGGGTGAGGCAGAAGAGGGGCTATGACACCGGGGACGAGCGTTCACACCCGGGGACAGGGTGTGGGTGTACTGCCCCGTCAGAAAAGAAAGGGGTCTGCCCTAAACTGCGGAGCCACTGACAGGGGCCTGGGGAAATCCTGGGTTAAATTTTCGCCGGAATTACGCTTCAAAAATGAATTCTGAGTGGCTTGCATGTTCCAAAATTATAATTATTTATTTTCAGAAACGGCCAGTATTTTGCCCAGCTTTGCTCTAGAGCAGGGGTGTACAAACTTTTTTTCAAAGGGGGCCATATTTGAACAATTTAAAAACCTCGAGGGCCGAATGCCTCTCCCGAGATAAAGATAGACTTTATTTTCACCTATACAACCAAATTGGGAGAATTATATATATTATATATATAATTATAATATCTTTGGACCATAATAAAGTCACATGCAAATTAATTGCATTTCATAATTTTTATTTAACGATATGCAATAGTCTGCAATAGACTTCAATTTGACAATAACAAATGCTTGAAGAAAAAAATGTCTTTCACAACTTCTATATCACACCACATAAGGAACAAGCATTGAGGAATAGTTAATTTGAGAAGACATGTATGATTTCATGACAAATTCACATAAACTGTATTGCAACAATTGCAGTCAAATAAAAATATTGTCTTTTCTTCAATTTCATTAACCCAGAACAGTAGGAAACTAACAACAATTTGACCATAAAAAAATGCACATGCAAAAAATAAACATACAGGTCTCTAACAATTTCCAGATCGCACCACACTATGGCGACACATTAGTGCCATAATTCACTGATGTGTTAAAAGATGCATTCGGGCGTATTATATTATTCCACACGCGTAGATATTAACTGCGAGCGCGCAAATGATCTCTGCGCGCGCGCAAATTACCTCTGCGCGCGCAAAACAGCCTCTCGCTCGCGCAAATTACCTCAGCGCGCGCAAAACAGCCTCTCGCGCGTAACAGCCTCTCGCGAAAGATCTTTTTACGCTCGCTCAAATTTAATTTTGGCACTATGGGGGAGGGAACCAAGGCAGGGCGGGCTTTCCTATGATTGGCCGTTTCTGAAGCGCGATATTTGATTGACAGCCCTCCTCAGCCTTCCTCTCATTCAATTCCAATCTGAATTGTACAGTAAATGGCTGAAACGATAGTTACGTATTGTAACTCTAGATTCTATGAGTATAGGCACAGCCTTTTAAGGCTATTGCTATTGGGTTATCCCTAGGCGTGAGCCGTAGCACTGAAAAATGTGTAATCCCCGACAGGGACGTGCACAGGGGGGTTGCTCAGGTTGCTTGGGCAACTGCCCATATGCCCTCCTCGACTCAGGTTGCCCTTCCGAGGAAAAAAAAAATATATATATATATTTTTTTTTTAATCATTTAATGGATGCAGAATTTCATGTAGGCCTAGATAATAAAAATCGCCACTCGAAACATTTCATAAAGTAAGCGTAGCCTCATTCAATTCCGTTCGGGCACTGAGAGTGAAAGTCAGTAGGGGGAGGGCAAACTCTGCCCCGCGGCAATAGCCGCTTTTGCCGCCTCCCCGCTGCCGCCCTTCCCCCATTTAAATGAATGGAGGCGGCGAGTTTCCGTGCGGCGTGTGAAAGCTGCTTTACGTAGCTGCAGCGCTGCACGCGACCGGAACACCGGCACCTGTGAGACGACTGCCTTGATGTTCTCGGAAAAGGTGAATTTGAGATGTATAACAAACAAATAATCATCATCACGTTTTATGAAATGAATTACAATCTTCATAAATCCAGGCTCAGTTTGCCACGTACCGTTTAGCCTAAATAATCAGACAGCTAGCTAGCTTGCAGACAAGCAGCCCGTTATCACATTTTTTGGTAGGCAAACTAAGCTACATGTCTGCTGATAGTTAGTTTCTAACATTTCGTTTTAACAAGAAGAATAAATGATGGAAGTAATGCATCACATGCATTCTTTCATTCAAAATGGTTCATGCCTAAATCTTATCACTATTTTGGGTATTGTTTGTTATTGTTAAGTGAAGCCGAAATGCCCAATGAAAAGAGGAGGATTCAGGAGAGAGAGAGAGACAACTAAAGGAGGCAGCAAAGAGGAGCACATCACTACAGGGTAGTGATGTGCTCCGAAATCCGAAATCAGTGTGGTCAAGAGCGGCTGTCTGACCTCCTCCTGCTGTCCATAGAGAAGGACATACCGACAAAGAAGAGGTTCTGAAGGCTTCTCTTTTGAAGTTTTGCATTTTTAAAATGTCAATTTGGAGAAACTTATCAGTGACTTGATAGGATGTTGTTTAATTATGTTTGTGTTCATGTTATGTTCTTCTTCTTCAAATCATGTTTTTCTGCATTATCGTTAGTAGTAGTTATTTCAGTGTTTTACTTATTTGTATTAATATATTATAAAGACCCAGTTATTCTCAGTCCTTCATATAGCCTGTGAGTTTTTTTTTTTGGGGGGGGGGTGCCCTTTTTTTCAGGTCAGAGCAACTGCCCCTCAAAATTCCTGTGCATGTCCCTGATCCCCGACCACCAACAGCGTGGGCCTCAATTACGTCCGCGTGCGGCGTGCCTCAACGACGTCCGCATTTCGCAGATATAGTCGGGCGCCGGCGGACGTTCTGCTCCCAATAAACAGCTTTTCTTCAGCTATTTAAAGGACAATGAGGCCGACACTTAAAAGGCTGCGCCTATACTCATAGAATCTGGAGTTACAATACGTAACTCGTTTCAGCCATTTACTGAACAATTCAGAATTGAATGAGAGGAGGGCTGAGGAGGGCTGTCAATCAAATATCACGCTTCAGAAACGGCCAATCATAGGAAAGCCCGCCCTGCCTTGGTTCCCTCCCCCATAGTGCCAAAATTAAATTCGAGCGAGCGTAAAAACATCTTTCGCGAGAGGCTGTTACGCGCGAGAGGCTGTTTTGCGCACACTGAGGTAATTTGCGCGCGCGAGAGGCTGTTTTGCGCGCAAAGAGGTAATTTGCGTGCGCGCATAGATCATTTGCGCGCTCACAGTTAATATCTACGCGTGTGGAATAATATAATACACCCGAATGCATCTTTTATCACATCAGTGAATTATGGCACTAATGTGTCGCCATACCACACAACCAAACTTGTTGTTTCAACATAAGATTTGAGTGTCCATGCTGCCTTGAAATTTTATGCCAACATAACGAAGACAATAAGTTAACTTAAATAGATATTGCTATTTGACTCAACTCCATATTCAGTCCATATTACTTGAAACCGTTAGATGTATGTTTTAAATAGCATTATAAGTAACATAGTTTTTGTTGATGCAACTACAAAACTAGTGAGTTGTATTTACATTTATGAACTGATTGAAAATAAACTGCTATCAAGATTACTTAAATTTATAAGTTGATTTAACTGATATACTAGTGAGTTGTACTTACATTTATGAACTGATTGAATATAAAGCCCATTCAGGATTGCTTAAATGTATAGTTTGATGTAGCTACAGCAGCCATGATGTAGTAATACGTCCATGCGATTGCTAACCCCTATGCTTATTAGCCTACCTGTGGGGGGGAGGGGTCAGGTTCATGGGGGTCGCGGATGTGGCTAGCACTAGAATGGTGCTGCCACCATGTGGTGAAAAGAGAAATTGCAACGGTGGCAGGCTGGCAGGCCATAAATAATACATTTTCGTAAGGTCTTTGGACATGCCTGCTCTAGAGGAACACAGGATTCATGGCTTAAGTAGGCACAAAGGTTGTCTTAAGTGGTAACCTCAGAAAATACCACATGCTGCAGGTTAGATTTTAGAGATGCAAAGTGGGCAGATAAGAGCAGGTGAGTGGTGTGCTGAGGATTCATCCCAAGCTTGGTTTTGATTGGTCAATTTGTCCAGGGAGAGTTCTACTTTGAGAGGCTTTCCAGAATTACTTGTTGCTATGGTTGGTTGCATGGTACGTTTCGTTCTAGCATACTGGTAGTTTTTGAGTCAAGAACTGTTAACCAGACAGAACTGCCATGGGAATGATTGGAAATGATGTCCTATAATAATGATAATAGCATAATAATGTTACATTTCTGAGAAGCAGTTAACTATATCTATTTGCCTGCCAAGTTTCACATCTCTAGCATAGAAATGTGATTACAATAAAATACCTACCAACACCTGGCCCTTCGGCCCTGGAGCCCCCCATGACGGACCAAGACAACATCCTTTGTAAGACAAGCAATACTTTTAATAACACAAGAAGTAGATACAGCATGTGGGGAAAAAGGAGATCAAGTTAATAAATAAAAAAACATAACATAACTTTGCTATCAATACCAAAGCAATTGGCATCAATCAATACCCAAACATCAACGCTAAAACTCCCATTCAAATCGTTTGGTCCAATCACCAGGTCTAATGATCTCAAAGTGATCAAGAACAGATACATATGTTCATATTCGTGATGATAATTCAATGAGAACGTTTGCCGTCGAGGGCCCAGGGTCCTGATGTAACCTCTATGGTTCTCCTAATTCTCCTTCCATGGTTCGGACCAAGACGTACAGCTCTGCCAAACCGACAACAGACGTGGCGATAACTGCAGCAATCACCCTCTGGAACCAAAGCAAAGGGGTTCATTTGTGTTAAAGAAGAAAACATCCAAACTGTCCACAGTAAGAGGGAACCACTGCACTTTATCCATGACTTGAATGGACATGTACATCAATGACTCCATTTTGAAAGTTGCTCAAACAATGCAGTGACAGGAACTCAAATAGTTTGTGTGTGCATAGTTCAACACACTGAGTAAAGGAGTCAGATGTAATCCAAAGCATACACTGATTGCTGACTCATATCCAAAAGGTTTGGAGAAAGACCTATTTCTAAGCATAATTAGGCATAAGTCACCATTAAATAATTATACATTCAATACATATGCACAAAAACTAAAAGTTGTCAAAGGAAGCGGACATTTTATGCAATGACACCGCTAAGATAAAGTGCTTGAATTTACCGCTGAAGTCTCAGTGAAGATATACTGGCTGCCCATGTAGGAACAGGCAAACGTTGCGGCAACCGTCACCAGGAAGTTTAACACCGTCACAACAGCGGCCTTAGCTGAGCGCACTGCGAACAGGAATGGTATGATAAAAAGTGAATACATTTATACTGCAGTTTTCAAGTGCTTTAGAATGATTTAACATTATAATTGATATAGCATATTCTTACATTACTTGTATTTTAGCTATTACTTTTCCTTCCATGACTACCCTACAGACAGTTCATGTGCATGTTGGTTGCGTATTGCTCAAAAGACACCTTGCCAGGATGTACCCACAGGATCTCTTCTGGCGCATTTCCACTGCAGGGTGCGGAACGGATCGGATCGCAAAGGTGCGGGTCGGATCGCGTTTCCACCGCCAAAAGTGGGCGTGACCCGGACTTTGCCGTACCCGTTCCGACCCCATTCTAGGGACTCCTCCGTTGCGGTACCCAAAACGAGACCAGACGCCTGAAAGGGTACCCTGGAATTCTAGCTACACCCCCCCTCCGTTGATTGGTCGACAGAATCGTCACTTCCGGGTGACGCGGGGATAAAAACAAACAAACAGTAGCCTCAAGGTATTATTCTTTACAATTAACATGTCGCGTAAAAAGCTTGCTTGGGCGAACAAGGAGGTGGAGACGTTCGTCTGCATTCTTGCGGAGGAAGACGTTGTTTACGATGTTTACGTAGCTGCCGCGGCGATTGACATCCGGCCTACCACCAAGGGTACTGTCGGCAGTGGAAACGCGACCTCGGAACTGAGCTGGGCTATACTGCCCCCTCCACCGCACCTTTGCGATCCGATCCGTTCCGCACCCTGCAGTGGAAATGGGGCATTATAGACGACCCACTCTACATCATGAGACATTCTTGTATTATAGCCCACCGGGCAACAATGCTTCTCACAGAGACAAAATTACATTGAAGATCCATATATATAAGATTAAGTATATCTATCTATCTATCTATCTATCTATCTATCTATAGATATATAGATATATATATATTAGGGACAAACCTTGCATTCCAAAATCTGCCAGTGTTCCATTCCGGTTAATTTCCTTGAAGGTTAAGAGAGATATATAATATTATACTTTTAGATAACTACATTTTTGTATTCCATTAAAGTGGTCAACAGGGATGGCTGACTAAACTTAAAAAAATTAACCCTGCCAATACCCTATATTTTAGTAGGTAATGTGCATATTCAAGCAATATCGATTTGGTTACAAAACAAAATATCTCATTACGCATGTTTTCATGTCTCATGCCTTTTAAACCACTTTTTGACGAGCCTGAAGAGTGAAGGCACAATAGTTGTACCAACCACATGGACAGCATTAACACCACAATTCACAATATAACACAATGTGTGTAACATCGTAATAACTTAACTAACTCAAAAAATAAATAACCATTTCAACAATTCAATTCTAAAAAGTGTACCATTGTGGGGTAATCTGTACAATGATGTTGACCCCTTAAGATGACCCTTGAATCTATGTAAATGCATCATACATGATAAATCATGATCATTGCCAACAAACCCATGCACCTTGCACATGGTTGTCATGTTAACAGAAGTCACCTGAGTGTTGACATTACGCGTGATCCTGTGATACTCCTCATTCGCCAGCTTGGCTTTAATCTTCTCGAGTCGGGCCACCAGCTCAGGGTTCTGGTGTGAAGAACATTAGTATCATACGATATAATTGACTGTCATTAGTACTGTATCTATATGTAGTACATATACTATCATTAGTATACGTGTTCGGTATGAGTTCAGATATAACTGCGATACATTATGTCGGAAACATTGATTTACTAAAATAACTCTGGAGTTCTGAAAGCAACGAGCACTGCAACACTTAAGGCTGAGGGTTAGGGCAAAGGGTTGTAATGGTATCAAGACTTACCCTCGGATGCTTCACTACCTCCGGCAGATACGGCAAGCTGGTCTCCAACAACTGGTACAGGTAGAAAGGATGCCCTGAAGGCAAAAGGTCAAACTTAAACTTATACGAGTTCTCAAGACACAGCAGGTGATTATACATAAACCTAGGCAATTATGCCGGCGATTAAAGAAGCACAAGGGTCTGGAGAAGAGCAATACATTTATTTCTACTTCCGATACGTTTTTGCGGGAGCAAATCACCGAGCTGGCATTTCCCCTTGGCGCGCTATTGGCTGGTTTAACACATTGATGACAGGGAAGCGTACTAGGCCCGTTGATCACGCCTCTTGTGCTGAAGAAAATGACAGCAGCTTCCCCAGACTAACGTGCAATCTATGATTGAGCTTGGTCTGGCAATAGCCAGACTAACATTAACCATGATGAGTGAACACAACGCAGCACGACTAACCATTATCTCGAAGACAATTCTTTAGTTTTCTTAACGTCGCAAATGAGATCCTGTCCTGATCTCTCTTCTCGACCAGTCCCTTCAGTTCGGCCCGCAGCTCCTCTGGACAGGAGAAGCCATTCTGTTCCAGAAGCTCCGTCAGCCTGAGTCTGACTCCGTCTCCTACTTCAAAGGAGGAGGCCATCGCTGGGGAGGTAAAGAGGTCGCTCCTGGTGACAATGTGGTTACACGTACAGCGTTAACTCAAACCGGACGGATGATTGTTTAGGCTCCGGTACTACCGTTCAAATAAAAATCGTTTATATTAATATTATTTCGTTGGATATATCAACTGCTCGTTAGACGCTGTCAGGACGGCTGTAAACAAGGTCGGAGGACACAATTTTTTTCTTCTTCTTCTTCTTCTTCTTCTTCTTCTTCTTCTTCTTAATGTTTTATGGCGGTTGACAAAAAACTTTTTAGTGGATTACCGCCACCTACTGGTATGGAGTGTAGATCGGGACTTTTACACATTCCTGAATTTTATGAATAAATAAATAAAATAAAGAAATCAAAGAAAAAAACTAAAAAAATTGATTCTCTCTATTAAGCTAGTTCTCCTAAGATACTGAAACAAAAACGGATTACATTTGTCCTCAGAACTTCTTCGTAAAAGATCCTGTAAATCATAATTCAACTTAATTTCTTTAAGATTCAATATCAGTTCCCTTCTCTCAGCATCATATTTTTGACAATAAAGCATAACATGTTCTAAAGTTTCTTCTTCATTACAATATTCACATCTTCCCGAATTGTGTTTTCCTATTTTAAATAATGTACTGTTTAATCTTGTATGACCAAAGCATAGCCTGGATATTATTGTTTCCTCTTTCCGGGTTCTCCACGTGCTTGTCATCACGCCTACTTTTCTCTGAATTCTGTGTAAGTGTAACCACCTTTCTTTTTTCTCTTCTTCCCGCTGCTTTTGCCACCTTTCTATCAATTTATACATGATAGTCGTTTTAATTTCCGTTTTACTAAAGGGAACCGTGATGGAGGACACCATTTTAAATCATATGACTCTATAAAACGTGTGTCATAGGCTGCATCCGAATACTCATACTTGCCTGCTATATAGTAGGCATTTTGTAGTAGGCCTACGTCACAAATATAGTGCGTCCAAATGCTCAGTACGCATTGTGTAGTAGGCAAAAAGTTTCCCAATGCGTGCTACCGCCACAGTATACAACGGGAGGTCACTACGCTATCCCATTATTCAGCCGGAGTCTGGTGACCGAAGAGGAAGAACGCAGCGGTGAAAAAAAAAAAAAAATCTAGATGGCTGACCCGTTGTGGGTACCGGATTGACTCGGCTGCCAGATCGACTCGGGGTCCTGCGCTTACAGATGACGTATCGACACTTAACGTATCGACATAAGCCAGAGAATAGCTGTGTTCGAAATCGTTCCCTATTCACTCACTCACTATTCCCTATATAGTGTCCATGATGTAGTGCACTATTTAGGGAACCAACAAACGAGAATTCGGACACTACGCTTAAGATTTCTAAACGTCATTTGCGTCAGTAAATGCGCCGGGTATTTGTGTGACGCAGACAGATGCGCCAACATCATGTAAACAAACCGGTCACTCTCGACGAAAGCTGGAGGTTGTATTGATGTTGAATGTTACATTTCCTTGTTTAATTCATTTTGAATGTTAAATATTCTATGTTAAATCCCAAATAAATTGTTGACATTTCTAAACGAAAGCCGGAGACTCCATCATTAAATGTATTCGTTTTCGCGGTTATTCAGCTTCTTCTTCTCCTCCGGGAAAACACGACCGCATTGCATTGTGGTATACGGGAGTAACATGTAGGGTACATCTATGTACCCTATTTTAAGTTCACTATATAGTGCCCTATATGGTGGACCACTGAGAATTCGAACACCCTACAAAATGGCGTGCACCCTATTTAGTGCACTACATCCATGATAGGGAACGATTTCGAACACAGCTAATGTCTAATATGAGGAGAATGGGCACTCGCTGGTTAGTTCCGGTTTTCTGGACTGGTTGCAGTGATAATCTCTGTCCACTCGGGGCGCTCGCAGGGGAGTCCAGAATGAATGGGAGCCTATGGGGTTTTATCCTCAGAATCCACTTTTCTCACAATGTCATTTTTTGTCAAGTAATTTGAAAGTTGCGTTCAAAAGGAGGGGCTAAGATAATAAACTCAGCTGAATATTGCATTTTTTAAGGTCACGTATCTGTTCTAAAAAGGTGTTAAAAAAATGCGATGACGTCACACATTGTCATACTGTCAAAGGTACTGCTTTACGGCAGTTTCTGAAGCACTTCGGCACTTCCGTATTTCCCTTTTCCCGCAACGATAACACCAGCTGTTGGAGGTAAGGCTTTTTATTGCTTAATACCAGTGGCAGCTGGTGAATTTTATTATAGAGGGGGCAGAAAGTTTGTAAACCAAACCCCGGTAGGGGGGTCTGGGGCCCTCCTCCCCCCGAAGATTTTTTTGTGTTTTTCACATAAAAACGAAGCATTCTGGTGCATTCTGACAAAATAGAACATTTCCTTACAAAGACGAATGGAGCCGGGGAACTAAGTTTTTACTTAATTTATTTGCCTTGTAGTATTCAGCAAGATTAAAAGTGATCAATAATAATAGTAGGCTATAGTAATAGTATAAATGCACAATTTAAATATATATTATAAAAAGGCATATTGGTCTATCAATATCTAAGCTATATTATTGTATGTACGTTTTTATTACGTATATTTATTCTGTTCAATGAGATGTTAACTGACAACATAGGCTTTTGGTTGTGGTAGCAGCCATGGTGACAATGGCTGGCTGCCACAGGTCGCTCATTCAGCCATACCTCTGGTTGGTTGCGACCGATTGGCCGCAAAAAGGGTTGCAACGCTTTTATGGTCGCGACCTAGTCGGTCAGCCTGCCAGAGCCAGTGGCCAGCGGCCAGTGGCCAGCGGCAGCCAGCCAGCCGACACCAGCCAGCGTCGCAGCCCGTCATTACGTCGTATAATTATCATAACATCGTACTAAATCCTACTAAAATGTTAAAATGAAAGAGGCCGATTGCGTCAGTAAGTTTGACTAAAAGGGGAAAGATCTATTTGACCGTGGAGAGAATCAAAATACAACCCCTCGATTAGGCTACTAACCTATAGCACCACTTACACCACTGTGGCTTTTGTGTTGATATTGCTACACTAAAAATATATATAATATATATAAAATATATTATACTATATCTTTCTTCATAGGATATTTTATTACTCTTTGACATTTACAAACCAATAGGCCCTGCAATATAATCAATACAAATTTGTACGCATCACTGTATTACAGTTAATTTAAAATTAATTAGAGATGGATAGACCAATAGGCCTATTTATTTATAGATATTATAAAAAAGCATATTGGTCTATCAATATCTAAGCTATATATTATTGTATGTACGTTTTAATTATACTGACGCAAGTGTATTTATTCTGTTCAATGAGATGTTAACTGATAATAGGCTTTTGGTTGTGGTAGCAGCCATGGTGACATTGGCTGGCTGCCACAGGTCGCTCATTCAGCCATACCTCTGGTTGGTTGCGACCTATTTACCGCCAAAAGGGTCGCAACGCTTTTATGGTCGCGACCTAGTCGGTCAGCCTGCCAGAGCCAGCTGCCAGCCGCAGCCAGCGGCCAGTGGCAGACAGCAGCCAGTGGCTAGCGGCAGACAGCGGCCAGCCGTGGCGGGCCTGACGTCGGAGCCAGCCAGCCGATACCAGCCAGGCGTCGCAGCCCGTCATTACATCGTATAATTATCATACCATCGTACTAAATCATACAAAAATGTTAAAATGAAAGAGGCCGATTGCGTCAATAAGTTTGACTAAATAAGCAAAAATATATCGGTCCGTGGAGAGAATCGAACACCGGCCTTCTTGATTACTAACCTAGCATCACTACCTCTTTCACCACTGTGGCATAGTATTCTTACTGTTGCACTTATATTTAAGTCTATCACTCTATAATGAAGAACTTTTTGCATAATATACCCAATTAGGCTCAAGGACATTTAACAAAACAAATTAGGCTATATATAAGATATAAAATACATTATTTGAATACGCCCGAAATTACAACTAATGTATTTTATTGATACTGATAGACCAACGATTTCATCATTTTAAACTGTACTTCAATATAAAAATATTAAAACAATTTTAGCAATAAAGAGCTGTAGGTAGCTTTCGCCAGAGAGCATGGCTTTCTGGTACTTCAACTGTCGCAAAAAACCTGTTAATAACATGCAAATTCACTGATTAAGGACCGCCCATAGACTTTGAGCGACCGAGCCAGCCAGCGACCAAAACGGCAGCCAGACGAGAAAACGGCAGCCAGACGAGCGACCAACACAGCGACCAATGCGACCTACGTTGCGACCAATGCGACCTACGTCGAGACCAATGCGACCTACGTCGCATTGCGGCCCAACTGGGAAACGGTGTGAAAACTGTACGATGCTCGTACGACCAACTCTGCGATCCACTTAGGCTAACGATGCTTTCGGGAAACGGGGCCCTGGTTTGATCCGGTTTCTAAGGCTTTTGTACACCGTTAAAGTTACGTCAACTATTTCTAAATGTTTAAAGGCCCACTATGCAGAATCGGCCATTTTGAAATGGTGTTTTTTTGTTACAATAAACCCATCCTTTTTTATAGTTGACGGGAGATGTTATATCCTAGATTAGAATTGTTTTATCTTTGGTTGTTGAACAGAATGATCAGTGTAAGAGTGTTGGCCAACATTATACATAACGATAGCATGAACAATTTGCCCAGCAATCGTGCGTATCTGGGCCCCGTTTCCCGAAAGCATCGTTAGCCTAAGTGGATCGCAGAGTTGGTCGTATGAGCATCGTACAGTTTTCACACCGTTTCCCGAAAGCATCGTTGGTAACGAACGTCTTGAAAACGCTCATAGCTAACGAGTGCTCCAGGGTACTCGTAGGAGGCTAAGAGCATCGTTAGCCTACTATAGAGTGAACTCATTATTGCATGCGGGTGTCTTCATTCATAAAAAAATGAAAACATTCAGGAGTATGCAATAATACAAATTATTCTAAAGAGGTCAGAGACTCCGTGCACAGCCCCGCCTTCCCCAGTAAACCAAGAAACCCGTGACGAACGGGGGATTTGACCCCCTCGGTTTTACACAGGAAACTTGAGATAAGAAGGTGAAATCACCGGGCGTGCCAATAAGCTACGACCGAACCGGCTCGGCAGTGTAGAAAGACCTATAGCCAGGGTTCGAGTTAGGTGGGAGGCAGTGGGAGCTGAGCTCCCATAAAGAGAGGTCTGGCTCCCATGAAAGCAGTAAACTCAAATATCTTTGGGGGTCTCGGAAAATACAGCCGCATAATATTGTAATTACAACTAAAGCTATTTTCCCTTCCACATGCAGAGTAATATTGACGGTAAGTAGGGTAATAGAACGCCGGTCATTATGAAAATAAGCCCAGACAGGGCGAACCGGACACCGACGCGAAACGGAGGTGCTTCGACCTGAAGGGGCTTATTTTCGATTATGAGCGGCTACTTGCCAACAGTGGCGGTTTTAAGGGGTGGCACGGGGTGGCATTTGCCACCCCAGGTATATATTTTGCCTCCCCAGTTGCCACCCCATTTTATTTCCAATTAAAGTATCAATTCTAGTTTTCAAACATAGTGGTTTATTCACATAAATGCGCTTACTATCTTCTCTCTGACCCACCCAAGAAGACTACTTTTTAAAACGTCCTCCGACCTCACCCCCACTGGAATTTCTAAATGGTTTCGCCCTTTCTGCCAGTCACGCACCTGACGTGACTGCGACCACCGTCTCAACCAGCACCACACGAGTAATCTCACCTGTTGCAATTTCAGCGGCGTGAAAATAATGAACAAAGGAGGGAGAGGTTGGTCAAAATCATTAAAAACCCTTTTCATGTAAACTAAGCCAATACAGCCCTCTACTGAGTCACAATTTTGGAATCCAATTATTTATTTTGGTTTTAGCATAATCCACTGCTAGCATGGTGCGCTAGCACTATTCGTGTTCGAGACATAGCTAACTAACAACTAGTTCCAAAACTAGCGATAGCAGCTATTTGTCTTTGCTTTGGGGTAGTTCTAGTAGATTCATTTTAAAATGTTGTGTTAGTTTGCATAGGTTGCTGTTCATCAGTACCAACGTCAGTACCATAGTAAACATTGCTTACTAGCGACTGGAAACAGCACACACTCGTCCGTGCATGTGTTGTACAGCTGTTATTTCACCGTTACGACTGACTGGTGGTGATTGGGGGAAAGGGGGAATGTGACAGACCAGACAAGTAACTTGTAGAGATGTGTGTGAATGTAACATTGAATTTACAGACCATAGCTACATGACTTTAATCTACTAACTTTCATGTTAATGTCTAATCTAGGTAGGAGACAGCAGAGTATTTTGGGGTTTTTTCACCCACCCAAAAAAGCAAAGATTTGTATTAGGGTATTAGAGCAGACAGAGGAGACACCTGAGGGAGAGGATTGTGAGCATGAAGTGCAGGAGAGAGAGGAGGAGCAGCAGGAGGAGCAGCAGGGAGAGGAGGTGCGTGAGCAGCATCAGGAGCAGGAGGGAGAGGAGGTGCGTGAGCAGCATCTGCAGCATGAGGGAGAGGAGGAGAGTGAGCAGCATCTGGAGGGTGAGGAGGAGCAGCAGCAGGAGGGAGAGGAGGAGCGTGAGCAGCATCAGGAGCATGAAGGAGAGGAGGAGTGTGAGCATCATCTGGAGGGAGAGGAGGAGCAGCAGCAGAAGGGAGAGGAGGAGTGTGAGCGGCATCAGGGGCATGAAGGAGAGGAGGAGCGTGAGCTTCCACCTGGAGCTCATGGTATGTCAGAGCGGTGTTGCTCAACCTTTGAGTTAGAACTAGTGGTTTGGGGGGGTTTGAGAGATCATGAAGCTCATGAGCCATATTTGTATGTTTTGTCGTTTGATGACATGGGCAATAGCAATATAGGCTTTACAATTGTCTTTTGCACATTGAAGTTGCATATTGAACTTGTCCATTAATTAAATATGCATTAGCCTCTCAGGTACTGTATGTGTCAGTGTTTCCCAAACTATGTTTCACTGCACTAGTGTGTTGAGTTTCTCTCTCTACTTATAGATATATCAAAGACAAAGTTGGAAGGACCAACACAGCCACACCTGAAAGCCTTTCCCAAGACCATGCAAGGCTGTGCACTGCGATCTTTCCGCAAGGACTGGTATGCTGAACACACATGGTTAGAATATTCACAAGCACAAAATGCAGCGTATTGTTTTGCTTGCAGGCATTTTGGCTGTTCAAAAGGGCAGGGCACTGTTTTTTCATCAAAGGGGGGTTACTCCAATTGGAAAAAGGCCACTAACAAAGATGGGGGGTTTAGTTTGCACAGTAAGTCAGAGGCACATGCAAATGCGATGATGGCATGGGGGGAATACAAAAAAATGGCAAAAAACAAAACATCAGTCCTGGGTATGATCAGCAAAACAAATAAAGATCAAATTGGAGAAAATAAGCATTACTTAAAAACTCTAGGTGAAGTGCTGCTCCTCACAGCCACACAAAACATTGCCCAACGTGGTCATAGGGAATCAGAGACATCAAAAAACCAGGGAAATTTTCGTGAAATTTTAAATCTGGTGAGTAAGCATGATCCCTTTATTAAAAAAAGGTTAAAAGAGGGACCTAGAAACGCAACTTACACATCCAAAGCGATTCAAAATGAGATCCTGGACAACTTAGCAGAAATGGTACTGGATGAAATTATGGATGAAGTTAAAGCCAGTAAGTATTTCTCAGTTATGGCAGATGAGACAAAAGATATAAGTAAAAAGGAGCAAATGTCCATTGTCCTGAGGTATTATTATGATGGTGCGGTACGTGAGAGTTTTCTGGGGTTTTCGGAAGCAAAACACTTGGATGCAGGGAGCTTGGCTAGCATGATCATTGCTTGTTTGACGAAATTTGGTCTTGAATACAGGGAAAACCTTGTCGGTCAGGGATACGATGGCGCATCAGTGATGAGTGGGACTTGCTCGGGAGTCCAGACGAGGATTAAGAAGGAGGCAAAACATGCATTCTATGTGCATTGCAATGCACATTGCCTAAATCTGGTGTTGGTGGATTGTGTCAAAAAAGTTCCAGAAGCTGGAGAGTTTTTCTCCTTGCTTCAACATTTGTATGTGTTTATGTCTGGCTCGTATGTCCATGAGAAGTGGCTGCAAAGACAAACCGAAATGTTTCAAGGTCCACCTAGGGAGCTGCCCAGCCTCAGCGACACCAGGTGGGCGTGCCGCTATACGGCATGCCGAAACATAATGGATCGTTTGACAGCTGTATTGACAGTTTTGGATGATGTGGCTAATGAGTCCGACTCTGAGAGAGCTGTTTCATCAGATTGACCTAAACTTCATTGGACTACTGACAGTCTTTAGAACAGTATTGGGTGAGACAAAATATGTCAGTGATCTCCTTCAGTCACCAAACACTGATTTATTGAAGGCTGTAGATATGGTGGAATGTCTTGGGCAGACTTTGGATGAATATCGCAGCAACCACAGGCGGTTTGATGAAATGTGGGAGACAGTTAAGCAAACATGTGAAAGTTGCAGAATCCCAGTGGCTGTTAGGTTGAAAAGGGTAAAAAAAAACAGGCAAAAACACTAAATGACAGCGTCGTGACCTCAACACTGGGACAGAGAGGGGAGGTTGATGGCAAAGATGCCTTTAGACAACAAATATATCTTCCAATCATTGATCAATTAATTACTGAGATGGAGAAGCGCTTCTCCAAGGCGCATCATCAATATAATGAGGGGGATTCAGGGTCTAAATCCTAACAGTGATTCATTTTTGAGGGAGGACCTAATTAATCTGTTAGGTGGAGAGTACAGTGCAAACACCGAAGACTTGGCCAATGAAATTAAGCCAGCAAAACGACTTCTGGAAAAATATAAAGGAACAGAAAACAGTCCATCCTCAGTCAGTGGTTTCATTAAATGTTTGGAGCCATTTAAAGAAGTTATGTGAGAGCTGTACCGGTTGTGTATAATAGCAGCTGTTCTCCCGGTCACCACTGCCGGCTGCGAACGCAGCTTTTCGGTCCTGAAACTGGTTAAAGACCACCTGCGGTCAACAATCAGTGCTGAACGATTATCAAATTTAGCAGTGCTGAGTATCGAAAAAGAGAGAGCTAAAGCACTTGACCTAAATGTCTTTGTAGAGCGGTTTGCTGCAAAACACAAAAACAGCCGACTGAAGTTGTCTTAAGCACTTGATGGATGAAGCCTCCTGTGTGATACTTATTAGGACTGGTGGATTATAATCAATGTTCAGACTTTTTGATGTTCTTAATTAAGTATTTTTGTCTGAACAGAATAGAACTGAACTGAAGAGAATGACCCTAAGATGTTTTTTCTGAAATTAATTTTGAATAGAATGAGAGGGCCATGTGTGTGTGCCTGACAGAGAAGGGAGGGGGGAGAGACAGTGTGTTCATATTTAGACATACATTGTAGTTCATGGATTAACCTTGATATGGATGAAGTTTTCAGTATTCCTGTTGTATGACTGATGGTACTATTCAGTAGTACGAGTGTTTACACATGACTTTTCTGTATTTTTTTTTCCAATAGAATAGAACAGAATCGAACAGGCCCCAAATATGTGAACCTTAAATGGTTCCTTAAATATATGCAGACCTTTCAAAATGGTTGCATGTAGAAGTACTAACAGTATGAGGCTAGGTTTATTTGTCTCAAGGGCAAATGTCCTGCAGGACTAGCAGACATAAACACTTGTATTTATCTATTGGAAGTGGCTGACTGGGAGCCCAAAGCTGAATATTCAAAACCACCAATATACAAAAGGGATTAATAGACATGGCAGGTAAATGAACTCAAGGGAAAATAAAGAAATGGCTCCTACACAGTGCAGACATGATTTTATGTTTGGCACGCGTAATTTTACCATTTACCTTAATGACCTTAATGATATGGCATCTGAATGGATGTTGATCATTCACATTCTGAAGGAATTCTTATGCAATTATAGAAAACACTGATGAGGTAGTGTAATCAGTTTTCCTTGGTGTTACAAACAATTGTTATATGACTATGTGAGTTAGAACTATTTTTTTTCCCATAAATTGCTCCCTGCACCTCCGCCCCCCCTCTGGACCTATTGCCCCCCCTCTGCCACCCCAGGGCAAAATCTCTAGAACCGCCACTGCTTGCCAAACGAAAAAATAGCGTAACTTCACAAGTTTGTTACCATACGTAGTGTTGATTAGCAGATAAATAGTTAGCCAAAGACGTTGACGTCGCTTAGCAACCGAAGAAGCTGGCGTTGTTGTAAAGGGCCCATGCAAGTGAACGGAGCATTCCACCACGGCATTGAGAAGAGCCGTGTCATAATAGCCCATACCTCCTATATCCCCCCCCCCTCCCCCGTCAAAATTCAGCGCAATGGAATCATAACTCGAACCCTGCCTATAGCCTACTTCATCCTGCCCAACGATATGGGCAGGGTCTAGACCAAGCTCTCCTAATCGGGTCAGCAATAGCCGTGTTTGAATGATAGTGAATGAATGGAACGTTGCATTTTTAATGTCTACAAATATTCTATACTAGAGAGCCAATCAATGAAACCTTAAGTCGGCTCTCTTGCTGCGCAAAGTATGTTTCAGAAATCAGCACATTAAGATAAATGTAGTTGTCACACAAGCTATTTTGGATTTTTGTAATATGGAATTATTTCAGGGGGGGAAATGCCGTGAATAAATGTATGCACAGTGCGTTCAGGATTAGGACTGATATATATGTCGGCCTAGGCCTAATCAATTGTGTTTTAATATCTTTAGCATTCATATTATTAGTCTATTATTTTCGTCGGCTACTCTGCTGTTGGCGTTGATGGGGAGGGGGATATTTTAACCCATTTGAACACCATTTTCCTGCGACATTCCTGCGTCTCCCCCTTCTACATAGCCCGTTTCAGCACCGTGTCAGTGGACAGTTACAATCCTACGATCATCGTGAGTGCAGTGAAAGCGCGTTCACGTTAAGAGGAGTTTCGGGAAACGCTCCAAAGAAATTATCGATGGTTCGAAAGATCCATCGGGAGAATGATCTTACGAGCGAAGATCCATCGTTATGGAGCAGGTAATGTATTTAACATCCGCAGCGCTCAGTGAGGCACAGACACATGTCTGTCAAAAATAGTATTTTCTGGACTAACAATAATATGGAACCAGGAATAACGTGGTCTAGTGATAATAACTATTATAGTGAATACAACTACATAGCGATAGATACATACAAGTTATTTCCCAATCAGATGAATACATACGTATTCATCTGATTGGGAAATAACTTTGTTTCAACACAACAAGATAAGACAGAATAAAATCATTAACTCCAATTAGACAACAGAAACCTAGTGTGCATATACATTAAGTGCGCAACTAAAATAGTTATATAAATGGGTAGATGGGTAGATATTGGGTGTAGGCAAAAAAACAAGGTCCAGTGGCGATATGTGTAAGTAACAGACTGATCTGCAAATAAGAGGAGGTGGGGGATGGGGGTGGTAGTTACGCATTGTGAAGTCGGAAAGCAGTAGACAGGACCTCTACTGACATTTTTTGGGGCACTGAGACAGAAGGAGTCTCTTGCTGAACTCCTCTGCCACTCTAGTGTCATGGTAAGGATGAGATGTGTTCATGATGGCCAGCAGTTTGGTCGCCATCCTCGTCTGCGTTGGTCGATGTTGGAATCCACAGCTTTGATGATGCTGCTGCTCCAGCCACATCTGCCATGAAGAGGGATCGTTCGACCACATTCTGGTGGAACTATCTTTAAATGTCAAATGTATAAATCCATTGGTTTGTCATGTTTACTTATTTGCATACTGATCTGCGTTTATCTGTTTTGTGAATTGGACGAGCTAAAGCTTAATAAACCGTGCATGTCGATGCATGGGTGAATAAGGATTGCCCTCGTGGACACACATGAAACAAGCTACAGAATGGAAAACAATAACACCAAGTAGTCTGTGTCAAAACAACATAATTTAATACAGCCAAATACCTGCCCCAAATGTTTTTATCCACTCAACACTGAACCCGCCCAACAGATATGGCCTCAGATATAGCTTGGATAATATTTTCATAAGAATCTAATCCTTGTCTTGTGAATAAGAACACATCTGGTTTTATCAGTTGGATTAAATTTGCATTATTACATCTGGAATACAAAAATATAAAAGTATTTACTAAAGATCTGAGATTTGACACTCAGATTAAGGATTTATTTGAAGATTATTTGGTATTAAAAGTGATTATGATATGCTGAGCTCACTCTCCAACAGTAGACACCGATGCCCCAACATTGAGTTCCTCTGTCATATCTGCCTGCATATTATTACATCTCATGTAATACTTGAAGAACTTAAATCCAGGCAGCAATTGCAGAGGCTGTAAGCTGATAGACCCTGAGCTGCAGATTGAATTCAGTTCTTATCATCCCACTCTTTTCCATCCAACCCCCACCCCCCAAAGGATTTAGGATGCAATTAATAGAAAAATAAAAACAATTTCTCGTACAATAATAACTATTCTTTGTCAATCAATCAGTGTTTGGAAATATAATACTTTTCGAGGTCACAGCATAAATGCATGGTGGAACTGTTGTCACAGAGAACAAAACAGACAAATCTATATCATGTGCCAGCCTGAATCCTGTGTAGGAACAAGCGTTCAAGTTATTCATACTGTAAGCCTGCGTCTGTATCTACCAAAACGCATACTTAAAGATTGACACAGACTTAACAGTATGGTCCAAACATCAAATACATTTATTCCTTAGAAATGAGTACATAACACAACAGTCAACAAAGTATCGATGGAATTAGACAACATTTTAACCATACAAGAAATGGTTGTGGGAAATTCACAAAAAAGTCACTTGGATAATAATCTTACGGCATGGTTCAGCTCTTCTTCTCTTTCTGTTGCTAAAGCCATTAAGTCCAACGTAGTTATCTACATGATTTAACTATTTGGATATTAAGTTCTACTCAAAACTCCAGGAAGTTGGTGACAATAGCAGCGTTGTAAATGAGGTCTGAGATATAGCCCATAGAAGTCTGAGGCCCCGTCTGTGGGTGGTGGTGATGGTGGTGGTGGTGGCTGAGTCCCTGGGATCCGTCCCAGTACACCTGCTGAGGGTGGGACGGTACCACTTGGTCCACTGACCTATGGCCCCTGCAGCCTCTGGTGAGTCCTCCAAAGATGGACTGATCTCCGGCCTGCCCTGGAAGCACAGGTGGGGGTTTGACGCCCGAGCCCTCAGGCCTGTGGCTCTGGGAGGTTGAGGTGTGGTGATGGTGGGGTGGCCTGCTTTGGTGCTGTGGGATGAGACCAGAGAGGGAGACGGGGAAGTTGCCCATGTGGTTCAACTTACTCTGAGGGTCCTCCTCCCAGAAAAGCGTCCCAGAGAGTTTATATGGAGACTGGGGAGGGTGGGGGTGGTCATGGGGTGGGGGTTGATGGTTTGGATGGTGATGGGGGGGGGGGGGGTGGTGGTGGGGATGGGGGGCTGGTGAAGACGAGGAGCAGAAGCCAGAGTTGCTGCAGAGCTGGAGCCAGTCGGAGAACATCTGTTGACCTTCATCCAAGGACTGATTCTGCTCGGAACGAAATAGGCCACCGATGGTGTTGGCGGTGTGAAAGGTGGAGGTAGAGGAGGTGGTCTGTCCAGGGGAGAGCAATTGGATTCTGTGCTGATTGGTCTCTGGATCTCCCCTAGCACCCAGGATGGTTTTGGACGACTTTGGGAGCCTGACAGTCTTGATACTTCTGGCTCTTCGGTTCTGGAACCACACCTATGGAATGGAATACTGTTACACATTCTCCCTTCATATACCACCTGACCCCGCCTTTAAAAACGGTTTCAGGTTGGTTAGGAACATATCAGCCAAGAGAAAGGTTCTACACCCAGTGGTGTTGTGGTTTGGTTCTTATTTAGACAAACTAAGCTGTAGCCTATATAGACAACACATTGTGGGACAGTCATACGTATTGGAAGCAAGAATCAACGAAGGAGATTGGTAAAGGCATGAATAGGTATTTGGCAGCCTGATTTATGTTTCAATTGAAAAGGCGGCCATCCCGCTCCTCCGCCGTTAATTGGTTCGTTAATTAGTTGCCACACCCACCTGTATCTTGCTCTCAGGCAGGTGTGTGTGCTCGGCCAGGCGCTCGCGCAGGGTGATGTCTGGGTACGGAGTCACAGCGAACGCCTGCTCGAGCTCGGACAGCTGTACTCGGCTGAAGATTGTCCTTTTGCGCTTCCTCTGGCCCTCCATGCAGCCTGAGTATTGTGGCTCTGCAATGATCAACACAATATTGGGGAAAACCTACGTTCGGTTGTTACGTTTCGTAATAACAAAAATAATACCGCCTATTCTGCACGCTTGGTTTGTGAAATAAAAATATAGGATTGAAAAACTAGGCCTATCGTGGATTCGGGAAAAGTATCACAATTGGAAATATTTAAGAGGAAGACTGGTGTCCATGAAATGTAATGTATTATATTAGTACTAATAGTAGTAATAATAACAATGATAACAATAATAATAATAATTAGAATAATTACTATTATTGTTATTATTATTATTAAAATCCAAGTATGTTGCAAGGATATATTATTATTTATCAATAGGGCTAAAAACCTGTCTGACATACCTTTATTTTCTCCAAATAACCCATTCAACTCCAATTCTTTGTGCTTGCAGTTGAGTAATGAGGAGTTGGATTCCATGAAGAGAGCCATCAAAGTTTAAATATCCACTGTGTGTCTCTTCTCCGGACCTGCTGAGAATGATACGAGGGCTCGACTGGAAGTGTGTCACTTATAGCGGGGTTGTTACTCACGCCCACCATCCCGTCCAGGTGTTGTTGTTGGCTGGTGCGGCCCAACCCCCCTATAGGCCCTCCGAGTCTCTAATCCCCTAACCCTGCATCACATTGATGAGGTTGCTTTGAGTCTTGGCCCAGATAAATGACGTGCGCAGCGGTAGAATTGCGCATCGCTGTGTTGTCCTGTGGTCTGTGTGGAGGACTACCCTCTCTCTCTCAGGATAAGAGGGTCTCTAGAAGAGGATAATGGGGTATCTAGAAGAGGATAGTAGAAGAGGATACGGGGGTAAGTGGATAGTATAAAAGGAGGAGGATAGGGCCGGAAGTCAGTGCCGCGCGTCGGGAAAAGGCATCATAGGAAACATGAATCTCTGCATAGAACGCATTTCCCTCTGCATAGAACACAGATTTGATCAATGATCAGATGATCTTCCGATACGCTTATTGAGAGATATTGCCATTCCATTCCATTGTCGCCTACAGATTATTTCTGGTACAGAATTTCCCTAATTCCCTTTCAGACGAAATAGGCATAAGTAGGCCTAAATTAAATGTATGTAAGCCTAATGAAATAATCATGAAATCAATGGTTTCACATAATTTCATTGGACCAAAAATATTGACAATGTAGCTTCAATGTGGAATTTTCTTTAGGAAAGCGGTTTGTGAGCAGTTAATTCAGGCCTCACACCTCTTCTCCCTGCAGTGGATTGACTTTATGCTGGTCGCTCTAGATTGTTATTATTGATTGTTATTATTATTATTATTATAGATGTCTTACTGAACACACGTGTTAATGACACAAATAGCGCACACAAGAAGTCCAAATCGGGTTCCAAGAAAACACACATCATTAAATGGTTTTACACACTTATCCCTTGGATAATTGACAGTTATATTGACTCGTTCACACATAATTTAAATTCCTTTGATGCTATTCAAAAATGCTTTATAATAAATGTGATTTTCATTTGTATGCCTGTCAAAATCGACTAGGCTTATGAGACCTAAACAGTGAAGAACACAGCGAAGTGCAGATTAAAATCACAGAGGCATTTTTTAAACAATTGACAGATTTAGTTTTATTAGACTAACACAAATATGATCTTAACCTACTATGAGATGAGCTCCGGAAAACACAGTAGGCCCTGTCCCATTAACGCTGTTGATTGCAAGTGTTTCAAATAAAGAAAAAGATGGGCTATGCTAAACATTGGATATAAATGTATACATATTTTGGTGAAATGATCCCAATAAAAATTGTACTATCTGTAATTTAACTAACCTTTCCTAATTTCCTGATTGTAACCTATGGGCTACACACCCAACACAACTATGCTGAGTGAAGTTATTGATGGTAAATTAATACAAGGCCTATCGAAAAAAAAAAAACTTTTAATATATCCCTGTTTGCAATACAAAGGGCCAAAAAAATGCTGTATACTTTCATAAAACGAATTAGCTTGAGGACCTATGTTTTGTATTATCAATTCATACACGTAAACAGCAAGTCAACCTACACACTACCCCAATGTAGCGTTCTGAGACACACGCACATCACCGCAGCCTTCGGTAATGTACTCATTCTGCCACCAGGTGGCGCTCTCTTCTATGTAAAGCAGGGAATTGGATCGTTCTTTTGCGGCCCTTCACTCAAACTTCCGCAGGTGGTTGTAGAGGGACTGGACGTAGGTAAACACACACATGGGGTCTGGTTTTCGCCCCATGATCATCATGTCTTCCACTTCAATCAGACGGTCACAGCCCGCCTTTGCCCTGAGTACACACAATGATAGACCAATTATTGGTAAATGAATGACCATCATATAAGATTGGTTTGGTTCTGGTTATTGATGTCTGTGTTGTAGACTGGGTTAGATAGGTCTATACCTGTGTGTGTGTGTGTGTGTGTGTGTGTGTGTGTGTGTGTGTGTGTGTGTGTGTGTGTGTGTGTGTGTGCGTGTGTGTGTGTAAGAGAGAGAGTATCGTAGTGAGTGTGTAGAGCAGGGGTCTCAAACTCGTGGCCTGCGGGCCAATTGCGGCCCGCCGGACGATATTTTGTGGCCCCCTAATTGACATCTAAGTTTAGTCACTTTCTTTTTTTTTTTTTTGCTGAGTCGCTGCGCTTGCCCGGGGGCCTCATTTATAAAGCTTGCTGCGCACAAAAACCTTGCATAAGACGGAGGTGAAATGTACATAGGCCAATGGTATGGCTTCTCCCAAGTGTGTGTGCGCTGGAGATATGCCCTTCTCTCCTGTTTGACTCTTCTGATGTATTCCGAGCTTACTGAAGCATCTGAAACTAACCGCTTATGCCCTGTTTACACCTACCCGATAGTGGGCCCCGATGGTGCCCGATGGCTAAATCAGCAGCTATCGTTATAACATCGGCAAATAGCGTGGTTGCATCGGGAAACACCGTTACTCTTCCCGGGAACATCGTTAGACAACGGGAAGAAACGGGAAGAAATGCTCAATGATCGGGCAACAACGGGCAACATCGGCAAAGAACGAACATGTTTGTTAATTTTGGGTCTATCGGGGTAGAATCGGTTACCAGGTGTTGCTATGGGCTAATCGGCTATAATCGGGAATAGAACGGGAGTACAACGTAAGACATCGCAAATCGTTCGGGAATTTTCCTGGGCACATCGGCTATATTCGTTAATCTTCCGCGCTTTATCGTGTTTTATCGTCTTTATATCGGCAACCTCAACACACGAAAGACCCTCGAGAACCCTAGACAAATAACGATTGTGAGTGACCAGATTGTGTTAAGGAAGACCCTCAATCTGCCACTTGGGTATAAATAGGGGGTGATGGATGGATGTCCTACTTTTATAATTACAGGGTACTTCGCCCATTTAGAACCGGCGTTCTATTATTATAAAATCGCTATTGTAATATAAATAAATATATAAATAAATATCAGTCTAAACCAGTCTCCCCTTTGCCTTTTCCCGAAATGACGCCAAATTACGCCAAACGCGTCATTTGACGTGTTTGGCGTCATTCGAAATGACGTCAAATGACGCCAAACGCACTTCGGGTGTCTTCCCTGGCATACATCGTTATGTTATCGTTATAACATCGGGTATGTGTAAATGCTACCCCGATAAATTGACCCGATCATACATTTTTAGCCCGATGTCACCCGAATCACCCCGACTTCCACATCGGTGGTCCATCGGCCATTAGCGGCCATTAGCGGGATGGTCTAAACGGGGCATTAGCAACTGAGTTCCTCAAGTTGTGGAACTTCATATATCTGAGCATGAAATGTGCTTCAGTTTTTCTCACTGCAAACGTTGGTAGGCTATTTATAGAAAATGTCTATGTTTTGACATGTTTGATTGCATTTTATAACTGCATGGGCCTGGATACGTCGGTAGGTGTGTGTGTGTGTGTGTGTGTGTGTGTGTGTGTGTGTGTGTGTGTGTGTGTGTGTGTGTGTGTGTGTGTGTGTGTGTAAGGGTGAAAGGGTGTTTTGTATCAAGTTGAGGCCGACACATATTAATTGAAATTTATATATCATGAGAAAAAATCATGTTATACATTTAGGAAATTATTACATGCATCTCTTCTCAAAAAATATGGTTTAAACTACTCAGTTTCTCTGCCGCAATCATCTGCGCGTCTAGGGCTTTTTTCTTTTTTTTTTCGTCCCCTGTTAAAATTATGAACAGATGAAGAGCAGCAGTGATCAGGAGTAGGCAAGAAAAGCCATACGTTCAGAAGGACAGTTCATGTTCTGAAGAAGGTTCATGTTTTAAAGAGCCGTTCATGTTCAAAAGAGCCATTCATGTTAAAAAAAAGCATTCATGTTGCAGAACTCTTAATAGTAAAGCTTGAGAAGACTGGATATTTGTACTTTTTTGTGGAATACTTGATGCGGCCCAGCCTTACCCAGACTACCTCCAGCGGCCCCCAGGTAAATTGAGTTTGAGACCCCTGGTGTAGAGAGACTTTATGGTAAAAGATCTCCTATAGATTCCTGAAAGGTGTCCACATGTTGAGTTATCATGTGGTCATGTGTGTCCGCATGATGCACACACAATCAGTGTTGGTTCAGCAGCTCAGATGATTTGAATCCCCATTGACCTTTGCATCATCGAGAGCTGAGAAGCTAAGCAAATGGAAAATACTATACCCCTGAAGGGCTATAATAGAGTCATAAGATCTAACATAGGGATATTATTGTGCTATTGTATTAACTATTTACTCATTATGGTTTTATTTTGCTAATGCTATTCATTATTATTAGCTCTTAGTAATATCAGATGTGAAATGATCTTATGCTAGAGTTCGTTAGGCTTTTCAGTCATTAACCTAAATCCGTTGGTTGCTCTTACTCTGCCGTTCCGAAGGCCAGCTCAAAGTTGTGTTTTCGGGCGGCCGGGGACAGAGAGGTGTAATCGAACTCGGAGGGGAAGAAGGAGTGGACCAGCGCGCAAAAGGCCAGGCCGTCGCTCCAACTGGACGAGAAGTTCTGCAGCTCTACACTCTGCAACAAAGGAGGGAGGAGATGATGTGACACTACAACACACTCACGTTTGTGTGTGTGTTTGTGAGTGTGAGTGTGAGGGCACACACACACTAGGCCATCTTTACCGTGGCCAAGTCCGTTTCACACCTGTACCGTGCTCAAGTCTAGATCGTTTTGCCAGTGTGAGTGCGCAACCTGAGCTGGATGACGTACAATCCATGCAACCCTTCTTTTCCATTAAAAAATAAACATGACGGCTGGCGGTTCACGTGGGTGCGATAGTGAAGTTGAGTTTTTGATCAAAAATAGCCCGTTCGTCACGGCGCGGGCTTTCTTGGTTCACTGGAGAAGGTGGGGCTGCGTACGGAGTCTAGACCTCTAATTTGCACACTTGCGAATGTTTTATTTTTATGAATGACAGCCGCATGCAAGAATAAGTTCACGTCTGAGTTTAGCCTACAAACGCGACAAACTATTTACAAGTGCAAAAACGCCAACATATTCTTTATTTTGCTGACCACTTTTTTTTATCCCGACAAAAGTCTCGTAAGGTTTCTCCTCTGCGTCTCTCTCGTCGATCGCACCATCTTTCAACGTCTTTGTTTAATACGACTGCATCACCTTCTCTCGCATGATCAGCAGCGGTGGGGGGGGGGGGGGGGGGCAATCGTACTTGAGCACGGTTAGGTGTGAAACGGACTTGGGCACGGTACAGATGGCCTAGTGTGAGTGCGCCTTGAGTGTGTGAGAGAGAGAGAGAGAGAGAGAGAGAGAGAGAGAGAGAGAGAGAGAGAGAAATTAGATTCAACAATATAAAAATAAATCACACCATAATCCACTGATTGTCCAATCCAACCTTTAATATTTGGTATTTGATTTAACTACAAAGTGTGTTAAGAATTGTGATGATAGCAAAGTCAGATTCCATGAGATCTATGGGTATTTCACGCAGGAGTTTTAGTACCGCTGTATAGCAGACATTCAGTCTATAGCAAGCAGACGTATCTAAAGCTACCATAGTAGAATATTATCAGTTGACTGACCAACCACTATAATTTAGTAATTGGCATAACAGTGTTACGTATTTTAAAAATCTAAGCTACCCACACATAGACCCAATGAAGCAGGACCAAACATATAAGCCGTAAATACTATACATAGCCACAAGGGGAGCAAGACCTTATTGGAGGCTGCTCCAGCCACAGATAGCAGCGCTTTTATATGTATACGAAGAAGCCGAAGCCAGTACGGCACCCCGGCCACGCCCACTAGGCCACGCCCACTTGACGGTCTCTACCTGAGGACACGAGGTGGGGATCGCCAGAAGAAGAGAAGAAGAGAAGAAGAGAAGAGATCAATAGGTAGACGGCGCAGAGAGCCCCCGGGCCTAAGCCCGGGGGCTTGAAGTAGATCACGGTATTTTCCTCTCACACGTGTTCTACACGATTCCTAGAATTCCCTCCGTATAGCTTCACTTACCATGCCGAAACATGCCGACGACTTTATAATAAATGAAGTGAGTTAAAGCAACCCGGGATTGGACAACTTTCTTCAAGAATACTCAACAACAGTAAGATGTTAGTATTTTCAAGTGTGCCCGTCGTCAAAGAGTTGTAATTCAGACGTCTTTCCCTCTGAATGAACTGAAGTGTGCACTGTGTGTTTCCATGAAGAGGAGTGGGGTGGCCAGACATAAGTAACAGACTGCCATAGCACAGGCACTGTTTGAACTTTATGACGCTATTGCTCCATTCATTTCCCATCCCGTCGCTGTAATCGATCAAGCAGATGCAATTTCTGAATATATCGATCTGACTTTTATTTCCAAACCCACTTCTGTGTCACTTCTTCTCACTTTGTACGAGATTCTCCACTCCCCCTATGAACCATACAATCCCTTATTCTCTTCTCTCTCCTCTGACCTGTATAATTTCCTAGAGTCTCCTCTTTCACTCAAATTATACAAACTCTGGTAGTGGTCTACCAGACAACTCTTTTTTTTTTTTACAACAAAAAAATAGCCACTACTTTGTTGCTTGACAGAAAGGGAAACTAGTCAACCCATTTCTTCTTCTCTTTTCCTGGCTCTGCCCCGTTTTTATTTAGGCTCTTATTTTGTCAGGTTACCTCTGGTTGTTTGTTTAGATGGAGCTAGCTTGCTCCCAGTTAATGAGGGCCCATATGAGGGCCCTAGCCATTGGGACATGAGCTCACTGGTATGGGCAGCTGTGAAAGGTGAACAGGGCAGAATCGGGGCCAAACATCAAAGACCCCTTAACAAAATGATGGTAATGCTCACAGACACAAAAACAGATAAAGTCACACACACATTTACACACACACACACACACACACACACACACACACACACACACACACACACGCACACGCACGCACACACACACACACACACACACACACACACACAGGATGCTGCCTAGTATTGGCCGATGAATTACAATGAAGTACAAGCCGTTCTGCAAGGGCCATGTGTAGTTGATTAGCCCAATAGCAATGCACTACAATGAAGTGAATTAAAGCTCCAGAAAGGCCTGGGCAGACAGGACTCAGGCAGATCATTACTCCTGTGAGGGCAGCATCTGTTACTAGGGAACCAACCTCCTGCTGGGATAATGGCTGAACCGTATACAGCACTGGTAAAACCTGAGGTCTATGGTGTAAACGTTCTAGTGGCCATTCATCTCCACACAGACCCAGCATATGGTCACCTGGTATCCCAGGGTCTTGGATCGGCACCAGTCCAGGAGGATCTGTTTGATGCTGCTGGCGCTGGACACACCGAAGCTCTGGGAGTGCTGGAGTTTAGGTTTATTGTCGGGTGGCTGAGGGTGGCTGGAGACAGGGGGAAGGACTATTATGGGGGTGTTCTCTCACATGGTGGGAATTGAGTAGAGATAATGTTGGATAGAAGAATCCAAAAAGCAGAAGGGAATGAATTTCAGAATAAGTTAATACAAACAAAATAAAGAAACAAATGAGAGAAGAACTTTATGAACCCCTAATGGGAAACGAGTGAGGTAAAACAAAGTATGTCATTAATGAAGATTGAAAGCAGGTACTTATAGAGGGAGTGAAGGAAAGGCTTGGACTAACTGGCTGTAATCGGATTAAGAGCTGCATGTAAACATACTGAGAGTGGAGAATGGTGGGATGAGAGCAGAGTGACTACGTATTTGTCTCAGCCTCAAGTCTTTCAAAGATTGATCGACGGGCCTGAGCACCAATGTTACGTGGCTGTTTCTGTGACCTCACTAGCTCCCGTCTCTTCTCCACTACCTGTCCAACGGACGGCTCTCTGCTGCAAACAACCAGCGTAGGTGTTAGTGAGCTTCCATAGGTACAATCGTTTCACTGTTACCAATAGATTTTTTCCCTCAAATTACTTCCGCTGTTGTGTTGGCTAACACGGTTAAAGGCATTATTTCAGGATTAAAATGGTCTGTAGGCATTTCAATCTTCTAGTCTAGTCTAGCCCCATTTGAGAGAACCCGCTATATTTTTTCATCAACCCTTGTGCTAAATAGTCCATATATTTTTCATGCATGAGGAAGCGATATGAATGAAGAACTGTCTACCGCTTGTCTCAAACTCACCCCTCACACGGAGCCAGGCCGGAGTACGTCACAGACTTAGCTGGAGCTGAGTTGGTCTTGTCTGCCAAAAGAAAAACAATACTTTATACCTCAGTATCTCAATATCAACAAAGAGCATATTGTTATTATTAAGATCTGTCATAAGATGACCAATATCATCTCATGTGGTCTGGGAGCCTGCCTCACCAGGAAGTCTGGGAAATCCCAAATTTCTGATTGATGCAGGGGTCCAGGCTTTGGCTGTATACACTGAGGCAAAGACAGAGCGACATGTAAAGATACCTGCTCAGTGCTCACGCTCCTCAAAACGAATAATGCATTAGGTTAGGAGCCAAAGATATGGGATAGGAGGACAACTTCAATGAGATGCCCACCTGGCTGACAGTATGACTCTGTTGACTGGCTGGCGGGAAGCAAAGCCTCTGTGACACATGAGGACTGGCAGCCAATGGGGCTGCGAGGAGAGTCTGGGCCCCTCATCTCGGCCACTTTGGTCACGGCTGTCATTGGGAGGTGGAGCATCCGGGAGGACACCGCAGCTGTGTGCTCGTGGGGCAGGTTGTTGGGTGGGGAGCTCTGTCCATGCACCAACATTGGGCTTTCTGATAAGTGGGTTAGATATACTGTACATCTATAATATCTCAATGGCATCAAAATGGCAAATTATTTCGCCATTTTGACATGGCAAAATAAGTGAACGAAAACGGGAACATAAAATAGAAAACATAGAAAAGTGTTAGTATCTTGGAACACTGGGACCACTTGGACTCCTGGGACGCGACTCCTGACCTGTGTGGGCCGTGTGTCCATTCTCCGGCCCGGAATGTTTCAGAGCGGGGTCCACTTTGATTGGCTCCTCGTGGTCAACGCTCTGCAACCCACACATATAGACAATGGTCCTGTGGTCAACACCAGACTGCATTACCACTCATCCTTTAAAATGTTTAACACACCTTTTAAAAGTAAGTAATTCTCATGAAACTATTTATTGTGTCTTGCACAAAGCATTCTGGCCCTTTGGTGATCTGCTGGTCTTTACCACAATAAGTAATATAGACGTCTCTTTGTTGAGTCACTGTTGGCAAACTTTACATATTTGTCCTCAGATGATCTTCCAGCACGAACACAGAAGGCTTTTTTCGGGGGGGCTGGCTGACTTTCTGTAATATATAGAAAGTCGGGGGGGGGATTAATTAGGACCACCAAGGGTAACTTCTGTGGACTCCTGAGGTTTCTCTTTAGAGTCTGCTATCCTACACACACACACACACACACACACACACACACACACACACACACACACACACACACACACACACACACACACACACACACACACACACATGCAAACCCACTAACCCACAAACACTTTCCAAGTAGACCTGTCGGCATATCTGCAAACACACATTTTTTGTATAAACACAAGGACATATATATGAGGGGCCGTCTGGGACATTATTCAGAATAAGCATGTGGCCTACCTATATATAGGCCTACACAGGCCTATATATCCTAAAATATCCTCTCACACACATATGAAACCATTCACACACTATACTGAAAACCTCACACATACACAAGTAAAAGCTTTTACATATGCGGCAGGTAGGACGGTTATGATGGGAAGTGCAGCTTGGTCCCGCCCACTGGCACTGATTATCTAGATCAGGTGGCGCTTCCCTTTAAAAAGAGTTGTGAGCCGTGGACGGGAGAATAATATGGCGGTGTGGATTGAAGCGAGAGCCCCTCGATGTCTCAGCTGTGCAAACAGGAGAACGTGAGTCTTGTTGGAATGTTGCGTTTGTTGGTCTTTAGCGCAGACTCATTCTTATGGAGTAGCACAAAACACGGTCCACTGTATGTTTGTAGCCTCGGCTTGTTGTCTGTGAGTATGGTGACCAGTAAATGGTACACGCAAGCTACCAATCTAATCATGTCTAAATTATCACTAGGATTCAGAAGCAGTCCAGAAGCATAATCAGCTGACTGCAGCCCTCGGAATGACTTGAGGATTGTCTTCGTCTGTTTAACCAGCCACTGTTTTTCCTGAGCTTAATTAATTGTTTCTTTTTATTTACTCTGATGTATGAGTGCCTCGAATATTTGCCACAATTGTCTTTGGCTGACCAGAAGACTTGAGCGGGTCTAGGGGGAAGGTCTGCTAGTAGTAGCCTGTTTGCCTAATTGTTTTGTCTGTGTCTTTTATTTCTGTTTCTTCATTGGACATAACCTGCATAGATAAGGGATTGCCGTTTGGTTTTCTAGCTTAGTGGTACAAATTGTGAGGTTCAGCACCCCCCTGGGGGTTACAGATACACAACTGAAACACCTTCACTCAAACAACTGAAAAGCTCAAATATTTTAAGCAAATAAGCTGCCCCCACTAGGAAGCAGGATCGAACACAAGCTGTATTACCCTTACCCTTGGTGACCTTGGGTGTCTTGAAAGGCGCCTCTAAATTAAATGTATTATTATTATTATTATTATTACATGGCACTAGGAAGCAGGATCGAACACATAAGCTGCAATAACTACTCCAGCCACAGATGGCAGCACCTTTAGACAGGTGAGGTAGGCGGAGCCAGTACGTCACACAGGCCATGCCTACTTCACATAGGCCACGCCCACTTGATACTAACCAGCGCGGGGTTCAGATTGAGGGCAGAGACATAGGTGGACCCGCAGAGAGCCTCGGGCCTATGCCCCGGGGCTCGAAGTAGTTCTTCAGTATTTCTCTCCACGCGCAACCTGGTCTCACAGGAATCCGTGAAATGACTACGGACGAATAACTCGAAATCCGTGGACACATCACGGAAACGCGCCGATTTCCGTGATGTGGCCACGGAATTCACTCCAATGCAAGTTAATGACACTGATGTTCCGTGGCTCACACACGGATCGCCGTTTCAACGAGCGAGTCGACCACGGGGGCTTAACTCAAAACCCGGGGTGGTCTCACTGAAACGCTTAAATTGTCCTTGTTGTGTCAACGGAAGTTGCTCCAATGCAAGTAAATGACAATGATATTCCGTGGCACACACACAGATTCCCGTTTCAATCTGTGTGTGTGCTCCCGTTTCAATCTGTGTGTGTGCCACATTTGACCACAGCGGGGGCTTAACTCAAAATCTGTGGTGGTCTGACGGAATCACTTCAATTGTCCGTGATGTGGCCACGGAATTTGCTCCAATGCAAGTAAATGACACTGTTATTCCGTGGCTCACATACGGATATCGGCGTGTTTCCGTGATGTGGCCACGGATTTCGAGTTAAGCGTCCGACCGTAGTCATTTCACAGATTCCTGTGAGACCATGTTGCCACGCGTGTTGGATACAATTCACTCCCTTTTGCTTCATAGTTACCATACCGAAATACTTATAAAGTGAGTTAAAAGCGATCCGGATTGGACTGCTTTCTTCAAAAACGCGACAATTTGGTGACCCCGACGTTCTGGGAAAGGACAGAGGTACGAGGCTTAGGAGACGCCCGGCGGGCGCAACGCTCAGCAGCTCAAACTCGCTCCATATCTGATTGATCAGTTCGTGGTGCAGAGTCCAGTCTCCTAGTTGGGGACCCCCCCTCGATATTATGTCTGCCCCTCTGTTCAGGACACCGGGGACGTACACTGCTCTGATGGAGAGCAAGTGTGTGTGTGCCCAGCATAACAGCCGTCTCGCTATGCTCAACAGCTGTGCCGAGCGCACGCCCCCTTTGCGATTTATGTATGCCGCTGTCGCCTTGTTGTCCGTGCGAATCATTACGTGTTGATTCGTTAACATTGGGGCGAAGTGTTGGATCACTTTCAACACAGTGAGGAGCTCCAATGCGTTCATATGCATGGTCACGGGGGCGGCCAAACGCCACTCACAACCGGAAACTCGCATGTTCCTCCCGAGCCCGACAGAGAAGCATCCGTGAACACTGAGATGTGTGACGTTTCTCTGCCCAGCAGCACTCCTCTCGTGAGAGTTCGGGGATCGCCCCAGTGGGTCAAATCGGGGCCCACTGATAGGGGAATGGTCACTTTGTGCCGCAGTTGACGCACCGGGTCAATGCGCAGGCGAGAAATCCATCTCTGCAGCCGCCTCATGTGAAGAAGCCCCAGCGGCACCACCGTGTGAGCGGCTGACATCATGCCCAGCAGCCTCATGACAGAGAGGGCTGACACGACGCTGCCCGGGGAACAGCGGCGGAGGAGAGACCACAGCGTCTCCATCCTCTGCTGTGAGAGCCGTGCTCTCATTACAACTGAATCCAGCTCTATCCCCAAATACATCACACTCTGTGAGGGGAGGGGGGAGCTTTCCTTCCAATTCATGGCGAAGCCTAAATTCGACAGGTGAATTAACAGCTTTTTTGTCTGAATAGCTGCTTCCTCTTTGGAGCGATCCAGCAAAAGCAGATCTTCCAAGTAGAACAGTACTCTCATTCCTGTTGCGTGCAGCGGCTGGAGAGCCGTCTCCACGCACTTGGAAAACGTTTGTGGGGCTAGAGAATAGCCGAACGGGAGACGGTTGTACTGGTAGTGTGACCCTTGGAATGAGAAACACAGGAATTTCCTGTGTTTGGGGATCCCTGTGACGTGGAAGTATGCGTCCTTCAAATCTATTGAGGTGAACCAGTCGCCTGGTTGCACACACTAACACTTGTCTGATTGTTAACATGTGAAACGGCCTCCCCACGATGTATTTGTTGAATAGGGCTAGATCGAGAATTGGTCTCAGCCCTCCTGTTTTCTTGGGTACCAGGAAATAACGGGAATAGAATCCCTGCATTTCCTCTCCCTTCGGGAATGTGGAAATCACTTTTTTTGCTAGAAGCTGCTGGAGCTCCGACAAAAGTGACAGCCGTTGATCCCTGGATGACGGCGTTGTTTTCACAATCCCGTTGAATCGTGGCGGGACGGAGGTGAACTGCAGGGTGTGACCCTTGCTGATCATGTTACGTATTTTAAGCACATAAGCTGCCCCCACATAGCCACTAGGAAGCAGAATCTAACACACAAGCTGCATTACCCCCACACAGCCACAAGGGAGCAGGATCAAACATACAAGCTGTAATATCTACCCCAGCCACAGAAGGCAGCATCTTTTAGACAGACGCGGAAGCCACAGCTAAGACGTCACATAGGCCACGCACAATTCACATAGGCCACGCCTACTTGGTTCATTCGGCAGAGAGCCTCGGGCATAAGCCCCGGGGCTCGAAATAGCTCTCGGTATTTCTCTCTATTCAATTCAATTCAATTCAAAGTGTTTATTGTCATATGCATAAATGAGACGTTCTCAGTTGTGCAATGAAATTCTTCCTTTGTTTCCACAGACTGAATGCCAAGATTTTTTTACAAGATAGATAGAACAAATAATACATTTAAGTTAAAATAAATAAATAAAACGGAATGGTGCAAATCCAAGAAAGCCAAAGTGCATGAGCAATATGTAAACAGCTGCGGCAGTCCTGAGGTAGAATACTCCTTAACAACAGACTCCTATCTGTTGTTAAGGAGTCTGAGGGCAGTGGGGAAGAAAGAGTTCTTTAGTCTTGAAGTTTTGGACTTCATACTTCTATACCTCCGTCCTGAGGGTAGAAGTGTAAACAGTCCATGCTGGGGGTGGGTGGGGTCCTTGAGTATGGTGGCAGCTCTCCTGTGGACTCTGCAGTGGTAGATGCTCTGCAGAGAGGGCAGTGGGGTTCTGATGATCCTCTCTGCAGTCTTTACCACTCTCTGCAGTCGTCTGCGGTCCAAAGCGGAAGTGCTGCCGTACCAGACGGTGATACAGCCGGTCAAGATGCTCTCAACAATGCAGCTGTAGAAGTTTCTGAGGATCTCAGGCGACATGCCAAACTTCCTCAGCCTCCTCAGGAAGTACAGCCGCTGTTGGGATTTCTTAACCAGCTGTGTGGTGTTGAGTGTCCAAGTGAGGTCGTCGCTGATGTGGACGCCGAGGTACTTGAAGCTGCTCACCCTCTCTACTTCAAGCTCCCCGATGAACAGTGGCCGATGAGGACTCCTTTTCTTCCTCAAGTCCACTATCATCTCTTTGGTATTGTCCTTGTTGAGGGTGAGGTTATTGTCCTCACACCATGACACCAGACTGGCCACCTCCCTCCTGTAGGCCGCTTCGTCCCCGCCCGTGATGCGTCCTATCACTGCGGTGTCGTTCGCAAACTTCAGGATGGTGTTGTCTATGAGTGAACAGGGTGTAGAGGATTGGGATGAGCACGCAGCCCTGTGGCGTGCCAATGTTTGTGATGATGCTGGCTGAAGTCCTATTTCCAATCCTGACAGATTGGGGCCTGCCAGTCAGAAAGTCCTGGAGCCAGTCACAGATGGTGGGGTGCAGACCTAATGTAGACAGTTTGTGGGGGATGACTGTATTGAAGGCGGAGCTGTAATCCACAAAGAGCGTCCTGATGTAGGAGTCTTTATTTTCCAGATGGGAGAGGGAATAGTGGAGAACAGCAGCGACAGCATCAGAGCAGGGGGGGGGGGGGCATATTGCAGGGGGTCCAGGGTGTCTGGTATTCTGCTCTGAATGTGGGTCAGCACCACTCTCTCAAAGCACTTCATAATGATTGGAGTGAGTGCTATTGGTCTGTAGTCATTCAGGCAGCTTGGTGGGCTCTTCTTTGGAACAGGGATGATGGTTGTGGTCTTGAAACAGGAGGGAACTGTGCAAAGGCTGATGGAAAGGTTGAAGATGGATGTGAGAACATCAGCCAGCTCGTTGGCGCATGCTCTGAGAGCTCGCCCAGGGATGTTATCTGGTCCGGCTGCCTTGCGAGGGTTGATGTTCCTCAGGACTCTGTGTACCTGTCCTGATGAGACGGTTGGTGGGGGGGAGAGGGGGAGGGTGCTCCTGGTGTGTGAGGGCCTCCTCTCTGTGGTGGGGCTGGAGGTCTCGAAGCGGGTGTAGAAGGTGTTGAGCTCATCCGGCAAGCTGTCTGTGGAGCTGATGGTGCTGGTGGTGGTCCTGTAGTCAGTGATGTGCTGCAGGCCTTGCCACATCCGCCCGGAGTCAGCAGTGGAATAGAAGCCATCCAGCTTCACTCTGTACTGTCTTTTGGCTGCTCTGATGGCTTTTTCCAGAGCATACTTCGCAGCTTTGTACTCCGTCTCATTGCCTGATTTAAATGCAATAGAGCGAGCATGCAGCATGTGGCGTACCTGACTGTTAATCCAGGGCTTCTGGTTGGGAAACCTCTTGACTTGTATGGTGGGCACGATGTTGTCAACACAAGTGCTAATATACCCAGTCACATACTCAGCATAGTCCTGTATGCTGACAGAAGAGTCCTCCAGTGTGGCTGCAGCTTTAAACACATCCCAGTCTGTCTGAGCAAAACAGTCCTGCAGGATGCTCTCAGTGTCTGGTGTCCAGAGTTTGTCTGTTTCAGCCTTTGGCTGTATGCAGGATACAGGAACAAAGAGAAGTGCCCGAAGTGGGGGCGGGGTGCGGCCCTGTAGGCACCACGTACGCTGCTGTAAACATGATCCAGTGTGTTCTTATCACGGGTGGGAATATCCACATGTTGGAAAAATTTGGGGAATACAGTCTTTAAGTTGCAGTGGTTAAAGTCGCCAGCGGCGATGAATGCAGCATCAGGATGAGCTGTCTCGTGCGCGCTGATGACGTCATAGAGTTCACTGAGCGCTGCCGTGGAGTTGGCGCGTGGGGGGATGTAAATAGCAGCCAAAAACACAGCAGTAAATTCCCTTGGTAGATAGTAGGGATGGCATCTCAACAGTAAAAACTCCACATCTGGCGAACAATGTTTATGCACAGTCCGTACATCTCCACACCACGAGTTGTTGATAAACACACACTCCTCCCCCTTTGACTCTACCGGAGGCTGCAGTCCGGTCTGCTCGGTGTACGGAGTGAGTCTGTAGCTGAAAGGCGCAGTCTGAGACTTTGTCTGAGAGCCAGGTCTCGGTGAAGACTAGAGCGCAACACTCTCTTACTTCCCGATGAGTTGTAATCCTGGCCCTTAGCTCGTCCAGCTTGTTTTCCAGAGACCGCACGTTAGCTAGCAGGAGGCTGGGTAGCGGTGGTCGGCTAGCGCAGGCTTTTAGTCTAGCATGAAGCCCCCCCCTCTTGCCCCGCTTGTGTCGGCGTCTCCGACGCGCTATCCTGGGGTCAGCTAGCTCGCTTGAGCCTGGTGATTCGGGGTCTTCCCGGGATTGATGGTGGTTGTGATGGTGGTTGCCGCGGTAACGGATAATGTTTTGTAGCTCCTGTGGTATGGAGCCACTAAAATCCGAAAGGCTGTGTGTGCTGTCGATTTCCAGCAATGCCTGTCTGCTGTATGTTAGCAGTGCATGGCATGCAGGGAAAGTAAAAGTCGAAAAAGCAAAATACACACAAAAAAGAAGAAAAACTCGGCATTCAACGGCGGAGCGAACAAACACGTCTGCCTCGGGGGGCGCCATGGTAACAACATAACTACAAGTGTTAGATACAATTCCCTCCCTTTTGCTTCATAGGTACCATACCGAAATACGTTTCAAACTACTTTCAACAAGAGCACGACAATTAGCCTGTCCATCCATTTGGCCAGGGTGCACGCGTCAGCCATTCTGAGTAATGCTCTGAAAGCGGCTGTGCAGCCTCTTGTTTTGATGCGGCTGTCATGGAAACGAGCCACGCTTGAGCCCTTGCCGCCGCTGCGAGGGGAGGAGTCCTCCTCGCAGCCCATGGGGAGCTCTGCCCGAAAGGGCTGGGTGTGTGCGTCATTAGCAGAGGCATGCCCTGCATGCTCAGCTTGTGACAGGAGTGTAGCTTCCTCTCTCGTGAGCGTTAGGACGCGAGGAGGAATAACACTGTGACTGGGCAGCAGACTGCTGACACTGAGCGAGCTGTGCGTCATTCGTAGACGGAGAGCTTGCTTTAGCGGCCGTATCGCCACATGTCATGCCAGGCATGATGTGGGAGGGGAAAATAATGTAGGGCTGGCTCGATCAATAATACAAGGTTTATTGACGGCCTGCCTGGATGTGGTGGGAGATGCGTGTGAAACAGTTACGGCCGAGCCGATAGGCTCCGGCATTAACTGAGGTGTGGGGAGAAAACAGCCGACTTTAGTAAAGTGGTGTTTCTTGCTGTCACATGCTTCTCCCTCGCCCCGTAATAGCCGGCGCTTGTGGTGCGGGACATCGCCCCAAGAGCCCGCTGCCCGAGGCCTTTGCTGGCCGCTCGCCGCAGCCTGCGATGGAGGCGGGCAGGGCTGGTAAGCCGGGCGAGTTTGTCTTTTTAAAAGTAATGTAGGGCTGGCTCGATCAATAATACAAGGCTTATCGACAGCCTGCCTATATGTAGCGGGAGATGCATGTGTTAGGGGTTGAGGGTGCAGGCAGGCAGGTAGGACCCAGATGCAGACGGTTTAGCGAGAACAGCACTTTATTTATGCCTAAAGGCTAAGGCAAGGAACCAGGGAACTCAGGTGACAACAGGGAACAGGGAACACGCAGGACGAACAACCACAATGATAGCACAAGGAACAAAGGAAAGACAAGGGCTTAAGTAACAAACACAACGAGGAACAGCTGAGACACATTAGGGGAGGGAACAGTAATCAACACAGGAGGGAAACACACCAATACACGACAGACCATGACAGCATGTGAAACAGTTATGGCCGAGCCGATAGGCTCCGGCGTTAACTGATGTGTGGGGAGAAAACAGCCATCTTTAGTAAAGAGGCGTTTCTCGCTGTCACACGCTTCGCCGGCGCTTGTGGGGCGGGACATTGCCCAATGAGCCCGCTGCCCGGGGCCTTAGCTGGCCGCTCGCCGCAGCCTGCGATGTAGGTGGGCGGGGCTGGTAAGCCGGGCAAGTTTTTTTTTTTTTAAATAATGTAGGGCTGGCTCGATCAATAATACAAGGTTTATTGACGGCCTGCCTATATGTAGTGGGAGATGCGTGTGAAACAGTTATGGCCGAGCCGATAGGCTCCGGTGTTAACTGGGGTGTGGGGAGAAAACAGCCGTCTTTAGTAAAGAGGTGTTTCTCGCTGTCACACGCTTCTCCCTCGCCCCGTAATTGCCTTCGCCGGCGCTTGTGGGGCGGGACATTGCCCAATGAGCCCGTTGCCCGGGGCCCTCGCTGGCCGCTGGCCGCAGCCTGCGATGGAGGCGGGCGGGGCTCCATCGCGGTGGAGCAGAGGCAGAGGATGACACAGGTGGTTTTCGCCACGTCGACTGCCCGTTCGGCCAGACAATGAGGGTCAGCCGCCATGGTGGAGATGTCATGTGCCAATAGGGCGATGTTATTCATAGCAGCCTCTTGCTGCATCATACACTGATGCGCTCTGTCTTTAAGCTTGGCCGTCAGCTGGTCTTTGGGAGTGGGGCAGCGGTCGCTGAGCCCCGGCTTCACTCCAAAGACAGCACACAGAGCGGGATCGAGCGGCGGAACCGCCCTGTAACCCTGGTCTGTCAGACCCTCCGTCTTCGTGACCTGGATAAATGTTTTCACTGGGGCCCAGAGCTTTCCGGGCTCCACCACAGCCCCACGGGTCGGGACGGGTGGGGCGTGTCGTGGCCTCGAGCCCCCAGATGCCATGCTGCTGGTCTGGGCGTTGGGGGGACTGAGGCATGGGCACCGCAAGGCCAAGGTTTGCGGCTGCCCTGGCGATAATGCCCGGTAGCTCTGCCACCAAAGCTCCAACCACTGGAAGTGAGGTGGCGGCAGAGACGGGCAATGCTGCCGCCCCGGGCTCCGACCTCTCAATTCAGAGAGGGGAAGCCGGGGGAGACACCCCCTCCTCGTCGCGGTCGGAGTCGTCTGACCCCGAGCACACAAGGAGAGAGAGGGCATCGTCGAGCGGGACAGTAAAGTCGGTGATACCTTCAGCAATGATATCCATCTAATTATGCTACAGGATCGTCCTGAAGAAAATGGGAGCAGAACGTCCGCCGTGGGGGGGACTGCGGACGTGATTGAGGCCCACGCTGTTGGTGGGCGGGGATTATACATTTTTCAGTGCTACGGCTCGTGCCTAGGGAAAACCCAATAGCGATAGCCTTAAAAGGCGAAGCCTATATGACATAGAACTAAGAGCGAGTGATGCTCTTATTCCCGCTCTCCTTGCTTGACAGGTCCCCCGATGTTAACGCTGAATTTCATACATTGAATTTCGCAGCTGACTTTGGCATGTGGAATTTGGGGACGTTGAAAACATTTAAGTAGAATTTTTTAAGTTTAATATTTGATTGTGAATTCTTTAAAGGGGACCTATTATGCTTTTTCGACTTTTATGACCTATAAACGTTGTTATAATGATTGATAGTCATGTTTAACCATGCTAAAGTGTCAAATAATGACGTACATGCATTTCGACGTATTCCATGCTGACAGTCTGGGGTGGCTGTGCAGAGCGCTAAACACTCGGGACAACGTTTGCGATTCACTTGTTCACATTTCCGGGAAATCATCTACGTAGATGCACTCCTGCTACGCCCCCATATGCCTGGTCAAACTGCCCGCGCGCGCGCTTCAAGGAAGGTAACCAATCACAACGGAGTTGGGTTGGCAGGAGGGGGGCGAGGGGGCGGAGAAGGGCGAAACCGAGCGTTGACAGAGAATGCTGAAAGCGCCCAGATGAGAGGAAGAGTTTCCCGAAAATCAACATCGTTTTTTGTGTATGGTTAAACATGACTATCAATCATTATAACAACGTTTATAGGTCATAAAAGTCGAAAAAGCATAATAGGTCCCCTTTAACATTGAAAAATAAAGCTGAGAATTGATATTGAAAATGGAAAGATCTAAATTTAGAGGAAAAAAATCCAGATACGTTATTTCAATGCATAAATATTCAGTGCTTAGAATTCAATGGCTTTTTATTTTCAAAATCCAATGGCACAGATTTACTTCCGTATGTATGTGAGAGAGAATTTTTCAGCTGTGTATGTGAGCACATTTTACTAATACGTGTGAAAGCATTCCGCTAGTCTATGTAAAAGGTTTCACTAGTTTTTATGCAAGCTTTGGTTTCATATGTGTGTGAGAGGAAATTTTTCAGCTGTGTATGAGAATATTTTACTAGTATGTGTGAAAGCATTTCAGTAGTCCATGTAAAAGGTTTCACTAGTTTTTGTGAAAGCTTTTCAGTTGTGTATGTTAGCGTATCATTTTTCAGTTGTTTGTGTGAGTGTTTCAGTTGTGTATGTCAATGCTTTTCACTTGTATGTGTGTGAGGATTTCAGTGAAAACGGAAGGCGTTTCAGTGAAAACGGAGGGCGTTTCAGTTGAAACGGAAGGTGGTTGAAAAAAAAAGCGTGCAATTCAGACAAATAATCGACAGACATGCTATAGACACAGGCGCTAAACTGATGTCTGCTCAACAACAGCCTACAGGTAGCCTATCAGAAGCAGCTGCATTACTCAACAATATATTGGCCTCAGCGGAGACCATCAGAACCCTGTCGAATGCCACAACAATCGGGCAGCAACCGAATGTTTTAATGCCATGTGTGGACACGGACAGTCAGCTAGCATCGATGTTCTCATCTCGCCAGCGTAGCAGCTTGCCACTGGCAGGTGCAGCTCAAGCCATGAGAGAATGTGCACCACGTTATCAAGCGCAGCAGTGCTTCGGCGGATGGACATCAGGCACACAGAGAAAAAGGTAATTCGGAAGATTTTGAAATTATCTTTCATTTGTTTCCGAGTTTAACTTGGGTTCCCAGACGTCCCGATTTTGAGTTGCATGTCCCGAGTCCCAGCAAAAGCCTGTTTGGACGCTAAAATGTCCCGGTTTTCACAATCCACTATGAAATGTCCCCTTTTGTCCGCGATTACATAGTCAACGTGGTCTTATTATAGCCCGATCATTAATTAAAAGTGCATGAGGGAGCGCACTGCCACAAGCTGTGACTGAAGATATTTGCAACATGTTGTGTTTGTTTGTATCCCTTTTCATCATTTACAAAGACAGCACATTTTTCTTCTGCTACTTGAATAAAATATTTACAATTTAAATTAGCCTATTTAAAATTGAAAGAATATTTAATGTTCTGCGAAGTAAAGGGCACTTGCAGCCTCTCATCAGAGGCTGCATTACCCCTACTTACAGCGTCCCTGTCAGTACACAACGGGAGTCGACGTCTTTATTTTAATTGTGTTTTGGGGACTACTGAATTTGTGATAAAACAAAGAATAAATGTAATTTTAAGGCTGTTTTCATGTAGCCTAGTTACGTTCTTATTTCAGAGCTAGGGCACAGCAGCATAACCATTTCAACAAGGACATAATACTACTCGCAAATCCATCATGGGGAATAGTGTACAAACAAGGTGCAAGATTACGGCTACACAAACATGGCCACACCCTCAGTGCCTTTGAATTCCAGAAGGCCTGGGTCCACCAGATTGTTATAGAACTCATCAGGGATGGCTTCGGTGAGCACATTCCGGAGGATGTCAGGTAAAGGCCTATTTTTTTCTTCTTAATTTGTATGTTTAACATAATAATCTTTATTTATAGACCATTTAAAAACAATCAAGTAACACCAGCGTACAACATATTGTTAATCTAATCTAAAAGCATTTTTGTTATAATATCCCCATCTTCTTTGTAGCATCCAGTTACTAATGGCTTGTGGCAATAAACTGGTGTCCCCTAAGATCCAGGAGGGACATGAGCTGAATGGGATGTTAATCCATAAGGTTTATGTAACCAAAGCCCTGCATGTGAGACCATAAAGGAACTTTTTAGTAAGTTAGCTTGTTGTTGTTTACCACTTAATAAATTACGCAAAATATATAAATATCCTTTGAAAATGAAGTATACAGTTTATTGCTTGCTTAATTTCAAATCTTTGCTTTTGATATTCGATATGCTGCTATTGATATTTGAATTTTTCCTTTCTTTGTTTAAGACTGACTCGGAAGAAGAAAATGAACTTTCCCACGTCATTACCTCATCAACGTCAACGTCAAGCATGCTTGCAACTGCTGAGGACAGTGATGATGATGGTCATGTAGTTGATGGTCTGCAAGTCCACATAGGCATTAGGGTGACCACCTGCTAATAAGCCCAAGGGGGGACAAGGGGTATGTTTCGGGGGGACAATGGGGGACACTGCCTGGTGCGGCGGTGCCCCCACCTCACGGGCAGACTCACTGATAGTGGTTTACCCATTTCTAGCACATACCACCTTACATGATATATAAAAAATGCCCTATTCCCCTAAACATGTGTAATTACTGATGTATGCTCATGAATAGGCCAACCAATGTGTATTTTTTTCTAAATAAAGATTCAGAATACTTTGAACATTCAATGAATTGACACACAGATGCACTTCCACTCACGATTTACTTTAGCTATTTAATTGTATTTATTTTTCATTACAATTTATTCACTTTAAATAAATTCTAATGTGAAATTATAGGATTAACATCGTAGTTGCTCAACACCACAGGAACAGTTAAAAAAAAAAAAAAAAAAAAAAGTCTTAACTCACGACTCCAGAGGTTCACGGAACGAGAACGGGGAGGAAGGATGGTGAACTTGCATGTTAGTAAAGGCAGGCGCAGGAAAAAAAAATGTTCAGTGTTCTGGGGACATCTTTAGGACTTTGGGGACACCTTTGGGACTCAAACCTCTTCACCAGCATCTGAATCAAATAAGGAAGAAAGATAGACAGAATTAAAGCAACATTCATTTTATAAGCTTCCAAATGGTTTTCCAGTATAGACAGAGGAGTGCAAACCCATCACCATCACAAGGTTACAACAATACAAAATGGTGCCAAGATACAATCCTATGAAAAACAATGACATATTTTGACCTAAAAGGCTACTGTTTCCGTAAAGTGACACATTTGCACATCAATCTTCATCTTAGACAAATGGGGTCTTACATAACTAGGTTTCTACTTTCTTGAACTTGTATTTCTTGTTGGAGCGTGCAGCATTGAGGAGAACCTTCTCTTTCACTACATAAGTGTAGAAGTCCTTGCAACTGAATGTGAAGTTGCTCTTCACCTGGATTTCTGACTTGATGAGGTTTACCGAACATCTGTTCCTTGTGTCCGTCCAGCATCCTGTCATCAGTGAAAAGACCCTCTCCACTGAAGCATTGGTGATTGGTACACTCAAGAGGAAAGAAGCTAATGCTGTCATGTTTGGTGTGTGTGTGTGTGTGTGCTTGAGTAAGGTGGCCCACTTCTCCACGGCTGGAGCTCCAGACTGCACGATGGCCTGTTGGTGTGGCAGAACGACACAATACTCATCATATAGCGCATCCATGTCCAACTTCTTGTTTAGCTGCAGGACCGCTACAGCTTCACAGAGATGGGAGAAGTTGAATGGGCTCTTCTTTAGTGCCAGGCTAGCCAATTTCTTATGGTAGTTGGAGTCTGAGAAGTCATAGCGCTGCTCCAGGTAGGTGAGAGAGGACTGGTAGAAGTTGCACATGTCCTCTTTGAGCACAGCTGCCTGTAAGTCTGGAAACTGCTGGAGGAGTACATCCGTCTGGGCCCCAAAGAAACCATCACTCTGTCGTAGCTGCAGCTTGGTTTTTAGGGTGAACATCATATCGTAGCGCTCACAGACAGTCCCATCTTCTCGCTCCAGCACCAGCACAGTGTCGTGGAAAATCTTCAGCGCATTGCTGAGGAAGGACAGGTAAACCTAAAAGACGTAAAGAGAGTCAATGATCCTGTGTGCTGGCACTGTTTGCATTATCATAATTTCTCTAATCCCTGTTTCATGTAATAATACTTAGATGAAAAAAAAACGTTGAGTGCTATTAAAGTGAATTACCTGTAGATCCAGGGGGTTGCCTTCACCATCCTGGTCATCCTTGAACAGCCGCCATAGTGACTTTGGGCACCCGTCCTCTCCCAATGAGAGAAAGTAGGTCTTGATAGGAGCCCAGCTGTCGTGAAGCCTCTTCACTGCAGGACACAAGCTCAGCCATCTTGTGGGCACATTTCTAAGCAGGGACTGGTACTCTATCTCCACAAAGGTGTGAATTGACTTAAGTTCCTCAGTGCGTTTGGCAGATGAGGAGAAGTGGCTAAAGGTCTTGTTAACGACATTTTCAATGTTGATATTAAGCCGATCTCCTGCGTGTTTTGCACTGTTGTGAACGATGTGGGCCACAAAGTTTGCCTTCAAAATGCAATTGTTCTCTTTCAGTTTCTGGAAGACAGAGTTGTATCTCCCGTAATTCACACTAGCATTGTCAGCGGAATACGCAGATATCATGTCTAGACCCAGTCTGTTTTCCTCCAGCTTGGTGACTATCTGGTTGTGGATCGCGGCAGATGTTTCATCACTGTCATCATAAAAATCAAGGACCTTCGTCTGTACTCCCAAGTCTGGCGTCCAGTAATGCACTGACAGTGGGAAGAGCTTGGTGGTCCCATGATTGGAGGCGTCTGAAGCCACTGAGAAGAATGGCGTGTGGGCTGTGGGGACACACACACAGATGGGGTGAACTTAAAAGAGATTCTCTAAAAACGGATTATTATAAAAAATAAAAGATACTGCTTTACTGTTTTGATCATTATTGATTTTATATAAATATGATCTATAGAAATATTTAGACTTTTTCAAAAATTATAGTTTTGTTTAGTTTGGGAGATAACGAATAGTGAAATGTTGACTTTTAACATACCAGCAGAAGAAGATGATTAGCTAACAATAGCTAGCTAATGTTACACAAATAGCTAACACACAACAATGTTACATCCATGAACATAACTTTAACTTTACCTTTGGTTGTGCTCGTTGCTCATTCAGTGGTCTTCTGAGGACTTTCAAGCAATCTTCGACGGAGGCAGGGGCAAGTACATCCGTGACAATGGCTTCTGCCTTCGTCCGACCACAGGCCATCCTCTTGGCAATGTCCGAGTCTGGATAAATCGTTGGGGCTAGCTTTGTGCCACAACCTCCTGCTCGATATGATGTAGCGTGTTGGACAGTGTGATACACACTCGTCACCTCTGCAGCAGTCACTTAGTCAGCTAGAAAGTCGTTTTTAGGTCGGAGGAAAGCATTGCTGAGTTCTTCAAGGAAAGTGATCGAATCCAAAGGAATAGCTTTAAAGAGACTTTATTTAGTATAAAGTATTTTCGGTATGGTAAACTGATACTCTGAAGCAAAGAGAGATTGAAGATGTATTCTAAGCATGTGCGAGTATCTCCTAGCTGATCAAAAACATTAACCCATGATGTATGTCTAATAGCTGCCGGAAGATTCTGAAGACAATGCTCGATCTGTAGGCTGTTATGGTCTGAACAGCGCGGTCCGGAAGTAGTGAGGGGAGCCGATGTGAGGTAACCCTCGGCTTTCTCGCCTGGTCTGTGGTGCTGCCTTCTGTGGCTAAAGTATTTATTACAGCCTTCAGTAAGGTCTTGCTCCCCTTGTGGCTATGTATGGTATTTACGGCTTATATGTTTGGTCCTGCTTCATTGGGTCTATGTGTGGGTAGCTTAGATTCTTAAAATACGTAACAGCATCCATAGATTGGATGTCTCTTTCTGTTGGACACGTTTCTTGTGAGTCTCCGTGAGTCTGTGTCGTTTGCAGAGGTGTCAAAAGTATTCACATTAATTTCTCATACTAGCATTTCAAAATACTACTGTAGAAGTTGAAGTATCAACTCAAGCTCGAGTAAAAGTATAAAAGTACTTGTTTCAAAACTACTTAAAGTATTAAAGTATAATGCAAGGGGAAAAAAATGCCATTAAGGACTAAAGCTTAGGCCGTGCCACAGGGGCCTATAGAATTACAATCAGCTTTTTTGCCAAGTATGCTCACACATACAAGGAATTTGGTCTCTGCATTTATCCCATCCGTGAATTAGTGACACACACACAGCACACCTCTATTGCACACTGCCCTACTTCTCCCAAAAATACATTTTTCCAAAGGCCATCTAATGACTATAATGTTAATGTTGAAAAAATTGGGATGCACCTGTTTCAGACACATTTATGCCCATTGATAATGAACGCATATTAATACAATGCAAATACATTAAAGAACCATATATGTGTACTACTGAGCCTTAACATGTGTTTCATGGAGCAGAAGATATGATGACTAGTTCCCTGTAAGTATTGGAATGGTGCAGTCAAACTTCAAAGGCATGTTATCAAAAGCCTTTATTGGGAATGTAAATGTATGTATCCAAGCTTAGCTGCAGGAATGTAAGATGTAACGAGTAAGAACTTGCCGAACTGGGACGCACCATAACAAATCAGCAGTGCCCAGCTGACGGTGCTAACCAAACTTTTGCTAGTGATTAAACATTTCCTGAAAAAAAAAATATATATCTACATCAGCATTTACATCAGCATTTACATCTGTTAAGCACAGACCATGCAACAAAAAGTTACCAATATGCTTTTTCAAATTAGATGGCGAGTTTTTGAAAGCCATTAGCTCATGGTACTTGGGTGCACAGAGCTTGCAGCGCATTTGAAATGAGTTGTTTTTGCATCCAACCATTTCAAAAAATTCTTCCAGGTACGGCCCGGGATGTAGAAGGGTTGCCTGGTCTTCTTGGCTACCAACCTCCTCACTAGTACTTGGTTGGGACATTTCGCTCATCTACGTCTGCTATTTTGTAGCTGGAATGTGGCGCGATTTACGTCATGTCAGAGAATGTAGACGGGCTCTGGTCATGCGCAGGTGCCATGGATCGCGTGTTAACCAATAGGGAGTCAGAATGCTATATGTTTCTATTCTCATCCAACCAATCAAATTCACTCTATCCGATGGCGCGAATTATCTGGATAGGTTTTTTTGTTCGTGTTTTTTTGAACGCCGGCAGAATAAAAACAAGCCGAAATTAAATAGGAGTAATGAGGTCATTCTTAAAAAGTAAGGAGTATAAAGTACAGATAAGTGCGTAAAAATGTAAGAAGTAGAAGTAAAAAGTAGGCTGAAAAATAATTACTCCAGTAAAGTATAGATACCCAAAATTTCTACTTAAGTAAGGTAAGGAAGTATTTGTACTTCGTTACTTGACACCTCTGGTCGTTTGACATCGTATTCCCCTCCATGTCCGATTGAGAAGGACGTTTTGCAAAGGTCACAAAAAGCCCTCTCGGTATCCCCCTCAACATCTTTCAGCCACAAATATAAATTTTCCCAGTCTTTCTTGTACCCACACCTTCTCACCTTTTTTATTGGAATTGGCAGTGCCTCAGACTCAGTCTCTTCCGCCATTTTTCGAATTGGAAAGCGCGCGTCTAAAAGTTCCTTCCCAGTGTGTGTCTGGTATGCACGTGCGTGCGCTGTCATGACAACAACGAAAAAGTTGACAACAACCTAGTCAGCAGTTCAACTGAGAGGTGGGTGTGGCAACAGTAGTGTGCTGAACTGTCAAGTAATGTTCGTTTGGCTGCCTGGGGCTCCAGGATTAGGGTTGCCAACCGTCCCGGATTGTGCGGGACGTCCCGTATTTCGGAAGATTTTGATTTGTCCCGTACGGTACAGCTCCTGTCCCGCATTTCGATCACAGCCTCGTCGGCCTTGTCAAGTTGTCAATGGCCATATAGGCTACTAAACCAAATAATATTTAAACTAGTGCTGTCAAGCGCTTAAAATATTTAATCGCGATTAATCGCATTAATGCCATAGTTAACTCACGATTAATCGTGATTAATCACATTTTTTTTTAATGATAAATATCCCTTCATTTCTTTGTCCCATTAATTTTTCTCATTTTAATGCTCTAATCAACATGGAAAAGTGCATCGGCTTGCCTTGTGCAAATGTTTTTTTATTGATAACAACATTGGCATATACTGATCAAAACAGGACGATACAAAAAAAAAGCCTATAGTGCAATTAAACGATGAACATACAAACATACTGCCTTGAACATAGCAGTCAGGCTACTGCTTCTTTGTATTTGAGCCAAAGAAAAAGAAAAAAATTAATAAAAATTAATAAATAATAAATTGCGTTAATCGCGCGATAAAAAAATTAACGCTGTTAAAATTGGTTTGCGTTAACGCCGTTAATAACGCGTTTAACTGACAGCACTAATTTAAACCAAATAATACTGAAAACCAAATAACATTATTCTAGAGCGGAACATAGTAAACCAAATAATATTATTCTAGAGCGGACCTTTTCTTTAAACGCGCCAAAACTCACGCAAGTTGCTATGGTTACGGTGTGCGGTGGGTAGAGTAGCTGGCCACTGAGCTGTCAAATTGAGCAGTGAACCTCCCAAAAAAAAGAGACTGCAGCTATAAAAAAGAGTGGGAACAAAAAAGGTTGTGGGTTAAACCTGTTAGCAACGACGAAAGGAATGTATTTTGCACATTATGCCAGAGAGAATTTGCCATAAGCCATGGTGGCGAGAACGATATAGTTCGCCACGAAAACTCAGACGTGCCCAAAAAGGCTGTGCTAGCCAAAGGAGCTAGCAACACATTCTTCGCCTCATCTATGGCCGAAAAAGATAAAATTGCAGCAAGTGAGGTAACTTATGTATATCATACCATCAAACACGGCCTCAGCTATAACAGCACTGACTGCGCTGTGAAATTAAATGAGACTGTATTTCAAGACTCATTAATTGCCAAGAAAATGCACTTGGGGAGGACCAAAGCTGAGATGATCTCAGTGAACGTCTTAGGACCAAGTACTGTGGGGAAAATTGTGACTTGCCTTTCTCCAGCCGAAGGTGAGCCCGTATATTTTTCAATTGCCAGCGAAGCCTTGAATAAGGGAAATAGAAATTTTTTTCCAGTATGCATGAGGTATTTCTCTGTGTCCGATGGTGTGCAATCCAAGCTTCTTGACTTTTATGAAGACAGCGATGAAACGGCAAATGGCATACACCAAGCTCTAACGACCTGCCTGGAAAAGTATGAGCTGAATATTAGAAACATCACTGCCTATTCAGCCGATAATGCGAATGTTAACTATGGGAAACATCACTCTGTTAACCAATTAATCAGCAGCGCAAACGATGGCATTCTGAAAGCGAATTGCCCGGCCCACATCGCTCATAATGCCTGCAAGCACGCCAGCGATCAGCTGTCAGTGGACATAGAGACCATTGTCTTGAAAATATATAGCCTCTTCTCAGTGTCTGCCTCTCGAAGGGAGGAATTGCGTTCATTTTTTGCATTTGTCTACATAGAGTGGCATGAAATCCTGCGTCATGTTTGCACACGATGGCTCTCTCTTCATCCAGCTGTCAATCGTCTCCTAGAAACTTGACCTGCTCTTACCTCATATTTCAGGTCCCTTGGGGAGAACTGTCCAGTGGCATTGAGGAAAACGTTTGAGGAGGAAGTTAACACAGACACAGCTGAGATATATCTGTGCTTTTTCCACAATGTGGGATGTGTTTTCGATCTACTTGTTAAGAAGCTAGAATTGACAGATCTCTGCATCAAAGATGTGTATGAAGAAGTAAAACAATTCAAAATGAAGATGCTCCAGAGGAAACAAGACAGTGTTTTTGGATTCCAGACCAAGAGGCTGATGGAGAAACAGTTGCCAGCACAGAGGTCCAAGATACAACAAGACTTTGTGAAGTTTTATGACTCAGTCATTGCATACATTAGCAAGTGGTTCGACTTCTCATCAGACAATGTAATGGTGAAACTGACACCAATTGGCCTGTATGATGAGCTCTCCTTTCCTGACCTGGAGCAGATGGTGGCTGCAATAAAACTGACAGACAGAATCAACATGGATTAGCTGCATGAAGAGTTCTGTGCTAGCCGTGAGGTAATCCAGAAAGCTACAAAAGATACCACAAAATCCACCAGTGAGAAATGGGTGGCAATTTTCCAAAATGTGGGAAAAGACAAAATGACCAACATGTTCAAGATTGTCTCATTTGTGCTCAGTGTGCCAGGCTCAAATGCCTTTGTTGAGAGGATCTTCTCACTGATGGCTAATAAATGGTGGAGAAAGAAAGAAACAGATGCAGCACAGAGCTGATCAAAAATGAACTTCTAGTTACTGTCAACTGTGACTTGTCCTGCTCAGTCAGGAGTAGCAAGAAATATCCGCAGTAGCCTAGATGGTGAGTCTTATTTTGATTGGTTTGCTTGTTAATTAATTGCAATTTCCTATGTATGCAATTCCCACATATAGCCTTACACTAGATAACTTCATAGATTAAGGGCAGTATTTCTCAAACTAATTTAATAATTTGTTTCTGTAATTTACTGCAGGGTAAGGGGAGGTCCATGAGACAGTTGAGTGGGGATAGAAACGGAGAGACAGACAACAAAGACGCAGACAACTGGATAACAGAGACACACACAGACAAGACAATAGTAAGAAACAACAGAAAGAGGTCAGGATAGCAACACCAAAAAAATGTATGAAAGACAGTTAGGACAGATGGACAATAAGAAAAATGTTCTACACCCTTTGTAATTGTAAAAGTTGTAAAATGTTTATATATAACCTACATAAATGTCTGTCTTTCTTCAAAATGCTATTTCCCCCCAAAGTGGTGCATTCATATAGGCCCTAGCTTTCATGACCCAGATTATAGCACTTATTTTGTGAAAAGACAGAAATTCGTTTTTTAAAGGCCAATCATTATTACTGTGAACCATCCAAGCAAGTACAGAAAGGGTTTGTCCTTTCTTTGAAATTAGTAGGTTTATGTTAGGCACGCGTGCGCGCATGCACACGCACACCTGGAAGAAAGTGTCCTGCATTTGAGGTTGAGAAAGTTGGCAACCCTATCCAAGATATAGAGAGCGACCAACTTTTGACACAGTCTCAATTTGCGGGACGCAGGGTTGGGCATCAAAATACTGTGTGCGCACGCGCTACGCGTGACGGGTGGTCACCCTAACAGGCATGCGCAGCCATGGCACCACAAGGCCTGGTACAAGTTTCAGCAGTCATACTAACCCAACTAGCAGAGATATTGAAAACAGCTCTGGTACCAACCATGTGCTTTTATGAGACCTAGAGCAATGGAAGGAAGAGATGGCAACCCTCGCACTAGCAGTGATAATGAAAACAGCTCTGGCACCAATCACGCCACCAGCAGTGCTGTTATGAGACCTAGAGTAATGAAAGGAAGTGATGGCAACCGTGGCAATAGTGGTCTTGATGAAGACTACTCTTCATATTTATCACTTGTGGCTACCTTTCCTGACGATTCTTCAGATGATGAAGATTTAAACCAGGCAATAATTGCCAGTATGGACGGTCAAATGTGAGTAGCACACACAGGATGTGAGCTTGCCTTTTCATTTTAAGATTATTGTGACATACACATTTTGGATTAATTGGTTGCTTATGACCAAAGATTTCACAAAATACTGGTCACATTATTGTGTTTCTGATCATTATTATTTTTGGTGTTGTCTTTATAGTGCAGAAAAGGTCCCGGTTGAAGAGATACTGCTGGAACTGTCAAACAATGTTAGCTCAAAACAGCGGTGCAATTTAATATAAATCGAACCGCAATCTGGGAGGGAGCCATACGGGGCTTCCAAAGGGTATCTTATGACCCCAACTTGATGATCTTTGTAAAATTCTCAGATGACATGGGGAAATTTGAGGAAGTGGGTTGATTTAGGAGGGCCAAGGAGGGAATTCTTCATGCTGCTCATGGAGACCATTACCAGGTCACGTATGTTTGAGGGAAAAGAAAACAGCAAGAACTTGGCTCTTGACAGTACTGGTAAGGACCTGCTTTAATAATATTACGCCATTTTAATCCATGGTGATTGAAATCCATGACTTTATGTAGTAGTGAGTCTTTATGTATAATATTTCCTTCCTTGTATTCCATTGTTTTACAGCTCTAAGAGAGGACTGGTACTACACAGCTGGCAGAGCCATTACAGTAAACTTGGTACATGGCGGTCCACCACCAAACTTCCTCTGACCAACCCTTTTTTCTCAGCTGGTTGATGGTTCAGCAAATCCTGTCCTAGAAGACATAGCTGACACGGAACTCTTGGAAAAAGCCAAAAGTCAGTTGGTAGTTAGATCTTAAATGTTACATTGTATTAGAATTAGGTTACATTACAATGTTCTCTTAGTATTTTGTATGTTGAGAGGGAGTATCGGTCCAGTCTAGGGTGCCCATTGTTGAATTACCTTGAAATGCCCATCCCTACTTCATTCAACATCTTAATAATAACTTGTGACCATTAAGTATCCTCCATAACAAGCCATTCTGCTGCTCCTTTGATGCTAGGTATCTGAAAGTACAACCCTTGAGGACCTTGAGAAGTCTATGGCACCTCTGCTTGACTACTTGGCCAATGCAGGATGTCTGAGGCCAATGCAGTCAATAAGAGACAGGGATCTGCTGGTAGATGAAATTGTCATGTTTTAGGTCATCCATAGGTGCAAGGTACATTTCAAAGGCAGGCAGTGCTGATTCTTTACAGTCAGGTTAATCAGAAAAGGCTTCCGAATTTTACCTGTGTGTGTGTGTGTGTGTGTGTGCGTGTGAGCATGTGCATGCGTGCGCTTGAACCACAACAACATGGCATTTATATGTGAGAAGATGACATAACGTTGAATACACTGTGGTTAATACACGGATGTGGTCAATGCATGGTTTTGCCTTAGAAAACTACATAAGATAGTGTCATGCGGTTTATATATAGTGCGGTTAATAGTCAGGAAATTACGGAAGTAACCCTGATTTAAATTCTGCTAAATGAATATAATTGTTCCATGTTCTTTGCACAGATTCTGTGAAGGCCTCAAAACAATTGGGGTTCTGGAGAAAATAAGAAGGCATCCACACAGCTTTCGTCCCCTGTTCTGCTTTCAGCCAAGCATACTTGACGGCTGACCAGGTGGAAGATCTTTTTAACATTCATCTGTCTCTGGAAGTTGAGTAACAGAACTGCTGAGGAGACAGTTGTCACCTACTGGAGAGACAATCTCCAGGATTCAGAAGGTAATTGACAGTTTACTGTGCATCTATCTTTTCTTTCTTTTAGAAAACATAGCTATATCACAAAAACATTATAGCTTAAACGTCTTTATTCTATTATTGTATTATTGTCACGTAGCACCATGAGATTGTTGAAAGATGAAAGGTGTGTAAGAAATTCATTAGCTATTCATTTCTTTTATGCTTTGGTTTTGAGAAGTAAAATTTTCTTATTGGACAATTTATTCAGTATCAGCAGACGTTATGGTTTAGTATTTAGCTTAGATGTTGTCATATACACTTTATTTGGACCAACTACCAATTATGTTTTTCTGTTTTTATATAAGAAGAAGGGCCATCCAAACTACAAAAGACTTTGGCCTTTGCAACTGAAGCGTCTATGCATGGGCGTCAGTTTGGTTTGAAATGTGCTGGGGACAGAGACATTCGGAAGTGCATTTTCAGAAGTGCTGGGTACAATGAGGATGCACTCTTTTTTCTCTCTTTAGTGCCGGTAATGAAAGGTTCTGAAATACGGCATACCCATGTAGCTAATTTCTAAGGAATAAAATGTATACATAATCTGTCTGGCACGTTTTATGAAGAAAACGTTTCCAAAAAGCATCGGACATTTGACCCAATATGTTCTGCTCCATGTATCCAATGTTGACAACGTGACATGACATGGCTAAGCTAACAACATAAACAAGAGGTGCTAGGAAAGTATATTAACTGCGCGTTTCAGTTCAGAAGGCCCAAACGTGTGGCTACACACAGCACTAAAAAAGTCGTCAAGATTGAAAAAGAAAAAAATATTTGTTGCATAGCAGAACGCTGTATCATATCATGGGCTGGCTGTTCTCAATACACAACATGCATTCCATCCAATCTAGCCTACATCAGGCCTTCTGACCAAAGCTCAGGCACTCCCCCCCACAATTATTCCAGAATTCAAGGAAAGCAAGAATGACCAAAAGTCACTTTGTGTCAACAAGAGACTGACTCCACCGACTATCAATTGCAAGTTGCAATTGATAGCCGACAACTTTGGTGCAAAAAAACCAAAAGACCTCGCCACAGCACCAGCAAATCTTAAGCAATAAATATTGCGTCTTACCTTTATTTATGTGGCAGTGGTCTGCAGATGCATCCCATGGTGTAGCCTACCACATCCATTTAGTTCTGATACTGATACTGTCCATGGTACTAGCAAGCTGCTCAGGTGCTTTTACCTATGTATTCAGGCTAAAATGACTTGATTGTCTGATGCCTCATCGTCCCAGCCAAAGAGTATTGGTATTATTAGTAATGGCTACTTGCCAAATCGAAAAAATAACTTCACACAGTGCGTCTTTTTCCAATGTATTTGTTATCATTCGTAGCGTTGATCAGCAGAGAAATTGTTTGCCAAAGTCGTTCAGCATTCCACTGCATTGAGAAGAGCCGTTTAATAAACAAAAATAATTGACAGCTGAACGTTAGGAAGGCCCATGCAAGTGAATGGAGCAGTCTACAACATTGAGAAGAGCCGTGTAATAAGTAAGGGATAATGTATAGAACGCCGGTCATTATCGGGAAAATAAACCCAGACTGAAGGGGCTTATTTTCGATAATGACCGGCGACGTTCTATACATTATCCCGCTTATTACACAGCTACTTGCCAAAACGAAAAAATAACTTCACATGGTGTGTCTTTTTACAATTTATTTGTTACCAGCATTCGTAGAGTTCATCAGCAGAGAAATAGTCTGCAAAAGACGTTGACGTCGCTTAGCAACCGAAGACGCTGGGGTTGAAAAGTTACCGGACTACTTGAGGAGTGATACCAAAGACGTCATTAGAGGCAAAAAGTCCTTTGTTTTCTTTGACAGCAGTCAATTATACTTAGCAACGGTGAATTATCAAATATAATTTGACGCCGGAAGTTGTGAAGAGCCCATGCAAGTAAACGGAGCGTTCCACAGCATTGAGAAGACCCGTGTAATAATCCATAATAATTCAAGTCGGTTATTTGTTTTTTTTACAAGTGGTGGGTACAAAATTAATCTTGACGAAATCTGGTGGGGACACGTCCCCAGCGTCCCCGGCTTAATCAACGCCTATGTGCCTGTGGAACCACCTATTGGCTTTTCCCCAGCTCCCTCTGTCCAGTTCATTCATAAAGGAGATGACAACTTCTCCTCTACACCAATGTTCCCGATGAGCAACACATGTGTTAACTGCATCAAGTTGGCCCTACTTGTGTCATACCATCTGTTTAAGGCAGGGGTTCTCAAAGTTTTGACAGCTGAGGGCCAATTTAGGAACCCAAAATCTAACGCCGTCAGCATCCCAGTGGTAAAAAAAAACATTGCACGTGGACCTCTGGGAGTGAGGTCAAGTGAGGTCTAAATCACGAAACTGAGATTCATCCTTTCAAAATAATGTACAGTCGGATTAAAACTAAAACATTTATAATTGTTTCAAATGTTTAATTGAAAGCTAGAGAGAGTCGACTTTTCTCTTTATATTTATTTATTTTTGTTTAAATTAATATTGATATAATAATCTGTATGTCATTGCGGGCCGCGAGGAATGTTTCTGCGGGCTGCCATTGGCCCGCAGGCCGCACTTTGAGAACCAATGGTTTAAGGAGAAGTTTGACTTTGCATTAGGAAACACATATGGGTTTGGCAGGGACTATATCTCAGTCAGTGTGTCTTGGAAAAAGTTAAAAAGGACAGCCTTGCCTTGCCTTCCATTTCTGAATGCACACTTTACCTTAAAATGATATTGCATTTGCATTTTTTTTAGTGAGTATTGCCTCATGATGCATTTTATATTTCCAGTTTTAAAACCAGTTAAAACAATGTTAACCTTTCATTTTTAACATGTCTCGTTATCATACTGTTTCATATCAACAAAGTTACATTGTGAAGCCAAGTTACATTGTGCAGCCAGCATTTGCTTAATAATATTAATTAAAACAAAAAAAACGTTGTCTATTTTAAGGGTAAGGTCCAATTTTGAAGGTCCAACTAAGTTGTAAAAACTTAACATAACTTGCTTGTCACTGGAACAAATGTAGAAGCGAGGAAAAACATTTATCCCATGCTTCCCATCATTTTCAAGTGGATTCACTTGAGCACTCTAGTGCCGCGTTTTCACTGCAGGGTGCGGAACGGATCGGATCGCAAAGGTGCGGTAGGGAGGGGGCGGTATAGCCCAGCTCAGTTCCGAGGTCGCGTTTCCACTGCCGACAACACCCTTTGTGGTAGGCCGGATGTCGATCGCCGCGGCAGCTACGTAAACATCGTAAACAACGTCTTCCTCCCCAAGAATGCAGACGAACGTCTCCACCTCCTTGTTCGCCCAAGCAAGCGTTTTACGCGACATGTTAATTGTAAAGAATAATACCTCGAGGCTACTGTTTGTTTGTTTTTATCCCCGCGTCACCCGGAAGTGATGATTCTGTCGACCAATCAACGGAGGGGGTGTGTAGCTAGAATTTCCCGGGACCCTTTCAGGCGTCTCGTCTCGTTTTCGGTACCCCAACGGAGGAGTCCCGAGAACGAGGCCGGAACGGGTACGGCAAAGTCCGGGTCACGCCCACTTTTGGCGGTGGAAACGCGACCCGATCCGCACCTTTGCGATCCGATCCGTTCCGCACCCTGCAGTGGAAACGCGCAGGCTCTCCTGACCACAATTGTTGGACTCTTCTCTCTGCAGTGACTCAATGCAGTGTAGTGCATCAGTAAAAAAAACTTGCCACATCATCTCCATTGCCCCTCACCTCAAAAAATAAACTTTGGACTTGAAAAACAAAGAGGATCAGATGAACATACATTGTAGTTTAAGTACCAGATCTTCACACTTCAGTACACTAGTACCCGATCTTCTCATGCAGTTGCTTCGGTTAGGCTACCTGTAGGCTGTTGAGCAGACATCAGTGATTTACCAACCACCTTCCTGTTCAACTGAAACGTCTTCCTGTTCAACTGAAATGCCTTCCTGTTCAACAGAAATGCCTGTCCTCTTCAAACTTTTACTAGTATGTGTGAAAGCATTTCAGTAGTCCATGTAAAAGGTTTCACTAGTTGTTACGAGAGCTTTTCAGTTGTTTGAGTGAAGGTGTTTCAGTTGTCTATGTAAAAGCTTTTACTTGTGTGAGGTTTTCAGTATAGTATGTGAATGGTTTCATATGCGTGTGAGAGGACATTTTTCAGCTGTGTATATGAGAAAAAATTTCTCGTATGTGTGAAAGCATTTCAGTAGTCCATGTAAAAGGTTTCACTAGGTTTTATGCTAGTTTTTCAGTTGTGTACGTGAGCGTATACTTTTTCAGTTGTTTGTGTGAGAGTGTTTCAGTTGTGTATGTAAAAGCTTTTCACTTGTATGTGTGCGAGGTTTTCAGTATAGTATGTGAATGAGTTTGGTTTCATATGTGTGTGCGCATGCTTATTCTGAATAATGTCCCATACGGCCCCTCATAGATATACACGCACACACACACACACACACACACACACACACACACACACACACACACACACACACACTGGCGGATATTTATACACACACATCTCATACACAACACCCAGATATACAAACAGTACCTTTTGCATAAACACCCCCACTTCGTGTCATGTCCACCCAGCACACCGGTGACCTGGTTCAGCAATGGCCAACAGAACGGTGTTCTAGAAGGGGGGGCGGGATTCAAGTGAGAACAGATGACAAGGTGGAATGTAGTCGTCATTTAAGACAACGGTGGGGGGCCCAGGTTGAGATGATATAGGGAAAACACTGAGGACTTGAGCAGCTCATCATGGAGACAGCCTTTCCATTCCTCCAGGGTGTGTACATTGCAACGTCACATCGCAATCAACGCCTCCAATTTTGAAGAATAGGTGCATTGCAGTGATAGTTATTGTTTGACAATGATGTTATTTTGTTCATTGCTCAGTACTTCATTGTGTTGTGTTTGAAACTGCCACAGCATTTCTCATGCCATACGTGGCAAACAAAGTTTTCATGAGCCGAGGTCAAGATTTGTACGTGGATTTAGTATATGCAGAAAAACAACTATGATGCATTCTGAAGGACTAACACACACACACACACACACACACACACACACACACACACACACACACACACACACACACACACAAACACAAACACACACACACACACACACACACCACGATGAGGCGTCTTTACCTGGAATAACCTCATGGTGGAGGGGCCTGAGATCCTTATCAGTCTCTATCTCTCTCTAGGTCAATCTCTCTCTCTATTTCCTCTATTGTCTCTCTGTCAGGCTGTGAGCTTAGCCTGCAGTGCCGGGGTGGTAGTGATGGAATGGGACACCAGTACAATAGCCTAATGGTTGCCTGGACCAGGGTGGTGAGACGGTCATGAAGGTGCTGCTCAGGCCTGGACACAGCCGTACAAGATGAAGAAATTTGAAGTTTTAAAAGACCGTCCTCATTGCATCAGACCCATTGGCTGCAATCGCTCCAAACTCCCTTGACCAGAGTTTACCTGGACCCTGCATAGGCTCCTCCCTACCGCCCACCGACCTCATCCTCCGTTACTCTTCTAAATAGACTCCTCTTACTCACTTATTGTATGTTGTAGGTCCTGACATATAAAAATAATAATTTAGCATTGTGTAGCATCTTACCCAAGCTATCTCTGTAGTATACGTGGAATGGGGTAACCCAGCGATTGTGAATGCTTGGCCCTTGGTTCTACGAAAATCCCTACTGTATCGACAGCGATATTTTGTTGTTTCTCCTTCTTCTGATAAATATACTTATTGTAAGATGCTTTGGATAAAAGCGTCTACTAAACACCCTTAATGTAAATAATGTCATTTATGGAAGCCGAGGGCTGCCATGAGTGGTGTTATATGTTTGTGTATTTAATGTGATATTGAGAGAATAACTTGTTATCTGGACTTCACCGACATGGTTTTGTCATAAAAACAAATGAATGAATACTTTATCTCAGGATCACAGTCGTTTAACCGATACGGTCGCAACCTCAAACGTCACCGTAGTTTACTTATTTGAAAGTTGTCTCTAATGGAAAGTTACATTTTAAAATGTGGTTTTGATTAAATAGAAGTAAATGCATTAATCTGTAAACAGTTGTTCACCTTCTGCAATTATTGCTCCCTTCTTCTCACCAGTGATGTCAAGTGAGATGCCATTCACAAACACTGTTAAGTAACATTGGGCCAGACAACAACGTTTGACATGAAGCCCTCACAGTTAAGTAGGAAATGGACTGATACAAATGTTTAAGATCTGTTCATCTCTCCCCCTGATAAGAACATGAGTACGAACTGTTGGGGAGAGCTTGTCTTACACGCTGCCTCCCAGACAGCGTGTTTGACTGCTGGGCGTTTAGGCCCACGATTTCCCACTGGGACCAGAGAGAGAGCTTTTGTTCCTTAAGTTAATAACCTGAGACACTACATATTTCTGGTCTAAACCATTCCCAGCAGGGGCCCGGTGGTCACACTCTGTGGAGGATTGAGTGTTATTGTGATCGTCAGAATAAAGTAGGGGTCGGGCTACCCCGTTAGAATAAAAGTCCCTCCAGCAGGGGTGAGCTCACCCTGTGAGCCCACCTGAGTTATTAACCTGTTTCCAGGGAGATGATGACGGGAACCCGGCCTATTGTCTGGAAGTTATTAGGAGAGCCAACCAGGGGTAGCACAGGGAGTGGCTGCATACCTCCACACACACACAAAAATACAGAAGCGCTCTCACATACACACAAACATACACACACACACACACACACACCAACACACTGTGGCAACCCGTCTCTGGCACAGCGCCCCTGGAGGCCCAGGGGGCAGGTTGTGGAGGCGGTGTACCACAGATTTACAACAGATGGTGCCAGTAAGAGCATTGGTGCCAATCATTGAAATGCGGACCACCTGAGGAGCAGGTGGGGAAGCATGCTTTAAAAAGCATGCTCATTCAGGGCTCTCCTGAAGGAACAAGACTGTGGATTCTTCCAAAGCTGGGTTTTGTTTGGTTTTATAGTTATCTAATTTATGTTTGATTAAAGGTGCCATTTTGGCTTAAATTAAGCTCCAGTTCGTGTGCTGATTGGAAGGAGGCGGCCCACTCACCAAGCCGGGTTACCACAACACACACACACACACACACACACACACACACACACACACACACACACACACACACACACACACACACACTATAAACAATTACGGCCAGCTCAATGTCATCTTCTTCTCCTGCTTTGAAAGGCGTCGATGGACATTTGCTGCTGCACACAAACAGACAGTGGGGACGATGGGGATGGCAGGATGAGGCATCAAGTAAAAACATGTGAGTCTGAGGACGACAAAGCCTTGAGGTGCAACAATTACACATCAGAAAGAAAGAAGGAATCTGCCATGTTTATAGCTTCTCCTATCTACTCAGCTTAGCTGATGCCAGTCAAGCCACTGTCTCTTCTCTCCTTTCATCAGGAGCAGAAGCTGGAGTTGGTTTAAGGATAGACTCTGGCTGTGCACACAAACACACACATACACACACAAACGCACACACAATCACGCACATACACGCACATGCACAGACACACAGACACAAACAACGACACATACACACACACACAAACTTACACAAACACACACACACACAAAAATACACACACACGCTAACATGCACAGGCAGAAACATGCCCACACACACACACACACACATACACACACACACACACACACACACACACACACACACACACACACAGAGACTTAGTCCCTGTTCACACAGCTAAGATCTTTGTGTAAAAACGCAGAAGTCTTGCAGGTTTGAGAGAAATAGACTGAGGGCAACAGGGTCAGAGCACGACCAGATGGACAGAGTTTTCGGTGCCTAGAAATGCACTCTTCTCAACCAGGTTCTAGGGTGAAAAAGTGAAAAACGCCCCCGCCGCCTGCGTTTTCGTTTTAGATTCATGAGAACCCAAGATACAGAAACGGTGACGTCATCGCCCCACCCACCAGGTGGGCAACGTTAGATTTCCGTCTAATTTGTGTTTGTTTGATTCTATTTGTATTATTTTTTTGTAGCTTTAAATACAGCCCCATGGTAATTATATTTACTAACTGTACATTAAAAAGTATTTTCTGCAATGTTTAACAACTGTTGTTGTTGTTGTTCTTCGGTTTCTTCTTCTTCGACCGTATCTTTGCATACAGCACGCAGGCTTGATGCCCATGCTCTGCCTCCTCTTCTTTTCTTTTTGGTGGAGTTCTGTTACAGAAACAGTGCCACATATAAGCCTAGAATATGCACTACAGTGTTTCTACAGCTAGCTGCGTCTTTGCAATGACTCCATCCTTAAGGAGAAATTCCTGCCACGCTGCCAAGGAAAATGGGGGGAAAAGATTGTCTTTTATTCAGATTGTGCTCAGCTGCTTCCAATTCTCTTCAACGTGTAAATATTGACCATTGTACTTCATCAAACTTCATCAAAAAGATGAGGAATATCAGGAAAGCTGAAAGATGTAGATCATCAACATCATCGGGTCCCTCTAGCCTTGGCTGTGTGTTTATGTGCGATGTTACGTTTTTTTAAAGAATAAGAGTGGACTGAAGATCTTGTGCTTTCCTCACCATGGCCTGAACACACAAGGATAAAGAGTCTCCTGAGCCTTACAGGCAACACAATCTCCTGGAGTGCTACACATGTAAGGCTGCTACCTATATGCTACCTGAAATAAGGAATATACCAGAAAACAACGCCCAACCACTTATCTAAACAGACACCAGGAACACAAAGCTGTTCTATTTCATGTGTGTGACAAAGAAGTGTTCCAAAAGGCTGACTTGGGCTTTTTAACCACACATTCCACACCACACCACAACAAAACACAACCGAGCACATCACAGCACAAGACCCGGCCACACCACAAATAAAAAAATCATGCTCAATTTTGCCTCCCCCGTGGAACCTGTCTGTGTGCATTATATAAATATATATTATGTAACACTTCATGTATTTTTTATGAATTGACAAACAGATGTGATCAAAATGCGATTACTCTAGTTCCGTGAACGGTTTCTGCTCAGATACATCCACAGTTCTAGTGCACAGGCACAGGCTCAAACCTGTCAACAGATGATGGACAACACTTACATTGGCCTTGCTGTACAGGGCGAAGGTGGCCCTGCTGGAGAAGCGAGCGGTACCAGGGCAGTCGCTGATGCCCGGAGCACTGGTCATCATGGAGGCCACTCTGGGGCCCGGTGGGGGGCAGACGGGCTCTGGGTATGACGAGGAGCCAGGTGGCAGGGAGCTGGTCGGACCCCTGGGACACATGCTGCCCTGGAAGGGGAACTGGACCTGGCCCTTCCCGTGGACCGCCTCTGTTACCTCCTGGTGGGGGTCCAGCCCAATGTCGCCGTGATGACGGTTGTGGTGGTTTAGGCTGGGGTTACCAGTGTCGTTGCTGTGATGGCTGTTGTTGGTGTAGATGTCGGACCAGGTGGAGACACCTTGATGCTCATACGTCATCCCCGACAGCAGCTCCACCTGCTGTGCGAGGGCGTCCAGCTGGGCCCGCAGCTGCTGGTTCTCCTGCTGGAGCTGGGCCACCGCCCGGCCCAGCGGGGCGTCCGCCGCCTCCTCAAGACGCCGCTCTACGTCAAGCTTGAAGGCGCTCACGTCCCCGTGGATCTCACGGATGGTGCCCCGCAGGGTGTCCTCGTAGCGGGCCAGCGCGGCGCACACCGTCTCCCCGCCCTCCGGGGCAGGAGAAGGAGGAGGCGTGGAGAGGTGGAGGGCTGTTCTCACGTCCTCCATGGCTGCTGGTGGCACAGCAACGACAGAGACCAGGACCCTGGGCATGGGCCCTCCTGGGGCTCCTTGTACAGGTGGTGAGAGGTCCGGGGCCCTTGTGGTAGAGGAGCAGCGTTGGGATTGGGTCGGGGGCGCGGGGGGGGGGCAGAGGTTTCTCTCGTTCTCCTTTCCTTTTAAGGCAGCTATCGGCTCCGCAATGATTCAGAGAGACAGGAAAGAGGCAAGTCTTTGCTTTCTAGGCAGAGCTCCTCTATCTCTCTCTCTCACTCTCTCTCTATCTCCCTCTTTCTCTAGCTCTCCCTCTCAGGTGGAAGTATGTGGCTTGTGGCTTGCAAATGCCAATCAGTCTTGGCGTATCTCAACACATAATCCAAGTAGAGTCCTCGGTAGAGTCCTGTTACCAAGGATAAACAAACCAAAAAACGATCAGGAAAATCTAATCAGTTAGAAAATACTTGATTGGTTTGTGCTGTTCTCCATCTGAAACAAACATCCTGATAATCGTTCAGAAATGGATTCAACAAACCGCTAAAAACTGCATTTACAAAACACACAAGCAGATTGAAGGCATCGAAGCTGAGCAACATTTAGCAACAGCACTGCTGAGGGAAGTGAATCCAAGGAGCGAGTGGGAGAGAGGAAGGACATAATATGTGTTTGAGGCCAGCTTGGCTTTGAGGTGCCATAAAACAAATGGGAGGTGAGGTCATCTGAACTGCGTCACACAGCTGCCAAATGCACACTCCCATGCCTCACTGTCTATGAATGTATGGCCCAAATTTGTGATGATACATATGTGTGTTTGTGTGTCTGTGTGTGTGTGTGCTTGTCTGAGTGTTTGTCGATGTGGGTTTGTATGTGTGTGTGTGTGTTTGTCTGTGTTAGTTTGTGTGTGTGTGTGTGTGCCTCTGTTTGTCGAAGCATGTCTGTGTTTGTCTAAATATGTGTGAAGAGTGAAGAGTGAATTTGTTTGTTTAAGTGTATGTGTTTATGTGAGCATGCATGCGTGCGTGGATGCCTGTGTGCGTGCGTGTGTGTGTGTGTGTGTGTGTGTGTTTTTACACACGCACTCATGCAATAATTCCTACCCGGCTCTGTAGAACTCCCCAGGTTTCCTTCTCGCAATCCTGCTCTATGTAGGAGTGTGTGAGAGGGTGTGTGTGTGTGTGTGTGTGTGTGTGTGTGTGTGTGTGTGTGTGTATGTGTGTGTGTGTGTGTGTGTGTGTGTGTGTGTGTGTGTGTGTATTAGCTCTGCTCTATTCTGTTCAGCAGGCTGTCTGGTTTGAACTTTTCCTTCCACTCTGAAGTCAATATCTCCTCCTCCTCTTTCTGGACAGGCGGAGAGAGGGAGAGGGGGAGGAGCACAATGAGGAGGAGGAGGAGGAGGAGGAGGAGAGAGATAGGGAGATGAAGAGGTACGTTGGAGCTAGAGGGGGTGGGGGCTCTCCAAAGTGTTGTAAGGAGGAGTTGTTTATGCAGCCATTCTCTTCACCTCCCCCAGCTGTTCTCCCTCTTTTACTACGACTAAACTGTAGGCATGTCAGTCAGCCACACCCACCCCAAGCTCTGTTACAGCAGGGTGCCTCTCGCTCTTGCTTGCTCTCTCTCTCTCTCTCTCTGAGTCATTCTCGCTTACTTTCAATTCATCAGACCAATGAATTTCCCAGATTATCAATAATATATCAGGACAAAATGTTTTTTGCCCACTCTGTTTTATCTGTAACCTTTACATCTATTTGTCTTTCCTCACTCAGTTAATTTTTTTTGCAATGTACAGACAGACAGATGGACACACCAATCTGTACTATAGCTGGCCACTCAGTAACTGAGACTCTTGTCTCTCTCTCTCTCGTCTTTGTTTTTTCAGCCATGCTGTCTCAGCACACGAAAACATTCACTTTCCCCCTTTCCTTTCCTTCAATCCGCCCCCAACACTGCTATCTCTCTCTCTCACTCTCTCTCCCTCCCTCTCCCCCTCCCTCTCTCTCTTTTCATTCTCCACAGCTTAGGCTCTATCTTATTGTGGTTGAGAGAGCGTGAGGCCCCGGTGATAAGGACACACTGGGGCCTATCTTGCACCGAGCGCAATTGACTTTCTACACCAAGGTCCAGTTACTAAAAATTCCTTCCAAGAAAGGTCCGAACCTACCACGTCCTAATAGCCTTCTTTGGTCAAATACAATCAACACGGCATATTACCTTATAATTTCAGATGTATTTATTTTCAATTTCCAAATAGCTTACTTTTAACCATGAAAAACTAGTAATACAAAGTAACGCATATTAACATTTCAAGTAAACAAAACAGGTACATTAGGCCTGCAATTCAAACAAACATAAAAAGTGCATAAGGCCTACATGTGAAGTAAGCAGAACAGGAACACTAGGCCTACACTTCAAATAAACACAAAGTGCATTAGGCCTAAATTTCAAGCAAGCAAAACAGTGTCTCAAGTGGTGTTAGACCCAACAGGTCCTCACAGATCTCTTTCTTGTCTTGATGAAACAATCGCACATAAACCAAAAGCTGGGCATTATCCGTTACATCTGAAGACGAGTCAATGGCTAAGGATGGGTCACTGTGAACAGCCGCATGAAGCTGTGACAGTGCGTCATCTGATAACATTTCGGATTTTCTGGTTGTCGTTGCAGCTCACATTGGGATTTGCTTTATTTTTTCACACAATTCATCCCTTTGTTTACCTTCAAGTAACGTCTCGGCAGCGGGGTTCAAGCACTCCTTCACAACAGTCGTGTCACTGAAAGTTTTTTAATGTTGCCCCAAAATCCATGCAATCTTAAGTGAGCATTCATTTGCACGTTGCTGGCCGGTAAATGAGTGTGTGAAGACACACGTAGACCTCTCATACTGAGCTCTCAGCTCGGTATTTTCCACGCTCTTACTTCTGACTTCTGGGGATACTTTTCCTCGAAGGATCTGTGTTTGGATTCGTAATGCCGCTTAATATTCCCGCTTTTTATCAGCGCCACGGTTCCAACACATAAAAGACACAACAATTAACACACACATAAAAGACACAACAGTCCATTCATCTTTAAAAAGTCTGTTTTCGGGGTCAACTTTCCTTTTTCCGAGCAAGCCATTTTCTCATTCCAAATCGCTCTTCCGGTAAACAAAAAATTTGATTGGCTATTTTTTGAGAGACGCTATTACGCACATGCCGTGACAGACGGAGGGAGGGGGGGGGGGAGTTCGGTGAGTGCATGATCTTCGCTCGGTGAAGATCATTGCTTTTTGCTGTTTTTATGCTGTACTACAGACTATTCTGCCTTTCAATTTGTATTTCAGTGAGAAATGATTTTACTAACATAATCATGCTTAGTATAATGAAATCATAAAAAAACAAATAATATAAAAAAAAAAAGACTTTTTTTTTATTATTATTTTAAATTGGTCATGGGTCCGGATAGGACCGTCACTTGGTCCGGACCCGGACTGCGGTCTGCCGTTTGGAGATGCCTGTTCTACACCAACGCATGCATTGTTGCTAGTTTGCACCGATACAAACCCGCGGATTGTGTACAAACAATAATAAACTTGAGCAAAGAAGGCTATATCCCAGCCTTCCAAAACCAAATCTTGTTTTAGGATAAATTATAAAGTTGGTTAAATTATTTGGGAAAGAACAGCTGATACAGCGGTAATAAGTTGTACTTTTAAATCAATGCATCTGCAAACACCGTAAAGCGAAAACATATTTTCTTGACACAGATGTAGCCAGTGGAATTAGATGCCACACAGGACACAATGACTTTCGGGGTTTCTTGTAGCATTAATTTATTTTAGAACACAATGATTTTTTGTGTCAGAGTGTTATATATTATTTTTAACAGATAATTTATACTGTGCTCAAAAGTTGCACTTCAATTTACATCAGCTCGATTAATAAAGAGAGGAATAAAACAAATACAAGAAAATGCCTATGCCTAATAGAAAAATACAGTTAAATAACAGCTTAGAAAATAGTGCAGAAAATACGGCAGTGGCATGACTTTAAACAGGAAATGCAAAATAACACTGGTTCCATGCAAACATTAAATGATTCACTTCACACATAATATACACATTGACTCATAATGCCAGAATGTGTCCATAGGCCACTCCGTTAGCCCAAAATGGAGACACACCTCGTCTTCACGGCAAAGACCAACACTGTCCAGATGCTAACAACCGGAAGAAGGGACGAGGATGCACCGGCCGCAGCATTATATAGTCGGACTCAATACTGCCACCCTGCGACCAGACGGCCAAACCACCCGCAATCCCATTCCCAAGTACTACATCCTATATGACTGTACCACCCGGTTACATACTTCCCTGCAGCAAGTCAACGTCCTCGGTGACTACAGAACTTACAGGCTCACCGAAAAAGTCCACACAAAACGGCTGTGAAGAGAAATGTGAAAAGACCAGTACACAAGTTTGTCCAAACCTGGCTGTCTGCGCTGACTGATACAGCATTACAAGATGACTTCGGAAGGTGAAATGGGTTAGAATGAGACCCCGTTGTTGCCCTCTTGCCTTTTCTAACGGCAGGTCTAGGTGTACAGGCCTTACTTTGTACACAATCATTGTCTGGCAGTGTATGCCCGTCCCCATTTGAGGTGCTTTCACCATCCCTGTCATCACTGTTATTTGGATACACATCACTATCCACATGTTCTGTTTCAGTGTCAACATTTCTCACCTTTGGAGAACTTTCTTTAGATCCCTCAAAGTCACTCTCATCTGAAGATACCGATGCAGCTGATACATCAACGTTGTCTTTTCCTGCAACATGAGACAAGTTTGGCAGTTGCACAATCTGAGAAGGAAAAACTTCTTCAACAACAACGAAATCAGGTCCAAGTGACTCTGGAATGTCCTTGGCTACAGGCTGGGTTATCTCTCTAGGTCGTCCTCAGACGAGCCCTCCATCGTTGCTTCCAGTCATCCCGATTCTCCATACATCTGGCCAGTTCATATGTACTTTGCGCTCCTGCATCCTTCTTGAGTACATCCACGAATGTGAGTCTAGGACGTCCTCGAGACCGATGCCCATGGGTTGGTTCCCACAGTACCAATTTGCTGGCTGGCAGCTCTTGGTGTCTTTGGCAGTGTCCTGCCAGTCTCATTCTCCTGGCAGCTACTTTCTCACTCACCCTTGGTATTCCTTCATACAGGATCCTGTTGGTAACATGTGTACTCTTGCTGATGTTAAGTACTGCAAGCAGCATTCTGGTGTAGCACCCGTCTAAAGACTTCTGCAAGGTTGGCTTCAGGGACCAGCATTCGCTGCCGTAGAGGAGAACAGACTCTACCGTTGCATTGAAGAAGCTGAGTTTGATTTGACGGGGGAGGTTGGAGTTCCACACACAGGTCATGCCGTTCAGGGCCCTCCATGCGAGTGCCTTCCTCACCTTTAGGTCCTGCTCGGTTGAGTTGACCCATGAGCCCAGATACTTGAAGTCCTCGACTTCCTTCAGCACAGTGCCACCAGTTGTTGTCAGCGGTTGATGCTCCGGTGAGATGTTGTAGGTGATGACCTTTGTTTTCTTGGCATTTAGCCTAAGGCCAACCTTGGCACACTCCAGCTCCACTCTGTTCAGGAGTTCCTGTGCTTGCTCCACGTTGTTGGAGAGCAGGCTGATGTCATCCGCGTAGTCCAGGTCTGTCAGGACAACTGTAATCTAGCTTTAGTTCTTGGTTTTGGAACCGGTCTTGGACAAGGACGCAACTCTGACCTATGAACCCTCTTAACTGGACCTCCCTCAACAGGCTAAACTGTGTGTGTGGTACCGCAGATGTCAACTATCTTGTAGACTGTTGGACCCCATGCGTCTTGAATCTTGTGTCTACCTAAAGGGCGGTGACGTAGAAAAACCGACTGCCCAATGTAAAACAGGAGGACAATACACCTTCTCATTTTGCAGTGTGATTCTCTCAGCCACCTTCTGCTCTGAGTATACTCTCGCTTTCTCATGTGCCTGTCTAAGTCTCTCCTGATGAACAGTCAACCAGTCCTGTTTCCTGTCTGAAACACATTCACGTCCTTTTAACGCATCTACGGGGAGATGTGGCTGCACCCCAAAAAGCAGAAAATATGGCGAGTACCCTGTAGAGGAATGAGGAGTGACATTGTAGGCATACACTAGTTCAGGAATGTGCTCTGGCCAACGCCTTTTTTTCTCTGGTGGAAGCGTCCTCAGCAAATCATGCAGTGTTCTGTTGTATCTTTCAGACTGAGCGTTTCCTTTTGGCCTGTAAAGAGTTGTCCGTGTCTTTTTAACCCCATAGAGTCTTCAAAGCTCTGCTATAACTTCACTCTCAAATTCCTACCTTGGTCTGAATGAAGTCTCTCTGGAACCCCATATTTCATGAACCACTCCTTCAGCAAAACTTTAACTGTTGTGTCATCTTTCTGATCCTTAGTAGGATATGCTTGGGTAAACTTTGTGAATACGTCTGTCACAACCAGGACATTTTCTCGCCCTTCTGAGGTTTGCTCCAACACTGTAAAATCAACCGCCACTACTTCTAGTGGTCGAGGGGCCAGAAAAGCTTTAACTGGTGCAAGGATTTTTGGCTGCGGCATCTTGGTAAGAATGCACCTCTCACAGTTTGTAATGCAGTTTTCAACATCCTCACATAGCCCCACCCAGAAACACCTCTCTCTTAACAGGTGTATAGTGCGTTCTATGCCCTGATGTCCCATGTTGTTGTGTACATTCTGTAGGACTTGATCTCTCAAACAACTAACTAACTAACACAAGTAACTGCCACACTTCACCATGACGTGGGTCATGAATAACCCTGTATAGCAACCCGTCCCTTTGTTGAATGTTTCTCCACTGTTTTAACAGTCTTTTCACCTGACTTGACAGGGCTGTCCTCTCTTTAGGCCCTGGCCTCCTCCCCCGATCCCAAAACACTCTAAACCCCTTTAGAGTGGAATCACTGGCCTGAAACCCTATTAGCTCGTCCCTGGTGTAACCCGGCTGCGTGGGTGTGTTGCATTGCCCCGCACTATCTTCACCAGAAACCGACTCTGCAACCTGGATCTGTCTCACTTTGAAACACTCAAGACCGTTAGTGGCAAGGCCAGAATCCAAAGCTGTTCCTCTCCAAATAGGGTTACACACTGCGAAACAATTGTCAAACTCTGCATCATGGTCTGTTTCAGGCTCCCCTGCAACTCCTGCCTAGAGAGTGCATCTGCAGCTGCATTGCTAGAACCAGGACGATACTTAACCTCGAAATCGAAAGCAGACAGTTGTGCTACCCATCTCTGCTCTATAGCACCCAACTTGGCTGTCTGGAGGTAGCAGAGAGGGTTGTTGTCAGTCAGGATAACAAACTTTGCACCGAGCAAGTAACCCCGGAATTTCTCAGTAAACCGCCCATTTTAGTGCAAGTAACTCCAACTTCATGCTACTGTAATTCCGGTCATTTTTCTCAGCCTGACGTAGTCTGCGGCTAGCATATGCTATGACCCGTTTTTTGTCCACCTGCTGTTGACACAACACAGTGCCTAATCCGTTCAGGCTGGCATCTGTCTCAACTACAGAAGGCTTTGTAAAATCTGCAAAGCCCAAAATGGGGGCTGACGTAAGTTTTTCCTTTAACTGCTCAAAAGAAGCCTCACACTCTGGTGACCACTTTGCACCAACCTGGTGACTTACTTTTCCTGTTTTCTTCACACCTGAACATTTGCTTACTAAGTCATGTAGTGGCCCAGCAACTTGTGAGAAACCTTTGATGAATCTCCTGTAGTAACTGCAGAATCCAATAAACGACTGCAGCTCTTTAACAGTGGTTGGAACTTTCCAGTTCTTAACAGCAGAGACCTTGGATGAGTCAGTCCCTACACCCTCTGCTGACACCTGGTGGCCCAAAAACTTCACTGAAAGTTGTAAAAATGCACACTTTTGTGGTTTTACCTTAAGACCAGTCTCTGCTAATCTCTTTAACACTGTCTCAAGTCTTTGCAGGTACTGTTCAAATGTCTCAGAAAAAACAATAATGTCGTCAAGATACACCAGGAGTATCTGAAAAATGAGATCATTCATTTTGACTTGCATAAGTCTCTAGAAAGTCGCTGGCCCGTTACAAACACCGAAGGGCTCACATACTCGTAGAGACCAAATGGTGTAGTGAATGCTGTTTTAGCGCTATCTCTCTCATGCATGGCCACCTGGTGGTATCCACTTGCTAGATCAATGGTGGAAAAGAACTGTGCAACCCTGAGTTCATCAAAACTCTCTTTTTCGGTAATCGACACATAACCTCAGACTACCATCTGCCTTTCTCACAAGCACTATTGGCGAAGCATAAGCACTGGAGCTTTCTTGAATGACTCCCTTTTTTTACAGTTGGCCAATATGTTCTCTGACTTCACTGTACTGTGTGGGGGGGATGCGTCTGTATCGCTGTGTGACTGGTATGTCGTCTGTAAGATGGACCTCATGTTGTACTTTGTCAGTGTAACCCAAGTCTTCTTCTTCTTTCACAAACACAAAAGAGTATTTCTCCAACAACAAAGCCAACTGTGCTTGCTGTTCTGGGCTACCGCCTACATTGAGCTCGGCTAAAATAGACTGTCCATACTGTCCTGTCGATACTCACTTGTTCAGTATCTGCTGAGATTCTTTGAAACTGTACTTCACAAGACTTTGGCTTTTCACACTATCTACATGAGTCAAAACCCCTAAACGGGTTCTTGGCTTTAGCCAAGAACATCAGACATGTTCATTACTTGTACGGGGAAAATGTGACTCTCAGAAGAAATCAAGGTTGGAACAACAACCAAACCATCAGGCACGGCTGTACCCACAGACTCCAGCAACAACAAAGGACCATTCTCACTCACTGTTCTGAGTCCCGTAGCCATGACTGCTGCAGCAGATGAAGCGGGCACATGAACTGCACCCTTACCAGCTACTCTAGCAAAAGAGGGCTTGTCTGTTACATTTACAGCATGGACATGATGAAAAGCCTCTTTTCAGCGTGACTCAAGTCGACCCTGTATGTGCACTAACTCCCTGCATTTTTTGACGATGTTCATCCCCACGAGACCTGGAACAGAGGAAGAGTGTGCAGAATCTTTGACTATAAGAAAACCTCGTTCCGGGTCAGTCAAACCCATTGCCTCTACATCGAACACCACATAGGGTATGTCTAATCCATTTGCTGCAGTGATTTTAAGCCACTCAAAGGCCGGATGCACATTTTCGCCCTCTAGTGCCACGTGTTCTCTAAAGGAACCTTCAGAAATTGTGCTGACTTGGCTCCCTGTGTCAAGCAGGCATGATACTGTAACACCCCGGAGTTTCAACTCAACAGTCTTGCATTCCCCAACTGTGTTGGGGAATGCGTCTGTCACTGGTGCGTCTGTCACGTCTTTTCCTGAACCAACTACTTCCCCCCCGACTTCTGTGGCTCATGACAACTGAGGGTAAGGGTTTTCCTGCGCTACAGAAGGATCATGCGTGATAACACTTTGGCCCCTTCTAGCCTGTGGGCATTGTCTCGCAATGTGGCCCACGCCTCCACACTTGAAACAAATAGGCTGGCCATCGGGTGTAAACTTAGGCTGGGATCTAGCTTGATGCTGAGGCTCCCGGTATGTCGGTTGAGTGCTACGCCTACTCAGTTCACTTACAGCGCTAGTTAGCTCAGCGAGTGTTTTAGTTAACTCTGCTAGTTGTTTTTCCTGATGGGCTACTGTTTTTTGGACATCGTCTAATACTGTGCATTGGACATTGTTTGTTTTAATGGCGGAACTCTGTCCCTAACCATCTTCCGGAGTTCACGCCGTAGCGCAGCATCTCCTAGACCCTCAATGAACTGATCCCTGGGAACAGTTTCCTCATTAGCGACTGCACCTGTGGACTGCTTCATTACAGAGCTTGGGACAATGCATGGGAGTAATCATGGAGGTCTTCCCCGTCAACTTGTCTACGGTTCTAAAAGGTCTGCAAAAGCTGTGTGGTGCTGCGTTTTTCCCCAAAAGCATTTCTCAAGTAGGAAAACAAATCACTAGGAAACACAGACTGGCCCTCATGCATAGTCTAACTTCTTCTAAGGCAGGACCACGTAGAAGAGATACTATGTAGTCACACTTTTCTTCTGGTTTCTGCTCTCTGGACCTCAAGACCCTTTCAACCTCTTAATTCCACTGATCTCCCATCTGTACCACCCTCCCCACTAAATGGTGTGATGTGACATTCTCTTGGAACATAGATGTACGAACGTGTTGGTGCGGGGTTACTATTATCCCTCTGAGCCCTTGTTTCAGCATTTTACCGGGAAAGCTCATCACACAATCTGGCAATCTCTTGCAAATGACCCTGCATTTCTCCTGTAGCCACGCTACTTATACCTGGAACCTGGCTTGGCTGGGCATTTTTATCAATAACAGTACCCTCATTTTCAGATTCACTCGACATGATGAGACCTTTAGGTCTATGCACAGTCCGGTTATACTGTGAAGCAACAGTTTAAATTGTGAGTTAAGGATACTGTGAACTGAGACAATCTTTAACTTGAAGTCCTGCGGAATGCTCTCCTTTGCAGCTGAAGTTGTGCATCCTCTGCACAGATGCTCTGGGACCGATGAGTTGTCTCTAACCGGGAACAGCAGCACACCTTGGAGCACCTCAGAACGTCTCACACTGCTCAACCCCTCCACCGCAGGCTGGCCTCACCAACTCAAGCACCACAACTCAAGCACCACTACCGTATTTTCTAAACCAAAAATAAATCTCTGTTGCCAATTAAAAAAAATAGATTTGTTCTTGCTACACCCTGGTACCAAATTATGTAGCCCGTGGAATTAGATGCCACACAGGACACAATGACTTTCGGGGTTTCTTGTAGCATTAATTTATTTTAGAACACAATGATTTTTTGTGTCAGAGGGTTATATATTCTTTTTAACAGATTATTTCTACTGTGCTCAACAGTTGCACTTCAATTTACATTAGCTTGAAAAATAAAAGAAAGGAATAAAGCAAATACAAGAAAATGCCTAGGCCTAATAGAAAGATACAGTTAAATAACAGCTTAGAAAATAGTTCAGAAAATACGGCAGTGGCATGACTTTAAACAGGAAATGCAAAATAACAGTGGTTACATACAAATTTCACCACTATAGACATTAACAGGCCAATCAACAATGCAAACATTGACTTATAACACTTACATTTCAGCAAACTTGCCAACCAAATGTTCTATACCGCAACAACCGACCGTGTTCCAATACCCGTACTGTCCGTACTTACTAGCCAAAATTTGAGTATGCAGTACGTTCCAATTCAGATCCGGCGAAAAGAAGTATACTTCAAGGACCCGGATGCCGTACTCAAAACGGGCTAATCGTGAAGTGTGGATCGAAGGACACTCCCCGTACTCAACGGCAGCCATCTTAGCTACGTAGCGGAAGAGGCGGAGCCAGGCTGAGCCAAATAGCCTGCATTAATAGAGTCATTTTGTAGTTTTTATAGCCTTTTATAGCTGCTAGGAGTAAAGAGTTCACCGTTCAAAGCGTATTCGATTTGGAACAACACTGACATCTGAAGATTAGCGCACTTAGTGAGAGCGGATAGTGTACTTTGTTTAAGTGTACTGATGGAAGTATGGATATTGGAACACGGCACAGGATACACCGGCCGCAGCATTATATAGTCAGACTCAATACTGCCACCCAGGGACGTCCTTAGGGGGGGGGTAAATTAGGATGATTCTAGGGGTGCAGCACTGACGGGGGTGCCCCAGAGGACACTGGTATTATTAAAACTATATGCAAAAAAACAACAACATTAAATCATCAAATTAAGGTGGTTTGTTTCGTTTTTTTTTTGTGGTTTGTTTCTCCATTTTTACAAAATCATTAGAAAGTCTTCACCCAATTATCACCCCTCTCATTTGTCATTATTTGGTACAGCCCAAGTCTTACACTACTGCAGAGCAAAGTAGCAGCCAGGCAGATCGTGGTGAAGCAAGTGCAGACTGCTAGTGTCTTACACTACAAGTCAGTTTGTGTGTATCCCGGTCGGTGAAATGAAGAAGTCCGGTTGTCAGGGGAGGAAAGAGAGGAAAGAAAGAGGAAAGAGCTCAAAGCGGTCGACAGTTCGTCACCCAGTTTTTTACCAAGAAAGGTATATTCCTTCCCTCTACACTTTCCCAACAACCTGATAACAAGCCTAGCCTAGCCTAGCAGTTAGCACTACTGTAGCTAAAATAATTACAGCCTGCACTGGATGATAAAACTGAAAATATCGTTTGCATTACCATTCACATGATATCCAATAGCCTACCTATCTACAAAAAGCCTACATTATTTTTACAAGTCGAGCGGACTGTTTAATAACTCCCGTATGATCTGCTCCTATACAGAGCAGATAGAGCTACAAGGGCCGGAGGCGTTATCACATATGTCTCATCCAATCTTGCCTCCGAGCTGGTTGTGCCCACAGTTGAGCCGGTCCACTTTGAAGGTATTTTTGTGAAAATCATCCTACATGAGAGCAAATACTTAACCATTGGAAACATTTATAGACCCCCTTCAGCTCCTGCTGAATCCTTCAAGTGTATTATATCTACTATTAACTCCATCAAGGACAAAAATGAGCTGGCACTTCTTGGAGATTTTAATATGGACTGGGCAGACAGATCTTATACAGCTAAAAATACTATTAGGAATTTGAACCTAACACAGCTAATTAGTGAGCCCACTCGGGTCACACCGACAAGTCAATCTTTGCTTGACTGGATTCTGGTCTCACATCCGAACAGATACATTAAATCTGGGATAATGTCCGACTGCTTCTGTGACCATTGTACCATGTTTTGCATCTGGAAAATAAAGTTACCTAAGCTCCCTCCGAGACTAATCCAAATTAGACAATACAAGAAAATCAATGTTGATGCATTCATTAACGATCTTATTTCAATTAACTGGGACCGGTACCAAATCATATCAAATGTTCACGATGCATGGGCATTCTTACACTCAGAATTCACAAAAATGATTGATAAACATTCCCCTTTCAAAACTATTAAAGTTAAGGGCAGCCATCTTCCGTGGATCTCAGCTGATCTCATTAGCACCTTCAAGCAGAGAGACAAAGCCTTGGCTGTGTATCGCAGGACAAGAGATCCTGCTGACTGGGAGAAATACAGATTGCTAAGAAATAAAAGCAAAATCTTGACCAGAAACTCTAAATCAAATTATTACAATGAATCACTTACCAATGATTATAAAAATACTAAACAATTTTGGAAAAAAATTAAAACATTAACCAACGCACCAGATAAAACCGCTCATCATACTCAGTTAAAAGTCAACGACACAATTTTACATAATCCTCTTCTTGTAGCTCAAGCTTTCAATCAACATTTCTCCTCAGTCTGTACTCCCACAGCTGATCCCTATGTCATTAACAAGACACCACCATGCCACAGCACATTCTCCTTCAGGAGAATTACACCGGTTGAAGTCCTGAACACAATTAATAACCTCAAAGTATGCAGTGGTCCCGGCTTAGATGGCGTAGAAGCCAAATTTCTTAAACTTGCTCAACACATTCTGATGTACCCTCTTTGTGACCTTTTTAATTTATCACTATCAACCCATGACATCCCCTCCATATGGAAATGGTCACGAATCACTCTACTCTACAAAGCAGGTAATCAACTTGACCCCAATAACTACAGACCAATTTCAATCATTTGCTCAATAGCTAAAGTTTTCGAAAAATTAGTATATAACCAACTGTCTAATTATCTGTCCAGACACAATATCCTGTCACCTGCTCAATCTGGTTTTCGTCCAAATCACTCCACAACTACCGCTTTACTGAAACTCACCAATGACATACACTCTGCATCTGCTAATCGTAAACTGACCGGTGCAATCTTTATTGACCTTACCAAGGCTTTTGACCTTGTCGACCACTACCTTCTACTCGATAAATTATATTCCATTGGTATTTCACGAAACGCTTTACTCTGGTTTAATTCATATTTGCACAATAGAAAACATTGTGTTGTCATTCAGGGCACAACTTCTGACCTTGCAGTTCAGGAACGTGGTGTGCCACAAGGCTCAACACTAGGACCACTTCTGTTTTCTATATTTATTAATGATCTTCCTTCCATTTTCTCTGGTTGCAACGTTCAACTCTATGCTGATGACACAGTCATATACACGTCACAAACTAACCTATTACAAACTCAGTCAACATTGCAATTTAACCTCAATTATCTCGAATCATGGCTCAGAGAAAATAAATTACTTATCAACAAAACAAAAACAAATACAATGCTCTTCGGGACCAATCAGAATATCAAAGCACAAACTAACAGTCAATCCTTCAATATTTCTTGCCTCGATGGTACACTACTGCATAGAGTTGAACAAACAAAATATCTTGGTCTCTGGCTTGATTCAACTTTATCATTCAAATGCCATATAGATAACATAGCCCGGAAAATTAACTTCAGCACTGGTGTTCTCTACCGAAATAGAAACTGTTTTACATTTACAGTACGAAAGAGACTAGTTCAACAACTCATACTACCAATACTTGATTATGCAGATGTAATTTATCAGACCGCCCCTAAAACACACCTTCTTCCGCTCAATTCAGTTTACAATCAATTATGCAGATTTGTCCTCGACTGTCCATACATGACCCACCATTGCACCCTTTATGAAACTCTCAATTTACCATCTCCAACCTCAAGAAGACACCAGCACTGGCTACAATTCATATTCAAATGCATTTACTTCAATTATCCACAGTACTTAAAACAACTTTTGGTACCATACACATCATCACATCAACTCAGGCATTGTTCACAAATCTACTTCAGTACACCTACATCATCTGGCAAAAAAACATTTATATCCAAAGCTCCCTGTGACTGGAACAATCTACCAATCCATATTCGCTTCATAACATCATTCAACCTGTTTAAAACTGCACTATCCTCCCATCTAGAGACCACCTGTTCATGTTTTTAATAACCATCATTTTAACAGATTTATGACACAATGATATATGTGCTATGTCCATGTGTTTTGTTTTGTTTTGTTTGTCTTGTCTTGCTGAATTGTACGATAAAATGTCCATATTGTAGTTTATAGGACCCCCTTGAAAACGAGATGATTCATCTCAAGGGATTGTTCCTAATAAAGAATTTCCAAAAAGAAGTATGCAGGCATTGCCAAGCAACGTGGCCAAGGCGTCTTCATAGGGTCAACGTCTTTCCTAGGGGTAAATTAACACTTTTTAACCTACACCCTCCAGCCAATCAGAATCGAGTATTCACCCAGACCATGGTATAAATGGAGATAATGCAATGATTAACATTCCATACTGCTTGCCAGCATGAGAGCTGTTGACATTAGCTAATGAAAACTGCCCTCATGCACAGATGCAGCCCCAGGATTACCCCCCTCAGTTGAAAGGCAAGAAGGTGAGCCTATGTGCAATCCATGAACAAATGTATTTGGGGTTAACATTTATGTAAACAGATTTTGAATATTTTGATTGGCTGCATTACAATATTAGCAGACATTAAACTAAGGATACTTACATTTTAGCTGACTTTTAAGTTTTAAATCAGCTAAAATTACAAGTAGTCTACCGTTAGATTAATAGCTGCTATTTATTGTAGGCTAATGCAGCAAATCAAAACATACAATTACATATTTAGTCATGCCCAGCTCAATCCAATCAAATAGAGTGTTGACAACATTGTTTAATATGTTCAGATAATTATGAGACATATTCTGAATTATATGATGTATCTTAGAGTCAGGGCCCTCTTCAAGCCATGATGAACCCACAGAAGAAACCAGTGAGGTTGAAATAGAAGAAGGGGAGAAGGAGGACAGTCCAAGTAGAAGCAGCACTGATGAGGAAGTGGAGGAACCAAGTGAAGCTGAAATGAGGGACACGTCAGACAGATGTGAGCCACAGGCAGATGAGCCACAGGCAGATGAGCCACATGTACTGGTCTCAGACCCAGATCAGCTGCTTTCTGTTGACCCAGGTTTGTGGCCAGCAAGATTGACTGATAATGACAGGGCAAGTATTGTCAGAAAGATTGCTGTTAGGGAAGATGAGGAGATGCCCAACAATGGTGAGGGAAAGCCTTTCCCTGATTACCTTAAATATTTCAAGACACCAAATGGCAGGGAAAAGGTAAAGAGGTACTGGTTAGTCCATAGCAAGAGTTTGAATGCACTTTTCTGCATTCCCTGCATCCTCTTTTCACATTCATTAAAAAAGCCCTCCCATAGTTCCCTGAATAGTATTGAGGGATACAAAATGAGCAGTGTGAAGTGGCGACGAATGTATGACAAATTTCAGGATTGTTACGTAAAGTGGAAAAATCTGCAGTGCTCTGTTATAGCTGCAAGTGGCATTGACTGTCACCTACAAAAACAGATGCAGTCTGAAATTGAAAGGAACAGAGCTCTCTTAGAGAGATTACTTCAGGTGACTCTCAGCTTGGCCTCAAGGAATTTGCCTTTCAGGGGTAGAAACACAGAACTAGGGAATATTCACAATGGTAATTTCTTGGGAACCCTTGAGCTTTTAGCTCGTTTTGATCCTATTTTGAAAGAACACTCAGAGCAAATGAGAACTTCAACAAATAGCAGACTGTAAAAAATGAAAGGTTGAGAAAACTCAAAATTGCAAGGCAACTTACTGAGTTTTGAGCCCAACAAAATGTCATTTTTCTTCTTTAGACAAACTTAAAAGTTAGTTATACCAACTAAGATTTTATATTTTACAAAATTCAAAAAAGTAAGTCAGGGTTGTTAACTTAATATTTCAAATTAAGGTTGATATTATAAAAAAAAAAAAACATCTCAAAGAATGCAAAACTAGTTTTAAAGGCACCCAGTGCAACTTTATGTAAACATTCAATGAAAAATAAACATTCAATTTCTAGTCTTTTTTACACGTAGTAAGTTTCAATAACTCCATACCATTACATATCGACATTCAAGGAGCAAAGATGAGACGTCGTTGTGTGGTGAGAACTGATAGAAAATCGTAAACAACAACAATCGCCGGTGGGGAGAAGCCATTTTTCCATTGACTGGAAGCCTGCTTTATTTATTGTAGGTTACACAAAATAAAGAAAATGGCGGCATTGTTGTTGTTATCGATTTTGTATCAGTTCTCACCACACAACGACGTCTCATCTTTGCTGCTTAAATGTCGGTATGTAATGGTATGGAGTTATTGAAACTTACTACGTGTAAAAAAGACTAGAAATTGAATGTTTATTTTTAAGCCTCGAAAGTTGCACTGGGTGCCTTTAAGTTCACTTTATTAAAATTAATAATTGGAAACTTCCATTTTGCATTATTGAATGTCAGACAGCAATAGAACAAGCAACATGTAGCTAGTTCAGCAGCAGAGAATTGCTTGGACTAAATTGCATTGCACAGTTGACATGAATACTTAATGTTTTATATTCATTTTACTCACAAATCATAATGAGACCAACAATTTTAAGTTTTCGTTTTTACAGTGCACGAGTCCAAGAATTCAGAATGAATTCATAGAATTGTGCGGGCTAAGAGTCCTGAAAAAAATCCTAAATGAAAGGTCGGAGGCCATCTATTATGGCATTATTTGTGATGCAACCCCAGACATTTCTCACACAGAGCAAAATGTTTTGCTATTGAGAAATGTTTCAACATATATTACCGGTGAGAATGAATGGGCAATAACGGAGAGGTTCATCAAATTCTGAAATTTCAATAAAAAAACAGGAAAAGAGATAGCCGACATGATGGAAAATGTGCTTTTGGACTTACATAGACATTGGAGATTGCAGGGGACAAGGATATGATAACGGTGCAAATCTGTCAGGCAAAATAAAGGGTGTTCAAGCACAAATTTTGAAAAAAAATCCCTTGGCAACCTCCCCTTGTGCCTAACGCACATTAAATTGTGTGGTGTACATGCTGCACAGACTAGTACAGAGGTTAAAACCTTCTTTGGCAAGATTGAAGCTCTGTACACATTTGTGAGTCCAAGTCCGGAGAGATGGGCCATTTTCAAAAGAATCACAGGATGCTCACTTCATCAATTGTCCGACACCCGCTGGATTGCACGAATTGATGCAGTGAGACCTGTGGCAAAACACTTGCCCGGAGTGATTGAGGCTCTTGCCTCCATTCTAAGCACATGCAGCCTTGCGAATAAAGCTAGAGCTGATGGTGTCGGTCTGAAGAATTATTTTCAGTCATTTGAGGCCATTGTACTTCTCAGCATTTGGGTTAAACTATTGCAGTGTATTGATAACAGAAATGTGATTCTGCAATCAGGCAAGATATCGCTGGAGGTAGAGGCGGCCGATGTGAATGCACTGAAAGGTGAGATGCAGGCCTTAAGAAATAGATGGGATTCTTTCCTCTGAGGCATCATTGATTGATCAGCAAATTTATATTCCACCTCAATTCAAAGGAGAGGTCAGCCGTGAGAGGAAGAGGAAGAGGCTCCCTGGTGAGACCTCAGAGGAAACCCATCAGAAAGACAGTGCAGGTGCAACATTCCGAAACACTGTGTTTTTCACCGCCATTGACCACATAATTAGTGACTTAGATTCTCGCTTTCAGACCATAGCAAATATTGTTGAAGAATTTGCCGCCATACTTAAAGTGGGCCAGTTAAGTGACAGTGGTATTGCTTCTTTGAGTCAGCCACTGATGGCTAAATACAGAAAGGACCTCACACCTCAATTTGAGAGGGAAATCATACATCTTAATTCAATATTTAATGCCACGTTCCCCTCAGTTTGCAGCTGCCTTGGTCTCTTGAATGCAATTTATAAAATGCAACTCCAAAACATTTTTGGAGAAGTCTGCATTGCTCTTAGGATTTTTTGCCCTCTCCCAGTTACTGTTGCTGGTGGAGAAAGGGCATTTAGTAAACTGAATCTTATCAAGAATTATATGAGATCAACTATGTCTCAGGAGAGGTTGAACGCCTTGCAATACTCTCAATCGAACATGAGCTGGCTCTGTCACTTGACTTTAAGGATTTGATCAATGATTTTGCTACCCGGAAGTCTCGGAAGTTGGATTTTGGCATCTAAATGATTAGTGCAACAGGCGGGAAAAAGCTATGAAGTTTTTTATACTTCTTTTTTTCATGACGTTCATATATTCATATAGTTTAGAAATATCTGTACAATATTGCTATTGTTTTGTTTGTATTATTTTGATATATCCTGTTTGTTTTCTTACTGGATTGTTGATTACTGTATTTACTGTGTCTTCTATCAGTCTATAAGTTTGACTGAATATGTTAGCACCCAAGGGGTTGAATGCGGAAGCCTGTTTACTGAGAAGTTTGCCACAGCCAGTCTATTAGCTTATTTCTGTCTATAGTTACTACAACCCAGGTAAATGTGTAGCTAAATACTAACATCTAGTGTACAAAGTAGCCTAGGTAAGTAGGTAGGTTTATCATGTTGTTATTCAGTTGTTATTCATTTTCTTCTGATGATAATGACTACCCAATTTTGACCCAATATTACCCAATATTTAATGATTATAAAATGTGAATGAATATCTAACATTAAAGATGTAGGCTGTTTTTTTTGGGGGTTGGGGAGGGGGCTCCATAACTGAATTCTGTCAGGGGGCCCAGAATTCCTAGGGACGTCCCTGCTGCCACCCTGCGACCAGACGGCTACACTTCCCGTTGCAAACCACCCGCAATCTCATTCCCAAATACTACATCCTATATGACTGTACCACCCGGTTACACAGACATCGTGTACAAGCCCATAACTTTTAGGTTTGATGAGTATTTGATCGTGTGAAAACATTGTGGTAACCCTTCCTTTTACAGTCCCCTAAGTACTAGGTATTTACCCGGTACATACATGGTAAATCATAGTGTATTACTGGGTAATTACCACTGGTAATAAGAAGGTAAATACAGAGGTAGTTACCCGGTAAATACATGGTAAATCATAGTGTATTACTGGGTAATTACCACTGGTAAGAAGAAGGTAAATACAGAGGAATTATCCGGTAAATTATAGTGTATTACTGTGTAATTACCACTGGTAATAAGAAGGTAAATACAGAGGAATTACAGCTGAAGTACTAAGTAAAACCTCCACTATTACCCATCAACTCAACTAAGTACCGTGTAGTTGTAGTTGTGGTAATAACTCCGATATGGTGTACTTCCTGGGAATTTAGGCAACCAATTATTAGAAACACCTATTAAATCAAGTTAGAATTGTAGTTGTTAAGTGTTAATATATGTGTCAAGTGTTAATATATGATTACGCCCTTACTTTGAAGGGACAACGTGATGACGTCACTACGTTTTTGTGAAGCAACCCGATGGTCAACTGTCCCCGTTGTTCTGTTGTTGTTGTTGGAACTGACTGGACAGTAGTCAGTCATGTATTCTAGAGAATAAATATGCCAAAGGCTAAAGAGAACCTATCGATCTGCTTATTCTTCACCACACAAGAGAAGAGGAGTCACCGCTCCATCTAAACTTAACAGGTTATGGGCCCAGGAAACGCTTGGACACAATGAAAGTATAACAAGCATCTCGGACGGATTACAGGAAGAAGAAGTTGCCGCGCAGTATAGACACGGAACTTGGACATGCTTAGGCTAACGTGAATGCTTTGTGTACCAGCTTGGAGATACGTGAGCGTTTAGATTCTCGGAAGAAGTGAAACGTGAGTAGCGACGTATAACGTGAAAGCTAAAGAAGATAGCTTGGCAATGAAAGTATAGCAAGCTAAGAGACTAGCAAAGAGTGAAATTGGCGCGTAAGCAAAAATGGCAAGCACAACGGCAGGAATCATTGGAACAAAGCTCATATTCGATGGATCAGAAGACAAATATGAACTGTGGGAAACAAGATTCCTAGGCCACTTGCACATTCATAAGCTAAAAGGGACAATATTGAATGAGCCTGCCGGAGCCAACGCAGAACAGCTAGCCCTAGATGGCGCGAAGAATGCTGATTGTTATGCTGAACTGGTAAGACTGATAGACGATAAGAGTCTATCGCTGATCAGGCACGATGCAGCCGATAGCCCTGGAAAGCCCTGGGAATATTGAGGGAACATTATTCGGGAAAAAGCAAGCCTAGAATAATCAACTTGTACACGCCTTTGACCAAGTTAAGCATGACAGAGAACGAGAGTGCTACTGACTATATGATAAGAGCGGAGAACGTCATTACTGCTTTGAGAGATGCAGGGGAGACCATGAGTGATGGACTGACCATAGCCATGGTATTAAACAGACTACCAGACTCCTTCAAGCCACTCGCCGTCCATGTAACAGAGAATGAAGATAATGTTACATTCACAGACTTCAAGAGAAGGCTACGGATTTATGAAGAGTCAGAGAAAATAAACACAGTAGAATCTGCAGACAACGTGATGAAGACGAGTGTGAGGCCAAGCTGAGGCCCCACCAAAATGCATGCCAGCAGCAGCAGAAAAAGTGAAGACACCGACGTAATATGCTACAGGTGTGGACTAAAAGGACAAGTCAAGAGCATGATCCATAAAAGTGTGGTGCGGTTACTGCAAGACCAACACACACCAAGAATCTTTATGCAGAAAAAAGAGGACTCAAGATGAAGCCAGAAGAGTCGCAGAGGAACCAAATAGCAACCCGGATCAACTGTTCAAGGTCAACCACACCAAAAGAAAGAAACCACCGGACAATGTGAACATGAAGGACATCATGGTGGACGGGGGAGCGACATCCCACATTGTCAATGACATCGGAAAGTTTAAGAGCTTCGATGACTCATTCCGGCCCGAGTCCCATTCAGTGGAGTTGGCTGAGGGAACCAAGTGCAGTGGAATAGCACACCGGAGAGGAACAGCGATGATCTACCTACTAGACAACGCCGGACGCCAGCACAGAGCGCTCCTTTGAGACGCGCTGTACATACCTTCATACCCACACGACATCTTTTCGGTTGCAAGAGCAGTAAACGGAGGAGCGACGATCACCTTTCAGAAAGAGGATAGTCGCATGGTTACCAACGATGGCAGCAGGTTTGATATCTATGAAAGTCAAAATTTGTTTTACTTGCCAACTGTAGAAATTAATGTTGATCAATGTAAACAATGTGTGTGTCATGATGTAATACAACCCGGTATCACGCGATTTCGTGCTCATGCGCACGAACGTTAATCTATTGAATCGTGTTCCAGAGCACGATAGTCCGACTTTTTTCGTGCTACACAGAACGAAATGTAAACCAATGCATTCTGAATGGGAGTGTTCTCAGACAATTAACGTGCTCCACAAAACGCTACGAGAGAGAGAGAAAGAGAGAGAGGGAGGGACAGACAGAGAGAGAGAGAGCGAGAGAGAGGCTTAATCAGAAAGGGTGTGCGCAGATAGTACAGTGCACCCTAGTTATGTTTATGCCAAAACCACAAATGCTATATATATATATTAGAGCTGTCAAGCGATTAAAATATTGAATCGTGATTAATCGCATTAATGTCATAGTTAACTCACGATTAATAGCGATTAATCGCAAATTATTTTTCTATGCTAAATATCCCTTGATTTTTTTGTCCCATAATTCTTCTCATTTTAATTCTCTTATCAACATGGTGAAGTGCATCGGCTTGCCTTGTGCAAATGATTTTTTATTGATAACAACATTGGCATATACTGATCAAAACAGGACGATACAAAAAAAGAGCCTATAGTGCAATTAAACGACTGCTTTGAACAAATGACATTTGAACATAGCAGTCAGGCTTCTGCTTCTTTGTTTTGAGCCAAAGAAAAAAAAGAAAAAAAAGAAATACAGTTTTTGTTAATAAAATAATTGCGTTAATCGCGCGATAAATTTTTAACGCCGTTAAAATTCGTTTGCGTTAACGCCGTTAATAACGCGTTTAACTGACAGCTCTAATATATATATATATATTGCCTAATTATATATATTGCCTATATATATATATTTATATAGGCTATATATTTAATTAGGCTATAATTATATTATTTAGCGTGTAATGAGACAATCTATAGCCAAATTGTCGAAGATGCCGGGGAATCTTCAGAAATATCAGCATGGGAAATCGGCGCATGAGACCCATGAACCTATAAAGAAAGACGTCATCTCAAGCGGGAGAGAATGTTTGCAGTGCTGGTTTGTGTCACGTAAGTACAGGGCTCTCAAGTCTCATGCATTCGGCGTGAGACACACGCAATTCAACCCATGCACACGCTCGAACCTGGTCTCACGAAAATACGTGACACTGTCACGTTATTTTATCTATTAAAACGTGATCATGGTCACGTATTTTCTAAATTTTGTATTTCAATTGGAAGTATTTGTCGTGTCACTAAGCACGACTTCCACACTAAGGCCGTTTCTCAATTCCAAGTACGCGAACTACGGACTCGTGGACTTCGAAGTTCGTACTTGGCAAGTCCGGACTTCAAGTACACACTTCCGAGGACGGGAGTACCTGCAATTGGAACAGCAGCAGACTCGATGACGTCACCAGCTCAGCTCGTCTGTTAACTGTGCTACGGCCTCATGTAGGCATATAACTACTGAACAATATAAACAAATTATATAAAACTAAACACCAGCCTCTTTAGTTTTAAAATAGTATGTTAGTATTTTGAATGAATGTAAACGAAAAGTTACGTGTATTCACACGGCAAGCCAGCTGTACCCTACATATAAACAGTAGGGCTGTCACTTTTTCCAAAAATGAAATTCAAACGAATTTCGAATGTCCATAATTAATTTTAATTCATTCGAATACATTCGACCCCCCCCCCCCCCATAGAACACGACAACAGTCTTGATTTTTTATGTTGCTCTTTTTATTTCTTGTTGAAATCACGCATACCGACTGAATTCATAACAGCACAGGATAAAAACACATCTTTGATAACACATTTGTAAACAAAAGGAAGCTCCGACACACAAGTGCGGCTGTCTTTTACACATTAACAATAACTCGCGCGGCTGTACACTCTGTGCTGCTCCGCTCGGCAGTTGTTCCTCTGCTGCTACATTTCGGTGGTAAGCTAGCAGATGAGTGCGCAAATTTGATGTTGTCGATAAGTACGACAGCTCTCTTTTACAAAGACGACAAACGGCCTTGTCTTTGTTTGTGACTTTTCCACCCACGGTGTAAAAGACAAAATGCTTCCATACGCTGCTTTTTAAATGTGATAAATGTTTTTAATAGCCGTATCTCGGTTCTGTTAGGGTTGTACAGAACGTTGGGACCCAAGCGCAGGCAGAGACAGAGATGGGGTAAAGGGAAACGGGGTTTATTGGAAGGCAGGCGGGTAGTCAGGCAGGCGGGGATCCGGCAACGGGCAGGCAATCGGGTAGACAGGGGCTCGGCGGTAGGCGGGTAGTCAGGCAGGCGGGGATCCGGCAACGGGCAGGCAATCAGGTAGACAGGGGCTCGGCGGTAGGCGGGTAGTCAGGCAGGCAGAAGCTCGGCAACAGGAGGTCAGGGTAACGAACGGAGAACTACAGACGGGGGGCAAAGGGTTACTAGAGGACAGAGGCAAAGGGCTAAGCAAGAGAGAATGCTGGTAGGTCTGATACTAACTGTATAGTGGTAAACAACGAACTGGCGCCGGCAGACTGGAGATCCCCGGCTTAAATAGAGGAAGTAGATCAAAGATCGCGAACAGCTGTGCAGAGGAGGTGAGACCCAGTGGCACCGGGCGGCCACTAGATGGGGGTGTTGGACCGAGTGACAGGCCGTGGCGTGACAGTACCCCCCCCTCTACGGACGCCTCCTGGCGGACGCCCAACCACGGAAGGATGATCGCGATGGTAGTCCCGAATGAGCGAAGCATCCAGAATGCGATTCCGGGGAACCCAGGAGCGCTCCTCAGGACCGTACCCCTCCCAGTCGACGAGGTACTGGTGTCCTCGGCCGCGGCGCCGCACGTCAAGGAGGCGACGAACCGTCCACGCCGGGAAGTTGTCAATGATCCTGGGAGGAGGTGGAGGCGGGGCGGGAGGGGACAGCGGGCTGGTGGAGACGGGCTTTAACTGGGAGACATGGAAAGTCGGGTGCACCCGGAGGGACGGGGGGAGTTTGAGGCGAACAGCACAGGGGTTAATCACAGTCTCGATCTCGAAAGGACCAATGAAACGGGGGGAAAGCTTGGGAGGAGCTCCCTTCAAAGGAAGGTCCTTCGCCCGAAGCCAAACCCTCTGTCCGGGAGCGTAGTGGGGGGCAGGTAGGCGACGCTTATTGGCCTGCAGCTGGGAGCGGGAGGATGCGCGGAGCAGCGCAGCGCGAGCGCGCTTCCAAATGCGCCGGCACCTGCGCAGATGGGTCTGGACTGACGGAACCGCTACTTCGCCCTCCAATTCAGGAAAAAGGGGGGGTTGGTATCCCAGAGAGGCCATGAAAGGGGAGAGTCCCGTGGAAGCGTTCACCAGGGTGTTGTGGGCATATTCGACCCAGGGGAGCTGAGAGTTCCAAGAGGATGGACTGGCGTGGGTGATGCAGCGGAGAGCTGCTTCCATCTCCTGGTTAGCTCGCTCGGACTGTCCATTCGACTGGGGGTGAAAACCGGAGGAGAGACTGGGCGTGGCACCGAGAGCCTTACAGAAAGCCCGCC